>NC_081424.1:42587724-43787724 GCF_949786415.1 Peromyscus eremicus | reverse complement strand
TGGTTCTCTCTCTCTGGTTCTCTCTCTCTCTCTTTCTGGTTCTCTCTCTCTCTCTGGTTTTCTCTCTCTCTCTTTCTCTGGTTCTCTCTCTCTCTCTCTCTCTCTCTCTCTCTCTCTCTCTCTCTCTCTCTCGTGTATCTCTCAGTTTTACCTGGAGCGCAACCCACTTGTCTAGGCTGGTTGACCAGAAAGCTATTTCTTGGCTTGAATGATACTTTTAAAATGAAACAAGGCTTCTGTTCACTGAACTGAATTCCCAAACCTCTAGCTCATTTTAATTGATGTTTTTGTAATGTCACATCCTTGTTTTGGCATTGTCTTTACCGTCCAGATTAGTTTAATGTCATTTGGTCTGTAGCATTTTTTATGTTAGTAAATGAAATTACAGCTTCTAAATACTTAGAGTAAAGAAAAAACAAAACAAAACAGAAAAAAAAACACATAACCTTTCAGAAATTAGTCTGGTTTCCCATGTCAACTTAGCTGCTTAATTACCTGCAAAAGAGAAAGAATTTACATAGCCACTTGATCTTGTCTTACTCAGTCAAATTGGACCGTCATTTTCTAGTTCACACAATTATTAAGGAGATTTTATTTGGTAGTGTAGACAAAGGATAAAGCTCAGTGATGGCCACAAAGTAGTTCTCATTCAATAGATGCTCCAACTGTTATTGCCAAATTGCTTGAGAAAATTCAAGTGTCTCCAAGGCTAGACTTTTTCCCAAACTTTCTTCTTTTATTCAGATGTTTTGCTTATCTAAGTGATGGTGTGTGTGATAGACTGTTCTATAAAAACAAATACCCTGCAAAATTTCTGTGTGCCTAAAATAGTTTTGTTTTTGCATATTTCTGCTTGTAGAAAAATGTCACACTTACAGTTTCCCACGTACAAATTGTTAAATAAGTCTGATGTAAACGTGAAGTTTTCTGAAGTCAGTAAATATGAGAAAGAAATTAACATTTCCCCTTATTTCACCTTGGTTTTCCACAGTTACTTGGCAACCAGCTAATGCTTTTTTAAAAAAAAAAACTTCCCGTGAATATTAAATTACCATTTAGACATAATGGGTTTTTTTTTTTTTTTTTTTTTTGGTTTTTTTATCGAGAATCAAATACACAGTCACCAGGTCCTTAAAGGACACAGTTGAAACCTAGCTAACATTATCTCATTGTCATAAGCGGCCTATGCTTTGCCCTTCCTGTTCAGTGATATTGTTATGTGCTGTTTCTTATGCATAATAAATTCATAGTAAAATCTCTGGATCTGGCATTAAAAATAAGGACATCTGATGTGGTCAACCACCCTTCTCAATGTCTAATGTGAGCTGGTCCTCCATAAACATTCTTTGCTTGTTTGCAAACATACATAAACCATGTACTATGAATAAAATGACAGTGCATTCTGATTTGCTAGGGATGGATCTAGATTATATCTGCTATCACTGTTCATTACTTTGGCAATCCTTTCCCTAGTAGCCCGTTTTAGACAATAGCTTGCATGGTCATGCTAGATTTGAAAAATTCGAGTCACATATAAGAGCACAATGGGAGTGATTAGAGCATTAGAGACAGGCCTCACAAAAAAAGTGACTAAAGAAATTGGGTTTACTTACTAAAATAAAGAGAAAAGTTAAAGAGGTTATATACTCTTTGAGGAACAAATAGAGGAAGAATGTACTATAAAAAGAACTACACCTCTACCTTCTCTCCTGCTCTAAGGGAGTGTCTGGTGCATAATACTAAGTTGTGCACAGGAGTTATACTATGTAGAAACTGGAGATTAGGAGGATGTTGGACACAGTGCAAAGTAATCCTTGGAAGGATGTCTTTTCACCATTTGAATATTCTTTAAGGAACAGACAGAATAGAATACATGCTATACTTTAGCAGTTCTGTGCTAAAGAACATACTGTAGGAAACAGTTGTGGGCAAATGTACAATTTGCACCCACTAGGGTTTATTTGCTTCATGTTTTATATTAGATCCATACTAGAGATAAGTCATCTGCCCACTAATAAAACAATTTATAAAATATGGATTATTCAAACAATGGAGTATGTCATACATAAAGTAATTTAACTATAGCTATATGTTTTATAATATGTGAATTTCAAAAGTATGTGTTGAGCCCCAAACAAGAAATACTACAGGATACAAGCAGAATAATTTCATCTCTACAAAACAAAGAGTTGATGAAAACTTTTAGTGTGGGTATTCCCTGAAGCAGACCCTCCATAAAGATTTCAAGTTCAAGTGTTAAGGCAAAACATGAAATTAAAAGTCTGTAACCATTTTTGACCTATGAGCAATGTCAATATGGTTTAATCAAGTAGTTTATTTAGTAATGGAAGAAAAATACCACAGTGATGTAGTAAGGAGTGAAAGAGAAAACACAGTGTTTGTTTGCATGCCAGCTCTCACAGCATCTAGATTTTAATCTCATTAGAGACTCATGGGGAGTCCATGGAAAGTATGGAGAACAAATTTATTTTAGGGGTGAAGAAGTGGAGCTATTTCAACATTGTTTTTTGTCTGCTTTTGTTGGAAGGCTGCTGTGGAGTTTACAGAGGCTCCACACAGCATCCCAGTCTCCTGCTAACATCTCAAATATGATGAGATTAGTTAAGGTGCATGTTCTGGAAGATGTCATTCCTGAGTCCACAGGCTGAAATGCCACTGAACCATTTCTCTTTCTGGGCCCAACAAGCAACTGGCCGTTTTCTAGTTTATCCAGTGAAGAGTTGAAGTAATACTTTCAGATGGGGTATGTGTTTTCCAAAATATAAAGAATTTTGCTTCAATCTTAGTTGAAATGTGGGGTACTTGTCCGTCACTGGTTGGTGTTGCAGAACCTTGGACTTTTGAAGATCATATTCAAATGTCCATCTAGTATGCACATGCCACTTCTTGCTCTTTGGCTCCAATGATTCTGTCTCATGCCATGGCTTGTTGAAACATTCAGTAAAATGTTCAGATGATGGAAGTTCCTTGGAACTACACCATGCTTCAGGTCAGGTGGAGACTCTGATGTCCTGCCCGCCCCTCCCCCCAAAAAATGGTACATTCTACCACCATCCATCATAATGTATGTAGTTTAGAAAGAACAAAGGTGATGAACTGGATAGAATTATGATGAGAACCATGTCCCTAAATCTTTTATACTTTCAAGGGAGACACTAGTCATTGCCATTCTATCCCCAGTGAGGTGCTATTTCTAATTGATTGTCTTATACATTAAAGGAGGTTTCAGGGGCCTAAAAAACATTTTGTACTATATTTTATATAATTTTACTCCTCAGGTCAAAGAACCAATTTAAAACTCACCTGATCTACCAGCCCCCTAAACACACCCATTTTTATTAAGCATTCAAGGACTGGTGAAATAAGTGTGGGTGATTCCATAGATTCATTGGGACCAATGTAAACTAGGCAGCGACCAGGAATCAACTTACCATGGACTGCCTTTTCTCTAACTGGCTGCCCATGATATTTTGGATTCCTAATAATTCATGCTGGGCCCTATCTCTAAGAGCTCTTCAAAGACATGGAAGTTCTGATTTCAGCAGCATAAAGTTACTCATGCGTGTCCTTTTGGTGTGAAGATTTGAAAATAAGTGCACAGATGATTGCTGTGACATTGAAAATTCCTTTGTTGAGGGGCCAGAACTTCCCTTCAATAAACAATGCGACACAGGTAGTGGGGGAGTTTGCCAGAGTCCAGCTCCCACCTGCTCCTACCTTTCAAAGGGTTCTTGCGGGGGAGGAGATTGGAATGAGGAAAAATTAGGTGGAAAGATAGATCTAGATGAAGAGGAGAAAGACAGAGACACAGGATAGCTTCACGAGGGCCTGACTCAATACCCAGACATCCTAGGCATTTATTCAAAAGGGTTTTTTATAATATACCAAGGGGGAAGGCAAAAGGCCTCCCCCCCCCTTGCAAGATCAAAGCACACCGTACAGCCAAGTGTGGACCATTTCAAACACCTGGTAAACACACCCCTGGCCAAATCGTCCTATTGTGCAGCCCTGCTGGGTAAAGCAAGCTCAGATTCTCTGACCCTGAGTAAGGTCTCACTAGGAAGCCTCTGTGGGTCTCCACAGCAAATGTATTTCCTTCCTCAAAATTGTTATTCCTATTTGATAACATGGAGCTCAGTTCCATAGTGGTCTTTGCTGAGCTCTGATCTAAAAGAAGAGCTGTCACAGCGCCTACCTGACAGCCGGGTTTCCCTCAATAGTGCATCTGTTGTTGATGGAGCAAGATGAGAACCCTTACCTCCTTCAGTGTTTAGCTGGTGGCACCTCTGGTTCTGACTACGTTCTCTTGTGCTCACCCCCGTATCTATCTATCTCTCCTTTCCTTCATACTCTGAAGTAGTCATAACTTCATTCATAATCTGTCATACGACAGTTTCCACATCTTGCTTTATCATCTCACCCTCCCCCTATATTGTAAGGAACCATTCCACTAATGTATTAGATTCTGGCCTCGGCAGTCCTTGCTAAGACATTATTTACTGAGTCTCCAGAAAGTACCCTAAAGTTAAAAAGCATATCTTATATTATTCTAGGTCCTGTTTGAGACATGTCCTCACAGTTCCTGTCTGTATATAGTAGCTAGGTCCTGTGACACAGTATTTGTTCCCTCTTGGGGGTGAATAGTTCTCCAGTTAGGCCCTAATTGGACATAATCTTAGTAATGGCTGTATAAATCCTGAGAAACAGGGAGTAGAGTCTTAAAGATATAGAGGGATATGCTCCTTCACATCTGTACAGAATTACTGGAGTAAGTGAACACACACTCTCCCCTTTGATGAAAGATCATGAAAAAATGTCTAGTTAAGTCCTTGCTATAGCACTGAAAAATTCTTCCTGAAGAATCCCTGGCTTCCCCTTCAATTGATGGGGAATAGTTATAAGAACTGACTTAGGTTTGGAAATTGGGTAAGGAAACAATGTTTTCCCATTGTGACAGATGATTGTCCTCTGCTCTGGTCTTGCAGTTATGATTTTGTTGTTTTGATGTTTTTGTTTTGGGGTAGGGTCTCTCTATGTAGCCTCAGTTGTCCTAGAACTTTCTATGTAGACCAGGCTGGCCTCAAACTCAGGGATCCACCTGTCTCTATTGACAGCATGCCAGTTAGAACAGGCTAGTAATATACAAGTCTGAAAGCAAATCCCATGCTCCCCATTCTGGTTTACTAACTTTCATCCTCAAGCAGGGAAAGGCAGCTGTACTGCAGCTGGAGGTAGCAGTTATGCAGCTGAGGGTGTCCAGATAACCTGCTTCACAATCTTTAGGCCCAGGAACTGGAGAATAGTTCAATGGCTAAGAGTTATCAAACAGCAATAATAATAATAATAATAATAATAATAATAATAATAATAATAAATAGTTCCTCTAGTTGTTCTTCCTCCAGAGGACCTGGGTTGGATTTTCAGCACCCACATGGCAGATCACAACTGTCTGTAACTACCATCCCAGGAATTCTGACACCCTCTCCTGGCCTTTGTGAGCACCAGGCACACGGGTGGTACAAAGACATACATGTAGACAAAACACTCACCCACATAGAGACAATTAAAATAAAAATTTTAAGCCTGTAGGGCCAGAAATTGGGTTGTTCCTGTCCTAAGTCTCAGGGTCCCACTCCTTTATCAGGACTTTGGTTTGACATGGGACAATTGCTGGGACTTCTAACTCAGCATTTGGAACTCACAATTCGATCTTGTGCCTGATTTGTTAGTCGTCTACCCTATAGCCAAAGACAAGGAGGCAGAGTGTCCCCTTTTAGAATAATCATGGTCTTCCACATCCTGTAGTGAGCTGAGCTGTGTCCCTAAAAAGATATGTTCAGATTCCAATCCTTAGTGTCGGTCAATGTGACCTTATTTGGAATTCTGCAGATCTGGAGTTTTTTGCAGATGTAATCAAGTCAAGATGCAGTCGTGCTGGATTAGAGTCGGCCCCACGTCAGTGGCTAGCACTCCTATGAGGAAGAAAAAGGAGATTTTGAGATAAAGAGACAAAAGTGCAAAGGGAAGACTGCCATGTGGTCATAGAGGCAGAGCCTAGAATGGTTCAAACTGAAAAGCAAGGACCATGAAGGATTGCTGGCCCCACACAAAGTTAGGAAGCACCAAGGGACGACTGTCCCCAGAGCTTTCTTGGGAGCATGGCTGTGCCTCAGATACTGACTTCTGGCCTCTGGAACTATGAGAGAATGTGTTTCTAGTTTGCATTAGTTATGGAAGCCCTAGGAAACCAATATAATTAGTGTTACCAAACATGTATCTAATGATAGCATTCTGCGAACGCTCCATATTTGGCATTGATATGAAACCTCGGGATGAGCCTCTTCGTATTTTTTATTCTGCTTATTTGCTAACATTTTCACATATATAAATCTCATTCATTAAATCTGAAAAATCATCATTTTTATGTGGTGTTAGGGATTGGACCTACGGCTCTGTTTAAGCTAGGTAAGTGCTCTGCCACTGAGATTTACCCTCAGCCTTGAAAATGCATTTATTTTGAGACAGGCCTAGTTAAGTTGCTCAGACTAGCTTTGAACTCATTCTAGATTTTAGAAATGGACTTGAATCAGTGATCTTCCTACCTCAGCCTCCTGAGTACCTGGGAGTACAAATCTGTGCCACCAGGGCCTGTGGTGGTATTGTGTTCCCCAAAATATTGTGTACCTTAATAAATTTATCTGGGGTCAGAGAACAGAAAAGCCACAAGATACTTAGGCTAGAAAATGTTAGCACACGCCTTTAATCCTAGCATTCCAGAGACAGAAATCCCTCTGGATCTCTGTGAGTTTGGAAACAGCCAGGCATGGTGACTCATGCCTTTAATCCCAGAAAGCAGCCTTTAATCCCAGGGAGTGGTGGTAGAAAGCAGAAAGGTTTATAAGGCGTGAGGACCAGAAACTAGAAGCATTTGGCTGCTTAAGCATTTGGGTGGTTAAGCATTTGGCTGGTTAAGCGTTCAGGATTTCGAGCAGCAGTTCAGCTGAGAGCCATTGGGATGAGGACACAGAAGCTTCCAGTCTGAGGAAACAAGACCAGCTGAGAAGTTGGCCAGGTGAGGTTAGCTGTGGCTTGTTCTGTCTCTCTGATCTTCCAGTGTACACTCCAATATCTGGCTCAGGTTTGATTTTATTAATAAGAACATTTAAGATTCATGCTACAAGGGCCGGCTTTGAAAATTTGACCAGGACTTATTTATAATTGTCCTGCCCAATTCTCTCTCTTCTCTCTCTTGGCGCTCAATTATACATAACTGAGACATACTTTAATCATGAAGCCCCCACCTTTGGGGTTTCCTTGTATATGGCTCAATATAATTTTTCTTCTCTCTTTTAATTTTCGAACAACTTTAAACTTACAGAAAAGGTGAAAGAAGATCTTGAACACAAAACAAAACAAAAACACAAAATCCTTTGATGCAAGCTGTAGCCAGACCCACTGCGGGGAATAAGCGGTACACAGCTCTAAGCTCCCACCCTCCCCTAAGTTTCGGTGCCCTCTCTAAGTTACTGTCCTGTTCCCAGTTCCTGCATATCGTGTAACACCGTGGCTTCCTGCATGTGCCTGCCTAGCATGAACCTTCTGATAACTTCCTTGTCTACTTGTTAAAGTAGATTGGGAACACGTGAGCATGTGGGTGCGTTAAAACTTTACCAGAAAAACCAGGTCAATGAACTTATCAAATCTACCAGAGCAAGAATGAAACCTCTTACTTGGGTCATGTGAGATAAAAGGGGGCACTCCCAAGAGTGTGGTGGCAGTGGCAGTGGCTGCTCTCCCCTGCCAGTTCACCATTGGGCACATGTGCAAGGGATGAGCAGTCAGCTCTTGACTGCACCTGGGGCTTCAGTTCCACACAGCTCCCCGAATGATGCCACCCACTCGACTTTCTGCTCACCTGTCTGCCTTTCAGTCTGACTGTCCATCCTGATCATTCCTATGCCCTATCCATCCACAGTCCTGAATGTTGGCATCTAGGCACTGGGCGGATTACTGTCATCAACCACCTTCAGTGACTTTCTTTGTTTCATTTATTCATTTATTTGTCTGCTTTGTGTGTGTGTGTGTGTGTGTGTGTGTCAATGTGTGTATGTGTGTGTGCATGCATGTGTGTGTATATGTGTATGTGTGTGTGTGTGTGTGTTGGGGACTCTAAACTCAGTCCTTAAGCTTGTAGAGACAGCACTTTACCCACCTTGTTGTCTCACCAGTCCAATCCTTTTACATCTTTACTAGATCTCTGCTTCTGCCTTCAGTGAGGTTTCTTTGGACACATGCTTTAATTTTTTTTTTTTTTTTTTTTTTTTTTTATTGCTGTGAAGAGTCGCCATGACCAAGACAACTTACAAAAGAAAGAATTTCATTTGAGGGCTTGCTTACAATTTCAGAGGGTGAATCCATGACCATCATGGTGGGGAGCGTGGCAGCGGGTAGGAAGGTATGGCGCTGGAGCAGTACCTGAGAGCTTACATTTTATTGGGAAGTTGGAGGCAGGGGGGCGGTGGTATGGGCCTTTGAAACCTCAAAGCTCCCATCCCCCCTGAACACACCTCCAACAGGGCCAGCCCTCCTAGTTCTTCCCAACAGTTCTCCAACTGGAAACCAACATTCAACTATATTAGCCGATAGGTCATTCTTATTCCAACCACAACAATATGAGACCCTTTTAACCTTAGCCCATGCACACCCCCTCCATCTGTCTGTTTCTCTCTGTCTCTGTCTTCTACCCCCTCCACACACACACTACTGTGTACAGTATAATGCATGAGTTAATTTTAGTGATTAAGATTGCTAGTGGCCTCACTATCAAGAAAAATATGATTACTGGTAAACTGCAGTCAATGAAACTATTGTAGCTTGTGAATTTATTATTAGTCCAATAAATTTTAAAATTACAGAGAGATGCAAACATATTAATTTTTGTTTCTGACAGAACATATCCACCAACCATGAACAATGCATATTGGATATATAACCTTCACCTCCCTTCTAATTTTCTCTCACTTTACCTATGTGTTAATTATATTTATATTGAATACATATATATCTATATTTATGCACATAGTAGGTATACTATATAAACATAAACATATGGTTATGATGGTTTATAAAACATGCAGTCTGTTAACATCATATACATGTTAAATATTATATTAATATTACATATACATGTTATATTTATATTTATGATTATAAAGTGATCTGAGAAGAGTCCATTCTAAATTTTTCATTGATGGTTTCCTGATAGTAAAAGGCTATGTTCTCTTCATGAATGAATATTATAGAGTCATTAAAATTAAGAAACTTAACATAAGTACAATAATCCATATAGTCCTTTTACACCTTTGCTATTAGGTCCAGTAATGTCCTTTAGTGCATTTTTTCCAGGGTCAGGGTCCAATTTAAGATCATGAATTTTATTTTGTCAAGCTTTTATCACCTTTACGCTGGGTGACTCATCTGGCCTTTGTCTATCCCGGTATGGCATTTCTGAAAGGTATAGATCAATTAATTACGAAAGGAGCCTCAACTTGGCTCTGTACATCCTAATGAAAATGCCAGATCAATTTGGGTAAAGATTGTACATAGGAATAGTATATAAAGTTATATTGCATTACCCTGCACTCCCTTTCTAGCCCCAGATGGCATCTGTATAGTAGCCTGTGTTCTTTGTGGAAGTGTGGCTTGGCCTACTAGCAAGTGTGGCCTGAGGGTTCTGCCATGGATAATTGCACTGGACTCTAGCCGTGAAACCAATCAGATACGTACTTTCGATGACTTGGATTGAGTGACATTCAAGAGAAAGTTGGGCATAGGAAGAGCAATGGAAGGCACAGGAAAGAAAGGCTGAGTCATGCTCAGTGGCAGAACACCAGAGGAGAGATCAAAGGTTGCCAGCTTTTCAGCATTCAGTTCTTAGAGTTGCTGGGACACCAGAACCACACTTAGATCCAATGGAACATACTTTGGCTGTTTGAAACTTAGTTGTGTTTCTCTTCCTTCTACAATGAGACTCAAAATGAGCTAAATGTATAGCTTGCAGGATGCTATAATATAAATGAGCAGGTCCATACCCACTGACTACTAGGATTAAAGGAAGCTATGTGCCTAAAAGATAAAGTAAAGCATAGGAAACTCACTGCTGAGCATATGGTTTCTGCTTCAGCTAAATGTGCCAAAGCTGCTCTTCCTGTTTTAGATGGATGTAAACTGGAAAGATAGTCTCAAAACTTAGAATAGTATCCCAGCACAAATACTGCTTCCTAGAATGTTCTTTAAAAAAGAGTGAGGCTTAAAATGCTGTTTAAATACGGAACTGTTGCCTTCAAAGAGTAGTAGAAAATATTCTAAACAAAGCACTCTGTGGCTATATTGTCCATGGAAACAAAATGCAAGGCCTTCGTTCCTTCCTTCCTTCCTTCCTTCCTTCCTTCCTTCCTTCCTTCCTTCCTTTCTCCCTCCATCCCTTCCTTTTTCCCTCCCTCTCTCCTTCCCTCCCTCCCCCCCCCTTTCCTATTTTTGATACAGGTTCTTGTGTAACTCAGGTGGGCCTTGAACTCACTATGTGTTGCCATGGATAGCCCTAAATTTCCTCTAGTACTAGGATAACAGGAATTAACAACCATCCTCAGTTTCTGAAAGACCCCCTGATGGCAGTCTTCCCTCAGGAGAGACCCTTGCCCAAGGAACACACCGAAACCACGAATCAGATGCAAACAGCAAGAGGCTTTATTCCGGAACACGGGTACCTGGGGCGACACAGTCTCTCAAGAAGCTCAAGGGACTGGCGCGCCCACGGGCTGGAGCAGAGGGTTTTTATAGGGTTGGGCACGGGTACAGAAGCAAGAAGCCTGGTTACAGGGTTTTGATTGGATGATGCAAATGAGGCCAGTTCTGATTGGATGATTCATATGAGGCCAGGTTCAAACCCAGGTCAGCTCGTGGTTTCTCCCCGAGCTCGCCCACACCTAGCTTCTGTCTAGGGTACAGGGTGTTTTCCTGACCTTTTTCTGACCTTTTAGTTCCTCGCTCTGGGGCCAGGTGGCTAACTGAGCTCCTCAGTACCTCTCAGGCTTTATTCAAAAACAGCCGAGCTAAGCTATGTTAGGCGGGGAGGCTGGGGGTCTTTCATTTCCATGGTGCTGGGGCCAGAATCCAGAGCTCCGTGCATGTCAGGTGAGTGCTCCTCCAGCTGTGCTACATCCTCAACAGACTTTCTTTTCTTGAAGTAATGACTCCTCTCTGTCACAGACTGTATATGCTACTACATTAGGTGTTTCATGGACTCTTGATGTTGTGGTGTAGTCCTTCAGTTAAGGAGAAAAATCATTCATGTTAAGGGGACTGTATCTCTGTTAATCCCTCAGTTTCAGGAATCTTAGTTTATAGATGAAAACAAATACATAATAAACTTCCATATGACTCTATTTTCTAATGTATCAGACAACGCAACTGGAACGGAGGACTATGCCTCTTGTAACCTGTAGCTCTAAGCATAACAGTTCTGTCTTTGTTTAGCCATACAACTGAGTACATTAAACTGACTATTAAAGAGATTGATATATTGAAATAAAATTGTGTTTTTTATTTATTGTGTGGAAAAATTTCTAGTTACGATTGTGGCATAGAACCAATTGCCACCCCACCTGGAACATGTAAACTTGATTAAACTGTGAGCTGTTTTTTCAGGTGCTTTTAGGTGGCCTCGAAGTGACCTGGACATTTAACTGAAAGTTAAAGTTTTTTGAAATAAGTCAATCATCTCCTCAGAGCGAGATTACATCATATTTTCTAAAAAGAAAGTATGTTTTCAATACAAACATATTTACTTATGAAAAGCAATTTCATGTACTGAACACAGAACAGGATTGGTAACTTAGGGAGACTGTTAATTGTGTATTAGTCTCTCCACAACTGATAACATTTGCCAGATAAGCTTCTGGGTGCATGAACACACATACTCCTGAAAGTAATGAGCAAGTAGATTATAACAGCTTACACTATGCAAATTTCTGCCATCAGGAGAAAAGAGACAGCACCGCTGAACTCATGTCTTATTAAACAGGGGCTATGGAATGGTTTATCTCTTGATTTTAATAAGACGCATGTTCTCTCTGTTCACGTTAAATATCCCAAATATTATATCTTTATATATTTTCTTTGTTACAGAGATGTCATGCTTACCTCCTCATCTATTGTCTACATTACAAATTTCGAATTGGGAAACATATAAAGTGTATAATTAGTCTAAAAAGTGATTGAGAAAGGCAAAATATGTTTGCCATGTAATTATCTTAACATACAATCTATGAGACTCTGAAGTGATTACTCTAAAAGTACATGCTTGAGATGTTCTGCCCCTCTGCTTTTGCTGATATTGGTCCCTGGCCTGGAGACCAGCTTCCTTCTACCTGCAGAGAGAACATCCTTTTTGTTTTTTTCTAACACTCCAGGGTTTAGTCACAAATCCTCTGTGATGACATCTCAGAGCTGCCCAGGCCCTTCATGCTGCAGCCTATTCTGACTTGTAACAGGCTAAGGGGTAGGTTAGACATTACTCCATCACAAACAATTTAGGATCATTAAAATGTAAAGCCTGTGTTTTTATGTTCTCCAGCTATGCTGAGCTCTGTGTGGGCAAGGAACACCTCTTGGATAGATCTGCATGCTCCATGTAACCTAACTCAATGACAAACTTCTCAAAAGTATTTGTAATAGATTGCTTTACAAATAGGCCGGGTGGTGGTGGTGCATGCCTTTAATGCCAGCACTCAGGAGGCAGAGGCAGGCGGATCTCTGTGAGTTTGAGGCCAGCCTGGTCTATAAAGTGAGTTCCAGGAAAGGCTCAAAGCTACACAGAGAAACCCTGTCTCAAAAAAACAAAAACAAAAACAAAACAGAAAATAAATAAGCATTTACAAATAGATATGTCTTTGGGGGAAGAATCTGAATAAATAAAAAATTATTGTTGTTATCTACTTCTACAAAGTGCAAATCAGCACCCTGTTGTAGGGTAGCAGGAGCACATCTGCTTTTCTAAATTCTGAGTAATTAGATTTACGGGCATTCTCCATTGAAAGTTGGTGGACTGAGTAATCCTAATACTTCAGATTTTGAGGCAGGAGGATCATTGTGAGTCTGAGGCTAGCCTGGGTTACATACCAGACTCTGTCTCAAAAAAACTAGGGATTCAAAACTCAAAGAACTTAAAAACGCCAGACAGAATAATTTAGTAAAATTGACATATAAGTCATCTATTTTAAAAATCATTTTGATTATTATCTGTTTTATATGTATGGGTGTTTTGCCTGCATATGTGTCTGTGTGTCATGTGTATGAGGCTCCCATGGAGGGCAGATGTAGGCATCAGAGCTCCTGGGACTGGAGTTATAAACACTTGTGAGCCTCCATGCGGGTGCTGGGAATTAATCCAGTCCTCTGGAAAAGCAGCCGGTGCTTTCTAACCACTGAGCCATCTCTCTACCCCCCAAGTTATCTATTTAAAGTGTACAACTTAGTGACTGTGAAGAATATTCACAGTGTTGTGTAACCATCACTAAAATTAATGTTAAGACATTTTTTGTCATCTCTCCAAGGAACCCCAAATTCTCTAGTAGTTATTTTCCATTTTCTCTACTGTTGCATCCAATCCCTGGCAACACATAACTTCCTTCCTAAACCCTGCAGATCTCCTGAGTCTGCTCATTTCATACACATAGAATCATACTATCCACAATGCTTTGTGTCTTATTACTTAGCACCATGCTTTCAGGTTCATCTGTGTTGTGACAAGTATCATTAGCTCATTGGTTTTATTCCATTCCATCCCATGATATAACAGTTGTTGATCCATTTATTAGTTGACAAATATTTGGGTCGTCTCAGGATAGGTTTATTCTGGGTGATGTTTCCATAGGAATTCATGCAAAAGCTTGAGTGACATGTTTTCTTATAGAGGAAAGGAAGTGATGGGTTGTACAGCTACTGTATGTTTCACTTTCTGAGGAATTGTCGAATTGATTTCATTATTTTACGTTCTCATGAGCATTAGACGAAGCTCCCCAAACTCAATATTCGTGCTATATTTTAAAAAATGCCATTGGCTGAAGGGGCCTACCAAGTGGACTCTTCCAGTAGGAGACTCAATAAGAGCCTGGACTTAGTTTGTGGAACACAATTTGAGCAGTAGAGACTGGAACACCAGGACAGTCCAGCCCACCTGGCCCAGGCTGGGCTGGTATTTGCTTGTCTCCTCTTGCCTCAGCCACCTCCTTAGAGGGATTTGCCCAGCTAAGGATTATTTCATTTTCCATAAGCTTTCAATGCCTTTATTTATTTTACTATCTATTACTAAAGGCCAAGGTCCAATGTTTATTAGGTATGAAATTTTGTACATATTTATCTGTTAACAAAGCAGGCACGTTCTCTCTGGTATAATAGATCAACTGATAATGCAGTTTAATAGCCCAGTAGAAAGTTAATCAGCTTTTGCACTGTAACCTAGTCATCTTTCTCTAAGTTCCTTTCATTGTTGAATTCTCTTCAACTAGTTCACCAGCCTACCCATTCTCTCATTTTATTTACGTAAGAGCTACTTTGGAAAATTGTACGTTGACTGTATCCTTATTGCATGCTCCAATAAATATTTATCTTGGCATATATGGTTGGTTCCACTAATTAAATATGAGTATCTTACCTCCAGCTATTACACAGGTTCTTTAGAGGAACAAAAGCAATTGCACCTGCACGTGTCTGCGTGCGCATGCATATGCCCATACGCATTATAAATGGGGATCTATTAGATCCGCTTATATGATAGGGTCTTAGTCCAACAGTGGGCATATACACACTGGAGAGGTTGAAAAACTGCTCAGTCTATGAAGCTGGATACTTCAACAGTCCCAAAACAGCACTGGAGACCTGGAAGATCCCTCGAGGGTCTCTGGTATTCAGTCCACATTGGAAGGCCGAAGAAGCTGGAGTCTGATGACAGCAGAAGGTGGAGCAGAGGAGGTAGGTTCATAGCTGCACCACCCTCCTAGAGGCACCTTGTACTTGAAGGGTGAGACTCACCCAACTAAGCTCCCCTATACCCTCTTCTGGCTTCAACGGGGCACCTGCAGGCATATGAACATGTGCATATTAATACACACAATAAAAATGTCTAAAAAGAATGGTTTCAATCTTACCTTCTGTCTGGACCTAATCTACTTCATGTCTAAAACAGATTGATGTGAGAGTTATTGCTAAGTATGACTGGCAGAGTGTGGGATTCAGCACACAGACGTGCAGGGCCCACTGTTTGCTAGGAGACCATGATTGGGGATATATTTCGTCCCACAGCCACCAAGGATGAGCCACTTTTCAGTTACCACATCTTCAGACTCACCAGCTTTAAACTTAGTGGAGCCCCACTCACTTCCTTGAGATGTGGATCTTTGGGTTTCCAGGGAACTTGAACATGCTCTGCACAGGGCCTCCATCACATGTTCCGTGTTCTACAGCTTGGAGTGGAAGGACATGATGGCCTTGGCCATGTGAATCCTGGCCACTGTGCCCAATGGCACTGCATAAGTGTTTGAAGCTTTGCTTGGGAAAGCATGGAGATCAGACTTGGAATATCCACCAGAAGCAGTCTCCACAGATCCTCATGGAAACCCAGACAAGCTTAGGCTACACCCACCACTCCCAGAGACTTGTTTACAGCCATTGCTCACCAGGTCTGCATGAGGAAAGGAACGTGATGAACGTAACCCGAAATATGTTTATTCAGTGAATGTGGTGGTGGTGCACGCCTTTAATCCCAGCACTCGTAAGGCGGAGTGAGTTTGAGGCCAGCCTAGTCCTTATAGGACGTCAAGATCATGTGTCAAAAAGCAGAACAAAAATCTATGTTTATTCTTATTATAACACACACACACACACACACACACACACACACACAATGGTTAGGGGGGAAAAAAGCAAACAATGAATTACAGAAAGTTCAAATTGTTAAGTATATATTTTTTTTCAGGTTTGCCCCACCCATGGCCTCTTTCATCAACCTTCATCCTTGGTGCTCTAAATCTTTTCAAGGGTCTGTAAGAACATCCCTTCCAGCATTAGTTAGTCAGTTGTCAATCAAGTTACCTCAGACTTGGGATCTTTTTTATACCTGAAGGAAGCCTTAAACCCGTGTCTTTAACTTCAAGGTCCAACCAACCACTTTGTCCCTCACTCTCTCCTGGCAGAGTCCATTTAGGTCACAGCCTTAACTCGGGCTTGTAGGGGTTCTCAGCTGAGGGAGGAGGTGTGGTCACAGTGATGGGGGTGGGATGGGATGGGCAGAGAAAGGGCAGCACTGTGTCTTTTGAAATGGCGTATGCTGCACTGTAATTGTATCCCGGGGATCTTCCTTTTGTTCGTAATTATGTGTATGCATGTGTGTCTATGTGTCTGTGTGGAGGTGTGTGCAGCTGTCTGAACAGGCCAGAAGACAATGTCAAATCCTCTAGCACTGGAGTGATAGGCAGTGGTGGGTGCTGGAAACTGAAGCCCAATCTTGTGCGCAGGCAGGATATGCTCTTAACCAATGAACCATCTCTCCAGCCTCTTGGGGGATAGCTTTTAAATGAACATTTTTTATAGTATAAATGAAGAATATAAACATAAATAAGGAAAAAGGAGCATGACAAAGACGCTGCCCCCTCTTCTGTTGACTCACATTTCCAGAGGGGTTTCGAACAACCTCAACCACTGTTTCCAATCCAGGGGAAAGAATTAGCTATGATTAACTAATGCACACTTCTTGATAATGCTGTATCAAACTTTCTCTGGGTTTTGCTCTTTAAGGCACAAAGTCAGGAAAGTATATGTGCCACATTTAACTTTTAGATATGTTCTTTGAAGTAATAAACTGATACTTAAACAAACTGTGACTTCTATCAGCCAGTGTCCATCTATACACACAGTATCACAAGGGAAGACTAACAGCTTCCTGACTAGTGAAACACAGAGTCAGAAACATGTATCACAACCAAACCAGGCAATGGCTTTCTCCAAGGGGACTTTGAACAAATGCATATTTGAATTGGATCCTGAAACTCTTAGGTTTGAATTTATTACCCATTCTCCAAGAAATATTATAGCTATATATAAGATGGCATTATAGAAATGGAATAAAAATGGTTGGTTTTTTTTTTAAATGATGTTACTCCACTGGGCTCAGTTTTTACTCTAAATTCAGCATGTCACTCTAGCATTTAAATCTGACTGCAGCCGGGCGGTGGTGGCGCACGCCTTTAATCTCAGCACTCGGGAGGCAGAGCCAGGAGGATCTCTGTGAGTTCGAGGCCAGCCTGGGCTACCAAGTGAGTTCCAGGAAAGGCGCAAAGCTACACAGAGAAACCCTGTCTCGAAAAACCAAAAAAAAAAAAAAAAAAAAAAAAAAAATCTGACTGCAAATGGATTTAATAAATAATCTCTTTGAATAAATACCAACACTTTTTGAAATATAAAGGGAAATTTGACAAAATCCAAGAAAGAAAAAGACTGGGTGTAATGCAGTTTAACCACTGGATACTCTATCGTGGCTTCTTCAACCTGTGTTTCTATTATTAATGAAACAAATGCATAAAGTGGGTATGGAAGTTCAAGCCTATAATCCCAGAACGTAGGAGGTTGAGGCAAAAAGATCGGGAATTTAAGGGCAATTTGGGTCAAATGTTGAGTTTGAGACCAGTCTGGGCTATATGAGATTCCTCAACAGGTAAACGTGCTTGATGCCAAGTTTGATGACCTAACTTCAATCCCCGGACACACACATATCACACACACACACAGAATAAATGTATTATATAAAATTGAAAAATATACATGGATTTAAGTGAATTCCATATAAAAAATTTCTTACCAACCTGCCTTTACATATTTAACTGTTAACAAAATGGATGTGTTTTTTTTAGCATGTGACTTTTTCCTTTGCTTCCTGTGGACTGACCCCTTCAGCACTTCGGTCTCCTTGCATCTGAAAATGGGGATAACATTGTAGTTACTGTGTCTGGCTCATAATGAGTTCTCAGTGATTATTACTATGGTTGATATAGCCGAATGATTGACAGTCAAAATTTGATTGAGGCCTGACATGTTGTTTACTCCCTGTTTTGGTAATCTGCTTTATACTTGCACTTTGCTTGGTACTCAAATATAGTGTGGGAGCCCATTTTCAGGTTCCTCATGGCTGCATAGAGAGGATGATTAGGACCGAGTGCAGGTGTCTGAGATGGTCTGCATATTGGCTGGGCTGCAGGGAGGTCTTTTTCTCTATAAATACCCTGAGGCAGACACAGTCAGGGCCCATTGGAATAGGTTCCAGGCCCTCTTGAGGCTATCCTATATTTTCTATCTGTTTATCTCCACAATCTAAATCCTTCTATCTAATATTTCCTACTGCTTGCACTCAAGAAAACTCTGGGGAACTGTGAGGTTGGTGGGTAAACGCCCTGCAGAATGGCGCCCGAACAGGGACTAAAGGAAAAAGGAAAAAAAAATCGAACAGGGACTAAAGAAAAAAAAAGAGACTAAAGACAAATGAACAGGGACTAAAGACAAAGTAATAGGGACTAAAGACAAAGGAAAATAATAGTTTTATTACAGAGTTTTTTGCAAAAGTGCTGAATCAGCCCTGCAAGTGGAAAAAGGGGCATGCCCGGTGTTATGGAATATATATTATATATATGCACATATATTATTAAGGGGCAGGGGTTTTATCCTGGAAAGAAAAGGAAAACGGACTGGAAGGATGTCTGATGCTGCAGCGCAAAATTCTCTTCTATCAAAATGTTCTATCTTCTATCCCTTTCTCAGTTTCTATCTGTGAAAAATAAGTATAAGGTATAGATAGTGTAGGAAAAACTTAGAAGTGTAAGATCGTGTACAAAAAATAAGTAAGGCAACTAGACAGAAAAACTCTTCAATTTTCTAACTTTGGGGGCTATGAACACAAACTGGGGGGGAAATCTTTCTTTGAGCTTTACGGGTATTAAAAAAAACTCTTCTTTGAGCTTATGGGGAAGAAAAAGTTTCCTATGGAAGCTTTTGACCTGGGGACAGCTGAAATGCTAAGTCCAAGTGACAGGAGAAAGTGATTTCACCCTGAGGCAAAAATGGGGGTGTAAAAAGCCAAAAAGTTTGAAGTTCAGAAGTTTTGGGAAAAGTTGGTCTTTCTCTCTTGGGGAAAAAAAAATCTTTCTCTTAAACTAAAAGCTTTCCTTGGAAAATTTGGGGAAAAAAATCTCTCTAACAAACCTTAATCTTTCTCTCTCAAACTAAAAGCTCTCTTAAAACAACAACAACAAAAAGCCCTTAAAAACTAAAGCCTTTTTCTCTCTCAGAAGGACAAAAATTATAATCACCTGAAGATATTAGTATGAAGACCACCTGTGATTAGCTCTAAGGGAAAACGACACAACTCTTAAGACAGCAAAACCTCTCTAAGTTTTCTTTCAAGCTTTAAAAATCCTCCCTGTAGGCCGGGCAGTGGTGGCGCATGCCTTTAATCCCAGCACTCAGGAGGCAGAGCCAGGCCAGGCGGATCTCTGTGAGTTTGAGGCCAGCCTGGGCTACAGAGTGAGTTCCAGGAAAGGCAAAAGCTACACAGACAAAACCTGTCTCGAAAAACCAAAAAAAAAAAAAAAAAAAAAAAAAAAAATCCTCCCTGCAATGCAGGAGGCAGGGACAAGTTCCTAAAACCCTCTTCTAAACTCTGTCTCTCACGCTAGTAAAAGACAGTGGGTCAGAGTACCCTGAAGGAAATGCTTTGGAGAGTGTGGGTAAAGAGCCCAATAGGGCAGGAAACTCTTTACTGGGAAAACCAAAAAAAGCCAAGCTTTTCAGTTGCAGCTGAGCTGAGGCATCAAGGGTTTTGAGTGAGGGTCAATGAAAGGTACTCCTAATTGCCCTAACACAAAGGTCCCCTGAAGCAATGCAAACTCTTTTAGCATTGTTTCCTCGCTTAAGACCAACACCCTAGAGGTGCCTGGCCAGCGTCTCTGAGTTGAAATGCATTTCGGGGATACTAGGGTTCCTGCAGTTGCAAACTTCCTGGAGCACAGAGCTGAGGCAGGAAGGTTCAGGACCCAGGGGAAAGCTGCTAATGAACAACCAAAGCTAACGCCAGTGGGAACAGCATTGTTGCCCGCTTTCCTGCAAGTCCCGGGTTGACAGGTTCACAGCTGCAAAAAGAAATCTGAGAAAAGCTTTCCTATCAGAGAGAGGACCTTTCTGGGAAAGCAATAAAGCCAAATTGCATCTGCAGTTGGACTGCCAAAACAAGAATGCTGTCGGGGAAACAGCCCAGCCAGGGCAGAACAGAACTATCCAGGAGTAAAGCTTTCTTTTCTATCAGAGAAAGCATCTTTTTGAGAAAAGATTTGTTTCAACCGACTCCCGGTGAGGTGAGGGAGTGTAGCCCTGAGGGGTTGATTGCCTCAGGTGGATAAGCTCTATCTGAGGGCAGGACAAACAAATGCAACCCACTGGGAGACCCGGCCAGGTGAAAGGCCTGAGGGGAAAACTGCCTGTCCTAATGGGAGTTTAGAGATGGCAAAAACCTCCCGTTAGAAAAGCAGAAGCTTGGGCTGGAGAGATGGCTCAGAGGTTAAGGGCACTGACTGCTCTTCCAGAGGTCCTGAGTTCAATTCCCAGCAACCACATGGTGGCTCACAACCATCTGTAATGAGATCTGGCACCCTCTTCTGGCCTGCAGGCAGAATGCTCTATACATAATAAATAAATAATTCTTAAAAAAAAAAAAAAAAAAGAAAAGCAGAAGCTTGATTTTCAATCTGTAAGCAAACCACACAGACCCTGAAAACAGAAAGGGACTAAAGCCCCTACCTTCAGAAGCAAAAGCTGTCACTGTGGCTTTGGGAAATGTTTCTGGGGCAGAGGGGATAAATTGAGACCAAACTGGGAATTGTCTGGGAGAAAGACTCTGAAGAAACAGAGAAGGGATATAATCCTCCCCAGAAAATGTATGACCTGAAAAAGCTGCTAGAATTTGAGGCAGATTCGGGGGGAGGGGAAAAAAAGCTCCTACCTCCAAAGGCAGCTAGTAGAGGAACAGAGCCGCCTGAGATATCTGAAGCTCTGCAGGGGGGGGGGGCGGGGGGGGGCGGGGGCGGGGAAGGAACAAGCAAAATGAGAATAAGATCAGTGGGAGAAAATCTCTGAAGGAGCTAAGGCAAACACAAGCCCCCAGGAAAGTTGCTATCAGGAATGCCAGCCTCAATGCTAAAGAGGCAGGTGCAGTTCTGATCCAGGCTGGTGTCAAATGAAGGAGAGACACCTGTTGAAGCCAGCTGAGAAGAAAACAGAAATCTCCCAATGTCCCATAGTTGAAAACTTAAAACACTTGTTTCAAATCTCTTGTAGCAAAAGCAAAAACTTCGTAAGCAAGTCCAGTAAAAGTATCAGAAGGTGACTCGCAGACTCGAAAAGAACTATGGGAAATGAAGTCCGAAAGCTAGCTTTTTAACGGTGAGCTGATGAAGAGAAATGAATTCTGGGAAATGTAGTATTTCAGCTAAAGATGGCAAAACTGTCCAAAAAACTTTTCAGCTCAGAATGAAGTTTCTTCTCAAAGCAATGCTAGAAAGCTTAATCTTACCTCTTGAGAACTCAGATCAGACAAAAAGCTACCTATAAGAGCAAACAAGCCACTTTAAAATCCTTAAGAAAACAAGAGAAAGCAGTTTATACACTGAACATGGTTTCAGATATGAAGAAACGTATGGGAAATTAAAGTTCTTTACCTCTTGAACAAACAGCCTGTAATGAATGATTTCTTTGCAAATCTAATAAGGGAGACAAGGAAATAGGCATTCAAAAAAGAAATGACTGATTTATAGATGGAAACAAACTTCAGAAAAGCTGTCTTAAAACAAAAAACAAAACAAACAAAAAAAACCCAATTGCTTCACCTGAAAGTTCCTTATAAGAAATCAATGCTAAATATTACAGCTGCTAATAATGATAACATCAGGAGTTAAAGCTAATGAAGTGAAAATACTAAATCCTGAAAATGCTTTTTCTCAAATATGTTTCATGAAAGAACATCTATGTTCTTGACTCCTTTGAATAGTAACAGTTTTGGTGAAAATATTGGAACTAACAACAGTCAAGTCAAAATGTTTCAATAAACTCAAGACCCTATTCACAAAAGAAAGCTGCCATGTTTTGTGGGCCATATTAGAGCTCACTCCAATCTTCCTGGTCCTTTAGCTGAGGGTAATGCAATTGCTGATAAGTTAACAAAGATAGTAGCATTATCCCAAGTGGAAATGGCTCAACACTCACATGCTCTTCATCAACAAAATAGCAAAAGCTTAAGAAAGCAATTCAATCTTATCAATGAAGCAGCTCGTCAAATAGTTAAACGATGTGGGATATGTCCAAAATATTTTCCTATCCCTCACTTAGGGGTAAACCCTCGAGATCTTCATCCTAATCATCTATGGCAAATGGATGTTACTCATATTGCAGAATTTGGCAAATTAAGATATGTACATGTGACCATTGACATTTATTCAGGATTTTTAATGGCTAGTGCACAACCTGGGGAAGCTACAAAACATGTAATTATGCACTGCTTGAAGTGTTTTTTGTATATGGGTATACCAAAAATTATTAAAACTGATAATGGTTCTGGATATAGAAGTAAGGCATTTCAACAATTTTGTACCCAATGGGAAATCGTACATAAAACGGGTATTTCTTATAATCCTCAGGGACAAGGTATTGTAGAAAGGGCTCATAGCAGTCTTAAAATACAACTTCAAAAAATAAAAATAAAAAAGAAATTTACCTTCAGTCACCACATAACGTATTAAATCATGCTCTTTTTGTTCTGAACTTTTTGAATATGGATATCTGTGAGCAGTCTGCTGCACCTAGATTTTGGCACAGTGCCACCCAAGCGACTTTTGCTCAAGTGAAAAGGAAAGATCCCTGCTCGGGATTATGGAAGGATCCCGATCCTGTTTTAATATGGGGTCGAGAACATGTTTGTGTTTTTTCACAAGAGGAGAATGAAGCTTGGTGGTTATAGGAGCGTTTGGTAAGGAATGTGGAACTAACGAAGGTCAGCTCCAATGACATTCCTATAAAGGATCCAGAATGAAAGTGGCTGGATTAGTGTTTCTGAGGTTTTGTCACTGGTTAATGTAAACAGTGAGGAAATAGAGTTAGGAGCTGTGCTGCTTTTGGCTTTACTAGAGCCTTTAGAAAAATACTTTATACCACCTAGTAGCTGTGCAGTATTTGTGTGAAGAGCTTTACAGCAGCTAAATACGGTAATTTCACCCTCAGTGTAAAGTGAAGTTTTTCGGTAGAACAAACCAAAAATACTGCTGTAATAGAAACGTTTGTCTGAATTGAAGCACTTAGGGGAGCTATTATGAATTTGGGTGAAGGGGCAGCCTCTAGTTAAAAACCGTTTACCGCTGACAGTGCATCTCTGCTGGTTCCGGAATGGCTGAGAGAACTCTCCAACTTTGGGGTGTGGCTTTGTCCCGAGAATGTTACAGTCTACTAGCAACAAATATCACAATTCTATAGTGACAACACTCACTAAATCCCAGTGTTGTATAGTGTTGGGCCCTGGCCCCCATTCCTTGGGGAGCTGTTGCCTTGCTTGCTGACCTTGATCAGATGTTCTCCCTATGCTAATTCCTTGCCGGTTTCATTCCTCCTAAACAGCTTACCAAAGGTTCCTTGTTTGCGTATCCTGCATATTGGTGTAATGCTAGAATGTAAAACATCTTAGCTTACTTTTGCCCTCCCTGGTTCTTCCACTGTGCTGTAAGTCTGTACTTAAGGCCTCCTCCCTCCTTCAATAAAGGGCATTCTACTGAGACGAATGACCCGCTGTCTTGTCTGTTTAATCTTCAGTCCCTCGCTTGGACATGGTGAATTGGTAGTAATGTAGGCTTTGCTACAGTATAGCAAAGCTGACTATAAACTCTAAACTTTAGAAATGATGTATATACTTTCTGTCTAGTTAAGAGAATCTTTCTAATAGAGATAGTGATAATAAAGAGTAAGAAGTAGAAAAAGATGAAATAAGATATGTGAGTTTGTAGAAATTCTTCTGTCTTGTTAGATCTCTGTGTTAAGAAATCTTTAGGTGTTAGCTAAGTTAGATATATGCTAATGGTAGCCCTATATAAGTTTGTAAAATAGATCTATAGAGTTCCTTTAAGAATATAAGCTTGCAAGAAGTATCTAAGGTAGTCTGAAGACATGTAGTAATAAGCTTGTAAGAAGTAAAGATACTAGTTTTAAATTAAGTTTAAATAAGAATTTGTAAATATAAGTTTAAATAAAAATATAAGAAGTAAATAAGTAAAGATTCTACTTGTAAAAGATGAAAATAAGAAGTAAATAAGAAATATATTTGCTAAAGTAGTTCTATAGTTTCCTTAAGAAGTATAAATAAGTAGATGTTAATGTTATATGTGAGTTTGTAAAAAGCATAAATATTGAGTGTGAATCTATGCTTAATGTATATGGTGAAAGAACCTGAGACACAGAAGGTAGTGTCCTAGTAGACTGCAAAGTAGACAGTCTGAATGGTTTCAAAAGCTCCAGAAGCCGCTAAGAAGCTAAGAATGGCGCATGCCAGAACCAGCACAACAAGGCATCCACAGCTGAGATCCATGGGAAATCAACGCAACATAGAAAAACCTGAGCTAACATCAAAAACGGTGCAGTTTAAAATATTACTGTAACTGAAAAGGTCTCCAGCTTGAGAATGAAAGTTGCAGATACGCTTGTTGAAACTAAAATTGTTAACTGCAAAAAGTTTTGGTTGTAAAATGCTTCTTCATATTTGGAAGTGAAAGTCTGATACCAGAATTTACTACTTTTGAACTTTTTGAACTTAAAAAAATGAGATAAAACTACAAAAAGATTTTTGTTATGGATTTCTTCGTATTTGGAAGGCTCATACCAGAATTTATCATTTGAATTTTGGGACTTAATGAACAGTAGTGATTTCAGTGCAATGGGACAATTTTGAATTTACTTATGGTGATGACTTAGGAACTGTTTTCTGGAATTATTTGTGTTAAAAATGGAACTGTTTAAATGAAATTTATTGTTTCTACCTAGAATCAAGATGCAGTTTTGTGTATGCATATATGCTTTATTAACTGGTGATTCATGAATTGTTTTTATGGAACTGTTTATGTAAAAACAAATGGTACTGTTTAAATGGAAATGTTTGGGTTTTCTAACTAGGCTTGAGATTTTGCTTAAAAAACTTACAAAGAAAGGGGAGAAGTAATATTCCTTAGTGTATTTAATTTAAAAAATATTTTCTTGTTGTTTGAGTGGATTATTGTCATGTTTTGTTAGTAAGAAATGCAAACGGGGTATACTAAGAGACTACTTTTAAAGTGTAAAGAGTTTTATTAAGAAACTGCTTTTGGATGTTTTGCTAAAAGTTTTCAAAGTGTTAATGTTTAGATTGAGAATATTACTTTTCAATATGGGTTTGTAGGAATTGTATGTTTGGGTTTTTTTCTAACTAGGTTCAAGATTTTGTTTTAAAAAATTATAAAGAGGCGGGTGGTAGTGGCGCACGCCTTTAATCCCAGCACTTGGGAGGCAGAGCCAGTTGGATCTTTGTGAGTACGAGGCTAGCCTGGGCTATAGAGTGAGTTCCACAAAAGGTACAAAACTACACAGAGAAACCCTGTCTCAAAAAAACCAAAAAAAAAATTTTTTTTTTTGGTTTAAAGAGGGCTTGATGCAGCTAAAGACTGCTGTAGTGACTTTGGACCTAATCCAAAAAAGTTAGTGCCATCTTTATCATCCTCTGCTCCGATACTGGGAGGTATAACAGCTATGGAGATTGCTCTAAGCCATTAATAATGAGTTATTTTTTATATATTAAGAAAGGGGGACCTGTGGGAACCCGTTTTCAGGTTCCTCATGGCTTTACCCAGCAGGTCCGCAGAGAAAGGATGATGAGGACCACAGGTCTGAGTGCAGGTGTCTGAGATGGTCTGCACTTGGCTGGGCTGGGGGAGGAGGTCTTTTGCTCCACCCCTTGGCGTCTTTATAAATACCCTGGGGCAGAGACAGTCAGGGCCCATTGGAAAAGGTTCCAGGCCCTCTTGAGGCTATCCTGTATTTTCTGTTTATCTTCACAATCTAAATCCTTCTAATATTACCTGCTGCTTGCACTCAAGAAAACTCTGGGGAACTGTGGGGTTGGTGGGTAAACGCCCCCCAATGTAGCCATCACATTTCACCATATTCAGATCCATGTCTAAATAAATGATCACATATTTTGTGTAACGGTTGAAAAGGATACTTCTTTCAATGGTTAAGACACTTAATATCTTTATAATGAGAAAGAAAAAGTCAAAGTCCTTTGAACCAACATACTATTTTCTTTCTGCCATTATTTCACTTCTGAGAGGGCAGGGATCACTCTGGAGGTCTGGTGGGAAGGCATCTACATGAAAAACACCCAGTGCCAGCAGCACCCTACCCAAGAAAGCTGCAAAAGAGCTAGAGCCTGCTTCCTGAAGAAATAAACCACTCAAGTCTGGATTTCAAACTAGACAAGTAGTCCTCTTTGCATGGCCTAATGACTATTATCTTCCTAAAATTACTCCAGGAATGTTTTGTAACAGAGACTTTAAATAAACTGACCCACCCGTCTGCCACTCTCAGCTCACTTCTGTTTTGTTTCTGAATCAGCCAAGTTTGGCCGGCCTTACCGTCTTCACATTTTCATCCGTAAACACAGCAACCAAACAAGCTCTGAGTGGAAGGTCCCTGTTTAAAGAGTGACTTGTTGTATTCCTTTACTAACTGTTCTGTAAACGGAGTCTTGTATATTTTGCGTTTTTTTCCCCTACTTTTGTCTTACAGATTTTCTGCGTGCATAGAATTCTGGTTTTCTCCTACACCAGCTTCCAAATACTGACAACTATGCTGCTTGTGATTTTTAACTCATTTAGGAGGTGTGTATCAGGTTAAATATTGGTGAACATATCAAGAATACCAAAGTAATAGTATAAAGCAATTAAGAACAGAACATTTATTTATTCATATCAGTAACAAATTGGAGTATATCCCCCTTGCTTCCTGCAAGATGTAGATTTTTTTTTTTTTTTTTTTTTTTGGGCAAAATAATAAAGCTGTTTCTTGACCCAAAGATGTTTTATGAGAAAAACCAGTGCCAGTGCTAATATTTACAAGAAGCAACACACAAACACGGAAGTAGCCTTAGCAGGGCCCTGGGCCTGTAAATACACACACACACACACACACACACACACACACACACACACACACACACAGAGCTGGGCTCTGGGTCTGGAATCCTAGGAAAGACAGAGGCAGAAGGATCTTGAAAATTTGAGGTCAGTCTGGTCTCCACTGTGAGGCCTTGTTTCTAAACTTACATATTTATCATCTCACAAAGTTTTGTCGTGTTTTGATCTTGGGAAGATCGTTTTCCATAGGCTACACACGAGTTTGTTTTTTTTACTCTGCAGTCTCCCTGTGTGTTTGCTGAACTCTGGGCTCTGCGTTTGGAGTGGAACATCTCTAAAGATCATTATCCATCTGCATTATTCCCACTTTATAAACAGAGGCCCACAGAGACTGAAAGTTGGGCTGCTGAGAGCTACTACCAAGTCCGGGATCTTTCCCCAACTTCACTGCGGGTGAGGTTGGGGGCTCAGCCTGGATACTATTTCCTCCTTCCGGACTTAGTGTAAAGGTACTTCCCGATCTCCAAGAGGACGACTGGACAATGTGTCCAGATTGTCCGGTGCCATTTCCCTCTCCCCTAGTCCCACGGTGGGCCCCGAACGCTCGCTTCCCGCGGCCGCAGCTCCCGGGTGCACGGGGAACGCACACCCGCGGCCGCGTGACCCGACCCCAAACGCGCGGCGCGGTACGCGTCCGCGCGCTGCCCCGGGGGCTCGCACCGCCGCTCGCCAGGCGCCCAGGACTGGACGTGCTCGGGGAGGGGACCACCGCCATGCTCTTCCGCTTCGGCCTGGTGGTGCCGCCCGCGGTGGCCGGCGCGCGGCCCGAGCTGCTGCTCGCGGGATCGCGGCCCGAGCTGGGCCGCTGGGAGCCACGCGGGGCCGTGCGACTCAGGCCCGCGGGCACCGCGGCGGGGGCGGCCGCGCTGGCGCTGCAGGAGCCCGGCCTGTGGCTCGCCGAAGTGGAGCTGGCGCCCGACGAGGGGGCGGCCGGCGGGCCGGAGTCGGGCCGCGACGACGCGGGCCGCGTGGACACGTTCTGGTACAAGTTCCTGCAGCGCGAGCCGGGAGGCGAGCTGCGCTGGGAAGGTACTGCGCGCCCCTGGCCTCCGCCGTGCTCCCCGGCCTCTGCCTCTGGGCCTGCGCCCCGCAGCTCCCCCGTGCGCCCCGCAGCTCCCCCGTGCACCCTGCAGCTCCCCCGTGCACCCCGCAGCACCCCCGTGCACCCCAGCCGCTCTCTTGGGGCCCGCACCCCGCAGCACCCCCAGTGCACCCCGGCCGCTGCCTCGGGTCGCGCGCACCCCGCAGCTCGCACGCCCCCCGCACACCCCACTGTCCTGCCTGCCCACCTTGACCCCACCCCGCTGCACTGCGTTCCCCCAACGCCGCTCTAGGCCGGCGTGATCGGGAGCTAGCTCTTGTGGTTCGCGGCCTCAGCTCCACCCCAGGTCTCTAACCCACTCAAAAATCCCCAATCCCAGGCTACAAAGGGCCACTAACTGCAGGGAGTTTTCCCTTAGATTTTGAGTGGGAAATAACAAGCTCCTCCCCCAATGAAAGCTTGTCCTGATACAAGGGAGTTGAGACGTGACCTGATTTCTTCAAATACATGAAGAGTAATACTGGTTGTAAAGACATAATAATATCAATAAAAATAAATAACCAGGTGTGACGGCACAAATCTGTAATCCCAGCTTTGTGAAGCTAAAACAGAATTTCTGGGAGTTCCCAGCCTAGGCTACAGAGTGAGACAAACAATATATTGTTTCACAAAAATATTATAAAAATAAAAATATGAGTGAAAGCAGCATTTCTGCCATACAACACTGTAAACACACTGCCAGCATGCATGTGTATGTGTAACTTTTTGAACAAATACTGTACAATATATCATCTTGAATATATTTTTTCTCCTTTAACCATATTATTAATACAGCTCAGGCTTATTGCATATGGGTGTGTTTTATTTGTTAAGTGAAAAAGTACTGTGCACCTGTCACTCTGTATTAAGGCTCCTTTTACTTTTAGAGATTCTTGGATTGGAATCCAAGCACATAGTTTTCTTTCCAGCATTTGGGAGTATTTCTGTACAGTAGATTCAGAGAAGCCAAAATGTAGCCACTTTACATTTCAGTAAGGAATGTCCTGAAGAAGCAGTACCATCCTGTTTGCCCACAACACAGGTGGATTGAGGCAGCCTTTTCTTTGAAGGAAATGAGCAGGGTGAAAAATTGAGAGTATATGTGTGGTGGTTTGAAAAAAAAAAAGGCCTTCAAAAGCAGAGGCACTACTAGGAGGTGTGGCCTTGCTGAAGCCACATCAGTGTCTCAGACCACTTCCTATTGCTTGCCTATCAAAATGTAGGGCTCTGAGCTCCAGCACCATGTCTGTCTCCATGCCACCATGTCGCACCATGATGATAATAGACTAAACCTCTGAAAATGTAAGTTACCTCAATGAAATGTTTTTCCTTTATAAGAGCTGCCGTGGTCATGGTATCTCTTCACAGCAATACAAACCCTAACTGAGACAGTATGGCTCAGTGATTGTTTAAATGCTACAGAAGGAGTGCTTCTTGAGAAGTTCCTATCCTATGGGCAGAAAAACAGGCCATTAACCAGTAATGATGTAGAAACCAAGAATCCAGAAACAAAACAAAACAAACACCACCAGAAGAGCATGGTTTACTGGCATATGTTTATTACTTCTGCTGTTCTTTTTGGCCACTCTTGGATTTGATGGTCAGCTAGCATTACTGTCTTTCATTATACCAGAAGTGAGAGGTGCCTGCCGTTGCTTGTCCTTCCTTTGAAGAGCATTTCTGTTAATATTACTGTGGACCTCTCCACCTTAAAATAACATCTGATAATTTTAAAAACAGTGTAAGGTATATTAGGTCTTCCATTTCCAGCTTCTCTCCTTTATTAGCTTTTCTGACATCGCTCAAAACGCCCAATAATTTGCTTCATTGCTATTTCTTAATGCACCCACTTTAGCTCGTCTGCTTTCTATTTTTCTGATAGTTACCATATACATTATATATAATTTGTAAAAATTCGTGTCTGTTGACACCTGCTGTAAATGCATAAAATTAACAACTGCACCTGCTAAAAAATATGGAGAATTTAGTCTGCGCTCATTACCTCTTTCTTCCCTTCTGATTTTGTATCCTCATTTTAAATTACAGAAATGATACTGACTTTTATTTTGTAAAGGGTTCATTATTACCTTATTAAAGAAAATTGCTCTTTAAGAGATTTCTAAAAATAATGCACACACCCCTCTTCTTTTCCTTACCCCATCTTCGTTTGTACGTTAGCTTTCACATGTTCATGTTCTGTTTTCTCACTGTTACCAATGAATGCCCTCTTGTAGATGGTTTGGTTGGTGCTGAGGATTAGACATTAATGAGGAGATGTGGCGATGCTGGAGGTTAGGATGGCAGGCGACCATAAGAGATTCGAGGGAAGTTTGTCTAATGTCGAGTCCCACTCGACCTGTTGAGCAGTTCTGAAGTGGGGAGTGTGGAATTGGGAAATGATAGGTATGAAATAGAGATGTAGATGAAGAAGACAGAGATATAGGATAGCTTTGGGAGGGCTCTGGGTCAATACCAATACTCACAGCCTTTAAATACCAAAGCAAGGGGTGCAAAAAGACCTCCCCCTTTGAAGGACATTGTGGTGATATTTTATTTGTGCTCTAACAAATAAAGCTTGCCTGGGGATCAGCGGATGAAGCCAGCCACTATATTAAACATAGAGGTCAGGCAGTGGTAGCACACGCCTTTAATCCTAGCATTCAGGAGGCAGAGATTCATCTGGACCTCTGTGAGTTCAAGACCACACTGGGAACAGAGCCTGGTGTGGTGGTACACGCCTTTAACCCCAGCACTAGTTAACCATAGGGGTCTAGTGGTCTCTCTCTCTCTCTCTCTCTCTCTCTCTCTCTCTCTCTCTCTCTCTTTCGTTCTCTCTCTCTCTCTCTCTCTCTCTCTCTCTCTCTCTCTCTCTCTCTCTCATCATGGGTCAAAGTACAAAGTAAACACCTCCTTAGTACTCAAGACATCTGGTGACCATGCCTTATGGCAAAGCATCTTGTAAAATAGGCCTTGAAGTAGAAGACACCTGGTAACCAAGCCTTTGGAGAAAACACCCAATTTATGTAGCCTTGCCCAGGAAAACAAGCTCGGACTCTCTGACTTTGAGTCAAGGTGAAAACAAGTCACAAGCCGGGATCTCTGTGGGCCCCACGGTCAAAAGCCTCTGGCTCCTTGACCATTGGGTCATGTTACTAATATTTTCCGAAACAGTCTAAAGAGACAGGAAACAGTTATCATTATGGGAAGGATAGAGACCAGTGGGCTGAGCAGAGGTAAGGGCAACGGCCCTAGAGGGGACATACTGAGAGTCCTGCATTGGGATTGGCCCATAGAAGTCCAGGTTTACAAGCCAGTTTATGTAAGAATTTTTTTAAAATCCTTTCTTCCACTTGGCCAGACTGATTACATAGCTCCAACCATATTTTTAGTGAAGAAACAAGCGCCTCCCTCTTTGGCAGCCAGTGTGTCCAGGGCCCTCCAGTCGTGTAGGACCGTTGAGGTAAGGGAGGTGAGTTCGTTCTGGAGCAGTTGTAAGGTTGAAGTTGACTGCTGGCTAGTGTCTGCCAACTGGGTAGACATCTGCTGAGGTAGATCTAAGCTGTGACCCAATCTCCCCCACCCCCTGAGCCAGACCTGTAGCTGCTACTGAGGTTGCCGAATTTAGTCGTTACTGGGAGAGCTGCAGCCCAGCTGTTTCTGTGTGTGACTTGGAAGAGAGTATGAAGTTCTCCCTTCATATGTAGGGTGAGTTGAGGAAGCAAGTGGGGGGTTCAGGGGCCACATTGAAGTAACTGTCTGGGAGAACCCTAAGGAATAATACATGGCCTGGACTAATGACGTGTTAGTTATTACTGTGGACTGTGAAAGCGTATGCACTTCCTCTTCATCAAAAACTCAAAGTTTTTTTTTTTGTTTTTTTTGTTTTTTTTTGGTTTTTTCGAGACAGGGTTTCTCTGTGTAGCTTTGCACCTTTCCTGGAACTCACTTGGTAGTCCAGGCTGGCCTCGAACTCACAGAGATCCTCCTGGCTCTGCCTCCCGAGTGCTGGGATTAAAAGCGTGCTCCACCACCGCCCGGCTCAAAGTATTTTTTTTTTTAAAGATTTATTTATTATGTATACAGTGTTCTGTCTGCGTACCAGAAGAGGGCACCAGATCTCATTACAGATGGTTGTGAGCCACCATGTGGTTGCTGGGAATTGAACTCAGGACCCCTGGAAGAGCAACCAGTGCTCTTAACCTCTGAGCCATCTCTCCAGCCCTCAAAGTATTTTTAAAATAGAAAATACAAAAGAAAAAAATGTCACCAAATGTACAACATTTAATCCTGCCAGACTTCCAGACAAAACTTATTCAATCTGTTACCTCTCTGAGACCAATCAAAGTTCTTAGGCATTAATTACTTCCTGATGTTGAAGGGTCAAAAAAAATATACTTAAAAATAGAAATATCCAGTAGTATACCTTTGCACTAAAACATTTTTTTAAAAAGACCTAGGAGGGGAAAAATATTTTCTATCCCCAAAAGACGTTTGAATTTTTGTAAGACTGAATCCCGTGATCTGCATATCCATGATTAGTTTTTGTGTATCTACAGATGGAGGCAGACACCCTGAAAAAGTTATAGAGTATTTGAGTATTTTTCTCTCTTATAAAGACATACCTAGGCTTGATGGGTTAGCTAAGGGATGTGCCAGTGGATTACACTGGCAAGGAACCCTTGGGGGAGCCGTGTCCTCTGTATCAAATTCTAACAGAGAGGAGGCCGAGGGTTCTGTGTTTTGAAAGGGTTTGGAAGGAGACTAGGCTTTCGCTAGGAGAATCTGGTGGGTATGACCGGAGGCGCACAGGGACATATGGGAGCAGAGAGAAAAGAAATTCGGATCTCTGAGAATTTGGAAGTTTTATGTATCATTTTTCTGGCCATTGAGACTAGTTATTAAGTTTATATTGAAGCCAGACTGTATTATAATAAAATAAATTAGGCAGTGAGGTTTAATTCTATCCCTGAGTCCAAGGCGGGGAAAGAGACTTAAGCCGGGAGGAGGTGAAGAGTGCTGTTTTGAATGAGAAGAATTAGAGGGAGGAGAGAAGATGTCCTTGAGGGAAAGGTAGCAGTAGTAAGGGAATTCCAGGATTAGAGCAAAGATAAGATAGAGAAGAATTGGGAGAGGCTTTTCTCTGTCGGGAGTAGAAGAAGAATGTTATCAGGCCGGCAGGGAGGTCCGCCTGAGGGAGAAAGAGCCAGAGGGGACAGGAGCAGAAGGGAGACATGGACACAGCTGAGTGGAGAGGGGAAGTGGGTTGGGGGGAGTGGCAGAGGTTCAGTGCTGTTGGATGGACTCTTGATCCAGAGGGCATCCCCAAGTAGCTGTGGTTCATCTAGAGAGTGTCAAGATCCTGAGGATGGGTGTCCTGACCGGGTGACAGATGCCAAGGAGGTCGTAGGGTCTTGTGGGCCACAAGAATATATTATAGAGATTCAGCTGTATGTTAAAGCTATACTTTGGCCGGTCAAGGGCCTATCAAAAGGCAAGCCATTTATGATGAATATTTGGTGATACCCAGCCTTTAATATTCCAGCTGTCTTCTGCTATGAAACTCTTGCAGGCCCAGACCAATTGGCAAACAGTTCAGCTCCCCAGACCTGCTGAACTACTAAGTTACTAACTCCCCCGCTGAGTTTAGGAGACAAGCTGGCTGGAGACACATAGCTTTGTTTCTTGTGCTAATGAAGCTCAGGCCATCCCCTCGCCTTGAGGAGGCCTACTGGTTCTCCAGAGCAGTTGACTGAGAACAAAAGAGGTTTTTTATCAAGGTGGGAGATAAAACAACATTCCTGAAGAGGCAGAGAGCCCAGGGAAAGAAAGGGCAGGCATTTTCTGTAGACACAGACAGAAGGCAGCGTGGCGAGAGAGGAGAGAGGATGACAGAGGTTCTGTGGAGGGTAAGCAGGTCTCGGGTGGAGTCTTCTGAGTGCCAGGAGTAGAGAGCAGCAGAGATGGAGAAAGAGGACACAGAGGACGAAGATGAGGCTGGAAGCATAGGAGTTTAGTCGTTAGCAGGACTGACTATGAGCTGGGGAACTGGACGGAACTGAAGCTATGGGGACAGGGTTTCACCCCAGAGAAATAAAAGTAGACCGATAAAGGGCTTGGTGTATCTGTATTTAGTCCTGTCCTGAATGCCTGCCGGAGCTATAGCTGAATTGATAGAATTTTGTCTTAGAGGAATTACGTTAACAGACATCAGAACACAGTGTATGTAGATTTTTGTTTTCCCCCTCAGATATCCCACGCCGGACGTACCTAACACCCGGACCCCTGGGACTTCCATAGTAGGGAGACTACCCAGCGTACAGACTTTACAGAGAAGGAAATGTTGAGCAGACAGCTCTGAGAGACACTTACCAGAGTAGACGGGGAGAGGCAAGAAGGCAGGGAGGAGAAAGAAATGGTGGATGGGACAGACTGAATCTGGAGTCACATGTGACGGGTGAGAGCCGTCAGCAGAGGGAAATGAGTTTAGACACCACACGTAAGCATGCATAGTGAAAACCACTGAACAAGACACTTCTGAGGGAGAAGAAGCAGTTTATTGGGGCAACAAACCGCCGGCCTGTCTCTCTAGAGTAGAGAAGAGCAGCGCAGCCACAGGGAGCAAGATGGTGTTACAGAGGGTGTCTAAGGGCTGAAGGGTAGGGCTTTCCACACCAGGAGAATTTCCCTTTTAAGGCAAAGCAGGTGTTAGGCCAGTTTGTGTGTGTCTGTGTGTCTGTGTCTGTGTGTGTCTGTGTCTGTGAAGTCATCAGGCCAGTTTCATGAGTGACGAATGCTCTCTGGCCGGTGAGGGCTGAGGAAATGAGGGAGCTGTGGTTACCCAATAAACAGAGACTCCAAGTCACAAGGTTACTGAGCAATGTATTTAGGTTTCTGATTCCTGAGGGAGGTCTGTCTGGGCTAACATTGGGTAGCCATCTTTCCCTATCCTGTGACCAACAGTAGGATGCTTGTTACTGAGCAGAGTTCCCATTTCCCTTGATCCCGGGGCTGATGGGCAGGGCCTCAGCTACCTCAGTGTGCTGGTGCGGATCTCCAAGCCTCACTCACACTAGGACCTTTCCCAGGAAACCTTCTCCTACTGCCTTTACTGCACGTTCATTTCACGGAGGCCATTTGAGGGTGCGGAGGGATGCAGATGTGGAAGCTTACCTTCTGTGCTTCTCCAGGCTGGCATTTACTTATTTGTTAGGTCTCCGTTTTTTTTCTGGTTGCCTCGAAGTCTTCCTGAACATCTGTTTGGAAAAGGTTTATTTTTATGTGTATGTTTGTGCCTGCATGAGATGATTTATACCGTTAAGTGTGCAAATGCTCAGGAAGGTGAGAAGAGGGAGGCAGATCTCCTGCAGTTGAAGCTACAGGCAGTTTTGAGCTGCCTGATGGGGGTGGGTGCTAGGAACTGAACGAACATGGGTCTTCTGTAAGAGCCGTAAGTGCTCATAACTGCTGAGGCATCTTTGCAGCCTACCTAATGTCTTTTTGTTCTATATACGTCTTTTTCCTCATATCTCCTATTACAACTTATTACAGTGTACAGTCATGTTGGTTATGTATTAGTTACTTTTCTTGTTTCCATGACAAAATACAGAACAAAAGCAACTTCAGGAAGGGCAGGTTTTACCGCTGCCTGGAGGACCAACCCCCAGCAGCACAGGGTCCGAAGGGAAATCCATGGAGTTGGTGTGTATTAGACTTTTGAGACACTCACTCTCTCTTGATGGTTTCCTCCTTTATTCTCTGTTCTCTATTCAGAAGGAGCAGGAAGCTGGTTGGTCACATTTTATCCACACACAGGAAACACAGAGAAAGAACCAGAAGTGAGGTGAAGCTATAAACCCTCAAGGTGGGTCCTGTACCATACTTCCTCTAGTATGTCCGTGCCTCCTAGAGGTTCTGTAATCACATCACTGCTGACTGGGGACCAGAAGTACAAATCCATGAGTCTATAGGGGAAATTTCTCCTCACACCACCATGTTTATACTATAGAATTTTACCCAGCTCTTTGCTGCTCTCCTGAAGAAAGTTGTGGTTTTGGTTTCCAAGAAGAGTAAGGGGAGGAGGTTCGATGTAGGTAACTAAAACAATGTCCACTACATCTTTAAAACAAAAGAGATCAAGTGCAATGTTTGTTTGTGTAAGATAGGTCTTCTTACCAAACTGTGAGCCCTACTAGGATAGGAATTCCATGTTTTGTTTTTCATTTTACATCTTGCTGCTGTAGTTGGTACATAACAGCTGCTCGGTGACCATTGGATGAGGGGATGGAGCACAGAGCAGAAGAGATGGGTGTTATCGAGTGTCTACCACTGTTGAGTGTCAGGACTTCTTCAGTGCTTTCCATGAAGTCACCCTTGGTCATCAGGCCAGCACTGGGGCTGGTATTCCTTTCTATATTATACAAATGAGAAGAGTGAGGCTTTCGGTGGGATTCAGTCTGCTGTCAGTCACAGGCAGTGGCATTTCCCCTGAGATCCTGTATTTTCTTTCTTTCTTTTTTTTGGTTTTTTCGAGACAGGGCTTCTCTGTGTAGCTTTGCACCTTTCCTGGAACTCGCTTTTGAGACCAGGCTGGCCTCGAACTCACAGAGATCCGCCTGCCTCTGCCTCCTGAGTGCTGGGATTAAAGGCATGCACCACCACCGCCTGGCCCCCTGTATTTTCATTTCTAGCAGTTTTACCTAGTTTTTTTTTTCATATTTCTTTCTGTCTTAATTAGTCATGTTTAAATTCTTGACCATACTGAACATATGGCTAGAGACCTTGTCTTCTGGTTCCTATGAGGGTGTCACATTTAAGTGTAGTTTCTAAAATATTTTCTTATATTATGGGAAATAATCTGTTTTTGTGTATAACATATCTGAGCTTCACTTGTGGATTTTTTAAAAACATATTTTGGGTTATATTGCATGTATTTTCAAAAATATACTATTAGTATAGTTTTAGGTGTACAGGAAAGTTAGAGTCAGTACAGAGCACTCTATGTTAAGTGTCGGGTACTTCTCTTATATTGCTAACATTTCATATTGATTTGCTACATTTGTAAAAACTGAAGGAACTGCTATTTATTTATGCATTATTAATGAGAGTGCATATTTATCCAAGTTTTCATTTTTCAACCTAATTTACTTTTTCTTGCTTTGAATCTTATTCACGAGGTTAGCATGGAGCACACCGTTAATACCAGCACTCAGGAGGCAAAAGTAGGCAGATCTCTCTGAGTTTGAGGCCAGCCTAGAAGAGAAGAAGAATCTCAACTATATTACCACTGTATACTAACTGCTTCAAGCAACCTTTCTTGTTTCTTTTTCTTTCTTTTTTTTTTTTTAAAGATTTTATTTATTTATCATGTATACAGTGAGTGTTCAGTCTGCAGGCCAGAAGAGGGCACCAGATCTCATTACAGATGGTTGTGAGCCACCATGTGGTCGCTGGGAACTGAACTCAGGACCTCTGGAAGAACAGCCAGTGTTCTCAACCTCTGAGCCATCTCTCCAGCCCAACCTTTCTTGTTTCTAAGATGACCTTGATAGTTATAAAGAATTCTTATTGGGTGCTCTGAACATGTCCCCAGGATCCTTCTCATAATTAGAGTGTGTGTGGCTTGGAGGAGGAAGACCTATGAGATAGAGTGCTGAGTGCAGTGTTTATCACAGAGTAAAGTGGGACTGTTTTAAAGGGTGAGAGTGGACAGTGATTGAAGTACAATTGCAGAAGAAAACACTATCAAGGTGAGAGCAGACAGGGGCAGAAAGTCCACTGTGGAGGAAAACACTTTCAGGAGGTCAGAGTTGGCAGTAGTTGAAGGGACAGCTACAGAGGAAAATGCTCCTGAGGTTGAGATCCTTGTGCTTACATACATGTTTTGGTAGGCTTCATAGTCTTTTCTTTCTTTTTTTTTGGGAGGGGTGTGTGTGTGTGTTTGATTTTTTGTTTTTTCGAGACAGGGTTTCTCTGTGTAGCTTTGCTTGCTGAAACTCGCTTTGGAGACCAGGCTGGCCTCGAACTCACAGAGATCCGCCTGGCTCTGCCTCCTGAGTGCTGGGATTAAAGGCGTGCGCCACCACCGCCCGGCCATAGTTTTTTCTGCGACCTCTGGACCCCTAGACAGGAGCTTTCGATGGTGGTATTTCCTGTACAGGTGAGTCTCAGGTTTATTCGAGTTAACTCTTAAGGGAAGCCACAATGGTTGTGTTCGTTCTTTACTAGAAAAATTCATGCTAGGCAGTAATCTTATTGTATTTTAGGTAATTTAGAATGTCATGTCTCCATCAAGAGTGAAATATATGACTCAGATCTCATTCTGTGGATCAGGCATTGAAGTCCTATAGTCCTGGTTTTGCAGGCTGCTTGTTATGAAGATGGGTCCATCCTCAGTGACCTTCAAACCTAGTAATTCCTAACTAGATACCTGACATCCAGACTCTCTCACACTTGAAAGACTGGACTAGGATGTTACACTGTTGGTTGTACCATCTTGGATTTGGAAGTTTTGTAAATGTCACCCACTGAATGCTGAGCTAAAGGTAATTCTGAAGAATGTGTAGAAGACATTGGTTTAACTTGAATTCAGAATAATTATTTAGATAACTGAGACAATGTATATAAATAATCTTTGTAAATACTCTATACACTTTGTATAAAACACTGACTGAATATATAGTTATGGGTTTATGTTTGTTATTTATTTATTTATTTTTCCGAGACAGGGTTTCTCTGTGTAGCTTTGTGCCTTTCCTGGAACTCACTTGGTAGCCCAGGCTGGCCTCGAACTCACAGAGATCCGCGTGGCTCTGCCTCCCAAGTGCTGGGATTAAAGGCGTGCGCCACCACCGCCCGGCTATGTTTGTTACTTTTTATGATCTCTTACATTTTCTCTGCAGTCAAGGTAGATTGGATTAGATGGATATTCCTTTTAAAAGTGCTCTTCACAAAAGCTGTGTGTTTGTGTGTGTGTGTGTGTGTGTGTATGTGTGTGTGTGTGTGTGTGTGTTTGTGAGTGCTCCCGCAGGAGCAATAGCCTTCAGTTTTACTCCTTGTGAATTTGGACATGAGATTTTCACTTGATTTGATTGTCTTTGGATAGTGAATAAAGAAAATCTGTTGTCAGAGAAAGACACTTAGATACTATGCACAGGTCAATCGAATTGGAAATAAAGATGTAGAAAGACACAATCCACATTAAACCTTTTTAAAAAGAGAAACTAGATATTCTAGGTTTGCAAAGGGAAAGATGCTATACAGTGAAAGTGTTAATTTCACAAAATTCCATGCTTTCATATTGCTTAGATCTTTGAAGTAGAAGCTGCTTCTGTAGAAAAACACCAGCTCTCATGAGGTCACAGAAGCCTGTATTCTCTGCCTTCATTCTGTGTGTCCTTCCCTTTGGGGCACCTGATTATATCTGCACTGTGGCATGTTACTCCCTCAGAGCTCTGCCTAACTATTTCATCCAAGGCTGAAGGAATATGGGTAAATCTCTTTCCCCAATCTGTAGTCACCTTAAATTCCAGGAAGAATAAAAGTTCCTGGACAGACCCACTCTCCTACCCCTGGAGGGTAACTATCCATGAAGGCAAAGCTGCATCTTGCAGCAGAATTGGTCATCTGGTAGGATCCAGGCTGAACTCTTCAAATGGTGACAGATAAGGAATATTCCAGACCACCTGTAGAACCAGAGCTGAAACAGTGACTGAGCAGAACACACCTTGAGCAGGACTGCTTGTTTGTGCAGGTCTCTGGTCCCCTGGATGTATCTCTGCTCAGACCTTTATTTGTTCCTCTTCCCAGTGTGGCCACACCTCTTCTCTAGGCTTGTATTACTAGTCATCTATTTAGTTGGCATATGGGAACAAATGGCTTGTTGGGGTTACTAGAACTCAAGCTCTTGCCCTAAAAATCCAGTGCTCCCTAAATTTGATTTTAGTCATTGCGAAAATACCACCATTACTTCTTCTTCCCAAGTAAAAAAAAATAGGAAACCCAGGATTAGTGGTCCGTGGCTGTAGTCCCAGTATGCAGGAAGTGGAGCAAGGAGATTCAAGAGCTCAGGGCAAGCCTGAGCTATAGGAGACCATGCCTCACAAATCCAAACAATAAGCACACTTCCCCAACATAAGCCTTGTAAATCAGAATCATCATTTTATTTATTTATTAATTAACTTTAACACCTTTGTGACTACCTTATACACTTGGAATTGTGGCTGCTGTTGTAGAAAAATAAAGTTTTATAACACACACACACACACACACACACACACACACACACACACACGGCCTGTTAAGAACTGTTCAGAAGTTTGAGAAGCTATAATACTTAGAGATGTGGAAGAAGGTTATTCTTTTTGGGAGTTTGGGAAAGAGGGTTAAGGAAGGCTTTGTAGGAGACATACTATTTTGAGTTTGGTATCTAATGAAAACTATAGCATATCAAATTTATCATTTCACTGTAATTATAGAAATGAAGATAAATCATTTTAAAAAGTTGTCTCCTTTGAGGACCAGTGGATGAGATTGCTTAGCAGCTACACAAGCCATAGGAGCTGAGTTGGATCCCTGGAACCCATAAAAAGATGGATGTAGTGGCTAACCTCTGTAATCCTGGCACTCCTACAGTGAGATGGGAGGTTCAGATAGGAGAAGATCGGTCAGCCTGGAGAACACAGCATACACAACAAGAGAGAGTCTGCCACAAGGTGGAAAGAGAGAAATGTGTTCTCAAAGTCATCTTCCTACCGCCACATGTTCATTGTCTCACACACACACACACACACACACACACACACACACACCTGTTTTGAGTAGAAGAAGAAACAAGGGAGTTGGTGGTGAGGTGAGACAAAGTGTATGAATACATTTTTGAGTTTTGTGTATCCCCAGCACAAAGGTGGGGCATGGACTAGTGTGGCAGCTAATGCCCTAACATTAACTTTGAAATGTATGCATTGGTTTCATGGAGTTCTTCACTTCGTTGTAAATAAGTAAGGTGGGATGGTTTAATGTTAACAGAATGGAATTATCTCTGGGGTACATCTACCCTTTCCCTGTTGTCGGTGATTATGGGGGTCCAGCCCCTCGATAGTCCCCTCCTAGTGTCCAGGAAGAATCTAATAATAGATTTTTATTTTTATAATTAACTTTTGATGAAAAGAAATGAATCTATGTACACGAAACTCCTTAGTCTATAAACTTTATTATTCTGTGTGAGTCCTCTCTCTCTGCAAGCTTCTATTCTGCTCGCATGCCTAGCTCCTTCCTTGCCTGAGTTCTCTCTGTATTTGTCTACTGCTCCCTCTAAGTTCTATCTTAATTCTCTCGTCTTTTTTTTTTTTTTTTTTTTCGAGACAGGGTTTCTCTGTGTAGCTTTGCGCCTTTCCTGGAACTCACTTGGTAGCCCAGGCTGGCCTCGAACTCACAGAGATCCGCCTGGCTCTGCCTCCCTAGTGCTGGGATTAAAGGCGTGCGCCACCACCGCCCGGCAATTCTCTTGTCTTAATTTTGCCTCATCTAGGTCCTTTTTATCTCGTTCTTACCCAACTAGTACTTCCCCATCTGACTCTTCCTCATCTTCCATCTCGTCCACACGTTCTCTCTGGACAAAATTCTCCTTGTCCCTTTCCGTTCTGTCTCTCCGTTCCCCCCAAGTCTCTCCAGAGTCCAGTTATAAACCCAAGCAATAGCAGTCCCCTGGTCGAGCAAGGTCACCAGGTTTGAATTCTTGTGTGGTCATAAAGGCAGGTAAGAGTTTCCCCAGGCAGTGATTGTCAGGCTACCAGGGTTAAATGGAGGGGTGATAACAATTACATAGAGGGGCAGTAATTGTTAATTATTGTTTGCAACCCCAAAGGGAAGTGACTAATGAATTAACTAAAGGCTAAATTTGGGTAATATCTAAGAAGAGGGATCTTATGTGCTCAACTATAATCTTAAACGTGATTGGTAGAAAATGTTAAAAATCTGTAAGTTGCCGGGCAGTGGTGGCACACGCCTTTAATCCCAGCACTCAAGAGCTAGAGCCAGGTGGATCTTTGTGAGTTCAAGGCCAGCCTGGGCTACAGAGTGAGTTCCATGAAAGGTGCAAAACTACACAGAGAAACCCTGTCTCAAAACAACAACAACAACAACAACAACAACAACAATCTATAAGTTGCTAGGTCAATGGGAGAAAATAAAACTGTCTTCTTTTTTTCCAGTGGCTCCTATCTGTCCAAGCTATCTGCCTGCCGTTTTTCTGCAGGGTGGGGGAAAGTGCTCGGTCGCTAGGCAGCCTGTGTACAGCTAGATGCCTCTGGTGATAGTTACACGGAGATCTGGAACTAGAGGTAAGATTTGGGAAAGGAGGAAGTTAAGCTTGATTGGCACATCTGCCAGGCCTTCTCAAACAGTCTGGATGCTTAAGTCTGTTCTTAGAGAGTACAGAGGTATCTCTGATAAGGTACTTTCCTCTGTCTGGGGATGGACCTGGCCGGATGCTGCCAATAACCATAATTACAGGGAGGCTTGAACTGGGGTTCTGGCTGTGCATAGCTGTCAGCGCAGGTTATCTAAATATTCCTTTAGTGGAGGGGAAATGGTACCCAGTAAACAATGGGAAAGCTACAATAGCACACAAGAAACTCATAGCAGAAAACGACTGATAATCAAAAGCCAAATATCACCAAGGCTCCTTGAGCCTCAGCTTGACCTCTGGAAGGCCTTTGGCTTCTTCCAGGTATTAGCTTTGTCATAATCAGGTGAAATCCTACTTTGTATATTTTTGCGCCTTGCAGCACTCTGTCAACCCTTAATTGCCGTCTTTCTGAGCATTGAAGTCTAAGTGTTCTGTAAGCGGAAGTTTCTGCCCCGCCAGCAACTCCCAAATACCTGGCAGCTGATTGCCAAATAATTGACACAGAGGCTTAATATTACTTATAAGTGGTTGGCCTGTAGGCTTACTGCTAACTAGCTCTTACACTTGAATTAACCCATAATTCTTATCAGTGCTTAGCCACGTGGCTTGGTACGTGTTCTCAGTATGACATTCCAATCTTGCTTCCTCTGTGTCTGGCTGGAGACTCCTAACTCTGACCTCCTTCTTCTCATCATAGGCTTTCTCACCTAACTTCCTGCCCAACTACCAGCCTGTCAGTTTTTTATTAACCAATGAGAGTCTTCATATTCATAGTGTAGAAAAGGATTGTTCCATAGCAGTGACCTTTGCTCTTCTTTCTGCACATTGCTTATTTCATGCTATGTTCTTTCTCTGAAAGTACATCCATCCTCCAGTCTTATGACCATATGTTTCTAGTTCATAGAGCTTTTCTGGGCTGCATGTTAACACATTCAGTTTCTACCGGAGTTTTACACATGGAAGTCATGTGACTATGTGAAAGTCAGTATATGTGAACCATAATTCTTTTTTTAAAAATTGATTCCTTGTGGGTTTCACATTATGCATCCCGACCCCATGAACCATACTTCTTTATAAACCCTTGCTGGACTTCTTTCTGTGTTCCTGAATTAAACATCCTGCATCCTAAGTCACTCAAGCCTATGGAGAGAGAACGTAGGTTGGGCTGCCTGCATTGTAAGATCCTGGGTGTGATAAATATTTCTTTGACCACACTCATAGGGATTTTAATTTAATAGTCCTGGTACTGATTGTAGAATGAAAAAAAAAATTATAGTTATCCAGGTACTTCTGATGAAGAACTGGTGTGAATTCAGCTGTTAGATTCTGCAGTTAGAATATACTCCGCATCCATCCCAGACATTTATATTTTCGTTCCAGTCCTTATGCTATAGATGTCTAGATCGTTCCTTGTTATTTCAGTGGCCTTCCACATGCTGTCACTATTGCATTTCTTTTCTATCAATCCTCACATTTCTTTTTTTTTTTTTCTTTTTTTTTGGTTTTTTCGAGGCAGGGTTTCTCTATGTAGCTTTGTGCCTTTCCTGGAACTCGCTTTGGAGACCAGGCTGGCCTCGAACTCACAGAGATCTGCCTGCTTCTGCTTCCCGAGTGCTGGGATTAAAGGCGTGTGCCACCACAGCCTCGCAATCCTCACATTTCTATGAAGAATTATCTTCCTAAAGTTAGGTGGGATAATGTCACACACTATCAAAATTATTTGATGGATTTTACTTCTTAGAAAATAAAAATGTAAACTTAATACAGTCTAGTTACCCCCAGACTCCTGATTACATACTTTTGCCCACTTTTTCTTCCCATTTCCTGAAGTCGGGCTGTTAATAGTTTAATTTCTCGTCAGCATCCTATGACTTCCTTTCTTAGTGCCATGCCCATCCCATGGATTTCTGTTTCAACTATGGCAGTCTCAGTTCCACAGAGAACTAGGCTATCTTCATTCCATCGGTCTTGCTGTGGTGTGAAAACCAGTTAGAGGTGATGTCATAGTCTGTTTGCCTTGATATAACAAAAATACCTTAGTTGAGGTAATTAATTATAAATGAAGGAAACTTGTTTTTCATAGCTCTGGAGGCTAGGAAGCCCAAGGCCCAGCTGGCCGATGTTGGATATCTGTATGTATGACTTGTGTACTTCCTGTCTCTGTTGACATCACTCAACTCTTTATGGACTTGGAATTCTGTTAGTTAATTAGCTAATATATTGATTCTAGATATCACATGTACATGCAGGCCCTGATGCTCCCACCTAACTAGGTATATGTACAGTAATCCACGTGCTATGATGTAGACACAAGTGGTTCTGATGGGTTTGTGGTGACGTAGTGATGTGTGCAGAACTGGATCTCAGAGCCAGGCTCCATACTCACAGCATTATAAAGACCTTTTTCCTGTCTGCTTGTCTACTATATATTAGCACATCACATCTAAATACATATTTTAAAAGAATTGTCCGTCTACCATGTGAGAACACATGTTATTCTAGCATGTCTGAAAGCCTAAAACAATTCTTGATACTTTATTAGACACTCGGTGAATGAATGAACTGATGAAAGTCACTTTCCAGGATCTCTAACTGAAGTATTCACACTCTTCTTCAGTTCTCTTCTTCAGTGTCATCGTGTGCCAGTGAGCCGAGTTTGTTATGCTGGATAAGGATAGAACATTGTCCAGAACTCCGTTTTTTAAAAGAGACATTGGAAAACAGAAAACATTTAAAAATTAGAATCGATATACTCATTCTTGAAATAGAACCAAATTTTACAATTTTTAAAGGAAAATAATAGAAGTCTTCCAAGCATTTTCATGTCAGTGACTTCCCTCTCAGGCTGTTTTGAGATACTTTGGACGTGCCTGGAACCTTGGTGGCCTGAGTCTCAGTCTAACCTCTGTGGAGGTCAGAGTTTGGGCAAGAGCAGGACTCACAGGCTCCTTAGGAGTGGCCCTGTGGGTGAACAGGGGATACTGGGAGCTAGGAGCTCTAGGTTTTGCTACTGCATAAACATGGACTCCATTATCAGACTCAGGTAATAACCGTTCTGCTGTATGTACAACTGGATTTTTTAAGCTGTCAGACATTGCGAAGATTCATTTCTGTATTCTGACTGTGCCGTGAAATTCTTGCCGTCCTTTAAAGACGTTTGTCTGTCTGATTCCACTGGGTGGCAGTGTTTCATTGGTGCTCTCGTGTGCAGTTTGTGTGTGACCTCACTCTGTCTCTCTTCCTCTCTCCACTTCCTTTCTCTGGCTGGCCTGAAAGTCAGTGTGAAAGTCAATATGCAGACCACTGCGGCCTTTCACTCACACAGACCCACCTGCCTCTGCCCCCCAAGATCTGGGATGAAAGGTGTGTACCTCCACATCCAGCTTGTTATAGTTTAAATGAGTTCCTCTTTCTCTCCCAATCCTCTTTTTCTCCCTGTTTCTACATGCCCACTGCATCCCAAAGAATTCTAAAACAAATTTCCCATTCAGTCAAAACAGAGAGTTTCATAAGATTTAGTACTTCTAGAATGATTTCATGCGAGAAGAAGTAAAGTATTAGTTTTATGTTGCTCCAAAGTATGTAAATTACTTTGATGTGGTAATTAAGATCACTTAAAATATCCTTAAAATAATCCTGGCATTTGTTCTTTCTGTATGCTTTAGCAACTATATTTAAAATAATCTCAGGTTGTACACAGCTTGTTATAGAATCTTTGGGAGTGTGTGTATGATGTGCATGCATATATGTGTGTGAGCATGGGCACACATATGGAGGTCAGAGGGCAACCATGGCTGTTGATCTGAGCCTTCTACCCTGTTTGAGTCGGTTGTTGGCTTCTGTGGATGTCAAGCTGGCTGGCCTGTGAGCTTCTGGGCAGTCTCCTGCCTCCTCCCATCTTTGGGAGGTTAGCACTGGGATGACAGATGTGTGCTAGAGCGTTCAGCGTTAAATGGGTGGTGGGAATCCAAATTCAGTTCCTCACCCTTGTGAGGTCAGGGCTCCGTCCACTGAGTCATCTCCTGAGTCCTTGTGCGGATGCTTCTGACAACGATGTCAACTGTGCTCTTTATGTCAGATCACCCCACTGTGGTCACACCTGTGCCTTTGAGACCATGATGACAGGGTCGAGACAGGCGTTATCGTGGCTTCTTATCGGTTCGCTCTGTGTCAGAATTTCCTGGAGAGCTGATTCAACGAGATGAATTGCATGAGAAAAGTGCTGTGTGAACCACAATAAATGAGTCCTTGCTGATGTCTGTTGATGTTAAGGCTTCTCTATGAGTGAACATCTGTGTGTGTTACAATATTCTTACCCTGTTACAAAGGACAAATTTAAGAGTTATTCAGCAGTGTAGTGACTGTTAGTGTCCACTCAGGCGGGGGCACTTTTGATAGCACCACAAGTACTGCATTTTATCCAAGAGAAAATAGCTGCTTTGAAGTATTAGGCCGTTTAAAGTTGTTTATAAAATTTGATCCAGATAGAGGTTATGTTTGCTTTTAAACAACTGAAACATGATACAAAAATCTTAATTGCCTTTTGTCAAATAAACTCTTTGCTGTTTTCAGGAAGGAAAAAGGTCATTTTACTTTAAAATGTCTGGAGTATGTTTCTGAAGCATGTCCCCCACCTCCTCACTTACCTTTTTTTTTTTTTTTTTTTTTGGAGTTATGGTCCCATGTAGCCTAGGCTAGCCTCGAACTCACTATACAAGGGAATGACCTTGGTTTCTCAGTCAACCAAGTCCACCTCTAAATCCCATAGGGTTACAGGTGTGTGTCATCAGACTAGTTTTCCTTTTTGTCTTTTGTAAACTACATCCTTGTCCTATATAGAACCATGAGGACTTGTGGACGTTATGTGGGTAAGTGCCGGGGACGGCATATAAGATGCCTGACTTGCTGCCAGCAGAAACTGGAGATAAGGGACCCGAGATTGTGGACCACCAACCCTCCGCGTGTTGCTCTCTGGATCTTCTGCTTTGCATGCCTCTAGAGGGCCAAGGCAGAAATGCCTACGTGTCCCAAGGTTGTGATTTATGGCATGCACATGTCAAGTTCTCCATATAGTTACTTCTTGTGGTGCTAGTCTTTTTCTTCTATCTGATCTTCATGTTCTGTGTTCCTAGACCAACAGTACTTGCTGTGAAACGGGATGGGAATGAAACAAATTTCATGGGAAATTATACAGAGATGATCACCCAGGCTGGGGTTAAGGCAGTTATGCAGGTCATGGGAAAGAACTTGCAGCCTGGGGAAGCTTTTCAGGCTTGGATAAACTGTACCAAATGTGTGGTCAACTATAGCACATGGTATGATGTGTATCAGCGCACTGGACTCAAATTGGCCATGATGAATATTTCAGTTTCTGAGGATATTCCAAGGGCATTGTGTAAAACTTGAGACCCTAAGGGGTACTGGCTGAAGACTGTGGATGGAGTAACATATAGATGGGATGACAAACTAAAAGTGTGGGAACCTAGAATAGGAGGAAAATAGTGGCCTCCACCAAGAAAGGGAGATGGCAACTTTAATCCAGATATTTTGATTCCTTTTGAAGGAGTGTGGAGACAAGGTGGCAATAGTTGAAGTGATTGCTGCAAGTTTTATTGGGTTCCTAGATTAAAAAGAGCTGCCAGGAAAGGTGAGCTCCTTTCATGGAAGCTCTGAAAATTGGATCAGGTCTTCCTTGGAACTGTTGGGATAAGAAAGAAAAGTCGCTGACTTACAGGGGCAGATTTCTTGTCTGAGGTCATTGTGGCCCACCAGTCATGGGGCTTGGTGTTTGCAGAGGGCTGAGGAGGAACTTAGGCGGCCGTAGGGGTCTTGAGGTCAGGGCAGGCTGTGCGAGAAGGAAATGATTGTCTGGTACATTAACCACTGTTCTTATTTTTACCTTTTTTGCGAAATTGCATGTTGCTAGCCTCTGGGTTAAGTGCTCAGAAGATTGTATAATCATTAATAATAAAAATAAATTATGCTTGCTTTGGTGTTAAACCTGGGGTAGTTTCTGTGTTTAATCAAAGATGATGAAGAATATATTGGTGATTTTCTAAGAATAATCTTTGGAATCATGAGAACACTCCGTATTGGGTGATTTCCCCTTTTCTGTTTCCCCTTGCTTATGAAAATAAAAGAGTGAGGTTACCAAGGCAAAAGCAGAAGCTGTAGCAGAAGCTACTGCAGAAGTCCCAAGTGACCTGTCAGCTTGCATGAGCACTGTCTCTGAGTCGTTACTACACCTTCCAGGTATCCCGTCCTTCAGACCCCTAAAACTGCTGAGGCTGGTCCCCGGCAGGTAAGTCTTTAAAACCTGTTTCTGATGAGTTAGTTCATAATTTTGCACTGATTTATAAAGGATGTTGTAAACCACATAAAGTGAAAAACCTCTTCAATTTCATCATCATTATGCATTTCTGATGTTTTGAAAATCACCTTTGAATTCATTTCTGATAAAAGACCAGTCCCTGTTTGTCTAAGGGGTAAAATGTGTCAGGAATGGTGACTTTCATTTTCAGGAAAGGATTCCAGAGACCCCACACGATTTCTTTGTCTATAAATTTGAAAATGGAGGTGCTTGCCAATGAGTTAGTTAAGAAGATTCATGGAAGGTGAACAAGTGGGTTCTCCAGGACTCTGATTGATATACCAGTGTGGAGATAGAGTGAGTGAGAGCCAGAGTAACCTTCATCAGGTCCCTTCCTGCTCAGCTCTCGTCAGGAAGCATGTTTGTCAAATTTTCTGGCAAGGAAAAATAGGGAGAGTCAGTAATTTGTTTGAGGGAATTAGTATTCAAATATGTTCTCCCCCAAATAGGATTAAACCAGTAAGAAGAAATCAGTAGAAATGAATTCTTATATTTGCATTATTTTACAAGAATAGAAAAGAAGAAAATTATTAACCTTTAATGTAATCAAGAGGAAAGATTTTGGAGTTTTAATTACTTTCAGTTTTCAGGGGCAGTTTCCATGGTTTGGCCAGAAATTTTTGTAAACTAAATGAATTACTGGGAAAAAAAAATCACATGCAGCCGGGCGGTGGTGGCGCACGCCTTTAATCCCAGCACTCGGGAGGCAGAGACAGGCGGATCTCTGTGAGTTCGAGGCCAGCGTGGGCTACCAAGTGAGTTCCAGGAAAAGTTGCAAAGCTACACAGAGAAACCCTGTCTCGAAAAACCAAAAAAAAAAAAAAAAAAAAAAAAAAAAAAAAAAAAAAAAATCACATGGGCCCATATGGAGTTACTGTTACTATGATCTTGTCTGGAAACACAGTCTGCACAGAGCTGTTGTCCAAATCATCTAAACATGTTTCAGTAGTGTTCTACAAATTAGTGTGCAGATTTTCCTGCAAGCTAGAAGGATTGGGATTTGCTAGAGAAGAGTCATAGATAAGAGCTGCTACTGAGTTGTGGAACACCAACTGTGTTAGTTCCTGTGTTAAATCCTTTTAATGGACTATCTAATTGATTCCCTCGTAGCAACCCCATGAGGTTGTTAGGACTATTTGTCCTTTTTCTGCAAGTGAGAAGACACAAGCACAGGTTGCTTAAATGATTTTCTCATTACTGACTCTGTACAAACAGTAAACAAGGCACTCAGCCTTCTCTATTGTTAGATTCCACATCTGGCATGTACCAACCAACCCTGAGTCAAAAATATATGAAAAAATTGCATCTGCACTGAACATGTACAGACTTTTCTCTTGCTACTAGTTCTTAAATGATAAAGTGCTACAACTATTTTTGTCACCTTAGGGTCATATTAGGTACCACAAGAAGCCTAGAGATAGCTTGAAGTATACTGAGGATGTGCATGTTATATGCAAATGCCCCACCACTTTATGTACGAGCATGAGCATCCCTGAACCCAGAGAGATGACCGTGGGGCTTGGAATGAAGTCTGAGTCCGAATCATGAGGTCACACTTGAGGTCTTCCGGGACAACAGCATGATGAATATGTAGAGGAGGGCTTCACCAGAGGATGCCATGGTTTTGAGTATCACAGGCAGGTAAAAAAAGATGAAAAATTAATGTGGCAGTTAGGAGATGATTTCATTTAAAGTCTCCAGTGGAGTACTGAGGAAAAATGCCATATTGTAGTGTTACCAAATGAAGAGTAATAGGGAATGGGAGTGTTGGGTGGAGGCAGGCTAGCCATAGAAAAGGTAGTTTAAAAGAAATGATGGTATAGCTGGGACCGGTGATGTAGGCTGATACTCCCAGATACCCAGGGGCCTGTTGCAGGATGATCATAAACTCGGGGCTTATCTGGGCTATGAAATGAATTTAAGGCTAGTTTGGGTGACTTAGTAAAATGCTGTCTCTAAACAAAATAATTACAAAGTAGGCTGGGGAAAGAGCTCAGTGGTAGAGCACTTACTTAGCATGCTTGAGGCCCTAGGTACAATTATAAGTGGTGGGGAACAGTTGGAAAACTAGGAGAGGATGGATTTGGGGGGTGGCTTAAGGCACGGGTTTGGAGGAGAATCCCGTATTATAGCAAAGAGTTAGTAAAAGTAAGCACAGTTAAGAACCAGAAAAATAATCTGTTTATGTGTATGTGAGTACCTTCAGTTTTTTTAATCAAGTACATTAAAATGATGTTATTTTATTATTGATTTACTTAACTGGAAGTTAAATATATCTAACAGTGTAATGTACTGGCAGACAGGAGGGATGGCTCAGCAGGTAAGCACCTGCTGCACAAGCCTGACAACCTGAGTTTGATCCTTGGGTCCCACGGAGGAAGACGAGACTGAGGTTTCCTTTAACCTGTCTATGTGCTCTGCAGCACGCTATTCATGCGTCATATGCACACACATCCATGGTAGCTCTAATAAACAAAACTTTTTGAGTTAAGTCAGGTTGTCCCACAGATGTCTTCATTGCAAAAGATGATGTACTTACCATGGGAAGCGTTTACTTCTCCCCATTTTCCATAGCTAGTAGAATTTTTTATCTTACTCCCATGCTTAGCCATTGACCTATATATAAATGCCGTTAATTGTAGGCAGTGAGATGAGTGAAATCTTTTGGAATAAGTTGCCATGAGAGCATCAACTTTTCTCCTAAAATGGGACATTCAACTACTTGGCATGTGCTTCTCCCTTCTTTGGGGTTCCAGATATGAAGCTGAGGGGTCACCCTCTCTGGATGGGTTGACAAGCATGACAACAGAGTCTGTGTGTTCAGGGTGACAAGGCTTTGGGTTTTACAAGGAACTTAATATTGACTGGTTCTGGGCCATCTCGTCTTCCATCCTCATTTTGTGGGACAGACTTCGGTTTACGTCACCATGATTAATAATTTTTTTCAGGTGTAATCCTACACCTGTGTTATTTGCAATGATGGCAAATTCTAAGAAACAGCCCCATAACATTTATCTGCAGAGTTATGTTCTAGAAATGTGTTGTTGCCGGGCGGTGGTGGCGCACGCCTTTAATCCCAGCACTCGGGAGGCAGAGCCAGGCGGATCTCTGTGAGTTCCAGGCCAGCCTGGACTACCAAGTGAGTCCCAGGAAAGGCGCAAAGCTACACAGAGAAACCCTGTCTCGAAAAACCAAAAAAAAAAAAAAAAAAAAAAAAAAACCAAAAAAAAAAAACAAAAACAAACAAACAAAAAAGAAATGTGTTGTTAGGCAACTTCATCATTGTACAAACATCAAGAGTATACTACAGAAACCAAGATGTAATAACCTTTGTAGTGGTATAATTTTATGGGATCATCCTCATAAATGCAGTGTATAATGGGATAAAAATCTCTGTGTGAGCCGGGCGGTGGTGGCGCACACCTTTAATCCCAGCACTCGGGAGGCAGAGGCAGGCGGATTTCTGTGAGTTCGAGGCCAGCCTGGGCTACCAAGTGAGTTCCAGAAAAGGCGCAAAGCGACACAGAGAAACCCTGTCTCGAAAAACCAAAAACAAAAACAAAAAAAAAGAAAAAGAAAAAGAAAAAAAAATCTCTGTATGACTTGAGCTCCCTAGTTATATAACACCTCATTGAAAGTCTTTAAAACAACGTGATTTATCATTTTTCAAGAATAGTTTAGTGTTTAAAAAAGTTACATGTGAAAGCTCAGTCCTCTACCACAATTAGCTTTGCATTTCTAGTTCCTTTCCAGGAACTAGATCAGGGTCTATGTGATGCTCACTATAGCTGCATGTCCATAACACTCCTGAAATACATTGTGTAGCAGAAGCTGACACATAAAACGGATGGTTTTGACAGCAGAACTAGATCAACTGAAGGGAATGTTTTATTAAACTACTTAATCTACATTGTAAAAAAAAAAACTTAATTGAAGAGATATTTCATGCCAGAATACTTACTGTGAAACTGCTAAAATGAATGTTTGCCAGGCTGCGTTAGGGTGGAGTTGGAAGCAAGATAATTCTTCATGTTCTGAGGAATTCCTGGGATCAGTATGATGGCTCTATGTTCTCTGCATCCTAATACTGGCTGTGCCGAGATTCGGCTACCTAGGAGGATACTGGCTTGTGGCTCAGTGCTGGGAGTACACTTGTTTATACAAAGGGGTGAGATGGAAGCATTTTCATAGGCTTCTGGGTATGTCAAATGAAGCAGCAAAATATGATTTGGAGCATTTTTTTTTAATTAATTGTTTTTTTTTTGTGTGCTTCCATGTGTATGTATGTGGGCACTTCTGTGCCATAGCACATGTATGGAGGTCGGAGTATAACTTTCAGGAGTTGCTTCTCTCCTTCCAACATGTAGATGTCAGGGATGGAACTCAGGTGGTCAGGCTTAGTGGCAAGTGCTCTTACTTACTGAGTCGTCATCTCATAGACCTAACGTTTGTTTTATTTAGCGAGACTAACAGTAAGGTAAGCGTTGTATCTACTTTTAAAACTTGGACTTGTGTTCATGTGTTAAACACAGTGAAATCACTAGTCAATTCTGGGAGAGCTACGGAGAGAGGAAAAAAAAAATGACCTGTCAATCTGACAACAATAGCAAAAGTCTAGACACAACTGTAAAATTGTTTTAATGGCAATAGAAATACCAACATTAAAATGTATTAGGCCAATTAAATTTATTAAGCTCATTAATAAACATCTCTGTGTGTAACAGACAGTAAATGCAGAATTCTGCAACTGTCTCCAGTCATTCAAAGTAGATCACGTCAGCAAACTGGCCTTCTTTGCTTCATCCCTTGAACCACAGTACAACTAGCTACCAAGTGATTTGACCCTCTCACAATAGGTGTCCAAATCTTTTGGTTTCTTGATAAGTTGTAGTTCCACTGAATGGGGAATTAATAATTTAGTCTTGATGCTTTGAGTCAAACTGTTAAGAAGAATTTAAGTTTCTGATTTTCCCTAGAAATTATAGAAGGAGAACTTGGTTATTGTGTTTAATTTCAAATGAAAGTGTAACTGACGGGTAAAAGTATTATTTGCTTACTATCTCCCATAGCTTGGCTTGCTGCATTAAAACATTAGTCCCCAGGGTGGCCCTATTCGAAGGTGCTTTTAGGAAACCCTTGGGTTACTGGGGATTTACTCTCGATTGCAGTAGTGTGACTCTGATTTCCTCCTATTGTTCCTGCTTCTTGATTCCTGGCTTATGAGGTGAGCAGTTTGGTTTACCGCATGCAGACTCTCCACCACTGCCATATCGTACCCCTTCCAGAGGCCAGAGCACGTGATGAGCTGGCTCATATTTGGACAGGAGCTTCCTGAACCATGGAACAAAGTAAACCTTTTCTCTAAGTTAAATATCTCAGGTGTTTCATTATAGTGAAAGAACTTGTGAGTATGCCTTTTTCATGATTAAAGGTAGATATCATTCAGTTCTTCTCTTACCCAAGCCATGAAATACAGTTGTATTATAGTGTATTGCTTTGGTAAGTAATATGCATTGCGGACTGAATGGTTGTTGCTTTCTCTACCCCTTGGATTAATTTGGTCTCATCATTGTCTGCTTTGAATTGTTCTCATTCATACATTGTTGTACTCCTCATCATATGTGCCAATCACAGCCTAAAACCCATCCCATTTCTCTGTCATAACCCCTAAGTTCCAGCTCTCACTGATGCTTCCTTCTCTAGTGTGTTCCATCTTTAAACTTCTCCATCTATGAAAGACTATCTTAATTTTCTTTATAATGAGCTCGTGCTTCTAAGAGTCTGTTTCAATACCACTTTGTAGTCTTCGTACTTGGAAAATGCTATGGAGGCATAGCTTCTCTACGATCTCTGAATATTCTGTGTATAATTTATACAATTTACAATTTCATAATTTAACTCATTTAAATAATAGTTGCCTTATAAAAATTTTGTCTAATCAGCAAGATCAGGCTCATCCCAGCTTGCACATGACTATGTTCTCAGTGCTTGTGAGGGGTGTTGGGGAGAGAAGGGTTAGTGTCTCTTGTTCTTACTTCCCTGATAGGGACTTGGGACAGGTTAGATCGTGGCCTGACCTTCCTATCTCACCTTACCTTCATATTTTCCTGTTTCCAAATATGGGCTTATGGAGTTAGGGCTTCAGTATGTGGGATTTGGAGAGGCACAATTCAATCCATGTCTATGAGACAGTAAATGATTAGTAAATATCTTTTGGAAAGAAGTCATTCTCCACCCCCATTTAAGTCTGCCTCCTTCATCATATTAAACTTTGATTTAGATAGAAAAAAGCTTCCATTATCCCCATTTCCTTAATCACAGAGATCTCCCTCTGGTGTTGTCTGGCCTGCTTGACAGGTCTTTAAAATGAAACATTTCTTTAAAATTCAGAGCTGAACCAACCTAGGGTCTCTTTTTTTTATTTTTCAAATACATAACACTTTATTAATTCTTTGAGAATTTTAAACATACACGTATTGTCTTTAGATCATATTCACCCACACCCTTCCATCTAACTTCTCAAAGATGCATTATCTAATGTCTTCCTTTTTTTTTAATTTAAGAATTTAAGTTCATTTTACATACCAACCACAGATCCCCCACTCATCTCTCTTCCCACTCCCTTCTAGCCTTCCCCATTCCCCTCATCCCCTCCTCCCAAAGGGTAAGGGCTCCCATGGGGAGTCAGGAAAGCCTGGTACATTTAGTTGAAGCAGGACCAAGCTCCTCCCCACTGCATCTAGGCTGAGTAAGGCGTCCCACCACAGGTAATGGGCTCCAAAAAGCCTGCTCATGCACCAGGGATAGATTCTGATCCCACAGCCAGGGGCCTCTCAAACAGACCAAGCTGCACAACTGTCTCCCATATGCAGAGGCCTTAGTCCGGTCACATGCAGGCTACAAGCTGTTGGTCTAAAGTTCATGAGTTCCTATGAGCTGGTTCAGTTGTCTCTGTAGATTTCCCCATCATGATCTTGACTCCTCTTGCTCATATAATCCCTCTTTTCTCTTTTTGACTGGCCTCCTGGAGCTCGGCCTAGTGTTGGTTGTGGATCTTGGCATCTGCTTCCATCAGTTACTGGATGAAGGCTCTATAATGACAGGTAGGGTATTCACCAATCTGATTATGGGGTTAGGGAGAAACCTGGTGCTAGGGAAATTCCCAGAAATCCACGGGGATGAACCCAGCCTAGACTACTAGCAGTAGTGGAGAGGGTGCCTGAACTGGCCTACCCTGGTAATGAGATTGATGAATACCCTGGCATCATAGAGCTGACCTAGGCTCTTTGGGAGTTTTCCCCTGGAGAGCTTTCCTGAAGGCAGGGCAGTGAGTCCAAATCTGAGCCATGTTATTCCTGCCTCCTGTTCTTTTCTCTGTGCCTCAGGCTTACCTTCGAGAGGACCAAAGCATTGCAGCAGACTTCTAAACAACTGTCTCAAGAACTTAGTTATTTTCTCCAAGAATCCAGAGTGTGGTTGCTAATGGGAACAAATGAGGCCAAACCAATTCTGTACAGAGCTGTTAGTCCACTAACTCGTAATTCCATCAAATAATTGCTTTAAGGCTGTGTGGCTCATTTGCAACTAAAAAGGCTAGACAAGTTTTCATGTACAGATGCACAGAAAGGCTGATGATTATGTAGTCTACATTCATTGTACTATTTATTCCCCGTAAAGCAGTAGCATGTTCCACAGTAAATTTTCTACCTTGAAACGTATATGCACAGAGCATTATACCAACTGTTTATTGCTGTGATGACTCTGTTGTGCTTGATTTTTTTTCTCCCTGGTGCTTGAAATCCTAGCTTTGTTAAATAATGTTTTCATGTATTTTATTGATATTTTAAATGAATAATTACTAGCCATGTACATTTATGTGGTACAATGTGATATTTTAATTTATGTGCATGAATGACTGGATAAATCAAGTTAATTAAGATGCCATGTATCACTTACTATTTTTGTGGAGAAGCTTTCAATGTTTACTCCTAGTACTTGTGAAATACATATATTTTACTGTTACCATCCTTCTATGCTGTAGATCTCAAAAACTCACTGCTCTTGTCTAAGTGAATCTGTGCACTTTGAAAAAAAATCTCATTATTCCTCTTGAACCCTCCAGCCTCTGGTAACCACTTTCCTACTTTGTGTTTTTATGAGTAAAGATTGTTTAGTTTCCTCATGTGAATATGATCTTGAGTTGTCTTTTGGCACCTGTCTGTTCTGCTTAACATAAGGTATTGCAGGTTCATGGATGTTATTTCAAATGATGGGTTTGTCTTTTTTATGATGCATAGAATCCCTTATGTATGTGAACCAGATTTCCTTTATTTGTGCTGACGAACACACAGGCTGTTGCTATGTCTTGACTATCGTGAGTGATGCTGTAGGGGGTTTAGGAGTTTAAATACCTCTTTTGTGTATTAATTTCAAATGCTTTGACTGGATATATCTAGAAGTGGGTTGCTGGCTCTCATGATTTCTGTATTTAGCTTTTTGTTGTATCTCTTTGCCATGATGACTGCACTGACTGGGTGTCTACTAATGATGTTGTGAGCTTTGTTTTACTCACTAATGCTAGCCATCTTTTAGCTTCTGTAATAGCCATTCTGACAGGTGTAAAGTGATGACATCACCTGACTTTAAATTTGTATTTCCCAAATGATTACCAATGTTGAGTATTTTTCATGAACCTCTTAGACATTTTAAAGTCTTATTTTGAAAAATTTTCAATTTAAAAATTAATTTTTATTTTTGATTGCGAGCCTAGCCTTTAACGGCTGAGCCATCTCTCCAGCCCATTATGCCAGGTGGTGGTGGTGTACACCTTTAATCCCAGCACTGGAGAGGCAGAGTCAGGTGGATCTCTGTGAGTTCGAGGCCAGCCTTGTCTACAGGGCGAGATCCAGGACAGGCACTAAAACTACACAGAGAAACCCTGTCTCGAAAAAAAAAAATTAATATTTAGATTAGTGTACAAAGTCGTGAGTTTCATTGTGGTATCATGATACTTTGTTCTCATTTGTCACCCTCCCCCACTGCCCTCTCCTAGGACTGCTGCTGTGGATGACTCATTGATAAATAAAGAGCTGATTGACCAGCAGTCAGGCAGGAAGTGTAGGCGGGGCAAGGAGAGGAGAATTCTGGGAAGTGGAAGGCTGAGGCAGAGAGACGCCGCCAGCCGCCACGATGAGAAGCAGATGTTAAGATACCGGTAAGCCATGAGCCACGTGGCAACTTCTAGATTACTAGAAATGGGTTAATTTAAGATGTAAGAACAGCTAGCAAGAAGCCTACCACGGCCATACAGTTTGTAAGCAATATAAGTCTCTGTTTTTACTCGGTTGGGTTTGAGAGCTGTGGGACTGGCGGGTGAGAGATTTGTCCTGACCGTGGGCCAGGCAGGAAAACTCTAGCTACAAATGGCACCCAACGGCTCGAGTTTCCACCTAAAACCTGAAAATACTTAATAACCAATTCTAAAAGGAGCCGGAAACATGTCTCAAGCGGGTGGCGAGATGCCGCAATATGTGGGCTTCAGCTACGCTATGGCGGACTCGAGACATGTGGGCTTGACCTATTTCCGCCTAGTTACACAGAGGTTTCTGTAAGCCGTGCAACATGGTGCGTGGTGGAGTTAGCCTTTGCTAGTCTAAAAAAAAAAAGAGAGGTTTCTGGGCTACACACTGCTTTGATAGAACCGTAGACCCACTGCTTCTGGGAGTTGGCTCCTAGACCTGGCGGTAAACGCCCTACCGCCATGTTGGAAAGAGGGCATGGGCGGAGCCAGCAGCCACAGCGGCCATTTCAGTCTTAGAAATGCTGCAGTTTAAGCAATAGATTCACAATAAGACAGATTCAGGGCTGGAGAGTTGGCTCAGGGGTTAGGAGCACTGCTCTTCCAGAGGACCCGGGTTCAATTCCCAGCACCCACATGGCAGCTCACAACTGTCTATAACTCCAGTTCCAGCAGATCTGATACCTTCACACCAATGTGGATAAAATAAAATAAATTATAAAAAAAATGACAGATGCAGATGGAACAAGACTTTAAATGGCTTGCAGTGTGTGTAAAAGTGTATGTAGGCTTGAAAGAGAAAAAAAAAGGAATATAGACTGTTATAGTAAAGAAATAGAAAGTTTAAAAAAAAATTCTTTAAAGACAAAGTAAAAATAATATAAAAAATAAGCCACGTAAAGATGGATATCACACAGAGAATCTGGGTTGTGTTGTCTTTGGGGTTTTTAACTGCAGAGAGATTTTTGATTGTAAAGATAGCGGAGTTAATCCAATATATATATTTTAAAGATATCGTGACTTCAAAATTTGGATATAAGGATATGTTACTTTGGAAAGGAGGCTCTGCTTTTGTTTCCACAGAAAGCCAGAGGCTATGGATTTGTTCCAGATTAAGATACATCAGGTTTGACCAGCCAAGACCCCCTGAAAGGTCTCTGATGACACCATGGCCCAGATGATCCAACAGCCAGAATGGTTTCAAGACAACTGGCTCAGACAATACAGCCTCATGGACTACTCCATAATCCTAAAAATTTCTTATGTCGTGATAAGAATATGCCAGGCGGTGGTGGCGCACGCCTTTAATCCCAGCACTCGGGAGGCAGAGCCAGGCGGATCTCTGTGAGTTCGAGGCCAGCCTGGGCTACCAAGTGAGTCCCAGGAAAGGCGCAAAGCTACACAGAGAAACCCTGTCTCGAAAAACCAAAAAAAAAAAAAAAAAAAAAAAAAAAAGAATATAGTGCTCTCATCCAGCAGGAAGTAGTATAAAAAAATCATGCTCAAAATTCCCAGATATACCAAGCTGGCTTTAGAGATGGAATTGGCTGACTCCTTCTATAAACCCAAACATATTCCTAAAAGAAAAGGTTGAGAGATTCTTGTGTCCCATATCATAAGAGCCCTCTAGTGTGGGACAGAGAAAAACCAATATTTTCATTTAGAACAGGTTAATTATAAATACAATATCGTTCTAAAAGAGGAAAGGGGGATATGATAGAGATATATAGGATATAGATATGATAGGATAAAAGGGTAGATTGTTGAACCTACTTTTAAAGAGCAACAACTTGTTTGAAATGTTTTACATTGCTGTGGATTTTAGTTTATTGATACAAATTTAAAGTTAATTTTGTTATACGGTATATATATATATATATTTCTATTCTCATTTGAGGTATTATGTTTGTGTAACTCATTTAGATTGTAATGGATAATTAAAAATACAGATTAATAATTAATCTTCTATGATAATCAAAATTATAGTCATGTTAGTTTAGTTTTCAGGGTCTTTTAAAGAACCTGAAGTTCACTGACTCAAGCTAGGCAGTCTGGCCAGTGTTACGCAGGAATCTGTGGATGTCTGCTCCTCCAGTGATGAAGTTACAGATGTGAGCTGCTGTGCCAGCCTTTTGTGTGGGTGCTGGGGATCTGAACTCAGATCTTCACACTTCACTGTTTTCTGGTTGAAAGCCATTTTGACTGAGGCGAGATGGAATCTCATGGTGGTTCTAATTTGCATTTCCTGGATGGCTAGGGCTATTAAACACTTTCCAATATTTATTGATCATTTGTATTTCTTCTTTTATGAACTGTCTATTCAGTCCATTAACTCATTTATTGATTGGATGACTTGGGTTTTAGGTGTTTAATTTTTACAGCTTTGCATGTAGCCTGTGTATTAATCCCTTGCCTGATGTGTAGTTAGCAAATATTTTCCCCTCAAATCTCTAGGTGGTTTCTCCACTCTGGTGATTGTTAGCTTTGATTTGTAAAAGCCTCTTAATGTCACGCAATCCCATGTGTCAATCTTTGCCGTTATTTCCTATGCTATAGAAATCCTGTTTATGCATATTATCTCTACTAAAGATTTATTTCTGAATTAATTATGTGCATTTGTGCATGTGACTGCAGATCCCTGGGAAGACCAAAAGATGTCATCAGAACCCCTGGAGCTAGACTTTTTGGGAATTGTGAGCCACCTGACGTAGGTGCTGATAACCAGATTCTCGTCCTCTGGAAGCACAGTTTGACCTCTTAATGGCTGGTCCATCAATCCAGTCCCTGTCCTTGTATCTTGAAGTGTTTTATCCATATTTTCCTATAGCAGTTTGAAAGTTTTTCGATCCATTTTGGATTGGTTTTTTTATGAAAGGTGGGGAAATGAATCCCATTTCATTCTCCTGCACGTAGAAAGCCAGTTTCTCAGCACTGTCTGTCAGTCTTTTTTTCTCTGAAGGATGCCTTTGGGAGCTTGGCAAGAAGTAGCTTGCTACAACTGACTGGTTTTCTCAGTCTTGTATTACAGTGTTCTCATGTTCGTTTTTGTGTCAGCACCATGTTACTTTTGTTTCTGTGGCTCTAGAATATACCCCGAGATCTAGTATGTGATGCATTCGCTCTCATATGGAAGCCTTTTGTTTTCTCTAGTTCTGTGAAGAATGTCATTAGGATTTAGATGGGGATGCTGTCAATCTGTTGTTGTGTGTGGTCATATAACGTTTCCCCCAATGTGCATTCTCATTCTTTTGCATGTGAATTTCCTGATTTTTTTTTTTTTTTAAACCATTTGCTGGAGAGATTGTCCTTTCCCTGTTTTGTGTTCTGGCTACCTTTGTTGAAATCACCTTCCTGTATGTGCATGCTTCATTTCTGTTTTAATTCTAAGATTCTTTTTTTTTAAAGTTTTGTTTATTTATCATGTACACAGCATGTATGACTGCAGACCAGAAGAGGGCACCAGATCTCATTACAGATGGTTGAGCCACCATGTGGCTGGGAATTGAACTCAGGACCTCTGGAAGAGCAATCAGTGCTCTTATCCTCTGAGCCATCTCTCCAGCCCAATTCTAAGATTCTAATCATGGTATTCCTTATCAATGTAATCCCTAATTATTTTAATTTGTAATTGTCGTAAGTGAGCTGGACTTTTAAAAACTCTATACCTACCTGAATTAGTACAGAACTTCCATCTCCTAATGGGTCTTTGTCTTGCTAATTTTTATCAGTCCATTTTTCTTTTGCCATTAGCACAACATGCTGTTCACTGAAATTTTGCATTTAGTTTGTGCATCATAATGATTGAGTGATTTAATGAGATAAAAATCTTGTAAGTAAAGATGTTCTAGGTAAGTCATACTTATGATTTTCTATTGTGATTGCTTTTTTTTTGAAGCACTTCGTTCCATCTGTCTCTGCAGGCTCTGAAACTTATAAAGTACTCCACCAAGAGTTATCTTTGAGTTCTGGCCTTCCTACAATATGGGAAGATAGTCTGCTCTCTGATCCTACAGGTGAGGTAGGATGGAAACTCTCTCCGGATGCCTGCATTGTGAGAACGGTTTACATCCTCTGAGCCATCCTTTGCTTTATTATTGTGATATTGCTCAGTCTGGCAAATATGATTTCTTACAGCTTTGTCTATAGCAAGTCAGCATAAGCAAAGACTTCAGTTTTTAAATAAATTTTCATTAGTGTACCCTCTATTTTCTCTTCACACTAGAATTCTGTGAAGGAATACAAAGGGTTACAATGAAGGTTGGAGAGAAGAGGATAATTAATTGCAAGTGCAAACAACGTCCAATTAAACACTACGATGCTTGCCCTGTAGGGTTTTCCTTTGATGGTCTCACAGCCAGAATGTCTGCTGTCCCGTTTCACCTTAGACTGTTTGCTAACTGGATTTCTTCTTCTTCTTTCTTTTTGTTCTGACATAGTCTTCTCTTCACCCTCTGCACAGCTTTCTCTATTCTCTCCTTTAATTTCACCTCAGCCGATTTTCCTATTATGTGCGACAGCCCGGCCCTCTCCACCACTGCAGCCAACCTCAGCTGCTTTCTACGGTCACATTCTAGTTTACCAAGGCCTGCTGCAGCCTGACCCACCCTCAAGGAGCAAGCAGCTGGCAGACGACACATCTCGGATGTTTGTTTTCTGTTCTTTCTCTCTCTCTCTTTATTTTTTTGCCATTAGAACAATATTACAATGCCAGAGAGTTTGCAACAAGTCTCCCATATTTTTTGCTGCTTTATCCACTGATAGTTTCTGAAGTAGGGACAGATGGGGTGAATTAATAGCTAAAATTAGAGATTAATGTGTTAGGCTCAGGATTTATGTTCATATGCTAGAAGTGAAAACTGTAAAGTAATTAAATTCCAAGGAGGATATATTTAAACAAATAGCATGAATAATAAATACGTTTTATTTTGCTTAAGAGGTCTACACTTACCCGATAAATGATGCTTTTTCATCATGATTTCAGTTTATAAAAACTAAACTTACTTTAACCCTAGTCTTCAGCCTTATAAAACTTGTGAGAATGATGAGTTTGTTCTGGGGTTTCTCCATCTGCAGTGGGCAGTGGAATGCCAGGTTTTGGGACCGGTCGCCATTTTCTTGAGACTCACCCGATTTGACTTAATCAGCAAATGTGATGGTGGCCAAACACGCTCTGAGGAAGCTGGTGCTTTGTTGGTTTAACTGATCCTTTTCTACAGTTTAAGCAATGATACAGATTGGTTTGTCTTTATTTCAGCCTTATGAACTGTTTTTATGTTTATTTATTTTAAATGAATGATAATAAATAATTGACATTGACCAGTCTAGTCTGGACAGATAACATGCCCAGATAAAAATCTGATTTTTAAAACATATATCTATTTTTAAATGGTGTTTATATCTGTCTGTCTGTCTGTCTGTCTAATCTATTTTAAGACAAGGCCTCACTGTGTAGTTCGAGTTGGCCTGGAATTCACCATATAGACCAGGCTATCCTTGAACTCAAAGAGATCTATCTGCCTGCCTCTGCCTGCTGAGTGCTGGGATTAAAGGCTCTCACCACCACACCTTGCCTTCTCCTGGTCCTCTGTTAGTCAGTTTTAAAAGTAGTTCATCTAGTATCAGTAGCTTGGGGGGAGGCAGCCTCCAGCTACCCAGGGTATGAAAAAAAAAATCCATGAATGCGTCGAGGGCTTAGGGAAAAGTCTTATCTGAGGGCTAGACCTTTTATATCTGAGAGGGAAAAAAAAAAGAAACACACACTTTCTGATGGTAACTTTCTCTTTTTCTTAACCTTAAAAAGTCTCGTTCTCTGAAAAATTTCTCTTGCTCTGTCCCTGCCTAGCTACCCATTTTCTCTTCTCAGGTCCCTCTGCACATCTCCCCCCACACTCTAACACAAGCTCTTTATTTTACACAGGTCTTCTACATAGCAGCAGTTCCTTCACACAGCTCTCTCTCTCTGTCATCACACACACACACACACACACACACACACACACACACACATTTCTACACCATCACTCACTCTTTACTCACTCATTTTCTTACTTACTCTCTCACTTCTTTATATTCAGCTACATCAGTCTTTCAGCACACAAACACTCTCTCTCTCTCTCTCTCTCTCTCTCTCTCTCTCTCTCTCTCTCATTGCTTCTGCAAATTCAGCTACATCTCCATTTCAGCACACACACACATTCACTCACATACTCCCTCACTCCTCCTCCTTCCTCTCACAGCCAACTCTGGACAATTATATGTTACATATTCAGGGTCCGACCCATTCTCATAACACATGATGTCACACAGTTTTTCTCAGGCTAGGAAGGTCACACTGACCGGTTAGTGAGTAACACTTGGCCAAGCACATAGCCTGGGTGGCTAGTGTTCCCAGACAGAGAATGACATTGAAATTCAAGACTTAACAGCAGCAGTAGTTGACTGAACCTTGAGTGGTTGGGGTACATGCAGAAAGAGAATTACTGCAGAGGGTTATGTCTACCAAAGTTGCTTCAGTTCTGACCTTGATTCATCAATAAACACCTGGAACTTATCTTTGTGTATTCTCTGCTAGTCTGTTTTGAATTTGTTCTGAAGTCCAAAATTAGCATCTTTGTGACTGAAAATACTGTTACTTTCCTATGTCAGTTATGGAAAATATTCTAGTATTATTTCTAATCATCAGAATTATACAACTTAAACAAATCATCTTCCTGACCATCCACAACTATATGTGTGCCCAAAGATGGAATATTTTTATGAGCTAAACACAGAAGTGGGGGACATACCCATAGCTGTTACTATGTTTTGTATAATATTTAAGGTCCAGCCTTAAATTTATACAAATCCAGGGGCCCAAGAGAGACACTACTAACGGCGTGGGAATGAATCCAGTTGCTTCGGAGCATTTTAGTTCAATTCGTTTATTCCTCAGTCACATCGTTCAGTCACCAGTTCAACTTTCTCAGATCTCTCTTTATTTCCTTAGTTCCCTTCTTGTTCCCTCAATTCTTAATTCTCTCTGATCTTCAATTCCTCAATCCTTCAGTCTTCAGTTTCTAGTTCCCTCAGTTCTTCAGTCCTTCCATTTCTTATTCCTTCAATTCTTTATTCCCTCAATTCTCTGTTCCCTCCATTCCTAGTTCTCTCCAATCCTAATTCTCTCCCATCTTCAGTCCCTCAATCCTTCATCCTTCAGTTCTTCCTTCCTTCAGTCCTTCCTCCTTCTCCTTCCCCTGGGACTGGTTTATATCCTATCCCAGATAGTAACACCCTATGTTTTGTATACAGCATAAGATGGTAGGGGTCCCTGCTAGAGGCTTCCTGGCAACTTTATTTGCAACCTAAAAGGGGAGAGATAAGAGTGGAGTCAGTTAGTAGTTGGGATAAATCAGAAAAGGAATTTATGTGCTAGAAATGTATCCTTATTGTGGTCAGGTGAAGACACTGAGAATCTATCAACTATAGACATACAGGTGATGGGGTAGGAAAGTCTATAGGTTACTAAAAGTTAAAACTCACTTTTTTCCTCTGCCGCCAGTTTCCTGTCAGGGTGGCGGTGGGTGGTGGGTGGTGGGTGGTGGGGGGGTGGGGGTGGGGGTGGGTGGGTTGGTGGGTGGGTGGGGGGACGGGACAGGACAGGGACACAGTACTGATAGCTAGTCAATCTGCATCAGAGCTCGAAACCCCTGCTGAGGGGAAACTCCCTTTGACCTAAGGTTCTCTGGGACAGTGAGAGAGGGGAGAGGGGAGACCTTGATTTGCACAAGAAACAAAGCTTGTTCATCTGGTTGGTAGGCATTTGGCCTGTGAGGCATGTAGTCCCAGAAAGGACATTCTATCTAAGTTGGGGGGTTCTCAGGCATCTAACAGATGGCCTGGTAGCTGTCTGTTCCTTGCTCTTCTTTTAAGACTTTGTTTGGGGCTGACTTTATCTTAGGAAGTAGCTCAAGGAGGATATTTGCGAAAGGCAGATACCCAAAACAAATGCTAAAGAGGGGGCCTGGAGCTCAGAGGCAGAACACACACACACACACACACACACACACACACACACACACACACTCTTTAGGAGAATTATGAGCACAAGGAATTCATAGCAAGACACAACTGAATATTAAGCCGCCTAACACCAATAGACCTTGCTGATTGGCTTTCCCACTCGACTGACCCTTGGCTCGTCAAGGTATAGCTTATAATATACAGCTGGACTTCTATTTCGTATTCCTGTGGCTCGCCACAATTAGGGAAGAAATGAAGTGGCATATGAGAAAAGTTACAGACAGGAACAACCAGTCATTTACAGTCAGTGACTCCATGGCATTGCCAGGTTGGGCTCTTCATCAGGTGAGGCTGGCGGGTGGACCTCTTAAATACTATTTGTCACCTGCTGTATACTCACTCCCATGGCCTCCTGCAAACTAGCAAGAAAATTTCCTAGATTTATTTCATTGAGCATTGTTTTGTTATTTTTTTCTTTGTTTCTGGAGAATGCATTTACTGAATAAGAGGTTCTTGGTAAGTAGTTTTCTTTCAGGGCTTGAGACCTGCCATGTCCGTTGGCCTGTATGGCTTCTAATGGTAAATTTGCTGATGTTAGAATAGCCTTTTTCTTCCTCTATCCTCTTATTTCCTTTTGTAGCAAGGATGACTTTGAGTTCTTCCTGCCTCCACATCCCAGTGCAAACTTCTGAGATTACAGGCCAGCACACACTCCAGGCCGGATCTGCTTTTATTATTGTACTCTGCCTACTTTTTAAAACTTTCTGTTGCCAGTTTTAAGAAGTTACGATGTGTCTTAATATGTATTTCTTTTGAGTACCCTGGTTAAGCTTCACTTAGCTTCTTAAATCTGTGTTTGTTTCTTGATAAATTTCACAATTTTTGAGGCATTATTTATTCCAATGTTTTCTTCAATGCCATCTTTGCCTTGTCTTATAAGAATGTTAAATATTTTGTTATAGTAGTAAACATCTGTTTTTTTTGGTTCATTCAAAAGTTTATTGAGCAGCTGAGGATACAAAGGTATTAAAACATGGTCAGAGATGAGGCATTTGCACAGGTTGTGAAAGGCAGTAAAGTTTTCTACAGCATAAGAGTGGGGAATGGATGGCCAATCAGGAAAGGGGATTGAGATGAGACTAGGAGACGTCCTGATTGGCCATCCATTCCCCACCCCACCCCACCCCTGCATTCTGGAAGCAATCTCTTATTTCCTAAAGCATTTTTATTTCACTCTGATGCTGTGGAGAAGGTAGTTTTGAGGCCTAACAGGGCTGGTGTTCATGTCCACTCAATTTTCCATGAGGTGGAGGTGCGTACTTTGTGAGAGAAGTCAGATGGGGAAAACTGCCTATTGCTCCTCAGAACAGACTCGCAGGACAGAGTCATGCCAGGGCAGTAGTGAACATCTTTGAGGATTGTTTTGTCTAATTTTTTTCTGTTTTCTCTGGATGGGTAATTTCTGTAAGTCACTTGAAGTTTGCTGATTCTTTCATTTTTCAATTTTACTCTTAAGTTTATCCACTGAGTTGTGTTTTTAATAATCTCTTTTTTTTTAGTTGTAAAATTTCCATTTTGATTTTCATTATCTTTTTTCTTTGCTGGGACTTTATGATTTTTCTTTTGTTTGAAATCAGTCATAAGAGACAGTTGAGTCTTTATAATCTGTCATCTTGGTGCTGGAATCCACCAAACATCTTCCTTAAGAAATAAGCTTGAGGTTGTCATGGTTCTGGATACAGTGGGTTACTTATGCTTGGAAATTGAACATCCGGGGTAATACCTAATGAGATACTGGATCTTGTGAGAACCTTGTTTTTTTGTTTTTTTTTTTTTTTTTTGGTTTTTCGAGACAGGGTTTCTCTGTGTAGCTTTGCGCCTTACCTGGAACTCACTTGGTAGCCCAGGCTGGCCTCGAACTCACATAGATCCTCCTGGCTCTGCCTCCCAAGTGCTGGGATTAAAGGCGTGCGCCACCACCACCCGGCTGAGAACCTTGTTTTTGACTTGGCTTCCTCAGTGGCAGAGGATGAGACACCTGCTTAGGCTACGTGAAGGTAAATGTTTACATTCTGCCTGTTCTCCACAGACTCTGCCAGAAAAATTGTTGGGAGTCTCAGTCCTCTATTTGGCCTCCTGTAGTCCTGCCCTAGTGAGTGGCTTGTAGGGCCTCACTCCAGCCTGGTGACGGTGGAGTCACACATGGCTGTTGCTTGTGTGGGTGAGTGTAGGTCCATGCCTTGGTGGTGGTGTGTGACTGGCACAGAGCAGGTATTAACCTACAGATCACAGTTGTGAGGTGGAGATTTGGTAGGGTGGTTAAAATACTTGCTGTGCAAGAGTGACAGTGTGAATTCAACCCCCAGCACCTGTCTAAAAGCCAGGTGTGGCAGCACATCTGTAACTCCAGTCAGGAGGTAGTGGTGGCGGGGTCCTAGAGGTTTTCTGGCTAGTTTACCCTGAATGGCAAGCTGTCAGTTTAGTGAGAGACCTTTTCTTACCCACAAAGGCCCATGGACCTGTACACTCATGTGCATAGTCATAAATATATGAACATATGCACAAACACATAACACATAAGAACACTCACATATAACATATACATACATACATGTTTACATAAACATAACACATACATGGTTATACAACACATGCATGAACACATATACAAACATACAATACACATACACAAGCATACAGTGCATATACACATGCATACACATTTCCACACATGGAAACAAACATGTACATGTACACATATACAAATACACAAACATACAACATGTACACACAAACATACAACACACATAAACACAATACATATATTGTATTTATATGTGTGTTGTATATTTACAGACCACATACACACACACACACATACACACACACACACACTCACTCTCATACTTGTGTGCACACATACAAGAAAGAGGTCTGTTTTTCTTAGCCACCCCTCTCCTTTCCTTGCTAGAGACTGCAGTTCTGTTGTGTTTTCTCTTGTCTCTCCCTGTTGGTGTTAGCAGGTCACTGGCTTTTCAGATCTGAGTCTGGAGTATGAAAAGCAAACAAAGAACGCCTCACAGAAGCCAAGAGTGCGCTGTCCCTGTGCCCCAGAGTCTCCAGGTGGCTTATTCTGCTCCTTGATCCTCTAAGTTCTCTTACGTTGGTGTGCATTAAATGTCCAGTTCTGGAAAAAGAACAAATAAATCTGCTCCATAGTCCTGGATGTAGAAATTCCACCAAATAAAATTTATTACTAGCTTTTGGTATTTCCTTGGCTAAATTCAAAAGGTAATGATTTTATTGTAAAAAAAACTTTAATCGCTGTAACGTAATTTGTATAACATGGATTACTAGGTGTAAAAGACTCCCATAAAAATTGTCTAAAACATCTGTGTATAAAAAATGAGTATTCGGGGGCTGGAGAGATGGCTCAGAGGTTAAGAGCACTGACTGCTCTTCCAGAGGTCCTGAGTTCAATTCCCAGCAACCACATGGTGGCTCACAACCATCTGTAATGAGATCTGGTGCCTTCTTCTGGCCTGCAGATATACATGCAGGCAGAACATTGTATACATAATAAATAAATAAATCTTTAAAAAAAAAAAAAAAAAAAATGAGTATTCAGCCGGGCGGTGGTGGTGCACGCCTTTAATCCCAGCACTCGGGACAGAGGCAGGCAGATCTCTGTGAGTTCGAGGCCAGCCTGGGCTACCAAGTGAGTTCCAGGAAAGGCGCAAAGCTACACAGAGAAACACTGTCTTGAAAAACCAAAAAAAAAAAAAAAAAAAAAAAAAAAGTATTCAGAAACACAAATTCTAGCAGTGAAAAATTCTTTGGAAGATAATATCTACAATTTTTATTGAACATTATAATTTATATTTTAGTTCTTCAATAATTATGTGTACTTAGGAGGTATTTAAGTCAGCATAAGTCTATTATAGTGATGACTTGATATATTCTTTTTTTTTTTGGTTTTTTTTGAGACAAGGTTTCTCTGTGTAGCTTTGCACCTTTCCTGGAACTTGGCTTTGGAGACCGGGCTGGCCTTGAACTCACAGAGATCCGCCTGCCTCTGCCTCACGAGTGCTGGGATTAAAGGCGTGCGCCACCACTGCCCGACAATATATATTCTTTTATTAAGCTAGTAAAATATTGGATACTTCTGAGAATGAGCTATTCATTTATTAACACCTGCTCTTTGTAACAAATCAATTAGTTTGGATAGTTTAGGAATGGATACTTTTCTCTACTGAGTTACCCTTCCCAGGAATAATCACTGTTAACAGGACACATGCCTTGTCTACTTTAGTCTACATTTCATTTTAACTCAGGCTGGTCTTCTGCTGTGGAATAATCCTCTTATACATTATAAAGATTTGTCACTCAAATTGGTTTAATAAGATCCTGATTGGCCAGTAGTCGGGCAGGAAGTATAGACGGGGTTAACAAACTAAGGATGATGGGAAGAAGGGCAGAGTCAGGAGATGAGACAGCTGCTTGAGGAAGCAGGATATGTAGAAAATGAGGTAACAGGCTATAAGCCACGTGGCAAAGCATAAATAAAAATATGGGTTAATTGAAGTGTAAGAGTCAGTGAGTAACATGCCTGATCTATCAACTGCACATGTAGAAGTAATATTAAGCCCCTGAGTGGTTATTTGGGACCTGGTTGGCAGGAGAGAAATGTCCATTTACAATTCTTCATCTTCTACCATTATTCCCCTCCATTTTTTTCTTCCTGAGTGTCTGTAAGTTCCTTTTCCTTTTCCAGGTATTGAATGAACAAATGTATTGTTTCTCTCAGTGACTCATGTATATGCCTAAATGCCGTTTATACACAGGTGATTGCTAGCTATTTTTAGTCCAGGTCCTTAGTCAGGGTGTCAAATCCATAACTCCAGCTCTATTAGATATTATCCTTTGGCTGTTTGAGTAGCACTTGTAATCCATTATTCTCACACTGATCTCCTCCAGATTTTTCCTCTCAGCAAATGGTACTACTCTAAATACTATGTTGTTTGCTGAAAGTTTAGAGGTCTTTCTGATCCCCTGCCCTCTTCTCTGTCCATGTCTGATTATTCACAAGTCTACTAGCTTTTTCCTTCTGAATCTACCCAGTCTTTTATGTTTCTATCAACAATATTCGCTCATCACATTCCTGGCCTAATGCAGTTATTTTCTAAATAGACTCACTACTTCGTGTGCATGCCTGTGTGTGTGTGTGTGTGTGTGTGTGTGTGTGTGTGTGTGTGTACATCTGAGTATGTGTTCAGATATTTGTGGGAGCAAATGTACATATATGTGTATGTGTGTAGAAGTCAGAAAACAACTTCAGATGTCATTCTTTAGGCACAATCCATCTCATTTTTGAGACTGGATCTCTCATTTGCCTGGAGTTCACCAAATAGGCCATGCAGGATGTACAGTGGACTCCAAGGACCCACCTGTCTCTGTCTCCCCTGCTTTGATATCACAGCATGTGCTGCTGTGCCAACTCTTTGTATGAGCTCTTGGGATCAAACTCAGGTCCTCATGCTTGGCAAAGCAGGTACTTTACTAACTGAGCTATTGGCCAAGCTCCTGGACTCTCAACTTCATCGTTCCGGAATTAATTTTTTCACTCTAATTAGAAAGTTATTTCTGAATAAAAGTGTGGTCTTGTAACATGGCTACATAAGACTGGAAAATTTTAAATTTCCTTAAGCTAAATACCTAAATCCTTACTATGACTTTGCACACTACCTGTCTCAAATGTTTATTGAAGGAGAAAACATATCGTTGCAGCATTTGCTGTTAAAATAGTACTGCTATAGATACTTCTGTGTTGGATATTCTCATCGAAGTTGAGTTCCTGTTGTTCTGTTTGGATATCATCTATTAAATATCAAGGTACTCACTGGACAGATAGTGTAGTGCCTTTTAGCCATCAAGAGAAGAGAGAGGAGTCTTGTTTAGGAAGATCAGTAATGATTTATTAATCGAGTAATTCCATGTCTATTAGCTGAAAGGAGGCAGTTATATTCTAGAGAATCAGCTACTAGTTAAGGAGTATTTTTAGATTTTATGCCAAGCAACTTTCAGTTGAAAAGTAGCAATTGAGTCAAAATTTTTGTATGCATAACAAGTACAATTTATTCCGGCAAATCACAGACATTTGTTTAATTTATAATATGTAATAGGTGGGATAAAAAAGGAGATAATTTGAAATGAGATGAGCATGTAAGTTCTAATTATAATATAGTATGAATTTTAATGTACATAGAAATAAAGGCTCCAATGTCTTATTTGCCCTGCTCTAATAAATTCCATAGTCAGAGAGATTTAATACACTGGAAATATATTTCTCAGAGTTATGAGAGTGGGGAAAAGCAGGATCAAGCAATATTTAGTATCTAGTGAAGGCTTGCTTTTTGGTTCATAGATGACATCTGCTGTATTCTTATAAGAAGGGGGAATGGAGGAGCTTCATGACTCTGGGGAGCACACAGACATTGAGGTAGCAATATCTAGTGTGACTGATATTGGAAAAAACAGCAAAGTAGGCAGATGATGTTCTTAGAGACATGTGCTTCTGTTTCTCCTTTGCTCTATTTGGGAAGGAGGAGCGTGTGTTTTTGTGCCTGTGAAGGAGGCAGGGCATAGTAGGAGGACATCAGGGGCCTGAAAGAGAGGCCCAGTGGGAGTCAGCTTAATAATCACACAGAGCTTAGAAGTTCAGCGGGCTTAGGTAAGCTAATTAACCTCTGGGAGACTTAGTTTCCTCATCTATAAGTAACACTAATCCAGGTTTTACCTGCAAATTAAATTGGTTGTGATCATTTATTTTACTATTTATTCATGTATTCATATTTATGTATTTACTGTTTGCATTGGCACTAAGATACTTTATTTCTGACCTGAATAGTACATTTGCATACTATAAAGATAACAAGGAATCCAGGCAAATTAATGACTGTTTAAACTGTTTCAAATAGTTACTGGGTTGTAAAATGAGTCATAGCTTGTTGTAGGGTACTGAGAGGGTCCATGGAGTTCTGAAAGAGCTAATAAGCAGCTTTTTATTAAAACCCATTACTTAGAGGGAACATAGGCACTAAGATTTTCATAAGTAACTTTACAAACGCCCACTTTTCTTTGACTCTAGTCTGTTTTGTTTTGTAATTAATTGACTTTGTATTTATTTTTGTCTTACTATTAATTTTATCCCAGTCATTTCAAGGTTGTCTAAGCAAAACACTGACTTAATTGCTGTTTGTTATTTCTTGTTCTAGGCAATGGACCTCACCATGACCGTTGCTGTACATATAATGAAAACAACTTAGTGGATGGTGTTTATTGTCTCCCAGTAGGACACTGGATTGAGGCCACTGGGCACACCAATGAAATGAAGCACACAACAGACTTCTATTTTAATATTGCAGGCCACCAAGCCATGCATTATTCAAGGTAAAGATAGCGCCATGTGTATAAGCTTCAAAGTAGGACGAGAGGTAGTGTCAGGACAATGGAAATGTTTACTGAGTTCAAAACTGCCCTGCTTTGAGCAGATAAATAACAGTGTGTCAGTACATGAGCCCTTTTGGTTCTCTGTGTGAAAGATTTTTATAGAATTCTTTATTTCATGTATATGCAGCTATCTGCATATTTAGACAGAATAGTAGTTAACCAATCTGCTGATTCAATGGGTTGACTATAAAAATTGCTCTACTATATCCCAGGTCACTTTGTGTCCTTTCTATTACTTTATACAGGAGGGAGACAAATGTTTGTGGTCTCCTGTAGTGGACCAGCCCCCACACTTATTTACCCCAGGAACTCTTGAGGAATGAGGGACAAGAGATTTAGTTAGAAATAGAGAGGGAAAGTTACAGGGAGAAAACACAGGATAGACTCAAGAGGGCCTGGATCCTTATCCACTGGCCCAGAACTTTATTCCAAAGGTCTATTTATAACAATGCCAAGGGGTGGAGCAACAGATCTCCCCTTGCTAGTTAGACCCTTACAAACACCTGGTACCCAAGCCCGTGATCCAATCAACCCCTTTTGCTGTCCTGCTGGGTACAGTTACTAGGAAACCTAGTGGGCTCCAACAGTCTCCCTATTTAAGTTTTCTCGAATATTTAGTGTGAAAAATAAGACAGATAAATAGATTGTCATTTGCTTATCATTCATTACTATTTTATGTGTTTGTTTTTTTAAATATTGTGATAGCAACACATACCCTTAACAAAAATGCAGCCACCAAAGAGGATGATAAATGAGAGTCATTACATTTCCTTCATTGTCACTCATCAGAAGTGATTATGTTAAACCACTCCATGGCGAGTTTCTGTGGAATTTAAAATACCATGCACATCCTTTATTTGTTCATGGTTTATTTTCCTCTATTACAAGTGTGAATTTTAACCCTCATTTGTTCCTGTCCCCTACTCTAATCTCTATCACACGACTTTGTAACATTCTGTTTCTCACTTTCATAAAAACTGTAATTCTATGAGCTATCAGTTCTTGGCCATGTCTTCTCATTTCCTACTTTATAAGAGCATATTATGTTTTGTGCGTTTGTTTTTTCCAAATCTGCCTCCAGTGATTCATTGCCATTACTTTTACATTTTAAGATATATAGAAATTATATGTAATATAGTAAATAAGTCTTTCATATTTCAATTGCCTAAAATGTAAACCAATCTTCAAATATTATATATTATTTCCTGTTGAACACGTAATGCTTGTGCCAATCGGCAAGAGACATCAGTGTGTTCTTGAAATTTTTTTTTCGTTATACTTTATGTGCATGGGTGTTTAGCTTGCATGTATGCGTGCATACTACATGTGTGCCCAGTGCCTGAGCAGGCTAGAAGAGAGAATTGCATCTCCTGGACTGGAGTTATAGACAGTTGTGAGCTGCCATGTGGGTGCTGGAACTAAAACTTAGGTCCACTGGAAGAGCAGCCAGTGCTCTTAACCACTGATTCATTTCCCTAGCTCCTTTCAGTGTGTCCTTCGTAAATGTATTGCTTTGGATGAGATCTCTTGAGAGGAAGGAAATAGGCAAAGACTGTAAATTCTTCAAAATATGAGAACATTGCTATTCTTTTTAAACATACTTTCTTCCAAATTCATGTTTGATGTTAGTCTTGCTGGATTAAATGCATGGTGTGAGAAGGACAGGGGTTACACATGAACCATGAACGTGAGCATCTTTGAAATGCTCCTTAAATGACAGAACAGATAGCAGTCTGGTTCACAGAGACATGGGGGGCGGGGGATTTGAAATGCACCTGCGAGTTTTCACTGTGGCATTGACATTAAGAGTGATAAGTCTAGTGAGGTAATGGCGCAAATGAGTGAAATAAAGGAAAAACAGATGAACTGAAAATATGAACCATTGTGTCCATACAGTTTAGATGTCAGGGAAAGCAGGTATCACAGCAAGGTTGAATAGCAGCCCCACTGAGCTGTTCTAAGCTTTCTGAGGATGTGCTTGGGGGTTGTCTCTCATTTGTCATGAGCAAAACTCCCTAGACCCTCCAAAGAGCTGTGTCCTGGGCTCAGAGACTTCCTTCTAGGATGTGATTACCTTATCACTCTCACTGCCTTTGATGGCTGTCCCTAAAGATTCTTCTTAGATGTGTGTTGGATTCACATTCCATTCTTAAATTCTATATTCTTCACCTGTGGTTTTATTGTTTTATATTTTGGAGACTTTCTCAGTATTTTTTCCCCAAAATAAACTATAGAATACTTTTTTTGTATAAAATTTTGGGAATTTTAATCTTTTGATTTTGATTTTGATTTGTTCTAGTTTATGAATGAATGTATTCATGGATCTTTCTTACAATACTTATAATTACTCAAACGTTCTACCAAGATGATCCTTTTTCCTCCCCCCCAATTAATTGTTTTTTTTTTATTTAAATATTTCTCTTCTATAGCTCTAAAATGGCCAATGATTTTTATTTGCTCATATTTATTGCATGAAAAATTAGGTTGGTTATCACATGTAGTTGGCATGAGCTTCTACGATTATTGGCTTCTCAATCTGAGAGTGTTGGTTGAATGCCCGACACAAGTAGGTTCTGTTTCTCTCCACCCAACTGTGTCTCTTTGTGAGTCTTTGCTCTTTGAGATCACTGTAGATTACTCAGCTCCACATACACTAACAAAGCTGTATATGAGGTGGGAAGGAATGATGGGTCATGGACTCAACTGCGTAAGGAAGGTAGAATTTGTTTTCCTTAAAGCAACTTGGCTTTACACCCAAACTCTCTTACAGAATTCTTAGGTAACTTAATCTGCTGTTACATATCATAACACATAAAAATGCATTTATAGTTTGTATTCTCATCTGATGTTTTTGATTGTCAAGTGTCATAACTAAGTGGACTGTTGGGTGTGTCTTTTTTTTTTGTTTGTTTGAAATGTGGGGCTTGTGGGATAGCCCATTGGGTACAGACATCTGCTGCCAAGGCTGACAATGTGTGTTTAATTCCTGGAACCCACATGTACAAGGAAAAAACTGGATCCTGCAACTTCTAACCTTTCCACGTAGGTTGCAAAGGGTATAACAATGTGAAAGCAAGCGAATATGTATTTAACTATCCACGTTATATTTCTATATACATCTGTGTGTATATGTATATATTCCTCCAAGTCCTGAGGACTTTCATTTGCATCATCTCCATGTGGTTATTGTGCACACAGTATTTGAAAACTATTGTAACTTCCCCAAAGAGGCAGCATTTTTGAATAAAGGAGGAATATTTTTACATATATGCATATATTTTAGTTTAATTCACATTGGATATTCCAACTATAATATACCTTCATTTTAAACTAGACAAGATAAAATGTGTATTTAGTTTTAAATGAAAAGCTATGTATATAGGTCCTTATTCATTTAAAAATACCCGATTGATAGGTTTGTCACGTTCATCTGAGTATAATGTGTGAGTTTATCTTAGGTTTTGAAGTAGATCTACTCATGATAGGTAATATGCTTGAGCATATGTAATAATATAGACATTAAAACTTTTTTAAGAGGATACAAACACAGACTATATAGTTTGAATATGGGAAGAGAATTATGCCTGGAATTCCTTTATGATTAGGGGTAAATTGTATTGAAATGAGTAGTCAGGATCTATTTCATGATTAGTCTTCCAGGAATAAAAATACATAACCATTAAATAGTATGTCATAGGGTGTACGGAAAGTATGTTCATTCAGTAAGAGCTACAACATAGCCCATGTTGAGTGCTAGGCTATCAGAGGCCTCTGCTCTCAATGGACTCATAATATATTAAAAGAAGAAGACAGTCATATATGAATCTATAATGCAGAGAGATTATTGTTGCAATGAGGTTTTACATGCAGTGTAGTAAGGGGTAGAAATTTTAGTTCAAAGAAATCTTCAGAGGAAGAACGTAAGCTGGAATATGGAGGGTTGGGCTTTTTTTTTTTTTTTTTCCTAGTAGGTATCTGGGGAAGATAGGTCAAGTTAAGGAGAGTGTCCAGTGTGGATGAACAGAGGAATGATAGCAGAATTCAGATGACCAAATTGTTTTGTATTGCCAGGTTACTTTGAAGGGCAAAAGAGGGATGTTTGCTACTTAGCCTGGATAACAAGTATAACATTGGACTGTTTCAGTATCATTGGTAAACAAGGCAGCTGGCAGGCATTTGCCTTAGAAAAGAGTATCTTAGTCCCCCTCAATATTCAAGAGTCAGAGATTGTTATTCATCAACATTATATTTCCATGTTCAGGCTATACGTGGAAAAATGGCGCCTCCCTCTTCAATAGAACTTTTTTCGTGCAAAAGAACAGATTTGCATTAAAGACACAGACAACTAATTTAATGAAACATTAGTGGTAAAGGGCTATAATTTCTGTTTCTTGAAAAGGTTTATTGCCAATTGAACACACTTCAAGAGACATAAATTAGACTTAATGAACATAACACTTTAGGCTCTTGACATGTTACAATTTAGAAAATGTATTGTAAAAGCCTGCTTATACTTTACAGGCATTTGCTTTATAAAAGAAAAAAAATGCATAGTTATTTTTAAAACAGTTATTTTAAACAACACAGCACAGTGGCTTTGTATACTTTAAAATATTGTTTTATTTGGCATGTTTTTAAATGATGAGATTAGTTACTCTGTAATTAATTACTATGGAGGAAGTAAGGATCAACTTGCATTCTACTCTCAGTTTTTTATTTTCTCCTGGATAACCTTGGGACAATCCTTGTAATGGCTCTGCAAGCATTAGCTTTCCAATTTGCAAAGCAAGATGTGGATCTGTATGACTGTAAAGGCAGTGCTAGAAATGGACTAAGGTTAACGACACAAGAGAGAAGGCCTAGGTGACATTTTGTCAACAAGTTTTGTTCACCTAAAATGACTATGTCATGTTAGCTTTTCTGGTTTCAGATCCAGGAACCAAATGCTTCATCTCCAAATGATACTTTACTTCACTTGTGTGGCCCTAGGCACATATTCAGTTCAAGTCTGTAGAAGCCATGTTTACAAATACACATCTTATAGCCAGTGCAGAGTTGCCTTTAGTGAGTATGCAAATGCTTCCTACATTATATAATATTTTTTATATTACTCATGTTTGTAATCAAACCTTGGCAATAACTTTCCTTTTGGAATAGATAGAAACAGGCCCCAAAATTCTTTATGTATTGCTAACAGATTGCATTGCTTTTATTCTGTAGTTCAAAAGCAAAATATTACTGGTCAAAGGACGCCAACCAGTTTCAACTGGTATTTATATCTGGTCAAATGATTTGAGATTCTTTAAATCTTAAAATGAGATTACAGTTGTTCATAGTTGAAGGAAGGGGGACTGCACGTTTCTCCTGACTAGGGAAGGCTTTCTACTGAGTTTTAACTAGATGTGTGGGATTCCTTTGAAGGTCTCTTTTTCCTATTTACATATGTTGCTGTTCATGTTTCTTATGGCCAGTTATTGACAGGTGTCCTTTTCTTCCAGATTTGAAAGTAAATTTTATGTAAAACATTTAAATACAATGTTTTGCACTACAAATGTACTTATGCTGGGATGATTCATAAACAGTATCATGTGAAAGGAAACCTATTAATGATGAAAGGCCCGAAATTGGAGTCACCCATCTACTCAAGTGTGTGAAGATGTCAGTTTTTGCTGATAAAGCTGTCGTGGTGCCAGTGCAGTTATAAAAGAAGCAGCTGGATTCTGTGCCGTCTTATACATTATCCACAGCATTGGCATTTAAATTATGATTTTGCATTGTCTTCAGATGTCTCCATCAGTGGCGAATGAAAGGAGATTGAATGAGAGTGTGTGAGCATCAGACCTAAGGCCATGGCTGTAAGAATGATAGCGACTGGAGTGTTCTTTTGTAATAAAGAAGAAAGGAAATGAGGTTCACAAGGCATTATGTGGGTAAAGTGAGGCAGTGTTACTGTCACCTGTGAACTTTATCACAAAAGCATGAGCAGTGAGATGAGGGTATATTCAGTAAGAGAAAATGGCCTAAAATGATAGTTATTGTAGAATAACTTCATGCTAATGAAAATGATCCCATAGGATGGGAGAGAAGTGATTAACCAGAGAAGGGGGAGAGAAACAGATGCAAAATTTTTTCTGTAGCAACAGAGAACAGACTCCAGGAGAACAGAGGGTTCCTCCATGATCATGGGAGGAGGAAGCAGGGAGTTTGGGCTTGGATGTGGTAGGTTGCCGTAGTAGTGAGAGCATGTAGGAGTTCACGTTTTGATTGCTTTCTGCTTTCTCAGTGAAATATGAAGCACAGTTTTAGCAAGAAGAGAAGGGAGTAAAAAGAGTTTTAGGTGAAAATGAGGTATCTAGACCAAGTGACTCATGGAATGCAAATGAAATGACTTATGAATTTTAAGTTTCACAAGGTTCTCTCAATTCCAATATCACAGTGTCTATGACAACCACAGAAAAGTTATTCTCCCAGATTAAATGAATACAGAAGGCAGAGTGAGTACTTTTGACAAGCTGAGATAGCCTTTGTGTAACTCCAGATAGATTATACAGAAATCTAAGTAACATGCCATCACAGTGTGGTGAGGTAGGATAGAGTTAAATGTGTCCTGCTTTTATGGCAGGTTCACTTTAGAAAGCCAGGCAGTCTGCTTATGTTAGTAAAGAACAAGTCAAAGAATGTTTTGATCTTGTTTTTAGAGGCTTGGTGTGTTTAAATCACTTTGTCAGTTATTGTAAGCAATCATTTAAATTGGTTTAAAATAACTGGTTCCTTGATTATGGTCTTCTCTGGGTGAACAGAATGGAAGGATTATTACCTTAATTGAGAAGATCAATAAAGGACAGCAGACATGCATGCATTTCTTCCTTCATGTGAAAATGGCTTGCCCTTAGCTATTTAGGTATCACAAAAGCTTTGTTGTGACTTTTTAGTTCACTGATAATTAATTTTGAAAAGATAGATATTTATTTTTGTGTTTTGATGTTATAAAATACTTCTCCATCCTTGTTTTCCCAAGATCTTAAAGTTTTTCTCATTAAATGTCATATAGACTTCTTTGTTCTTGATAAGTGAATCAATCGTGATAAAAATATTCGCTTAATTGATCAACAGGTATGAATATCACTGAAAGTATTAATATTACCAAAAATATTGGGCTTATAAATACACAGATGCACTTACACACACACATAGTATCTATTTATATGGAGTCTCAGTTGCATAATAAGTATTGTATTCTGCCTAAATACACATATATGAAACAGCAGTTGGGGCAGGGTCCTGCAATTCAGACTGAAATTAGAGGATCCTGATCAGATGTTGTGTAAGGACTGCACTGGGCAAGTTGAACTATATTAATATTTATAACCCTTGACTCTGTGTGTGTGTGTGTGTGAGAGAGAGAGAGAGACAGAGACAGAGAGACATAGTGTGTGTCTTTAGTGTTCTCCTAGGTTACAGGATAAGAAGAATGGAGGCTTCTCTGAACCTCTCTAGCTGAACAGTGAAGAGCCCCCTCCTAGACCTGTCTCTTTCTGCCTCTTCCTCCTTTTATTCTCAAGAGGTGGAGCTTCCACTTTCATATCTTATTATGTCCCATAACATCCCTCTAAGAGTTTCTCATCAGATCACAAGTATAGACACAAATAATTGACAGAAAGATTCTATTTACAGTGTTTCACTTATTCAATCGTAACAATGACTTCTTATCATTTTGTTTCTTTTTAAGAAAGCAAGGCAGGATGCTGTGGATGTGAGAGAAGCACTCTGGTAGAGAGCAGGGTTCACATACATTCCTCCATGGTCCTCAGTCAGAATAGCGGTTGTTTACAGTTGCTGCGGTTTCTAGATCCATCTGCTAATTGGATGAAATCAAATCAAATGCTGTTAATGAGTGATGAAAGTTTAAATGGTAGGATACAGTGGTATCACAAAATTGAAAGTTGTGCACTGGAGTGCAGTAGTACACTTGGACATCAGAACATCTGCTTTCAAAGTGCTCCTTTGTGAGTTTGTCTATTATTCCCCATTTTAAAGAAGAGGGAATATGAATTTTAAAGCATAATTTTGATTATATATCACACGTATATTGTGTTAGGAATTATAAATGCTCTAGTTTAACAGTATGGTCATATTTAGATATAAGCAAAGGTGCTTTTCGCTCTATATAAATAATCTTTTATGTCAGGCAAGCAGATACACTCAGAATAGATCTCCCCTCACCTAAGTGAATAGTAACTGAGGGATATTTTTGGGTCCTTTACTGCTATATGACTTGAAAAAACTAAAGAGAAGCACCCTCCGGACTGTGAGCCATGATTTCCTAGTTAGTTCACATTTCAGCAGTGAGCAGTGGGATGTTTGAACAGCTACTGGACTGCTTTGCTGGATGCGGGTCTATATTTGTAAAACTTTACGTGGGAAGGCTGTCACTGTAGTCTGTCACATTTGTGCCTGTTCTACATCCCCCTTCATTTCTATTTTTCTACCATTTTCTGTATTCCCCCCTACAGTCTCTCTGCCTTACTCATCTTTGTTTTCTTTCCTTCCACAGGTTGGCCATCTCTCCTCTCTCTTGTCCTCCTCTGTTCTTTTCCTGACTTCTCTTTTCTGGCATGTTCTAGTCAGCTTTTATTGTCAATTTGACACAGCCTAGACTCTGTAGACCCTAGAGTCGTCTGAGAAGGGAATCACAGTTAAGGGTCTGCCTAGATGGCCTGTGGGGGATTATCTTGATAGGTGATTGAGGTAGGCAGGCCCACTTTACTGTGGACAATCCTCTGCCTTGGGGTGGCCCCGGGCTGAAAATGAGCTTGCAAGCTCGCCAGTGAACAATGTTCCTCCATGGTTTCTGCTTCAAGCTCCTGCTTGAATTCCTCAGTGAGGAACTGTGACTTGAAAGTCTGAGCCAAACACATCCTTCCTTCCCCTGAGTTGCTTTTGTTCGGGCTGTTATCACAGCAGCAGAAAGGGAGCTAAGACTCCCTTCATTCTTACGCTGTCTTCTTGACTCTTTATTAGTAAGGCAGTGTGAGACTGAACTTCCTATCTGAACACATCTTTGAGATAGTTTGTACTTCCTGGTCGTGTTGTGTAGTTAGGTGACTTGGGACCATTTTCCTTTCATCCATTCGGTGTTTGGATAGTTTTTGAGTACTTTTCCCCAGAAGTTAGGTATGAGAGGTACCTGTTCTGTCTCAAAAGCTAATGGTCTCGTGGTCGAGGCACATGAAATATACATTTCTATGAAAATATTAATGCAGCTAAGTTACTTTTTATGTCTCTGAATTTTTTTCAGCTTATTTTTTTTAAGTGGCCCAAACGGTGTCAAGGACTTGGAGTCCTGTTTAAATCTTACTACATTTGCAATGTAACTTTGGTTTCAAAAATGTATTTAATATTTAATAGCCAGGAGCAATTTTTTAAAAATATGGAGATATCGTGTTAATTAAAATTGTATGAAGTAAGGAACTTCATAAAAATTTAATTTACCTCACATTCTTGTTTTCTCATCCTAACAAAGTATTTTTAGTAATTGTAATATTGAAAAATAGGAAAAGGCTTCTAGGTAAATATAATGCTATCAAAATTATGTTTTAGGCTTTTATTGTTAAAAAGTAAAATTTAATATGTTGCTGAGAATCAGACTTTGCTTCATATGACATCAAAGTATATGGTTTATACAATATTTTATGTGAATTCTTCCATTTCATCTCATCTTTTCTATGTTGTACAAAATCTACCTTGCTGTATTTGAAAAGATTGCTTGGATAATTATTTTTGATACCATGCATCAATATAATGCAAGTCTTAGAAGCGTTAATAGTTTTTATTGTATATATAATATATTATAGTTTTTATAATGTATATTACATATATATGATATAGTAACAGCTTCTAAGAAATTACCAATATTATTTTATTTGAGTTTGCCACATCTCCATTGGAAGTGTTTGAGTTAGTTAAGGTCTCTTGTGTTGGTAGTTTTTAAGCTTACCTAGCTTCACAGTCCTTCACAAATTGTTTAGGAATTTGTATGGGAAACCAAGTCAAGAGAAGTATTTCTAAACATAGTAGAAAATGGAGCCTGTGATGGTTAATTTTAACTGCCAGCCTGACAGGTTCTAGAATAAGCTAGAAAGAACCTTCCAGAAGTGTGTGTAGTTTCAAGTTTGGTTTAACTGTGTTAGAATGATCCATCCTAAATGTAGGTGAGACCATCACATGGGCTGGGGTTCCAGACTGTAAAAATAGAAATCAAGCAGAGCATACACATTCACTCTGTTTCCTGACTGTGGGTAAAATGTGAGCAGTTGATTCATGGTCCTGCTATACTGTACCTTTGCCACCATGAGTGATTGCACTCTGACCCTCAAACTGTGAGCCAAAGCAAGCCCCTCCTCATGTCACATTTGTCCCATCAATGAGAAAGATAACCAATTCAGGAATCTAAATCATTATCTCAAGTCTGTTGGCAAGATCAACAACTGCCATTGTGTTTCTATGGAGAGGATCACTTAGGGTGGGTGTACTGATGCTCAGGTGGTACGTTTACATCTTACTGGAAGCATATTTTCTCACAGTCGAATATTATTTAGCCACAAAAGAACAGTATCCTATCATTTGCAACAAACAGATGGCGCCATATCATAGGAGATAATATTAAGTGAAATAGGTCAGGAAATTCAGTGTATTTCACCTTATAGTAAGATGTTTAAAAAGGAGCACCTGGACTCTATAAAAGAGATTGCTGGAGGTTGGGAAGTGTGTGGGAGGCTAGGTAGTCCAAACTAAACACTGCTATAAGGAGTAAGTTCCAATGGTTCAGTCCATTCTAATGAATGATGAGGAGACATTCCAAGGCTCCACACACAAAGTAGGAGATAGAGATGTTACGTACTCTGACTTTATTAGTGCATATTGTATACATGTATTGAAATATCACACTGTGCTCCATAAAGGGGCATTTTTATGTGTTAACAGATTTTAAAAATGTAAAAAGTTGGAGATATTAACTAACTTTCCTCATTATGCTGTAAATGTGTAACATGAAATTATCACACTGTACCCCATAAATTTGTATAGATGAAATAAATGTTAAAAATTCAACTGACATTATTTCAATTACACATAAAACTAATTTAGTGTTTGAAATTAGAATGCTGTTGCCATTTTCTATTACTTGAACAACAAAGGCAAAATAGAATTTTCTATGTATTTAACTTGCAAAATGGCCCAATAAGAAGTGTGTCATCCTAGAGTAGATTTTTTTATTGCTTAATTATGAATTGAATTTTAATGAAAAGAGCACAACATTCCTCTAAAATTCAATGAGCTACACTATTAGGAATAAGAACAAAATAAGGCTTTTTGTTTATATCTTAAATGAAAAGAATAAGAAGGGCATCTGTCAGGTCTTTTGTTTTTAAGAGGTGAGTGAAATCAATCGACCCTCTGACTAGAAATGGTGCAGAGTCATGGCAATGAGGAGAAATAAGCTTAGGAGCAAAAGCCATCTATTGTGTTATAAATGGTGAATCCAAACAACATATCCTCATTAAAAATAAGAAGGCCGTAAATTGAAAAAATGCTCTGGAGTGCAGAACAGGTCAGTCATTTAATGGAACCTATCTATAATTAAAATGCAAAGTAAAGAGAAGGTAAAATGTGGCTGTATGCTTGGGCAGATGCAAACAGAATTTAATACCCAACTTTGGTTTGAAGTATTTGTCTTATTCATCAAAATAATTTCTTTAACATATTTAAGATATTTGTCTTAGTCTGGCTTTTTGCTAATGCAAATGGATTTTTTGGGGGGAGGCGGGTAGAACAGAAAATATAGACACTGTACAAGTAGTTAGTGTACATACACAAAAAAATCCAGGGAATGAATTTTTATTGCAGAGCCTCTTGGGGAAAAAGAATAGTGCTATGTGCTAAGCTGATGGGAATTAGTTTTATCATCTTTAACAAGGTTGAAGGTCAATCCAAAGAGATGTATTACATGAGTACCTGCTATATCTGAGTACTGTGGACCCTGGGGTTGAAGGCTGTAAATCTTCTACCATTTTAAGATCAAAGTGATGGTGTTCTGATTAAAGCATGGAGTTGGCCCTGAAAATGAACTTGAAGATTTTAAACAAAAGACTGTACTGTCTTCTTTTAAGTTCTAATGCAGATCTGCCCTGTGACAGCCTCAGACCCCAACTGACTGAACAGGTGCTACAGAAATGCCATGGATACTGAAGGCCGATCCATTATTAGGGATAGAAGCATTTGGAGAAGTTAGACTTGGAACGGGGAGACAGAGAAGATCAGTGGAAGCAAGCAAGCCTAAGAAGAGAAGATAAATAAGTCTTTGAAGGTGAAAATAAATCCTGGAAAAAGGTTCAGAAGGAACAGCCTTCCCCAAAGGAAAACCATCATGTTGGTTTGTTTGTTGTCTTTTTCCAACTATCTAGTCAATTCTGGACTTAGTGAAAATCTTTAAAATGAATCACTTCTTTACTAGTGGATTTGGAAAAAATAAATTTAGCTTTTCTAAGCAGTAAGCTCTCAAGTGTAAGAGGCATATGGATAGTTTACCTTAAATACTACAATATCCAATTATGCCCACTTTTATTCATAAGATTGGGAAAAGTCCCTGTTGCAGTGCCATCTAGGGATCTTTGAAGATCTTATGAATTAGAGATTTTTTGAGACTTCAAATACAGTACATGAATTCTAGTAGTAAGGACACTCTGGAGAGTTACTGGCTTGGGACATTGTTAATAGCATTACAAATGTGACCACAGTGTGTCACCTGTTTGTCAGGATTTAACATTATGTCATCATATTGACCAGGCCCCCTGTCTGATGTGGCCAGCCCTGTAACACCTGTCTTGGTAGTGAGGGTAGAGACTTTGTCTCATTCTCATTTGCTTTCCTAGCCCCTCTGCCTGCAATTAGCGTACCTGGTGTGAAAGGCATTCAGTGATTCATTTCAACTTCCCCATGAAAAGGCTTTGTCCTGTTTCAGGGTATAGTTCATGTCTGAGTTCAGCTTCATCACTAGTCAATGCTGTTGATGTGTTGGGTGCCCGACTCTGGCACCTCTATCTAGATTGAGCTGTGAAATTGGTGAAGTCTAATGACTCACTGTCTTTTGCCATCCTGGGATGTATTCAGAGCTTTTGAACTCACTAGTAGGCCTTGTGTGGCGTAGCAGAGGGTGAAGCTGGGGAGATGACAATCAAATTGCCACAGAGCTGGAGAATAGCCATCTAGCAGGTGCAATGACTTCTCCCCTTTGAATCTTCTGGGCGACTAGAATCTGTCCCTACACTGACGGCAACAAGAAGTGGGGTTCCAGAAAGAACCAGTTATTGTCAGTACTAATTTTAGTGGCCTAGATGGCTCAGTGGATAACGGTGCTTGCTGCAAAGCCTGAAGACGTGAGTTCTATCCCTAGGACCCACCTGGTAGAAGGAGAGAACGTCATCAAGTAGTCCTCTGACCACCACAGGCATTTATTGGCATGCCTGTACCCACACATATGCATACACATACCCACATAAATAAGTAAATCGGTGTAATTAAAACACAATGATTTTCAGGGGCTACTGTTGGCAGTTTGGAGTGGAGAGTAATAAATTTATTACAAGAATATTGGACCTATCATTGTAAACTTTCCCAGAGTTCATCAGTCTCCAGTCATAAAGGCAAATGAGGAATCAGGCGGTTGGGTGCTTCTGACTCACTGTTGGGATAAAACTTCAGCAGTCCGGAGACTAACTGCTTTTAGAGAAGCCTGAAGGTGAGCATGGCCCTTTTCTGGACTCCGAAATGTGGCTGGAGAGGCTTCTTTCCATTGGCATTACATAACAAAGCAAAACCTAAAACTTCCCTATTCAAACATAGCTCACGATGCCTAAAACAGCAAAAAAAAAAAAAAAAAAAAGTGTTGATGCTTATCCGTTTTCATTTTGTGTGTGTGATTGTGCATGCACATATGTGCACATGCATGTGGAGGCCTGAGGTTGGTGTCATCGCTGTTCACTGCCCGGTTGGCATTTATGTAGATTCTTGGGATCTGAACTTAGGTCCTCATGTTCATATGGCAATTGCTTTATAATCGCTGTACTGTCTTCCCAGCCAGAATGTGTTTACGTGTGATACCTGGTTCCCTTCTGGGGAAATTCATTATGTACTAGGCAGAGGGTGACCACCTCTCAGGATTCAGTAGAAACTGTAGGCAGAGAGCCTCCAGTGAGGCTCTTTGGTAGACAACACTTCTCATGTGAAACCCCAGCTCTTTGCTGGGGGAGTTAAGCATGTCCTTGGCATTTCATTGTAGAGGGGACCCTGGGATGTTTGCACCTGTTTGCTCCAGTCCTCTCTGCATGCCCTTTTCTTTTTTTGGTAACTTGCTTTGTATCTTTCCATCCTACACAGTGAACTCAGCTGTGAGTAAAAAGGCCCTTGTGTGAGCTAGAAAATTACAGAAACTGGATGTTGGCTCACTCAGGATGATCTCATAAAGTCCCAATAAATGTCTAGGTTATAAAGAACAGAGAGATTTGTTTCTCCATTCTGGAGGCTGAGAAGTCTGAGATCAAGGAACAAATGGATTCAGTGTCTGGTAGGAACCCAGTTTCTGGTTCATACACAGAACCTTCCGGCCATGAAAACATCAGGGGAGCTTTGCCATTTTGTTCCCCCATTCATAAAGGCACTAATCCCATACAGGTTCTGCTTTTTTGACCTACTCATGTCCCACAGGCTTGACTTCTTAGCATTACCACCATGGAGTTCATGACTTCAAGTCATGAATTTTGAGGACTCAAACACCCTTTCTATAAAAATAAGGGTAGCTTTGGGGGAGTCCTGACACATTCACTTTCTAGCAGCCGGCCCAGCTGATGTGCTGAGTCGATCCTGGTGCACACGAACAGGAAGTTCATGGCCTCCAGTCAGTAGCTTTATTGCCATAGCTGGTACCTGTGTAGTTTATAGGAATCCTGAACATAGGTGTGCCTATGGTCAGAGTGGAGTGTTTTCATTTCATTTTCTAATTCATTTCTAGTGTGGTTATTAAAAATCCCAACTCCGAGTTAGATTGCCTGGTTTGAATTTCTGCTTTACTTTACAAGTAGGATTTGGGTAAGTTAGTTAGCTATAGTGTACCATTATTAAAGAATGTTAACAATAAAATTTTTGAAGTTGGTGCCCAGATTAAAAGTAATAAAATTGTAACACTTTCCTATCCATTTATTTTACAGATTTTCAAATTACTTCCTTTTCAGATTTCATTTTATATTTTAAAGGCTTTGTTATATTGACACAATTATTTATCATAACAGGTATTAAAAAAACAAGCACAAAAGTTATTTTATCTCCCAGAATTAAATATGGAAGTCCTTTCCTTGTCTCTGTAAAATATCTAAATGGATCAACAACAAAATCCACATATGCTTCCAACAAATAGAAACTTAGCTTCCTAGACAGAAAGCTTACTGCTGTGGAATGGTCAAGAGTTTTAAATTTCATGTAAAGTAAACTTTTATAATTTTTGTGTTGAATTCACCCTTGCATGTTATTAAGTTTTAAGCCTTAGCAATTTGTTCTGAGCCCATTTCAGTGAGGCAGGATTTTGAGCAATATAGTGAGATAACTTTCACAAGCAAACATCCTAAGTCTTAATTTGTTTCTTAAAGATTTATTTTTGATTATGCCCTTGTGTATGTATTTTTGTGTAAACAAGTGCAGGTGCCCTTGGAGGTCAGAGGCATTGATGCCCCATTGGACTGCCTTTCAAAGGCAGTAGTGAGCTGGGAACTGAACTTGTGTCCTCTGCAAGAACAGTGCATGCTCTAAACTGCTGAGCCGTCTCTGCAGCTCAGCTTAATTTATTCTTATAAGCAGTAATTTAGTAGCAAACAAGTAATAAAAAGATAACATCTTCCAAAGCCATTGCTGGGGACATTTCCAAATTATGTTCTTTTTAGTATGCATTTTATATTTAAAGGCTTCATTTTATTATGTAGTGATTTTATGTTTATTAATAACGTTTGGGAGGATATATACAGCCTATTGATACTCAGTGCTGTATAATACCCAGTTTAACTACACGATTTAACTTTTAATTTTTTTTATTGTAAGACTTTCTAAGTTTTCCTCTGTTTTATAAATTATCATCTTTCTGAAAGATTGGAAGGCATATAGAATGGGTCTATATATTCTTTCTTATTCTGCTAAAGGTTATCTTTTCAATGTCAGCATGCTCTTGCTTCAAAGATTGTAGATACTATTGCACAAACAACTCCTCCCCTTGGCTGTGATCTTACTTCTTTGTTCTTATTAGGTGGTGTTTTCTCTGTTCCTTCTAATCATCTATTTTTATTTTTAAACTGCATAGAATTTTATTTTGATGATACATTGTTTTGACATTTTAATCAATTGTTTAAACTTGATTACTTATTTAAATTAATTGCTTGCTATTAGTGAGTCTTTCATATGATAATGATATTTATCTCAGCTCCCTTTTATTTTTAAACCATTATTGGCTGGGCTACGAATATGGCTTGGGCAGGTAACATATTTGCTGTGCAGGCATGAGGACCCGAGTGCATCTCCAGCACCCAGTAATGTTTGTAATGGCAGTCAGTGCAGGGTAGGTGGGGGGTGGCAGCTCTCCGAAGCTCCCTGGCTAGCCAGCCTAGCTGAATCAATGGCTCCCAGGTTCAGTGAGAGACCTTATCTCAAAAGAGAAGATGTAGAGTGATTAAGAAGACTCCTGAGGCCTCCATGCATTTCAGGCCCCCCATGACACATAGCAACATACACAGCAACATGCACATGAACATACACATGCATGCACACCTGAGTGTGCCCAATTTTATATTTCTTCCAGGGTTAGGTAGATTTATCAAGCAGAGTTTTCAAAGAATTCATGATGATGAATTTTTAACCTTTTCTACATATTTAATATGCTTTTATATTTTGTTTATATCGTTTGGTTAGATATAGTGTTTAAATTGTCTTCAAACATCTTCAGCTGTTTTGTGTGTATATATACTTATGTGAGAGTTCGTGTATGTGGAGGCATGCATACACAGGTGTGCACATGTGCATGAAAACCATAGGATAACCACAGGTACTGTTTCTCAGGTTCAGTGAACCTTGTTTTTCAAGAGTCTCTTACTGGCTATAATTTCTTAGGCTAGACTAACGAATCCCTGAGATCTGCCTGGCTCCACCTTCCCATAACTGGTACAAATTTGTGTAGCAGCAGCACCCCTGACTTTAAATGTAAGCTCTGGGGGTTAAATTCAGATCCTCATGCCGGCATGATAAGCTCTTTCCTCAGTACTCCTTGTTGGTTTTTACTTCATCCTTGCTTATCATATGGAGAAACTTGAGGCTGCTAGGGTGACATCTGTCTTGTCTCTGTGTAATGACTTCTTTTTTCAATACATGATTGTTCTTTGTAGCCCTGGCTCTCCTGGAACTCCCTCTGTAGATCAGGGTGGCCTTGAACTCACAGAGGTCAGCTTGCCTCCTCTTCCTGAGTGCTGGGATTAAAAGCATGCATCACTACCACCTGGAGACAACTTATTATAATATATTTCTGTTTGAATCTCAAACATTCACTTAACTTTTCCAGGCTGTTTCCATCTTGGTCTGTATTCATGCTTGTTATTTTTCCCCTGATTCATGCATGTTCTAACTCTGCCCAACCAGTTAGTTTGGATGCCAGTCTGTCCAGAGTTACAGGATTTACTGCAGCCACTTTTGAGCCTGTAAAAGAGACATCCTGGACAGAAATGACATTCTGATTCTTTCCCTCTACTTCTGGATATAAGGTCTACTCTTTTTTTTTTTTTTTAATTTTTTATTTCCTTGGTTTTTTGAGACAAGGTTTCTCAGTGTAGTTTTGGTGCCTATCCTGGATCTCGATCTGTAGACCAGGCTGGCCTTGAACTCACAGACATCCGCCTGGCCCTGTCTCCCGAGTGCTGGGATTAAAGGCGTGTGCCACCATCGCTCGGCTTAAGGCCTACTCTTAAGTGTGGTTGATAAACCCAATGAGACTCCATTGGAAAAAATGAATTTTTCCTTTTCAAGTGGGTATCCATTGCAGATAAATTCTTAATTAGGAGTGGGAGCCTGTGTCCGCTTCTTCCTCTCAATGTTAGGACCTCATGTGGCTTGAACATGTATAGGTCTTATGTGTGCTGCCACAGTCTCCGTGAGTTCATATGCACATCAGTCCTGATGTGTTTGGAAGATGTTGTTTGACTTGGAGTAATCTGGCTTTTGTAGTCTTCCTGCCTCCTCTTCCACATAGTTCTCTGCCACAGTCTCCGTGAGTTCATATGCGCATCAGTCCTGATGTGTTTGGAAGATGTTGTTTGACTTGGAGTAATCTGGCTTTTGTAGTCTTCCTGCCTCCTCTTCCACATAGTTCTCTGAACTCTGAGCGGAGGGATTTGATAAAGACAATCTTATTCAGGACTGAGTGCTCCAAAGTCTTTCAGCCTTTGCACATTGTCCACTTGTGGGTCTTTGTATTAGTTCTCATCTACTGCAATGGGAAGGTTCTCTGATGATAGCAGAGATACTGATATCCATGAGTATGGAAGAATGTGTTAGGAGTCATTTTATTGCCATATTCCCTTAGTGGAACAGTGAGTATTATTAGATTTTCCCCTAGGTCTGTGGCCTATTTAGTATCAGGTTCTTGGCTAACTGAGAAACGTTAGGCGTGAGTTCTGTCTCCTGGAGTGGATCTGAAATCCAATCAGATAGCTAGCTAGCTGTTGGTTACACCACAAGTTTTATACCACTACTGCACCACTGTATCTTGCAGGCAGGTCACCACTGCAGATCACAGGGCTTGAAGCTGGCTTGGTATTTACCTCTCTTCTTTGGTAGTGTGAACAGTACCTTCCAGAACCATGAACACTAAGGGTGAAGGTCCTCGCAAAGGCACTGGCTCGACTGTGTTCAAAGAGAAGTGTAAATGTCATCTTCAGCAATAGGACATTACCATCTGTTTTTGGAGAGCAACCAATAACCTTGCAATAGCCTGGGTTGTTTGGGGATTTACATGGGGCCCCTTTGGCTAATAACTCAACTAAATATAACCCATTCCTGACATTGGAGGTTTCACTTAGTGATGAAAGATATCTAGTTGAGACATTCTCTATATTTTTGGGTGATTCCATTTATATTTATTTCATATATGTCTATATTTTTAGAAACTTACAGTAGTAGGTTTCTATATGACCCCACACATGGCCCTTAGTGTTAGCTATACCTCTCAATATCTACTCTTTTTCTCCTCATCCATCCCCCCCCCCCCATTTAATCCTCCACTCCAGTTACTACTCTGTCTCTCCATAATTATATATTCTATTTCCCCTTCCTTGGAAGATCCCCTAATAACCTCCTTACTAATACCTTACTTGATACCTAACCTCTGTTGTTTATATGGATTGTGCCACACTTATTGAAGGCTTAAATATTAACATTCACATATAAGAGAAAACATACAATATTTGTCTTTTTGGGTCTGGATTACCTCATTCAGTAAGAATTTTTCTAGCTCCATCCATTTACCTGTAATATTTATAATTTCATTTTTAACAGATGAATAATATTCCATTGTGTAGATGTACCACATTTTCATTATCCTTGAATTTAAATTCTATACCCATTAGTTAAGGGATTAACTAGTTAAGGGACATCTAGGCTTTTTCCAATTCCTGTCTATTCTGAATAGGTCAGCAGTGAACACTGATAAGCAAGTGTCTCTGTAGTAGGATGTAGAGTCTTTTGGGCATATGCCTAAGAGTGGTATAACTGGATCTTGAGGCAGATCTATTTCCAGATTTCTTAGGAACTGCCACATTGATTTCCATAGTGGCTTTACTCAAAGAGTTTTTATATTTTGACCATCTCTTGAAGTTGGTAGCATAAGGTTGTAGTTGCAGCCCTTGTCATATATTTTTGGTGTATATTTGGTTTGTGAAGGAAGCTTTGAAAATCTGGGTCTGCACTATAGCGCAGACTTTTTCCTGGAAGTGGTCTTACTTTAAGATGTTAAGATCTATTAAATAGATGAGACCAAGTGTGTTACAGGTAGTAGAAATTGAGCTCTGGACACTTAGCCTTTAACAGCTGAGCTAACTCCCCACCCTAGCATTATTTTAAATTGGAATATAAAATGATTTTTTTTTTCAATTTGAGATATTGAACACAAGGTCTTATGTACAGTGGACAAAGCTCTACCACTGAGCCACATCCCTAGTCCTCAAGATGGTGATTTAGATAGTCTTCTATTGTTTATATATTTTTCTTAGCTCGTAAAAGCAAAATATAAGATACTTGAAAGTAGTAGAAGACACCCACATTATTAGTAAGAAAGGAAATATAATTTTGTTGAATGTTTACTAACTGCAAGGTAGTGAGCCAGACAATTCATTGCATGAATTCCCTTAATTCTTTCACCATTTAGTGCCTTCATTTTAATGACAAGGAAGGAAGCTCATAATTAGTAAGGTAAATCCATTAACCATCCTTATTTAACCAGTGAGGGGATTCAATCCCACGACTGTCTGATTTTAAAGAGATTCATCTGTGTGTCTTGTTGTCTCATAAAATGTGATTAAAAGTAAACACTAATTTTCAGAAATGAGATTGGATAGGCAGGGATAAAGACTCATTTACTGAATACACATTTTTTTTTCCTACAAAATTCTTGATGAGCTCTGAGATTTTTGCCAGGAGAGTTTGTTGACATTTCTGGGCCTCGTCTTTATCATCATCCGTAGACTTTTGAAAACCAAACCTTGAGCTTGAATTCTCTCTCTGTGGAAATGTTCCTGGACTTCTGGTTTGCTCTGAACATTGTCATTTCAAATCTAGCTGTAAAGATGGGCCCTAGCTCAATGCCCAGACTGTATTTTTGAATAAACATAGAAAGATTTTCTAATAGCAACTCTCAGCTCTAAGAACCAGACTTCTTTCTTTCTTTATGATATAATGTTGATTCCATAAACTAACTGGAAATAATTTTTTTCAATTTATAAGTACAAGGGGTTCCTCCCCCCTTTTTTTAAACTCAGCATAACTTTGGTCTTGCAAGGACAATTTTAATAAAATTGCCAACCAAAAGATGGTTTTTTGATTTGGTTTTGTTCTGCCAGTTCTTCAAGAGATTCTCCTTTGAATCATTCAGAAGAAGCAACGTCCTCATGAAAGAACTAAACTTACCCATAAATTTGAGCCCTTTGGCTAGTCATTTATGATGTTGTTATGAAGTCGTTTTGTTTTGTAAATTTAAACAGTTGTGGTCTCTGCCTCTCAAATACTGTTTTAGAGAGTTTACACTCCCCTCACTCCTTGGATAGTACCCTGATTGTACAGTAATAGATGTTTAAGTACTTAGACAGATGTGGTAGACTGTCATGGTGGTCAGTCGCTGGGAAAGTCAAGTCTGCTGCCGTTTTACTGTAAAACATTGCTGTTCGATGCATGCTTCCTACTGCTTTCAGAATTGAAGTTTTGCTCCATTGTTGGCCAATGTGAGAAGTGTGGGGCATTTGCTTTTGCACACGCTTCTGCCAACATGCATTCATGCATGTTTTTCTACCCAGACCACATTGGAGAAAACAGAACAAGCTTGGGGAACAAGGAAACATTTCATAATGATGCACAATATAATTACCCTCAAGGGGCTGACAGTCCATAGCAAGAAAATGACTGTGTATCACTGGGAAAATTGTTCCGTTCTCCAAAAGGGCAGTTTCATACACAGGAACCCTGGAAGCTTGGGGATATCATCGGAAATATCAAGATTCTAAGAAAAAGAAAATTTGTTAGAATTTAAGACTCAAGCATGAATTAGTTGTTAATTTACATTAGCTAGTGACCTAATAGACGCTTATCAAATTCTCTGTCCAAGCCCACTTTCCTGCTTTCCTGACTTAGGAAGTGATGTTAGTGAGTAGATTCCTCTTGCCTCCCCGTGCTTTGGAAATAATAAGTGAGTGTGGGTGGAGGTCAGATGTTATAAGCGTAAAATGTCATAAAACAGCCTTAGTGCTGTAGGCAGCTGGGGATTCCTCTTGAATTCTCAGTGTGGCAGATCAAAACATTTTTAAAAAATATTTTATTATTGTCATCATTTTGTGGTGTGTGTGCGCGCGCGTGTGTGTGCGCACGTGTGTGTGTGTGTATACATGCATGGACACGTGCATGTGTGCAGGTGGCTGCAGACATCAGGAGAGGATGTCAGATTCCCTGGAGCTGAAGTTTCAGGTAGTTGAATGCCACCCTATATAGATTCTGGAAACTAAACTCCAGTCCTCTGTATGACCACTGAGCCACGGCTCCAGAATTCCAACCAATATTTGTATTACCTAAATTCATGAAATTTTTCAGCAGTATTGAATGTTAAATTATTGTTTGGACCCTGGTAACCTGATCCTAAAATCATTTACCACTTGTCCGTGCTTTCAAATAGTTTGGATTATAGTCTGTGCATCAGTAAATGTAAAATTGATGAAGAATACGCCACCAAATTCACAAATAATAGTGAGCTCCGTGGTTAGTGCAGCCAAGGAATCAAGGAAGTTCAAGAAGATCTACTTAACATTGGAGCTGATGATACACTGCTGATCTTGTGTGTATGTGTGCATTCTTTTTCTCTGGAGAATCTGATGAACACTGAACAATGACACTTGAGTGCTGTGATCTGAGCAGAGAAAATTACCTGAAAGCATGACTATAATGCATCTATGGCTTCTCTTCCTGGTGCTTAATCTTCTCTTCTTGATAGATCTGCTAGAGGTTTAGGGGGAATAATACAAATGTCTACTAGAGATAGGCTCTGAAGGAGAGCATCCTTTGATACTTTGAAACAGTCAGAAGTTACCCAAATGTGCAGAAGAGGTTATCTTCCCAGATGATTTTTACTGGTTCTTAGGGAGGCTTTTAGAGGCCAAGGTACTTTCCTTGAATGCTCACTACATGGAGTCGTTCTTTAAGAGTTGTGTGGTGTTGTACAGTTAATCTCAGCTCTCCATGCCTCTGTGTTGGCAGATGAATTGATGTAATGGAAGTTCCTTGACAAGGAAGCAAAGCCAGTCTGTGCTGTTGAATGTTGGGATAGTCATGATCCCTTTAATATTAGAAATAGGTGTGAGTGGAGCCTTCCTGGGGCTCGAAATAGTTCTGTTTTTGCATCTGGGTGTTGCTATACAGATATACCCAGTTTGTTAAGAAAATGTAATTGAGCAGTATGGTCATGGGCACGTTTAGTTTATGTTACATTTCAATAAAGGATTATTATAGCATTATACTTAGCTTTGCAAATGCTCTTAAAATCAGTACAGTGTGGATATAAGGATAAATAATCCAAAATGATTTGTTGCAGTTTTTTCCTTCAGTGGTTTCCACCAGAATACTGGGTACCCATTACTGGCAAACAAAAAGAGCTGGTAGAATACAGATAGAGGACGAACTTTTCCATCCACTATGGATTTGGAGCAGATTTGCTGAAATTGGGCTTTAGATCCTTGGGACTGTGGTTACTTACGTACTGTGATACTGTGTACTGTAGTTACTTATGTGCATCTCAAGAACTCAGAGAGGCCAAGTGGTTCTGTTTGTGAAAGCGCTCTTTGGTATCCATTGGAACCTAGTGGAGAAGCCATGTAATAGTGGTGCCTCTTTATAGGTTATAAAAGGACAAATCACCTTTTAAAAGTACGTTTGAAGCTTTACAAGTCATACTTAGAAATGGGATAATTTAGTTCTTCAATAGTGCATTGGGACCACCTTTCCTTTGTGAGCCACACATCCCATCCAATTACCTGTTTTTTTCATGCCATTGAAAAGAGGAAGGATAGAATTTTCACAGACAGAAAATCTTCATTGCAGACAACGAAATATGCAATTCCTGCTGATCTCCCTTGAGTTATTTAATATATCAGAATCTTAATATATGAGGTTTTGTTAATAGTTCCCAAGTAGTTGAGGGGCATTGTTATTGAGGCTGTGTTGGTCACTAGGGTTGGGTGTCAGTTTATCTCAGTTTTCTCTTTTAGCATCTCATATTCCTGACCATTCTTTCTTTTTCTCTTATGCAAATATAAATCAGTATACCATGCAATTCCTGATTTCTTTGAACTGAATATCCTTGCTAGGAAGGCAGTTCATGAATACGTCACTCTGTATTTCAGGTTGCACAAAGCTAGCAGAGAAGCAGGCTCTCAGGAGAGGCTTCCTTTGCATTGATTGAAGCAGGTGTTCTCTTTGAGTCGTCAAGGCAGCTCCCTTCTGAGAATTTCAGATAAGTGGTCCAAATTACATCTAAGAGGAAAACTCGCCAAAGCATAATTACTTTTCATCAGGGTGCCACAAATAATGAAAGGACAAGGAACAGTGGAAGTACATTGTAGGCTACTTAATCACCATCATTTTAAAAAGCTGATGTAGAATTCCTTACTTCAAGACAAATTGTATAGCTTTGGTAGTAAATTAGACATATTTTCTAAACACTAAATTATATTTCTTCTCATTTACATTTGCCTAAGAAAAGCTGACTGGCAGTGGAGTCCAAGAGACATGCTTGCACCTGCTGGTTTCAGTCAGTGCAGTTTTTCATTCTCTAGTAGCTTCCTGTGTTTCTATTCACACGAGTGCACCCCCTACTTTCTCTTTCCTAGTAAGATAAATCTCATGAGAGTTGCTCTCTACACAAGATGCGGTCAGATTCCTTACTCTCACTTGCCTCTCAGTTTTCCATCCTGTCATCAAGATCTGAACTTCCTGAGAACAATAGATTAGTATAGATAGAGAGCATAAAGCTTTGTCCTGTGATGAACCATTGTTTAGTACCGTGTGGGAAATCCTAGTCATCAGAACTTTATGCAGCGTTTCTCTCTACGTAAGAGTTGAGCAGCAAATTCTAGAACCGAAGAGTTTCAAGAGGCCCCATTAAAAACCCGAGTCTCATAGAATCAAGTTATTTGCTAGATCAGCCATTGCTTAGATGGCAGAATGTGCTTAAAGTGTATGCCCTGGTTTATTCATTAGGGCAATAACTGCTGTCAAATAGCAAAACAGAAACGTCTTTGCTGAGCATGTACTTACTAATAAGTGAATAAAGTATTTTTGAGGCAGTTCATATAAACCATTGCAGAGAAATTGCCCAATAAACCAGAACTTTTAAAGGATAGCTTTTATTTATTCTTTGACAGTCTCATTCATGTTTATTATATATCTTGATCATACCCATCCCAACACCCCCTAGACTCCCCCAAATACCTCCTCCCTCCTTCATGTATCTGTGTCTGCGTCTGTGAGTGTATTGGCTGTGCCATCTCCAGAAGACAGCATTTCACAACACTCCTCCCCATCTGCTGGCACTTGAATTCTTTCTGTCGCTGAGCTTTTGGCAGGGCCAGTAATCCATGAGATTCTTAAACCGAGTTGAGAACTTTGACCCACTTTTTATTACTGCCTTTTTCCCCCCTTTTCCCCATCTGAAGCATCTCTGTGCTTCCCACTGTTGGTTTTGCCAGCATGTATCTCCTTCAGCGTGTATCACACAGCCTGCTTCCTCCATAGGCAATCCCTTTTATGCCTCTAGATAGAGTAGAAATACATACTCGTGAAATAAAACTGGTCTTGATGATTAAGTTTCTATGGGGTAGAACTGTGGGCTTTCTAGTATATTATACCTCAAAGGTAGAGACTAACAATTTTCTTTTCTTTTCTTTTTTTTAAAATTTATTTATTTATTTATGTATAGTGTTCTGTCTGCATGTATGCCAGAAGAGGGCACCAGATCTTATTGTAGATGGTTGTGAGCCACCATGTGGTTGCTGGGAATTGAACTCAGGACCTCTGGAACAGCAGCCAGTGCTCTTAACCTCTGAGCCATCTCTCCAGCCCACAATTTTCTTTTTAAAGGAGTAAACAGGATATAGGCTTTGTGAACCATGTAGTTTCTATCGCAGTTATTCAGATCTGCTCTGGTTGTAGAAAATTTAGTATAGCCAACATAGTGTAAATAAATGAGTGTGTTGAGTTCTATTAAAAGTATCCCCTTATACTTGAGTTTAAAGAGGGCAGTCAGTCATGTGATCCAGTTTTCCTCCAAACACTGAATGCCATCACCCTATAAGGAAATAGTCAGTAGTTGGTCAAATATAATTTTGAAGAGGCTGATTAAACACTAACATACGAAGGGCCCTGAACCCTTTTCAAGGGTAATATCAATAATCAGATGAGAGATAATGCTTTAATATTGATTAATAGGTATCCAGAACTAGTCTGTTTCATCTGTATTACTTCACTTACACAATCCTATTCAGTATTTTGCACCATAAATCCCAGCCATCTATAGATGATGAAACCAAGATGCTGGCTGAGGAAAGGAATGGAGCTAGACGCCAAGTGAGCTACTACCCCCTCATCTCCACAAATCATCTTGATACCTGTTTGTGATACCAGAAGCACTGGGATGGTATTACCAGTCTGGCCTTCTCTGTATGGACAGACACATGAGGCCCAGAGGGATGCAAGCGACTGTGCAAAGGTCACACGGTCATTGATAACACATAAACAGGTCTTGAAATCATTGAAGTCACCACTGGGAAGGCCTGGAAATAGGAGTAATTCTTAACTGTCACAAAGACAAAATCCCTTTAAATATGCATAATTGCTTCTAATTTCTCACTTTAAATTTTATTTCTATAGCTTCATTTCAGTTTGATAAATACACAATAGGTGGAGTTACTTTTATTTTTGACATCTTGAGAGGCAGTGTACTCTCAAAGAGGGGGTGACATATTTTTCCCTTGACCCTTGGCCTCCACTGGGCTCTACTGAAGCCCCAAGGTGTATAAGAATCACTTGGGAGTGATTAGAATAGAGGATGCTGAGCACTAGCTCCCTGGCTCAGAGACTAATTTCATTGAGGATCTTGCAGAATCATGACAACAGAACCTTCAGGAGAGTCTAGCATATAGCCTAGACTGCAAACGCTACCCCAGAATCTCATTTAGTTTTTGTAAGCTGAAATGTCCATGTGCATTAACAACTTGACTTTAAAATACCATATGGCATGAAATAAAACTGCACTCAACTGTGCATGGGTTATAGTAATAAAGATATGACCACATTCCAAGTAGGAATGGAGCTTTATTATCACAGGTGAACTGTACTGAGGGCTGTAATATTTAAATCAGTTCTGTTTGAGGGTGATTTTTGGATTGACAGGCGTTGCTGCCATACTCAACTGACCACGGCTTGGGGATTCTCATGGGTGGCTATGCATCTTTGTGGTCAGCTACAGGGTCTGTTTTCTACCTTTCTGTCACTGTCTTACTGGGAGAAACTGAAAGGGGAAGGAACAAGTGTTTCAGAGGATTAGATTTTGCTACCATTCTCCACCTACCTACAAATACATAATTATTTATAACAGAAGACTTTAGAAAAACAATTGTGTATAGTAGAAGAATTTAGGATAGAAATAGACCATCTAGGAGAACAAGCGGCAGAATGCAAATTACTAGTGTAATTACTACTATTAAATTTGAAATTTAAGTTTTCTGGCAATGAGGGCAAAGGGGGAAACATGTTGGGTTATATTGTTTCATACTCTGGGTAAAACCAGCTTTCACATTTGTCTGCAGAGAAAATTGTTATTTTGAGCAAAACTCAACCAATAATTTAACACATATGTTCTTGGGATAATACAGTTGAAAATGTCTTTACTACAGCTTTACAAAAGTCATAGAAGTGCTGTGGGATTGACTTGAATGAGTCATCAGCTGATGATTCGTTTCCTTATTTCTTCATTGCCTTTGCTTTTAAGGCGAATAAAATGCTTGCAATGTTAATCACCGGTGATATGGTGATAACCATGACATTTCTTATTCTTGGGGAGTTCGCAATACAAAAGAGGAAAAGCAGTAATTCAGAGTTGAGGGGCAGGAGCCTGAACCAAAGGTGTGCAATTATTTGTACCTCCTTTTAACAAAAGAATAAACGAGATGCTGTGGGATATCAGAAGGAACACTGATGGGGTTGTGAGATAGAATCAGTTAAATCAGACACATGAGTACTGCAAATGCAATCCAAGAAGAGTAGTAGAGGAGGCAGGAGAAAGAGGGGTATGGCACCTCAGCAGAATTACTCTCCTAAACTGGATGGAAAGCTCACATGGTAGCATGGAATCAGAGAAATCCATAAGAGTTAGATTTGAGAAGATTGGCACAAACAATTGTGATGTCATATGAGAGCAATGAGTAGTCACCTCAAGTATTTTTGGCTGGGAACGTGCATGGTTTGTGTTTTAGAAAGAACACCCCAATACAGTGGGGAAGGAAGGTAGGCCAGGAGGTCACCTGGAGGCCAAGGGATGGGTCTCTTTTTAAATGCTGAGGATCTGAAGGAAAGCCATGACACTGAGTATCAGCTGAGACCACAACTACACAGGAGAATGACCTGTGGATCTGGTTCAGTGATTTGCAGGGAGAGGAACTGGAATGAACCAAATGAAGTTTCCTTGCTTAGGTGTCTGGGTGGCAGGCACAGTTCATGGAGTCAGAAGAAACAGAGGCAACTGTAGATAGCAAGGAAGCCCATGTAAGTTGGTGAAAATGAGTTCAGATAATGCTGAAGGTTATATCCAGTGGGGAATTTTCAGGGTTGAAATCTGAGCTGAGGGCCATAGATTTTGAATTTACCAGAATATAGACAGCAGCGAAAACAAGCTAGTGAGATGTCTAGGTAACAAGAAACTGATGAAAAATCAGAGCTTGGAACCCGGAGAAAATTTCATTCTTAGAAGGTATGTAGAGAACAGAGGAGATAGAAGTGTGGTTAAGAAAAATAAGCAAGGAATTCAGGTTAATGGAAGTGACCAGTGGGACGTGTGTCAATACATAGTGATGGCATTTGGGACAGAGGAAGTTAGCATGAAGCTTTCTCTGTGACATCGTATCTGTGACAGGTGGGACTTGGTAGACATTGAGTCTCTTTTGAGTTTTCTTTTGAGATGCATATGATAGTTTATATTGTTTAAAGGATAGGTGATTTACATATTACATATGTTCTCCAGCTTCGACGAGATCTTCACACATTTGAACTCAGTAGTGAATGTACAATAAATCTACCTCTCATATAAAACAGAGATGACAGTTGTCCTGGGCCATGAAACATGGAAGAAACTGTAGTTTACAAAATTTTGAGGCTGATAGTTTTCATCTATGAATCACTTCACTATAGAGAAATGAAGTGCTCAGTGGAATGAGTGATTTGAAAGGAAACTGTCCTCAAGGCCTTGCTAGGGTGAGTTTAATAGAAAAGGGAACACCTTATCAGTAGAAGGTAAATTATAGGACCACAGTGACTTTGCCACTGTTAATCTTCCCTTTCTGTCATTACATATGGTCATTCTGGAGGTTCCAAGGTCACTTTTGCTGGCATCCATCTTGAATGCATTCATGTCCTCTCTGCACACTAACTATATTCCAAGCCATCCCATCCCAAGGTTGTTCCTTTCCTCTAATATAGACTGTACTACCTGCTTCACCAGTTTTCCACCAGTAGCCAGGCAAATCTAAGTCCAAGTCACTCTTCTACTTAAAAGTCCTCCATTGAGTCTTCACTGCCTTCTATTACTATGTAGATTTCCTGAATGCCAATGAACTACCATTTTGTGCTTCCGGCCTGTCTGATCTGCTGCCGTGTACTCTATGTCTCTAGATTTTTCAGTTCTCTCTAAATGTACGTTGTCCTTTACCCTAAGGGCCTTGATTGTTGTGTTTCTTTCCTATGTCAGTTCTGATGTCACTCTTTCTAATGAGTCCTTCCTGTGTATTCTGTGGTCTGGCTTTAAGAAGACTGACCTCAGTGAAGAGTGAGTTGAAGTACAAATGTATAGCCCCCGAGTGTTAGTTGAGGGTTAGGCTTATCAGTTCTTAACAGTATTCAGTCCAACAGTTTGGGCTTCTTGATGCTGTAAGCATTTTCCCCTTAGATTTGTAGTTGCAAAGAAGACAACTGTTTTATTTCTTTAAACTCAACCACAGAGAGCACCATACACCAGCCCTATCAGACTGATGTTTCACTTTTTTAGATGGTGAGAGGTCTGCAGCATTGCTTTGTTTTGAGGGCTGTGAAAGAGTACTTGCTAACCCCCTCTTCCTGGCTCCCAGGAAGTTACCTTCTGTGTCATCACACTCTTAGTGTCTCTGTGTTGATGCTTTCTTCTTATGATAACACCAGTCATATTGCGTTAGAGTTCCCACGAGTGACCTCAGTTTAACTTCATTGCTTCTGTGGAGAACCTACCTCCAATAAGGTTACAATTTCAGAAACCGAGTCAAGAATTTAGCCTAGAGAAAAGTATTGGTCTAGTTCCAATATGCTGTTTTGACAAAAGACTCTGACCAAAAGCAATTTGAGGAGGACAGGGATTATGTGGCTTACGCTTTCAGTTCATAGTCCATCATTAAGGAAAGTCAGGGCAGTAACTTGAAGTAGAACCTATAGAGTAGTCATTTTTTTTACCTCCCCAAATGCTGTTTCTTTAATACAGTTCCTCATGTTGTGGTGACCCTCCCAACCATAAAATTATTTTTGTTGCTACTTCGTAAGTGTAATTTTGCTACTGTTATGAATTGTAATGTAAATGTCAGCTATGCAGGATATCTGATGTGTGACCCCTGGGGAAGGTTGAGTACCACTGCCAGAGAAGAACCAGGCTAGCTGACTTACTTTCTTTTCACATGTTCATGCTCAGTGAGCTTTTTCACATAGCCCAGGTCCACGTTCTGCCATGTGGTTTGTTCATCTTCATGCTGCCCATTCGGCTTCCTCTGTGTGTGGCTGGTGACTGCCTTTCTTCTTCCCAGAGTTCTCTCTTTGTCCAGAAGTCCCGCCTATACCTCCTGTCTAGCTATTGGCTATTCAGCTTTTTAATTTACCAATCACAGCAATGCATCTTCACACAGTGTACAAATATTCCACAACAGTGACCCATAGCAAACTCTAACAGAGCTGTGTTTTAGCTAGGAAACTAATTAGTACCACTCTCCAGACTGGAAATTATCTTCAAGAGTTAACTGGCATGTGTTGCAAGCACCCTTTAAATTTGACACTGCTAGAGGACAAACTTCAGCAATGGAGACTGTATATGTTCATAAATCCAGGAGTATATTAGAGGCAGATTTTAATATTTCTCTTTTTATATTAATTAGATAAAAATGATGGGACTGATAGAATTTTCTTCTTTGCTCTTCATTTATTAGATTAGCCAGGTCATATTTTAATTTCATATTGAGTTGGCCATAAAATGTTAAATAAGCTAAACACAACACAATTATCCAGCTTAGGCAGTTTTCTGTACACACACACACACACACACACACACACACACACACACACACAATTTTCTCTTTCTCAGGTTTTCACCTGGGTTTTGAGTTTTGAACAGGATTCCAGCAAAATCTGTTTTCTGTTCTGAGAATATACTTTGCTGCTTTGTTTATCAAGAAATAATTCCAGCTCCATAGTTAGGTTTTTTTTTTGTTTGTTTGTTTTATTTTGTTGTTGTGATAGCCAAACAAAAGCCTATTCCATCATTTCTCTTCTATCACTAATCATTTTATTATCTATGGCCAGAAATGATGCTAATTTCCCCTCTTAGGAGATAGATATTCTGCTGTCTCCAAAGGCTATTAGTGGATGAATTCTCCAACTGCTGTGTCTGTATAATAAACTTGTTGCTTCCATGCCAGCTTCTCCTGTTGGTCCCTCGGAGTGGATTTTTGCAGAGTGCTTGGACGCTCATTCTGCGTGATGTCCTCATTATAGCCTGTGAGGTCTGCTCTGACTGACAGCTGATGCACAGCGAGCAGCCCTTATTCTTACGCCTCAGTAGCTCTTGTGCCACAGGTGCCAACCTGGCAGGTGAAGCCAACAGCAGTGTTAACGATATGACTGCCTGGCATCCCAAAGTCATGTTCATTCAAATGAATTAAAGTGATTTTGATTTGCAATAAGAAAGCAAGATTTCAGAGTATTAGCCACTCGTTTTCCATGGTCTTCAGTTAAGTTTTGGTATTATTAGGTTGGGTTTTTATTGACCTGCAGGTTGGTTGAATCACAAAAGAACCAGTACTAGTCCTAGTTGGTAATTTTTTTTTCTACAATTTTCTCTTCTTATAAAAAAGTTTAGGGCTGGAGAGATGGCTCAGAGGTTAAGAGCACTGGCTGTTCTTCCAGAGGTCCTGAGTTCAATTCCCAGCAACCACATGGTGGCTCACAACCATCTATAATGAGATCTGGTGCCCTCTTCTGGCCTATAGTCATATGTGCAGGCGGAATGCTGTATACATAATAAATAAATAAATAAATCTTTTTTTTTTTTTTTTAAATTTTTATTTTGCAATACAATTCAGTTCTACATATCAGCCACAGATTCCCTTGTTCTCCCCCCTCCCGCCCCCCTCACCTTCCCCCCAGCCCGCCCCCCATTCCAATCTCCTCCAGGGCAAAGCCTTCCCCACAGACTGAGATCAACCTGGTGGACTCAGTCCAGGTAGGTCCAGTCCCCTCCTCCCATGCTGAGCCAATAAATCTTTTAAAAAAAAAAAAAAAAAAGTTTATTCTTTGAATGTTGTTTATATATATGATGTATCTTAATTTTATCTTAGCCCTCTCTAGCTTCCCCTAGGACTTCTCACCTTATCTTCTCAATTTCATGTCCTTTTATAAAATTTATTTACTTATTCCATTGAGTTCTTTTAGTGCTGCCCACATGTGCACATTCATGGGGTCATCCACTGGGGAGTGGGAAACTTTCTAGTGGCCACAGTCCTGAAAAAAGTGACCCTCTTGTCCCAACAGACATCAACTGTCAATAAGTCATCTGGGTAGGATCTCAGGAGTCCCTCCCTGCTCCATGCTGGAAAATTTAACTGGTTTGATCTCGTGTAGATTAGTCCAGGCGCCTCCAGCTGCCATGAGTTCATATGTGCAGGAGTTCCATCATGTGCAGAAGACAGGGTTTCACGTCATGTCTCCCCTCAACATTCCATCCTTCTGTCAAGTGTTTAGTGTTAATTGTGTGTATATGTCTCTGTGTGGATTTATGCATATGAGTTCAGTGCTCACAGAATTCAGAAGAGCGCATTGAATCCACTGGAGCTGCAGTTACAGGCAGTTGTGAGTGACCTGATGTAGGTACTGGGTGCCGAACTTGGGTCTTCTGGCAGAACAGTACAACCTCTTAACCACTGAGCCAACTCTCCTGCCTCAACACAAAGTTCTGTTGTCATAAAAATATTTTTTTAGATGTATTTATTTTATTTTATATGTATTAATGTTTTACTTGCACATATATATGTGTATCATTTGTGTACCAGGTGCTCAGGGAGGCGATAGAAGGGTATCATGTCCCCTGGAACTGGAGTTATACATGGTTGTAAGCCATCACTTTGGTGCTGGAAAATGAAGCTGGGTTTCAATTTTGCAAGAACAACAGTTGTTCTAAACCACTAAGCCACCTCTCCAGCCCCCAGCATTCCATTCTTGATGCATATAACTTTATTACCTATTTCTCAAGTCTCACAAACAGGCTTATTTTGGACATTTTTGAGAACAGTGTACCTTAAAATATGAATACATCTCCTCTTCTGAAGTACTATGTCATGAATAGTTTCCAGTTTCTCATTCTGTGTTTGAATCTTTTGGAGAAGGGTGAGGACTTGAATTTAGGAGTGTAGGTGTTGAGCTGAGTAGTCCCTCTTATTTTATTTGCAAATATTTATTCTCTTTAAAAGGAACTAAATTCAGGCTTGGCTTTGAAGAGGAGCCGGTTTAATTGGTTTTGTGTGCTGTGCAAGTTCTGCTGCAAGGAGCTGAGCAGAGAGCATGGGCGAGCTGGGAAGCCAGGACATGAATGCAGTGACGTATGCCGATGTACATGTCAACTTCGATCGGGAAGAGTGGGCTTTGCTGGATCCTTCCCAGAAGAAGCTATACAAAGATGTGATGCTGGAGACCTACAGGAACCTGACTGCTATAGGCTACAGTTGGGAACATCAGAATACTGAAAATCATTTTCAGAGTTCTAGAAGATGTGGTAGGCATGAAAGAAATCATACTGGAGAGAAACTCTCTGAAAATACTGAATGTGTTAAGACCTTAGCATATCACAGTCATCTACAAATACATGAAAGTACCTATACTGAAGAGAAACCCTATGCATGTAATCCATGTGATAAAGCCTTTGCATATTACAGTACTCTCCAAAGTCATAAAAGAACACATACTGGAGACAAAACTTACAAATTTAATCAATGTGGCAAAATCTTTGCCCATCAGAACAGTCTTCAAAGAACATATGCTGGAGAGAAACCTAATGAATGTAGTCAGTGTGGTAAAGCCTTTGAATGTCAAAATAATCTCCAAAAACATAAAAGAACTCATACTGCAGAGAAACCCTATGAATGTAGTCATTGCAATAAATCCTTTGTATGTCAAAAGAATCTCCAAATACATAAAGGAAAACATACTGGAGAGAAACCTTATGAATGTAACCAATGTGGTAAAGCCTTTGCATATGATAGTCTTCTCCAAATACATAGAAGAACACATACTGGAGAGAAACCCTACAAATGCAATGAATATAATAAAGGCTTTTCAGAACACAGTAAACTCCAAATACATAAAAGAAGACATACTGGAGAGAAACCATACAAATGTAATCAATGTGATAAATCCTTTTCACAGAATGGTCATCTTCAAAATCATAAAAGAACCCATACTGTAGAGAAACCCTATGAATGTAATCAGTGTGGTAAAGCCTTTGCCTATCACAATGGTCTTCAAAGACATAAAAGAGGACACACTGGAGAGAAACCTTATGAATGTAATCAATGTGGTAAAGCCTTTGGACATCAAAGTCGTCTCCGAATACATAGAAGAACACATACTGGAGAGAAACCCTACAAATGTAATCAATGTAATAAAGGCTTTTCAGAACACAGTAAACTTCAAATACATAAAAGAACACACACTGGAGAGAAACCCTACAAATGTAATCAATGTGATAAAGCCTTTTCCCAACATATTCATCTTCAAAATCATAAAAGAACCCATACTGGAGAGAAACCCTTTAAATGTAATCAGTGTGATAAAGCCTTTGCCTATCACAATGGTCTTCAAAGACATAAAAGAAGACACACTGGAGAGAAACCTTATGAATGTAATCAATGTGGTAAAGCCTTTGTATGTCAAAGTGGTCTCCATGTACATAAAAAAACACATACCGGAGAGAAACCCTATAAATGTAGTCAATGTGATAAAGGATTTTCAGAACTCAGTAAACTTCAAACACATAAAAGAACACACACTGGAGAGAAACCTTATGAATGTCGTCAGTGTGGTAAAGCCTTTGGATGTCACCGTATTCTTCACGTACATATGAGAACTCATACTGGAGAGAAACCTTATGAATGTAATCAATGTGGTAAAGCCTTTGCACATCAGAATAGTCTCCGAATACATAAAAGAACACATACTGGAGAGAAACCCTACAAATGTAATCAATGTGATAAAGCCTTTGCTTGTCAACGTAGTCTCCAAATACATAAAAGTACACATACTGGAGAGAAACCTTATGAATGTAGTCAATGTGGTAAAGCCTTTGGACAGCGTAGTCATCTTCGAATGCATAAAAGAACACACACTGGAGAGAAACCCTACAAATGTAATCAATGTGATAAAGCCTTTATATGTCCTAGTAATCTTCGATCTCATAACAGAATACATACTGGAGAGAAACCCTATGAATGTAATCAGTGTGGTAAAGCCTTTGCACATCAGAATAGTCTCCGAATACATAAAAGAACACATACTGGAGAGAAACCCTATGAATGTAATCAATGTGGTAAAGCCTTTAGATGTCATAGTCATCTTCGAATTCATAAAAGAACACATACTGCAGAGAAACCCTATGAATGTAATCCGTGTGGCAAAGCCTTAGCATGTATCACTAGTCTTCAAAATCACAAGAAAAATCATACTGCATAGAATCCCAATAAATAAATGTAGTCAGTATGGCAAAGTTTTGCAAGTCATGGTAGTCTTTATACAAGAGTAAAACTTTCAATGTATAATTAGGCTGTTAAAGCCTATGCATATCACATTAATCTCTCTGAGGATCTAAAAAAAAAAAACATACCAAAGAGAATCTGACTATAAAGGATTTGGTAAAATCTTTAGCCAACATATTTACATTCAGTTACACAAGATTATTGATTTTGGAGAAAAAAAGTCTGGCAATTGTCAACAATTTGTTCAAGTATTATGATATCACTATTTTGTTGGTACCTGCAAACTCTCACAGACAAAAGACCTATTAAGTTAAATTATAAATTAACTTTTTCAGATTTCATATTTCTCTTCATTCACAGGAAATAAACCCATGAGCAAGACTTTATGGATATGTATTAGTACATTTTCTGTTGCTGTAGCAAAACGTAATATCTAAATCAACTCATAAAAAAACTTAATTTGGCCCTAGAGAGATAAAGGATCACTATGAAAGTGGTATGGCAACAATTGTCAGACATGGCTGGCTGCTAAAACAAGAAGCTAACATCTTACATTCTCAACTGGCACCGTGAAGCAGAGAGTAGGAGCTGGAAATGATGTGTGGATGGAAACTCCCAGGCTCACCCCCAGTGACATATTTCCTCAGCAGAGCAGCATTTCCTAAATCTTCCTAATACCATGAGCTGAGAAGGACTGATTTCTCTGACTTTAAGACTACATACTAGCATTCTATTACATTCTATTTCATGAACCACTCCATGATGGAGAAAAATTTTGTTAGCCTTTAAAAGTTTCAATACCTGTGTTACAAAAATGAATGCTTAGAAGAGAAAGACACAAGAAAAAAGTTTGTTTAAAGTTTTCAATTATGTGATGTCAATGTGTGCACTGCACTCTAGTTCCCAAGAAGGTTAGACCCTGGGAGCTTCATATACCATAAATTACAGGAAGTTTTCAAAAACCTGAGTTTGGTCCTGGGAATGAACTTGTCTTAATTGCTCAGACATGTTTCTAGCCCTTTAAAATATTTTAAAGCCTTTTTATATCATCTTGATGTCAGGAAATAGGGAAGAACTCATGCAAGAGGAGAAACCTTTTCATATAAATGATTTTGTAAAGAACTTAGACATCAGAGTTGTCTTCAAGTTTAAGAAAAAAACCTTAATTCATCAAAGCCTTGAAGACAGCAAATTACACACCACGTTCACTCAAGACTGATGGTGGAGATCACTGCATTGTGGTTTCTGTTTTGCAACATTTGAGGAACCTATTAAAGTGGGACAAATCTGTTTAGTCAATTTATGGTCCTTATATTTCTCCTGTGGTTTTTGTTCATCTTTGATTGTGCTTTCACTTAGAGATAGATATTTTTCTGCTGTAATGTATAGAATGTGATGCCCATCATCTAAGTAGTCCATTGTTTATTTAAATATCAGGCCATGTGTGATCATATTTTTCAAGTAAAGGTGTCTATGAAAGGGTGGTGGGTTTTTCTCTTTGGTTTTGTTTCTCATATTTTCACAAATTCCCTTAAGATGTTGTTTGTTATCCATCCTAGGTTGTAATTAGTCTGCGATATATTTGAACTCATGATCCTCCTAAGTAGAAGCCCAAGGGCAGATGATATACCCCCAACATTTGCTGTTTTGTCAACATAGTTTGAAAATGTTAATGTTAAAATGTTTAACAGAAGAGAAACATGTAAGAAATATTGAGTACCTCATGTGTGTATCCAAAACACATTTTCATCTCTCTGGAAGAAATATAAGGTAGGATAATCACCAATCAACTGTATATTTCACAGTATAACTTGATGTACTATGGATATGTATATATTATTTGAAGTTCAATACATCTTCATGTCCCCATCAGTGATCCATTTGGCCCTTCAACTGGAAGTACTGCCTTCTAAGGGAATTATCCAAAGATGCCAGATAATGTAATGTCAATGAGACTTATTTTTTTTTTTTTTGTTCTTGTTTTTTTTAAATTATCTGTTGTGTATGTGTAATGTGATTATGAGGTTTTAGGCTATGTCAGATATATGGAGACAGGAAGAAAACTTTGAGGGTTCTACTTTGTTTCATATTCATGTGGTGATCAAGGTAATGTTACCAGCCATGCACACCACAGACATTTCCCACTAAGTTGTCTCACCAATTCTCAAATAAGATTAAAGATCACATCACTGAAATATCGTCTTCTTTTCAGATTGTAAACATTTTAATCAAAGTATAGTGTAAAATGGGCAAATTGAATCCTATTGCAAATGAAAAAGAATAAAAGGAACTAAAATTTATACAGTAAGTTCCTCCCACCCCTTCTGAGATGTGTCAGGCCAGTGGGTCTGAAATAGAGTTATATAGATAAATCGGTAATTTCTATACAGGATCCTGGTGAATAGATGCCTTAATAAAGGTACTTTCACTTCATTCGGGGTTGACTGATTATTAACATTAGTTTGGCACACAGAATTTCATCTGACCTTTCTAAATAATCTATAATCCTGCGGACAAAAAACTATCATAACTTAAAAATCTATGGTAAATTATTCATAAATATTTCTCCGGGGGTCTTATAATGTAATTTGTAACATAACTTTACGTCATACCATTTGTTCGTTAATTATAGGCTTACATTTATCTAGAGGAGATTTTCTGTAAATTTTGTGTTTCAATAATTACTTTTACTTTAAAATCCTTCATATTAAAAACTAGTTAAACTACCACCAAAAGAAAATTGGACACAAGATGAGATGAATAAAAATGAATTTTTAATGGTGTCAAATTATCCTTTTGAGTGAACTACAAGCTGAGTTACACTTAAAGAAAGCATGCTGTGCACCTCATCACTTCCAGTGTGTCATGCAAGTAGGACCACATTACGTGCTGTGAGAATGAATGGAAACAGAATGGCCTTAAGGGACACTTTGGCTGTCTGTTTAGCACTGATTTGTATGTTTCTAGCAAGCCTCAGCCTTTATCTACATGACCCATAAAATACTAAGTTTGATTCTATGTATAACTCATTCTGTCTTTTAGTACATGCTTGCTGCAAAGTTTATCTTTAGTTATCTGTATCCTGGGTTCACAGCATTTTTTTTTTTTAAAAGAATCAGGTATCATTTAATAGTCTTTCTTAACCGTAGAACTTCACTCATCATATTACTGGAGGAAGAGTCCTGTAGGTTATGAAAAATGTTGGAAATATTTAACATAGAGTTGGCTATTTATTTGTGATGCAGGCATGTGGTTGTAATGACTTATTTTCATCAGAAATACAATGTCAGATACATAGCTGTCTGTCTGTCTGTATCTATCTTCCTACCTACCTACCTGCCTACCTATCTATATATCTTTCTATCTAATGTTAACCTTTGGCCTAATTTTTTCTTTGGCTTTCTGTATTGTTTAAAAAATTATTTTAAGAGCAGAGCTGAATGGGATGACAGAATAATACCCCAGTACCCTTTTTAGAACATTGCTGTCCTATATATTGCCTCTGGAAGCGGTTTTGTTTTGTTTTTCCCAGTGCTCAAGTCAGTTTACCTTTTGCATACCTTTCTGAACTGTTTTTCAGTTTTTATGCCAATTGCAAAACCTTTTAGGAAAATCAGTCAGCCACTTTATTTTTGCATGTAATGACTAGGTAAATATTAAATGCCCCTCACTCAAAGAGAACAGAATTTAAGAGAACTCTTGAGTAACGTTTGAAATTCAATTTTCCTGTCGTCAATAGCCATTTTGACATTTTTACCAGTCCACCTAAATTTTTTTTCCTGGGAAATATTCATCACTATTCAAAGGTTATGTTACTCGATTATATAAATGAGTTTCCTGCTTCCCTTTACCACAGCATGGGATGACTTAGTGTGCTCAGTTCAGCTCCAGAGTACATATATGGAAGCCCTACACTACCATTCCACAAGCATTCTGCAGGATCCTGGTGGTGGGGTCTCCAAAGAGTAGTAGAAACTTGGATGTGTCTCTAGATGGAGCTAGATCCTGTTCCCATTCCTCAGCAGAGGGAAGAGATAGTAACAAGGTGCTGTGAAGTTTGAACACTTGTGCGAAAGTTAAGTCCTCAGGACCATTGTCCTGCCCATGACATGTCTAGACGTGTGTGAGTGCCATGCATGTGACCTTTCTCTTAGTCTACTGTGCCCAGTGGACTATCTCAGAATTCGTTGAGGTCAAGAAATCACATGCCCATCTTTCCAGCACCATAGTTCTTTTTACTTTATTACCTTCATTTTCAACCTTTAATATATAAATAAGGATTTCCATAAGGCTACAAGCCTTTTAGATAAGAATCTAAATATAAAAAAAAGTTACCTTCCCTATCTGCTAAATAGGGCTTAGAAAGATGACTAAGTCCTTTGAGATATTTCTACTGAGGACGAGAAATATCCACATTTGAAGTGAGTCGATTGTTTTCATGTTCACATCAATAACAGCAAGAGTTGCCGAAAGAGAGAACGCAAAAATGAGCAGACAGAAGAAAGGACAAAGGAATGAAAAGCCAACAGAATTCATGCTAAAAAATAAGTGACTGCTCTATACCTTGCAGCATTCAAGTGAAGAAAACAAAAAAATGAAAATGAATTTTGGTCAGTATGATACAGTCATTTGTCAGTATTATTGATCAATATGTATTAATATTATAGCTTGACATAAACTGTACTCATGGTTCTTGTGTATCAGTGAGTCCCTTATTCAAATACACTAGTACTTAACTGTACTTATTTTGTATAGAATTTCTGTGATTTAGTTAATTTTATATGTATCCCCAAAATGAGCACATCAGAAGCTTAGAGATGGGAAATGATTTGGCCTAAAGTCATGTGACTGTTGCTAAGTACTAATACTGACATTTGAACTTGGTCTGTCTGGCTCTATGTAACACCATTTCCCCTACAGCTGTAAACATGAGAGTGCTTTACCGGTATCTAATATGGAGCTCCTATTTCACTATAGATCTTTCTTATATTTATGCATATGAATATTTAAAGATTCTTTTCTTTTAATTTTATATATAGTATTTTGCTTGAGTATTTCTTCTGTGCCCCTTATGTATGCAATGCCCAGAGAAGCCTGCAGAGAGTGTCAGAAGCCCTTGAGCTGGAGTTAGAGACAGTCATTAGCTTCCTTGTGGGTGTTGTGAACTGCACATGGGTCCTCTGCAAGAGCAGTAAGTTGTCTTAACAACTGAGCCATCTCTCTAGCCCCACATGTATGTATTTTAAAATATAGCATGAGCACACAGAACAGCATGTACTCTGAGCCCCACATCCCTGGTGAGATATCGTGAGCTTACACTTATTCCATGTTGCTTTCCTCTCTTCAAAGGGGAAGGAGTTCAGTGGCATTTTTATTTTTATAAGGCAGGGTTTTTATTTTTGTCCATGTTTGTGTTATTAACATTTGGTCTTGATGGTGGGCCCTGCCTCTGCACTGTAGATGCTCGGAAACACTACTGGTATTAAGCTTCCAGGTGCACATGGCCACCATCTGCCAAAGCTTACTGACCCAGTACATGACCACTGCTCTGGTGCATTTATCTCATTTTAAATCAATAACAAATTGGGAGTTGCATATCAAGATAAGAACCTCAATGATCAGAGAAGTGGTGATAAGCGATCAATGTCTTCCTATCTCCTTCATCCAAAGGGACTGAAATCCTCTCTTATCGCCCCCCCCCTCCCACACTACTTCTGGACTCTATCTTCCCTCAGTCCTCCAAAACCTCTGGTTAATTTTGGTTAGTTAGTGGGTAGCTTTGCCCTCTGATTTGAAACAAACTTTATTGTCAGAATGCAATCAGGACTATCACACAACACTGCTCTAAAGTCAATGTGAAGGGACCTTACTGCAAATGCAACCCAGCTGCCCAGTTTCTGTCTTGCATGTTAGAGATTTCAAGCCACTAAGGACTTAGCTCTTGTCTTACCAAAACCAGGCAGGTGCGTTGCTGAGGTAACAAGTCCCAACTGGATCCACATAGCAATCTCTTTGCTCTCTAGGTCAGGTGTTCTCATGACTGCAGCTTGGAATTCTGGGTAGCTTCAGTGTTCCAGAAGCACATTCACATGCATATTCAATCACTGCAGCAGGGGAAGAGAACGCAGGGAATCATGCATGCAGTTTTAAATGTACCCAGTGGGAAGTGGCACTTGTCACTTAAGCTCATTTATTAACAAAAGCGAGTTGAGTGGGACACGTCTAAAGTTAGACGATTGGTCCTCCATCTTTGAAGGGAATACCAAGAGATGCTGGTGAATATGAATAATGTGCACCACTAACCTCAGTTAATTCCTGTATGATGTGATTCTGGAATTTGAAATACAGTATCTATCCCTTCATTCTGGAGAGAATGTATATGTGAAGAATAAGCTTATATGTGAATTTGATTATATAAATGTGTTAAATTATACATTCATTATGCTTGCTGGTTTGTGAAGTATTTACATTTTTGGTAGCATTTACATGTAAGATAATAGATTTTTTGATTAATGGCTATGATAAGCTTCATTTTTTTTTTTTTTTTTGTTCTTTACATGTCTTTTGATAAGTTTTCATTATCTTTTTGGGTTAAATATACTTTTCATTGTCCTAGAGTTTGTTCTTATTTTTTACACCAGAATCATTTTCTTTCTGTTACTTTTCTTCTTGTCTGTTGCAAGTACAAACAAAACTCTTATTTGTTTTTTCCTTCACCTGCGTATCTTAATCTGAATGATTTAAGGACTTCATCGAGTCTCTAGAGAAGCATTTCTGAAGATTTAAAATTTGAATAAGCAACATCACCCAGGAAATTGTTGGGTATTGGAAGTTCTCAACTTAGAGCTACAGAGTGAGAAAATTAGCTTGGGGCTCAGCCTTGAGCAATTTTAGACGTAGAATCATACTTGACAAAATAATGGCAATATTCTTTCTTTCTGTCTGTTTTTCTCTCTCCTGATAGCTGATATTTTTAAAGAAAACTGATACTGCCCTCTCCCTTTAAGTCACCTGTCTTAGTGTTCTATTGCCGTGAAGAGACACCATGGAAAAACATTTAATTGTGCTGGCTTACTGTTACTGATTTCTTTAAAATGTTTATTTTAAACCTACAAAATAGAATATAAGATACACACCGAGGTGGCTTACACGCTGCTGCAGAAAACCCCCAGCACCAGTGCTTCTTGGCTCTCGTAAAAGCCCACCCCCTCTCTTCGCCATGTTCATCCCTAATGTAAACCCTGACCCTTGGACCAAAGCACTCTAATTGGCTAGAGGACTGATGACAGGGTTCCCATGGCATTTCCCCCTTTTTGTGTAATTAAGTGGGAAAGGGTCTAACTCTAACATAGTAAAATTGTATACAATAAAAATTATTATCAATTATTGTCCAGATAGAAAGGAAAGGTAGTAACCTTAAAAAAGATGAAACTACATACAACAAGAATAATTATCAAGTAAAAAATACATTCTCAATGTCTAGTCCATAAGTAATTGGCAAATTCATAAAGTTTACTCCATTAACATTAATCATCCTCTTCTGAAGAGTTCAAAATTTTGTACCTAATATACCTTTTGCCAAGGTTGGGGAGAACTGTAACTGTCTAGTCTTCAGCCCAATCAAAGACCTGAGAAGGAAATAATATTACCTGAGTAAACAGGAAGTGCAAATAAGCAACTTCAAAAATTATGAGAAATGACAGGAATAGCTGGCTGCCTCAACAGTCACCAAAAGTTTCTCTGCAACGTCGAGGCTTCCCTTTTTGGCCTGCAGGCCTAGAATATCTGATAGACTCTTTTAGAAGCAGGACATTTTGGGGTAGTGTCCCATCCTGTCTTGACAAATTTCAACAGTCGACTTTCTTTGTGTCCTCTTGTCCAGCTTGGACAGCATACTGTCGTCAGTCAAGGCAAGGGCAGTTTCTTTTCCTAACGGCTAGCTTATGCCACAAAGAAAGCAAACTCTATGTAGAGTTTCTTCGATGTCCATCCTCTTTTAAAAGTAGTTAAGTGTTACCAGGAGCAGTCATGTCTGAAGTTGAGAATAGTAGAAGTTATTAAAATGTTTCAAGTGCTATACTCAGTAGGTTTGAAGATTACCTATCTATCTGAAATGTATCTCTGTATATCTAGAAAACCTAACTAACATCACTATAAGGCCGTTAGATATGGGTGACTATTAACCTGTATTTCTTTATTATCCTAAATAGTTTTTAAGGACTAAAACTTCACATTGTGTAATTAGACAAGCTGTATAGGTACGAGCTGTATAGGTAATACCTTAAGCAAAAATAGAAGGAAAGGAACAGTATAAGGATGATAACCTTAAATTTGTATCAATATACAAAAATCCATACCAATGTAAAATATTTAAGACTAGTTGTTGCTTTTTTAAAAAAGTAGATTCAATAATCTTCCTTTTTATCTTATTATATCCCCCTTTCTTGTTGACCATATCCAATAACAACTTGTAACCAACCCCTCACCCACACATACTCGATGACAAATATCCATAACCCAGTGAAAGACCAAAAGCTATCCATCCTGTTTGGAGTTGTGGGTGTCATGTTCTTAAAATTACTTCCTGTAGTCTAGGTGGGGAGGGGGTGATTGCGTCTCTAGGGGACCTGAAAAAACAGAAACAATGGTCAAGTCCTGGAAGAACATCATTTGAGATTAGTGCATGAGTGTGGATTATCTCAGCTAGCCACCTTGGAATTGTCCTGAGTAGTTTGTAGTCCAAAGATGATCTTTGGATAATGTTTATCAGATTAGTGGCATTATCACAGTCCAGGAAAAATCATCTTTGTGGGGCCCCATTATCCTTTTGGAGACTTCAGACATTGTTAGGAATGTTTATCGTTCACTGTAGAAAACTTAAAGATACTAAATGCTATATGCTGTAAATCTCAGGGAGGGTAAAGGACCATGATATATTAAATATATCTTGGATATCCAGGCATAATTCCTAAATATCTGTTTGAACTTAAGCCTGAAATCATGTATAGGAAGCTACATGAAACCTAAGGTTAGAATTAGTACTTTGTAATATCATTAATGTATAAACAAATTTCAAATTTTGAGATAGTACTTATACCTTCAAAAACGTTTTAAGGATTTAAAATAAATTAGAGGGCTATGTTATTAGTGACAATATAATGGTCCCTAGATTTTGGTTTTCTTCTGTTCCATACCAGGTGGCTATTTTGATATGAATTTTCTTTTAACAAACATGGTTGGGTTTAGAGAAGGAGCGAGCCACACTCTAACTCCAAAGCCAGCTTTGGTTTTTAATTGAGTCAAGACTACATAAAGACCACCTGTTTAACATGTCTGTAGAGACCAGCAAAAATAGACATTTTGAAAGGTGTATGAAATTTTACCCTGTAGGGAGTATTATATACCATTAGGTAAGATTACTCCTTTTCGATGATTCATTTGTTCAAAGCTCTTTAGATTCCTCAATGAGATGTTTTCATTTTTCTGGAAAGACAAAAACAAAACCCTGCCATGACCCTAATTTGGTGAGTTCTCCCTTTCATCAGGTTGAATCACCACATTGATTATCACCTCTCCTAATCAAGAGGTCTCTTCTGTTCAAATTGAATCAATTTTGATGACATCCATGACTTTTCTACTCCTGTGAAAACAAAAGCAAACCTTTTCCCCAATGTAACACATATCCTGGTTTCCATTCTGAAGTCAGCACATCTTTAAAGTATATCAGCTGATTTAGTTCAGTTTTTTTTTCTATTATCCATCCAATGTCTTTCTGCAGCTGTTGTTCCCTTTTCATTAGCATTTAGAAAATTTAAAGTCAATAAAGCATTGTTGAATCTATGTTTAAGGGTTATTATTACCCTTTTTTGTTTATTAAGCATTTCTTTTAAAGTGCAATTAGATCTGCCTATAACATCTTGTCCTGTAGGATTGTGTGGTATACCTGTAATATGTTTTATGTTGTAACATGCAAAAAGCTGTTTAGTTTTACTAGAGACATATGCTGGAGCATTGTAAGTCTTGTATAGATATTCCCATGATGGCCATAAACTTCTAATAGATGTATAATTACAGAATCTGCCTTTTCAGAACTCAAAGCAGTTGCCCATTGAAATTCTGGATACTTACATATGGCATGGTGTACATATTTTAATTTTCCATACTCTGCAAAATGAAACACATCCATTTGCCAAATTTCATTTCTTTGAATACCCTTTGGGTCAATTCCTTAAGGTAGTGGAGTTTGGTTATACAAAGAACAAGTAGGACATTTCCTTGGCTTGTTGCCAAGTGATAGTTTGTTTTTAAAACCCTTGCTATTAACATGGTGTTTCTTACAAAATTCTGAGGCTTCTAGTACATATCCTACTAATAGCTGGTCAATTTCATCATTTTCTTGTGATAGAGGACCTGGTAGACCTGTATGGGATCTGATATGTGATTTTTATATATGGGATGATTTCTATTCCTGATTGTTTTCTGTAGTTGTATAAATAACAAAGTTAATTCCGAATCATCAGGAATAAGTTCAGCGGTTTAGAGATGTAAAAGAACTCTTTCTGCATATTGAGAGTCAGTAACTATATTAAGAGGTTCTGAAAAATCTAATAATACCATGAGAATAGTATGTAATTCTGACTTTTGAACAGAATCATAAGGGCTTTGAGCCACTTTACTTAAATTTTCTGATATATAGCTGCTTTTCCCGATTTATTTGCATCAGTATAGAATGTAGGTGCTCCAGATATTGATGTTCCCTGCACAATGTGAGAAAAGACCCAATTAGTTCTTTTTATAAATTGAAGTCTCTTACTTTTGGGATATCACTTGCCAGTCTCTCCTAAAAAACTACTCTAAGCTCTTTGCCAATGTTCATTTTCTGTCCACAATGAGGAAATTTCCTCACTCTTAAAAGGTACTACGATTTCTGTTGAGTCCATTCCTGCTAATTGATGAAGTCTTAATTTTCCTTTCAAGATCAATTCAGAAACTTAAAAAAAATAGTATTGTCTCTTATATCCTTAAAAAAATGCAACTTTTCCTCATCAGATTAAAAGATTACTTGTACTTCACTAATACATGTTGTATGCAGATACTGAGATCTCAAGTTAGAGCAGCAGTAATTGTTGATCCCATTCATTCTTTTAGAATTCTACCAAATATCTGGCTGGGTAGCTGCCCTCGCCAACTAGAACATGTGACCATCAAACTGAAGCATGAATTAGGAATTACAGCTGTCATGAATTTCCAGACCGAGTGGGATATCATCCAGAATTCTTCAGGCTGTAACCGCTATCCTGAACCCATGACTCCAGACACCATGATGAAGCTGTACAAGGAAGAAGGCTTGGCCTACATCTGGATGCCCACACCAGACATGAGCACTGAGGGTGAGGGTCAGAAGAAGCAGTCTAGTTCTTTGCTGGACTTGTTTCAGAGACATGCTTATTGTCTATCTTTTAGTCATCTGTAATTGAATGTGTTAAATATTAATTATAAAGATGGAATTAATTCAAGGGTTTGGAGTTAATATGTCTTTAGACACTTTGACAGGATTCTGTTTTACATGGTTTCTTTAATTTTTTATACTATGTATACTGAATATATCCTTTATAATATATACATGTACTATAATATATATTTATTGTATATCTACTCTGTGTGTGGCATTATGCTGGTGTCAGGGAACAAGGAGTGTATAGTCCCTGAGGGATGGCAAGTGTTAATGGAATGAACAAAAATAGGAGTTTGAAAGCATAATGGGTTAGTTTTAAAGAATCGCACCTCTTCTGCAGAGCTTGAGTAGATGATCTAGAAATCCTTTTGAGGAAGTGGTGTTTGAGGTCATATCAAGGCAGTAACTGGTGAAAGGACAAGCTGGGAGAGAATGCAAGAAGGAGCGATTTCAAGACTCTGCCTGAGGTGTGCGAAGAGGATGTGGCATGTTATGGACTGAGAGACCAGTGTGGCTGAGGAACTGAGGATGTGGAAGTACCACCAGGATTTGGGCTACAGTAAGAATGTCAAACTGTTAGAGAGTAGCTACAGCAGGGGGAAGGATGAGAAACTGGAAAATGCCAAGGTTCTTCTTGCTTTAGTGTTTTCATCAAAAGTCTACTTCCATGGCAGCGCGGACAGCTTGGAGCTGTGTCTGGCCATCCAGTGAGGTGGGTGCAGTAAGATGGGTGATAATGTGAGAGATGAGGTGTGGGTGCTATGGGGAGGATGGTAGAGAGTCGTCACTGAATGATCAAGTACCAGAGAGCAGTCTTTATGAATGGGTTACCATGGTTGGTTGCTGCTTGGGAAGCGGAGACAAATAAGTCACAGTTGTGACATAAGTAGATGCAGTAAGGCCATCTCAAAACAAATTACAGTACAGGGGGGAGTGGACAATGAATAATATGATGTGCCCTGGGGTTTATGGCTTCCTTCTGAGGAGGGCAGGTAGGCAGGCTACATGAATTCTATGGCATTTGACGTGGGCCTGGCTTGGACAGAGATAGTGCAATGTGGGTCATAGGCACAGAAGCTTGGAGTTCTAGCAGAGCCATATATACATATGATAGACAGTTGCTGAGTTAGGGGTAACTTTTTAGGTAAGAGAACCACATCCTGATGACAGTATTAACAATGTGTCAGCAGAGGGCAGCAGAGAGCTGTAGAGAGTGCATTGGTTTGGGGAGGGAAGTGATTTGCTCTTCTGGGTGCCTCGCTAAGAAGCCAGAAAACATTTCTTCCCTCAGCTTTCTCTGTACCAGGTATGCTATGCCTCCAGCCCACTCATGATTGACATCCTTTAACTCACCAGGTTCTCAGCAGGTTCTAGGTAGACATTGTAGTCACCTCCGTTTTGCAGAGGGAGAGACAGGTACAAAAGGTTGTGTGTAGTGGGACCAGGTCTTCAGACTGGAAAGAGTCATGTCACAACCAGGTTTTGAGGGTGGCAGTCCGACCCACAGCACTGCTCCCCAAGCCAGGCTGTGAAGCAGCAACGACGTGTTTCTTCGTACACCTCAGCCAGACTATACAGATGGACATGATTTCAATGCCTTGTGTTCATGATTAGCTAGAGTTATGCAGAGCTGAGAATTGAGGGTCATAGCTTATCTTCCCAACAACCAGTGGTCTGTAAAGAAGAACACCTTGAGGACCGTAGGAAACCTGTGTCACTGGCCACTTTTGGCCCTTCAAAGATGTCAGCTGATCTTCCTGACCAGACACTATCCCCTCTGTAGATTTGAACTATACCATCATTAAAGAGAGATATAATTTATGTTCCCTGAGGTGGGGAGAGATATTGGCACTTTGGTTATTTCTCTTAGTCTTCTGATCATATGAATCTTGGCCTAGTTTAAGAGCCCTGCCTTTTCTCAAGACTAACCCCCAAACCAAATAGAAATCGCATCAGCTGAAAACTGGCTGGGTTTGCTCTGCACAGATGGGCTCTCTGGTTTTAAAACAGACACAGATTTGTTAGGACCCTTGTAGCCCACACAGAGACTTTGATTTGGCCTCTGTGGTTCTAATTTCACAGCATTGTTGCCCATCAGGGTAAATATGAGGGCAACGGGCAGGGAGCCATTGAGCTATTAATTCTAATTGCTGCTCACCCCTCTGCATCCCATGCTGTGCTAAATGAAGGGTCTGCTGACAAATAGGCAGTTTGTTCAGTAGTCTGGAGTCTATCCACTAGGACCCATTGGAGTTGTGTTCGAAGAATTTTGGGGGTGTCACTGGTCACCAGGTTACTGCATCTAAGGCCAGCTCCCATGTAGAGCTAGCACAGCAACAGGGTGAGAGCAAGAAGCACCCTCTGGCACCCCCAACTGCAGCAGGACAAACTGACACTGAATAGAGTCTTCCTTTACTTCAGTTGAACCTGGAGAAGTGATCAAAGACTTAACTCTTCCTGAGTGCTAGGGTGATGGTCTACCAACAGATTAGTCTATGGAGCTCACAGTTATAAACCAATGCACATACAGATTAATCCACCGGGGTATTTTTAGAACTCTAGGGGAGAGATGGGATCCGTCTGGAAGCATTCTGAGCTGCTGTGTACTGCCGTCAGGTTAAGTCTGCAAAGGAGAGTGTGTTAGACTCAATTGTCGCAGACCTGCTACAATCAATTGTCTTGCCCATACTCCCTGTTGTACATTTTGTATAATGCTCAGACATCATCCTCTTCATTTCTTCTTTTGTAAAATGTGGTTTGTCTCTTTCACCTGGGAAATGAAAACTCTCTGAATTCCAGTACTTACCTTGGTGAAATAAACTGCATTTGCTCATTAGAACTCCCTTCTCAGGGGAAGTCAGACTCAGGGTTGATCTCTGTTCCAGGAACAGCCTCTTCCCTTCCCAGTGAGCTCTAAGATTCCGGCTGTTGTTTAGTTACCACAGCCTCGGTCGGTCACTCTCTCATTCAGCAGGCTGAATTCATCTCTTTCTTTATGCAGAGATACTGACCATGGGACCAGAAGCTGGGCAAGCTGGAGCTTTCTAGGCATTGAGTAGCTTGGAATATGGGCAGGTTAATTCCTGTATTAGATAGACACCCAAAGGTGGGAATCTCTACTAACTAGATTATAGTGGACTGTAGGATTAGTCACAAGTTTTTTTAAATAGTTTATTAATTCATAAAATTAATTTTTTGAGAATTAGAATTTTATAAAACAGAAGTTTCATAAAACATATCTTGATCAGACTCACCCTCACTCCTCCCTGTAATTCCTCCCAGATCCACCTGCATGCACACCTTCACCTTCTACCCTTCCCACATTGTATTCTCTTTTGTTTATTTTGTGAATAACTCAAGGGGTCTGTTTTGTGCTGACCATATGGTGCAGGGCCATCCTCTGCAGCCTGGTCAAACTACAGGAGACATGTTTGTGAAGAAAACTGACTGCCTAGAAGCTGTCATGGGCCCATAGCTCCTCAGTTAGGGGTGGGAGTTCTCTAAGTTTCTAGTGAAGGATGTTACAGATAAGATGGACTCTCATCTATACTATAGCTCAAAGGTGGAAAACAAGTCTGTCTAAGTAAAATAACAATGTGTACAGTTATATATTGCCACTCCCCCCCGACCCCCGACCCCAGGGTAAGAAAGGAAAGATGTGCATGCATGGTGTGGATTTCTTTCTTGGTCAACCTTAGACAAAGCAAAGCATCCCCTAGGGGTTTCTGCCCTCCCTTATTTCAGGTCCTAAGGTGTCAGATACTAAAAATATCTTCTTCTTTTTTTTTTTTTTTCCTATTAATAACCTTAGCTTGTTCGACACCTACTTCCCTTTTAGGAAGTGTTTAGTCACCTCAGACTTAGATTAGCCTGTATCAGGTTTGGAACACCAGGTAGAACAGAGACGTCTAATGGTGTCTCAGATCAAACAAGTGGTGCTGCTTTGCTGTTGTTCCTTGTTTGGTTGTTAGTGAGGTATTTAATGATTGTTGAGCGAGCATCTACTCACACCCAATGCTTGTTTTAAATTTCAAGGGGAGAAACACAGATGGTGGAGTGTTTTGGTTGACCTACATAAGGTTTGTAATTTTTTCAATTTAGTTAGCAACATTTAAAAGCTAGAATATTTTCCATAAAAAAGAATCTGGGAGCTGGGGAGATGGCTGGTGGTTAAAAGCACATGTTGCTCCTGCAAAGCACTCTCGTTTGGTTCCCAGCACCCACATAGTAGCTCACAACAGTCAGTCTGTAACAGTTTCAGGGGATCTGACACTCTCTTCTGGCTTCTACTGGTTCAAGGTACGAATAGGGTACACGTATAAACCTGGAGGCAAATACTCATGCACATAAGATAACAAGTAAACCTTTAGAAAAAGAATCTGATTTTTTTTTTTTTAACCTTACTGTTTAAAGGCTGGAAACTTATCAAATTAAGTTTCATGTGAAACACACACACACACACACACACACAAACACACACGGAGGTGAAATGTAACTTTGTGTGCTCTGGTTGACACAGACTCTCTTGTACAGTGAGGAACCTCTTTTCATTCCTTGGTTTCTCAGGCTCTCTGCACTGTTAGAGCTGGGAAGACACTGAAGTTCCACAGGGTCACAGCAACATGGAGGGATTTTGAGAATCCAGACTGAGATGAGAGAAAGTGCCAGCAACCAGGTAGATTAGGAAGGAGCACGGAACGGAGGCGTCGGAGTCAGGTTGGCAGCATTTGAGAGGCCACTTCAGGATTTCAATGGGCCAAGTCTCTGCCTTGGCTCCTTCATGTAAATATTGACAGTGACAGTCAGCACCTGTGGTAGGACACCCTCAGATACACAGGATTCCATTCCTAACTCCTAAGCTGTGGACTTGCTTCTTTATTTATTGAAAATAGAATTTTTCATACAATATACTTCATTATGGGCTCCCCTCCCCCACCTCCTTCTAAAGCCTTCCCGCCTCCCCACCCATCCAAATCCTCAACCTTTCTCTCTCTCCTTAGAAAACAAATAGGCATCTAAAAAATAAAATAAGATAAAGTAAAAACAAACCAGAATAGGACAAAACAAACAGGAAAAAAAATGGAGTGGTGGTGGGGGGAAAAAAAAGCACAAGAGGCACAGAGAGGCACACACATTCACACACAGAGAACCCATAAAAAGACAAAACTGGAAACTGTAATATATAAGCAAAAAATATGTAAGCTTAAAAAAAGCCCAGGCAAAGCATTCTCATTCCCCCCGCCCTCTCTCTCTCTCACACACACACCCTCCCAAAATGCCATTGAGTTAGGTGTTTTTGTTGTTTTTTCCATCCTACGACTGAGCATGAAGCCTGTCCTTACATATGATCTGTATACCCAATGAGATTCCACTGGAGAAAACTAATTTTTCCCATGGAAGCGGTTATCAGTTGGAGATCTGGGTTAGGGTTGTGGCATGTGTCCACTCTTCCTCTCAGAACTGGGACGGTATCTGGGTTAGACTTATGGAGGCCCTATGCCACAGTCTATGTGAGTTCATATGTGTGTCAGTTCTAGAAGACATTGTTTCTTGGGTGTTTTCCACCCCCACTGACTCTTACAATCTTCCTACCTCCTTTTCCACAGAGTTTCCTTAGCCCTGAAGGGTGGGATTTGATGAAGACATCCTATTTTAGACTGAATGTTTCAAGGTCTCTCATTCTCTGCACAGTGTACAGTTATGGGTCTCTTCATTCATTCCCATCTATTGCAGAAGGGAGCCTCCCTGGATTATGGCTGAGCAAAGACACTGATCTATGAGTCTAAAGGAATGTCAGTGGGAATCATTTGATTGCTACATTCCTTAGCAGAAGAATGGTATTTTGTTTCCCCTCGGTCTGTGACCCCTGTAGTCTTAGGTCCCTGACCACCCAAGTAGTGTTGGGCATGGGTTCCATGTCATGGAGTGGGCTTTAAATCCAATTAGATGGCTGTTGGTGACTCCCACAACTTCTGTACCACTATTGCACCAGCACATCCTGCAGGCAGGACACCATTGTAGATCCCAGGGTTTTCCGCTGGGTTGGTCTTTACCTGTCTCCTCTGGTGGCCTGAAGAGTGCCTTCTAGTACCGTGAATGCTAGTCAGGACGGGTGAAGGCTTTAGGTAGGCACCACCTGGACTTCTCTGTCTTCAATGAGTTGGGTCTTCATCAATAGGGCCTTACTAGCAGTTTGTAGAGAATAACCAATCGCTTTGGTAATAGACTGGGTTGTTTGTGGGTTTCAGTGGAGCCCTTTGGCCAGCAACTCAATTATATGGAACCCATTCTTGGCATTGGCAGTTTCCTTTGCTGGTAAGAAATGTCTAGTTGGGCCTTTTTACTTGATAATTCCATTTAGATTTCCTTCAAATATGTACATATTTTAAGAAGCTTCTACTGTACTGTCAGTTTCCATATGACCCCTCAAATGGCCCTTAGGTTTGGCTCTCCCTCCCTGACCCTCCTTTATCCCCTTCCTTTCTTCCCTCCACCTCCCTGTTTGATCCTCCTATTCTAGTCCCCTCCCTATCCATCAGAGATATCTATTCTATTTTCCCTCCCTAGGGAGATCCTCCCTTTACCCCTAGTCCCTTCCTCCACACCTAACCTCTGGTTATACAGATTGTAGCCTGTTTATCAAAGACTTAAGAGCTGACATCCACATATAAGAGAGTATGTACCATATTTGGCTTTTTGGGTCTGGGTTGCCTCACTCATGATGATTTTTTCCTAACTCCTTCCACTTACCAGTGAATTTTATGATGTTGTTCTTTTTTAACAGCTGAGTAATATTCTGTTATATAAATGTACCACATTTTCTATTCACTCACTGGCCAACATCTAGGCTGTTTCTGGTTTCTCTCTATTATAAATAGAGCAGCCATGAACACAACTAAGCAAGTGCCTCTCTAGTTGGATGGAGAGTCCTTTGGGTATATGCCCAAGAGTGGTGTAGCTGGATCCTAGGTTAGGTACTGGTCTGTTCCCAGCTTTCTGAGGAACCATCACTGATTCCATAGCGGCTGTACAGTGTTCTTGCTTCTTGAATGATCTCCTGCAGATGGAAAGGAAAGGGGAAGTGTATTACATCACCTAGGCTGTTGGAGCAGAGCTGCCCTTTGGGAACATCTGTCTACAGAGTCCATCTGTGCTGTGGGATGTTCTGTATGTCACATGTGTTGCTGATTAGTCAATAAATAAAACACTGATTGGCCATTGGCTAGGCAGGAAGTGTAGGCGGGACAAGGAGGAGAATAAAGCTGGGAAGTGGAAGGCTGAGTCAGAGAGACACTGCCAGCCGCCATGATGAGAAACAGCATGTGAAGATGCCGGTAAGCCACGAGCCACGTGGCAAGGTGTAGATTAATGGAAATGGATTAATTTAAGCTGTAAGAACAGTTAGCAAGAAGCCTGCCACGGCCATACAGTTTATAAGCAATATAAGTCTCTGTGTTTGCTTGGTTGGGTTTGAGTGGCTGTGGGACTGGCAGGTGAGAGAGATTTGTCCTGACTGTGGGCCAGGCAGGAAAATTCAAGCTACACATCTGGATTGGTTCTGTGGAAGACACAGTCTGGCAGTTTGGTTAGCTGAGGTTCTGAGCCCCACAACTCCCACTACAAACAGCCACTCTGGTCTCTCCATAGATTGGACATTTGATTTAAAAAGTATATTTAAGGTATTCCTGTTAAATTCCTGCTGTGGCAACTATGACAGGGAGCTTGTCCAAGGGGACTAGTGGTGGCAGAACGGAAAGAAGCCATGGTTCCTAGAATTATCAGGGGCATTCTGATATATATGCCAGAAACTGCTCACAGACTTCACTGTGATGGAGCAGATCACACCCTTCTTAGCATAGTCACTCCAGCGTACTCTGGATGCTTGCCGCCTCTGATCCCTTGAGACAAGTGGTGGATCCAGCACACAGTCCTGTTACTGAGATTGCCAGGAGCAACCCACTGGCCCATGTGATGCTCTGGATATGGAGTGGCTCTGGGAGGGTCCCCTGTGTAACTGTGTGTCAGGCTACTCAGCTGAAACTAGAGGTGCAGATTGAGTGAAATTAACATCTGCGCCTCTGTGGAGCATCATGGGAGCTGGTGTGTGCCTAATGTAGATGTTTTTAGGGACTGGTATCAGGGGAGAGAGAAGGGGGAGAGGGAAGGAGGGAGGGAGGGGGAGAGAGAGAGAGTGAGAGAGAGAGAGAGAAACAGACAGACAGACAGACAGTTTGAGAGGTTGCCCTGTGTGCCCGCTCATACACATTTCCGTGAACACATTTCAGAACTGCTGGGTGGTGCCTGTAGCTTTCCGTCTCTTACTGAGGGGCTGACAGAAGTCAGGCAGGAAGACTGGAGCATCCTCATGGCTTTGCTGCAGGTTGCTTCTGTTTCAGGTCATGATAATCCTGAAGTTAGGTAGGGGACTGAGGGGACCTTGGAGCCATGGTGAGCTCCTGTGAAAACTCCACCTTCCTAGGCACAGGCTCCTGATTCCAAGGTCCTGACCTGGTCACTTCAGGGAGTTAGCACTTCTGAAGAGGATGCCCCAGGAGTGAAAGCCCCAGGGAGAATTCTAGGCTGCAGTGAAGATCTGCAGGTGAGGGAGGTGCAGCTCATCTCTTCAGTCATCCATCAGGAACCACAATATGGACACGAGACAGATGTTCTCTGTAGTCCTGAGAGATCCTCCTGGGGTCATTGTGTCCTTCTCTATGATGTACAGAGAAACTAGAGAATGCCAGTTTGTAAATGTATCATTTAAATCCAGTAATTCTGGGTAGTCACCCTCTTTCATTCCCTTCTGAAGTAATTTGCTGTCCACCAAAATACCAGGCAGATAAACACTCTCCCTAAATATCTCTGTAGCGAGAACCTCTGATCAGAAAGAATGGTCATCTCAGAGCTCAGAGGCTGGTGGTTGGTTACCCCTCTACCCAGCAGGATGCAGGAGCTGTTGGGGCTCAACAGGACACAGCATACTTCTCAGGATGAGGAGACATTTGATCATCAGAATAGCAGCCAGAGGACAGTAGCAACTATGATCACAACTCTCCAATAACATAGAAAGAAATCAAATCTGTGTCAGTATTCCCTGTATTGTGGGGGCATAAATGGTTGGGTATCCCACATGCACCACTGTAAGTTAGCCACTCAAGTACTTGAATGAAAATCAGCATCCTAAACTCTGTTGTAAATTGCATATATCTAATCAGTGAGTATGACTGAGTCGCTAACCCAGTGTGAACTAATTATGTGCTTTCCATTTGCCGGGAAGGACACTTTAGGAGTAAGAGATTGAGGGAGTCAGGATTTATCAAGTTTTCTTTGAAACCCTCTAAAACCACTGCCAAATCTCTGTGAATGCTTCTAAAAAGATGTTAAAATCCTTTCTTCTGACCCCTGTCCCCCCAAAACGTGGTCGTTAACATTGTAGAGAAATTTGCATCAATGGTGAAGCTGCTCAAAAAGCAGTAATATCCCTGGAATAGCTGGGGTCAAGTTCAGGTGCAGAACTGACTGTTGCCCCTGGGATGCTCTCTCCACCCTGGTATTCTTAGGTATTAAATTTGTTTTACTTCTTTCAATGAAAACAATAAATGAAGCAAACTGTCACACCCTATCTCCCCCGAGCTCAGGGTTCTGCTGCAGTGCATTGGTAGAATGTCTAGCTGTGACATGACAGTTTCTCTGTCCTCATAGGTTCCGTGCTTTCTCTCTCTAGGCCGAGTGCAGATGCTGCCACAGGCTGTGTGCCTCCTGCACGCCCTCCTGGAGAACGGACACACCGTGTATGTCCACTGCAACGCTGGGGTGGGCCGATCCACAGCTGCAGTGTGTGGCTGGCTCCACTATGTGATCGGCTGGAGTCTGCGGAAGGTGCAGTACTTTGTCATGGCCAAGAGGCCTGCAGTCTACATTGATGAAGACGCCTTGGCCCAGGCACAGGAAGACTTCTTTCAGAAGTTTGGGAAGATTCACTCTTCCATATGCAGCTTATAGGTGCCCAGCTTGCCTCTCATAGTTGTCTTAGTAAGGAACCAGGGGTGTGGTTAGTGGAAGGCATATATAGACAAAGACCCCATCGGAACTGAGGGGACTGTAGCCCTCAGGACCCCTGGGCATACCTCCTATTACAGCTTGGGAGGGCTTACCTTTGAAATATTTTTCAAAGGCAACTGCGTGCCAGGTGAGAAAAATTCAAAGTCAGCTGGGCAGCGGTGCAGTGGATGCCACAGTTGCTGCTCCACAGGCCCTGCATAGACTGTTATGGATTTGTGATGCTTTGGCATGCAGAAGCCGAGAGTGGTTATGTGGATTTTATCATTACTGTGAGTGTCACACACACACACAGCATGTACACACGTGCACAAACACATACAACGTTTTACTGACCTGAAATTATAGACATTTGCCAGTGGAAGGGAAAAGTATATAAACCTGAATATGACGCAGAAAGAGCTTGCCATGGGCATAAAACAACAGCTTTCTATAATTTTCTTTATTCCATTTCATAGTTGTCAATATCTCTGAGGCACCTCCTTATTTTCCTGTCCTCCTCACATGACAGCAGAAGTAGTTAGCCCTCTGTTTCTTCTGGCCTTCTAATTGCTATTTTTTCCCCCTCAAGACAGAGTTTGTACTACTCACTTTAGTATAACATAACACACAAAGGTCAGTCTTTAACTCATGGTGATCTTTCTGCCTCAGTCTCCCGAGAACTGGGGTTATGGTGTATGCTTCCATACTCAGCACCACCGTTTTTCAATTGAGTCTTTTTGAGCATAGCTGACTTGCCCAAGTCTCATGGTAAGTAGGAACAAGATGAAGTTTGTAATTCAATTTATCTGGCTCGGTGCTGCTTTCACTGCGTTTAGTTTTTCAGCAGACTGTCGTGGATGTAGCTTTGTCTGTCTCAGGTCACTATCCCTGGGGTTGTTTCTACAGTGAGAAATGGGACAATGTTCTGAACATTTCCCAAAGAATTTAGGAAAACCATTTTATTCTGTTCAACCTCCTTTAAGCTGTGGTGTGTGATCTCAAGGTCATGAGTGGAAGGAGCCTGAGGAGGCCATGTCCAGAGATCAGTGTTGGGCAGCTAGGGGCCGACCCTCAATTCAGTATAACACACATTGCTGTTCCTCCCAGACATGTGGTTTATTCCATTAGGTTTTATCAGAAGTACAAATATCAGCACAACTTTGCCTCCCAAGATAAAAAATGTAGAAACAGATCTGTGTTCCATCCCTAGGAAGACAGTCCCCAACTGACATATTAGGGCACAGAAGGGGACTTATCTTTAGTTGAGTGCCACTGTGTGCCAGTTGATTTCCTATGTCTAATGCCATCACAGTTCACTCTGGGATGGGTTATTGTGTCTGTTTAGATGGGGAAGTGAGGCCCAGAGAGATGAAAACACGTGTCAACTGCCATTGTCGTCGATGGAAGCCATGAGATGAGATGCAAAGCTAGGTTCGTCTCTCAGATCCCATACCATCAAAAGTTAAAGTGTGGTATTTAAATGTGTTTCTCTTCCTTATTTTAGAAACGTGTTAATAGATGGCAGAGATGGTGATTTGGGAGGCAGAGGGGACAAGAAGGCCACAGCCTGAGTTCTAGTAGTGTTCAGAATAGAGAGAGATGTCTCAGAATGAAGGCACTCAGAGGAGGTAGCGAGAGAGGGGTTGAGAGGGAGGGAGAGAGAAAGAGAGAGAGAGAGAGAGAGAGAGAGAGAGAGAGAGAGAGAGAGAGAGAGGGAGGGAGAGAGAGAGAGATGTCTCAGAATGAAGGCACTCAGAGGAGGTGGCATTTGTTTTGGATAGAGTACCCTACATGAAACATTTCTCCTACAGTTACAAAGTTAAGTCTAAAAACCAGTATTGAGGGATACCCGGCCTCTCCTACAAAATATAGCTAGATGCAGCACCTGTGTCTAAGAACCAATTTATAATCACAATGTATTAGGTAAAATTTAATTTTTAAATGGGATATTTTAAACGAATATAATGTGTGTGTTTGTGTGTGTGTGTGACTTAATGTCTTAATAAATCCAGCTGTACAAATTCCACTGTACAATGGCCCTTTCCAGGCGGCTTTTTATCTATGCCTCAGATGAAATTGTTTAGAACCACAGATGAACGTTTTAGAATGACCCCACTTGCCCTCAGTAAGTGGGTTGTCTAATGTATCTCAAAAATCACCTGAGAGCTTTGCTAAATAAAAGCATAAAAAAAAAGACCTTTGTGCCACAAAATTGTTTAATGCTGTCAACTTACTCTGAAATCTAGAAAAACACATTTTTTTTTAATTTGTAAAAAGGGCATTGGGCTCACCAAATTGCTTTTTCCTTTTTGTTCGTGCTCATTAACCTGTGAGAAGGGGTGGCTGACGGACGTCTGAGATGGAAGAAGAAGTGAGGGTGGCACTCGAGAATGTCTAGGAGAAGACCATGGACGATGCTGTCTCAAGTGACTCTCATTGAACACTTTTTTTTGGGTATAGATATGTGTGAGGTGCTGGGATAGAACCCAGGGCTTCACAAATGCTAAAATACACTGAACACTGAATGATACCTCCAGACCAACAAAACCTCACTCAAAGGATTCTCACAGGAAACCCTAAGAAGATCTCTTGCTTGGTGAAGGAGCACCAAGGTACCTAGATACTGTTACTGTCTTTTAGACTCCAAACACGTCTTTTATTTTGCGGTCCAAAATTGGTAAAAAGGAAAAAAAATTAGTAAAACATAAAAAAAATATATATTCTTTTTGTCCACTTGGCTTGTCCTAAAAAACAAAAATGTTGATGAAAAAATGTAGTTAAGAGTTTGGGGCCAGGCAGCGGTGGCACACACCTTTAATCCCAGCACTCGGGAGATCGAGCCAGGCGGATCTCTGTTTGGTCCAACTGGGTCTATAGAGCAGGCTCCAGGACAGGCACCAACACTACACAGAGAAACCCTGTCTCAAACAAAACAAAACAAAACAAAACGAGTTTGGGAATGAGAAGGAAAAAATGAAACGAGACTCAAAAGTGAACTAGATGGGAATTAGAACTCTGCATACACTGTGCAACAGAGGCAAAGACAGAAAGTTAAAATCACAATTCCCTTTAAAGGTAATCACATGCAGTTCCTCTAGAGGAGAAAGAGCCAACACACCACATTACAATGCAAAGTGTTGTAACTGAGGACCAGAGGAGATGGGTAAGGCAGGAACACAGGTAAGTGATGATGGTGTGGAGGAGTAGAGAAGACTTAGTGCAAACGAGATCAAACAGTATAGAGGGGAAGACTCGATGGAAGGGTTAATGAAAAGTGGGGTAAGCAGAAGGAAAAGCAGTGCGCTAAGTTTTATTCCTGTCTTAGTTTCTACTGCTGTGGAGAGACAGCATGGCCAAGGCAATGGGTTCAGAGGGTTAGGGTCCGTGCCCATCATGGTGGGAAGCATGGCAGACATGGTGCTGGAGTAGTAGCTGAGAGCTTGTATCTCAAAGTTGGAGGCAGAGAGAGACAGAGACAGACAGACAGACAGACAGACAGACAGAGAACTGGGAATGGCACGGGCTTTTGAAACTTCAAAGCCCACCCCCAGTTACACACTTCCTCCAATAAGGCCACACCTGCTGATCCTTCCCAAGCAGTTGTACCAACTGGGAACCCAATATTCAACTCTACGCGTCTATGGGGACATTCTCATTCACACCACAACAGTTTCTAAAAAGGAGGGAGGAGGGTGCTTTCAGAAGGAGTCAGGAAGATGGTACAACAATGGAAGTGAATGGAGAGCCAAGTTCTGTGCTCAAGAGACCAGCTAAGCACGCAGCGACTTCTCTGAGGCAGAAGACCCCATTTAGAAGAATCAGCACTAAGTAATGTTTCGAATCAGCAGTGGGAACAGTATACATTTTTTTAATCACCCACTAGAAAAGGAAAGCAAGTCTGAAAGGGCAAGCCTAAGAGTAGAGGAAGAAATTGATGAAGCTCCTTCTGTATAAAAATAAGGACAGTACTAAAGGGAAGAGGAAGGGCATAAATGGATCTGTTCCTTTGTTCCCTAAACCATTATAGCAAAAGTCTTTTCAAATCTATTTCATGGCTATGTATTTCTGCCTTTCATTGTTGTAATATAATACTTGAGGCTACTTTGGCTAATGAATAAAGAAGAAGACTTTTGTCTCATGATTCTGGAGCCTTGGAAGTCCAAAACCGTGATGACAAGATCTGCTTGGCTTCCGATAAGGGGTTTGTGGCACTTCAACTCGTGAAAAATGGACAAATGGTCTCAGGTGAGACTGAAATTGGAGTCATGCTAGCTAAACCATTCCTACAAGAGAGATATTTACCATCCATGAGGGCTCTGACCCCACCTCCCAGCACTGATACATCAAGGAATTAAGATTTCTGTACTTGATCTTCCAGGGGACACAATGAGCAGTAGGTTTGTACCCAAGTCCTGTTTGACTCCTCTTCCTCTCAGCCATCACATTTGATCCATCAGGATGGCATGTCATATCTCTGGTATAAATACCCTGACTCCTTTACCAAACAGCTCCTCAGAGACAGTCTGGCCACATTGTTGGGTTTCAAGAATAGATGTCTATATGCAGTCCTTGATTCTGTCACCTCCCTCTCTCCCTAATTCCCACACCTATCAAGTCTACGTAGTGGACTGTGAGATGTCAGATTTGTGCCTAAATTCCAATGACACTGAAGGTAAATACCAAAACTTCCACAGGCCCACACAATCTATATTCCTGACATCCTTCTGACCTGATAGGCTGCTATCTTCTAAGTTATTTGCTCTGCTCCAATCATGGTTTCTTGCTTTTCGTGGAATATTCTGGGCAGGTTTCAAACTCAGAACTCTTAGACTTACTGTTATCCTGATTGTGCTGTTGTTACGTTGTGGTTTGTCTCTCAGAGTCTTACATGCTGGAAACATGGTCCTCTGGGTGGCTATGTGGAGAGCATTGGAACCTTTAGGCAGTGGACACTATTGGCAGGTAATTAGATCATTTATGTCAATGCCTTCAGGAAAGGCTTAGTGTAATTCTCATGGGACCCTAGTTGGTCTTCATGTGAGTGTTGTAGGGCAAGGCCACTGATGCTCTGGCATCATTTGCACCCTGCCATTTTCCTTATTTCTCTTCTACCATGTGTGACAGAATGATGTGAATCTTCTCCAGAGGTTGAATCTATTGGCCCCTCTGATCTAGAACATTCAGCTTCTGAAACTGAGGTAAGAAAGTCTGTTTTAATTGTGAAGCACCCAGCCTCCGGAGTTCTGTTCCAACAACAGAAAACAGGTAAGTACATATAGGGATGCTTTCTCCAGATGTACACTTCCCTCCATGATGCCTACTAGGACCACTTATTTAAAACACCTTGACTGGATTTGCCTCTCCTGTTCCTTAGTCACTGCTTTACTTCTCTTTAGAGAACTTATGGTGGGATAATATAATACAAAATTTATCTACTCATTGTGTTTTCTGTGTCTTACCATGATGTAGACTTCATAGAGTCAGAAATTGATACCCTTTGGTGAAGTACTTAGGGTTACAGAACTTGGCACATAGTACAACAGAGATGGATGACAACAGTAATGATTGCAAGCATACAATGCTGCAAGCATTGTTCTCTAAGGCCACACACACACACACACACACACACACACACACACACACACACCCCTACCTTTAACTCTAGGCATATGACGTGTGCCAGTTTGCTAGAGTGGCTATAACAATGTACCTCAGACTTGCTGTCTTCAACAACAGAAATGCATCTTTTGATGATTTTAGAATATCAAGCACAGAATGTCAGCAGGGTTGGTTTTTCTGAGGACTGAGAGGCCATATTCCACATCTCCTTCCCTTCCAGAAATTTCTGACATATTTTTGGTTTGCAGAGGAAGCATCATCTTGTTCTCAGACCTCATCTTCACTCAGTATATGCCATATGCAGGATTCCATGTTCAAATGTTTTGGTTTTTATTATTTGTGTATGAATGCACATGGATCTGCATGCATATGTTGAAGTCAGAGAATAATATTTTTAGGTTCTATCCACCTTTAAAAAAACATTTAGAAACCACCACTGGCTTGGTCCTTGCCAAGTAGGCTAGGCTGGATTCCAGGGAACCCCAAGTATATGTCACTTTTTCCCTCCACAGTGGTGAGCTAATGAATGCGTGCCACATACTCAAGTTTTTTAATTAAAAACTGCATTTGGGGATTAAGCTCATGTACTTGCACTTTTACTTTACTGACTGAGCTGTCTCTCTGACAACCAAAACAAGGACATCAATCATGTCAGAGTACCACCTTCGTTGTGACATCATCTTAACTGCACTTATAATGGCCTCGTTTTCTAATATGTTTACAATTTGAAAGGAGGTTGTTACATGTTAATTTGGAGGGGACATAATTCAATCTGTAACAGTATAAAAACTACCTAGAGACAAGAAGAGAGAGAAGTAAAACCCAGGAAAATTGGGAGTAGGTGTTAAAAAGAGTTGAGAACGGGGTGGATTTTCCCATTTTCACAGATCTGTCACTTGAGAGTATTATTAAAAAATAGAGGGAGGCAGAAATTTGGAGCTGTTGAAACACGAGACGGGATGGATTCTTGTGCTGTAGATATGCTAAATCACATACCAATTTTATTAAAGGAAATATTTAAAAGCCAAGGTGCTGTCTTCAAAGCCCAATGTACATTAATGTCGTAAACAGGAGATATGAAACCAGAGGCTGAAGACATTGATAAGCAGTGAAGAGCAGTGTTTGCTCTTACAAAGGACCTGGGTTGGATTTTGAAGTTCACATAGTGCCCCAGAACTATTATAACTCTAGCTCCAGGGGATCCAGCACCCTCTTTTGCCCCCCTTAAATACTGCATACATGTGTTATACATACATACAGACAGACAAGACACTTATACATATGAAATAAAAAATGAATCTTTAAAAAGATAAGAAACAAAAAGTATTCAAAACATGGAAAACTCCTTAACATTGGTCTCAGCCATGAACTTTTTTTTTCATTTTTCTTTATTAAGCTTTTGCTTAACATAGATGGTGATGTAATATACACTGTTGGTTTACATGTTGAGAAAAGAGAGAATGTCATGTACGTCATGTATGTTCTTGGGTAAAGTTTGTCTTTGGAGATGAAGAGACCCTAAAAAATAGAATTTCCCTTATTCTCCAACAGGAGCATAAATACCAGATTATAGTTTCAGATGCACAGACTATGTATCTGCCTGTGTGTTGATTTAATTGAAGCATTGACACAGTTAGCAGGCATGAACTAGAATTCTGGCTTCCATTCCAAGCTTCCTCCAGAACAAAGTTTTTCCAGGCTCAGGAGTCAGGTTTTCTTCTGACTAATCCAGAAGTTTGCCTCATCACACCCTCTCCATAATTTCTCTTAAGATCAACAGAACAAACATTCTGATGTGTCCCCTGACCCCCACTCCTCCTTTGTCTATTCTACTGACCAAATTAAACCAAACATACAAAAAATCCCAAACATGGACAGGCTTCAGGAAATCATAAATAAAAGCCATAGCTAAGATTAAGCATACTAGTTGTGGACTTCAGGTGTCTGAGGAGTGGAATTCTCCATCCCAGAAAACAGTCAGTATTGTTATTATTTATTGAAGTTAATGCCTAATTTTGATCATTTTCTCTATATTATATCATTTTCTCCAAGAGCCATACAATTTTGTCGATTTGTTTCTTAAAAATATTTCTACTCTGTACACATAGGGTATTTTTAATGTTATTAGTTTATTAAATCTGTGGTTTCAAAATGGAAGAAACAGCTGGTATGGGATCATTATATATTTAAAAACATTAACTGAAGGAGCTTTGTATATAGTCATTGGGAAGTAGTAATTATAATTGTGTAGACAAAATTTGTTTCATCGTCTGGGTGCTTAAATAGTTCTGTATCTATGGGAAGAATAATAATGGATACAAAACAAACAAGTCTCTGGAGAGTGGCTTTAAGTTGTCACTGGGCGAATATCTTAGTTTAATTAGAGGTGTTTAATAATATTCTCTGTCCAGAAATTACTTTCACCAAAATATTTGTTGTCAATATAAAATATATTTTAACCCTCAGTAGTCCTTTTTCTTTTCAGATCAAAGAAAATCTTTCTATGTAGGATCTAATTTTTCATCATTGTTTTCACTGATGGAAATGATGAATACATGTACTACATCTCTACTTCAGTTGTCAGCTGAGTTCCCAGTGTCTCAGTATAGAAAGGTTATCATTTAGAAGTTTTGCAAAGTTAAAACTATTTAGTGGCGTTTCAAATGAAAATGGTCTAAGGGTATCTCAGTGAGTCAATCATTTGTTGTTGATGCTAAGAAGAGCCAACAGTGGGCTCATTTATCACAGGTTGAAAGATGTAAACAAGGCGTCTTTGGGTACTTCAGGGAAAGGGTATCATGAACTTGTGGTCTGATGGTTGTGAAACTGAGCATTCAGTGCTGTGGGATGTCGTTCTGTATGCTGTGAATATGTGGTGCTCTGATTGGTTGATAAATAAAGCACTGATTGGCCAGTCGCCAGGCAGAAAGTATAGGCAGGGCAAGCAGGTGAGGAGAATTCTGGAAAGAGGAAGGGCCGAGTCAGGAGTCACCAGCCAGCCAGACAGAGAGGAAGCAAGATGACAAGTCAGAACTGAGAAAAGGTACCAAGCCACATGGCTAAACATGAATAAGAGTTATGGGTTAATTTAAGTGTAAGAGCTAGTCAGTAATAAGCCTGAGCTAATGGCCATACAGTTTGTAATTAATATAAGCCTGTGTGTTTATTTGGGTCTGAGTGGCTACGGGGGCCTGGTGGGACCGGAGAAACCTTCCAACTACATTTGACACCCACCATGTTTAAGAGAATATGGGACAAGTGTGCAAAGATTTTTGACTTCTTCATCAGCGTAAGTGGAATCAACTAGACTCATTTTGTGTGTGTGCATGTGTGCGTGCACGCGTGCACAATAGTAATTCTACCTTTTGAAGAACTGGGCAAATGGTTACTACCTCCTAGGTACTGTGCAGGGTTTACACACACTTGGCACACAGGATATTCTTATTAAGAGGTTGTAATTACTGAAATAGGAGTTTAGGATGATTGGGTTGGGGAAAAGAAGACCATGGAAAGAAACGATGTTAATATTTGTATATAAATAAGGCAATTATCTTGTAGCAGAGGACAACAATAATTAGTTATTAACAGCAGGGTAGCCTGCAGCTTATTTTAAGAAGCAACTGTGAGTAGAATTGGAAAATGGTAAACCAGATTGTTTTGTGAGAGAGACCCTTGTCACTAAATAATTTCAAATCTGAAGTCACTCTCTCTCCCACCCTGCCAATGTTTTGAAGAGGTTTGATCATTGAAAGGCAGATTTTATCATGCCATTTATAAGGTCCCCTCCAAGTTAACAACTTATGATTCTAATTATTGATTAGGTCAACATAGAATTTCTTCTTTCCCACAAACATTAAAGCTCCAGATTCATAGTCACCAAGGCACTACAAAAGCAAGTAAGAAGTACATAAGAAATGCAAGGAGTCTGCAGGGCTCAGAGAATAAACAGGATGCTCTCCTGGATCTGGCCATTTCCTAGAGATATTAGAGACGATTCGGAAAGAGGAATGTACAGCAGAAACAGTATAATCCTTTGTGACGTGCAGCGGTTCATATTGTGTATGCTAGGGTTCATGTTATGTGTGTAGGGAATACTAGAGCAAGTTATCCAGAACCAATGGGATAACTTCCCCAATGAGAACTTGTAAAGAAAGCAGACATCCCAGAAATATAGGATGTCTTTGTTGGGGTAATCATTGTCCAAAGTTATTGGCTGTTCAGGTTTCTTGACTGAATATAAATCACTATATTCCTCCTATTTTCACTTACAAACTCTTCATGAAGATAATGCATTAAGGCCACTCTGATGAAAATTCAGTCTGGTGGCAGTAAATTGACATTTGATCACTCACAAGTTAGTGTGGTGATATTTTGTTTGTGTTCTAACAAATAAAGCTTGCCTGGAGATCAGAGTGGGGAGCTAGCCACTAGTTAGCCATAGAGGCCAGGCAGTGTTGGCACACACCTATAATTCCAGCACTTGGGAGGAGGAAACAGGAAGATCAGGAGTTCAAGGCCACCCTGAGCTACACGAGATCGATCCAGTCTAAAAGAGAAACAGAGCCAGATGTTGGAGGCACACGCCTTTAATCTCAGCACTTGGGATCTCATGCCTTTAATCCCATCACTAAGGCAGGTCGAGACAGGAAGTGATATGGCTGTGTGGAGAGAGGAATATAAGGTGGGAGGAGAAAGGAGCTCACCCCCTTTTCAGTCTGAGAATTCAGTAGAGGTAAGAAGTCTCTCTAGTGGCCGGCTCCCTTACTTCTCTGATCTTTCAGCATTTACTCCTATATCTGACTCTGGGTTTTTGTTATTAAGACCAATTAGAATTCATGCTACAAGCTAATTCTCAATCACTGACTGACATACTTCTGTGGACCATGTTACTTTAAATATATTGGCTAGTCAAGTCTGGCTCATGTATTTATTTGTTGTATTTCAATTTTGAGCTTGTCAGATCAAGTGGCAGATCAGAGCACTGCTTAAGGCAAGTGTAATAGACATACCAAGTTTTGTTTAATTATCTTATCTTCCAACTATACACCACCCCTTGTCTGCCCTTGGAAGAACTTCCTGTCTGTTACTTTCTTTTTTTTTTTTTTTTTTTTTTGGTTTTTCGAGACAGGGTTTCTCTGTGTAGCTTTGCGCCTTTCCTGGGACTCACTTGGTAGCCCAGGCTGGCCTCGAACTCACAGAGATCCGCCTGGCTCTGCCTCCCGAGTGCTGGGATTAAAGGCGTGCGCCACCACCGCCCGGCTTTGTCTGTTACTTTCAAAGGGTGAGAACTACTTGTGAGGATGATATGTTAGCCAAGCATACCTAAATAGAAGGCTGGTGTTGAATTTCACTTCATTTATCAGATAATCTGCTGAGTAGTTTTCTTTCTGTCTCCTCTGTTCTTTAATTTCTTTGCTTCAACATCATTTACTGCCAGTTTGGTGCTGGCAATTCAATGTTTGTGTCAATTCAACATTTTCTGTCCACTCAGGAGCAGAGGCTCTTAGCTCTCGATGGGAGTTGGCTCTTACAGGCTCATTCTAGAAGCAGCTTTTGTCTCATGATTTCCCCCATGAGGCACGTGCATCTTTAGCTCCTCAGTACTGTTAATGACTCTAAAAATATATGAAGCTTAAATGAGCCCCCAAAGTAGCACTTTTTTGTACTACCTGTTGACTGAAAAAGTGCTAATATGCTTTGCTTGAAGAGAGATGGCCAGCTAAGGAGGAAAAAGGAACAATTTCCTCTCATTGACCAAGCCCTTGAATCGTTTATGAGGCAATATGTATGAAACACACAGGACAAGCAGCAAGGAAATTTTCCATATGATTACTTTATAAGAGAGAACAATAAAAGAACAGAGCATGAATAATACAACATTCCAAACATAATTCTGATACTGCTTTTGAAGGTAAAGTTTTATGTGTGCATGCCAGAGTATGTGTATCAAACTGTGTTTGAATCTTATGTACAGGGACTTAGAAGCCACCAGCCATAGTGTCTAACTCTGGACAAGTGGTATTAACCAAAGGATAAACAAAGATGCTATAACGGGCAAACAGGTAAGTGCTGGCACCCACGGCAGTGAGGGCATAAAAACACAAATAGAATTTTCCTTTTCATGTTCTTCCTATTGATTTGTGCAGCCCTGTTTATAGAAGTCACCAGAATGGAGCTCTCGGGGCAGTGGAAGGTGCGGAGACACAACAGAGATGCTCCTTCCTTTCATGTCCTGTGCCTGCTGTCAAGCAGTGAGCTGTCATCCATCACCCCACTCTCATTTCACTTTAACCCCTCCTGCCTTCTTCATGCTGTGTGCGCTCTTTGTTCTAAATCAAATCACATTGTCTGTCCCCTTCGTATTTTTCTCACTTCTTCTGGACTCCCTGTCCACACATTCTGGATTTGACATTGTCATTGATCCTGTGGTCCTTGCTGTTTACTTTACTGGTCCATTGTGTGTTCATGTTCTCTCCTGTCTGCTCCAAAGCTAAGGATCGTGCGCAGTGGACTGAGTATTCTAGAATTCTGAGAGCCACACATTACACATCAGAGCTTGAGGAACCAAGCTTGAGCCCAGGTCCCTACTGTCTGTTCTTTGGGTCATGACCTTCAGTTGTGTTACACAAATCCATCTCTAACTCTTATGATGTAGTCATTTGCATCCAAAGGCCACACCTTTCAAAGCAGCCTCAGAAGTTTCAGTGAGGTTTTCATCTTTCAGAGTGTTAAAGGGTAAAGTGAGGCACAATATACATGTTTTTTTTTGTTGTTGTTGTTGTTGTTTTGAGTTTCAGGAATTTTTCGAGCAAACACAGATTCAGGAATTGGGCAGCTCCAAAATAGGAACTGGCTCAGAGGCTCCACTGAGGTAAGGCAAGGACAAGATTTTTTTTTTTTTTTTTTTTTTTGGTTTTTCGAGACAGGGTATCTCTGTGTAGCTTTGCGCCTTTCCTGGAACTCGCTTTGGAGACCAGGCTGGCCTCGAACTCACAGAGATCTGCCTGGCTCTGCCTCCTGAGTGCTGGGATTAAAGGCGTGCGCCACCACCGCCCGGCAAGGACAAGATTTTTACAGGGTGAGCACAGGAATAAGGCAGATAATGTGTTTGATTAGCTACATAGTTACTTTGTATGTCTGTCCTGCTACAGAGTCCCTACTTAGATAGACGTAGTTAGTAGATGGTTGGCTCACCTGCCTTAAGTTTCATTTTTCATACTGTCCATATATAAGAAAGCTCAAGGGAAGTTTCACTTATATTTGTAAATCAAGCAGCTCAGATCACATGAAAGGCCCAGCTGGCTATGGATTCTCTAGACACAGTATTTGGGTTTAGTTTTCAAAGCTAATTGACCAAGTTACATCTTCCTTGTCATGCTTTAAAATGATGAATTTTAAATTTATACCAAGAGACCAAGTGTTGTTTTTTCAACGTGTTAAGAAATGCATGTCAGGGCCCAGAAGAGGGCTCAGTGGGTTAACACACTTGCCTACTGACCTGAGTTCAATTCTGGGCCTTATGATAGGAGGAGAGGAGAGACCTGACTCCTGAAACCTGTCCTCCAACCACCACACAAACATGCAAGCTAGACATGGTGGGACACAATTACAGTCCCAGTGCTTGGGAGACTGAGCAGGAAGAGGATAGCGAGCCTGAGGCTAGCCTGAGTTATATAAGGAGACCCTGTCCCCAAAACATCACTATCAAAGAGCAAAAGTCAATGCTACATGTACACTTGAAAGCTCACCCAAGGTACTAGACTAACTGAGCAGAGAATACAAAACCCATGGGTAATTTTGTTTTGTTTTCATGTGCAATAGATTTTTTTTCAATGAATTTGGTGCATGTAAGATTAAGAATGTAGACTGTTGCTAGGACAGTTATCAACTGATGGAAGTAAATTTCTTCAGCATGACATGTATTCCCTAGGCTGTAAGATGAATGGCTAGGGTGACCGGGATCTCTAGAAGAACTTGCCTATAGATTTTTCCATACATTTTTGCTTCCTGTGTTAAATGCGCCAGCATTCAATGTTAGTGCTTGCTCTTCTTGGGTCTGAAAGCAGATTATTATTATTTTTTTTGTTTCCTTTTGGCTGTGGCGCCTTTAATTTCAATCCTTTTATATTTCATAGACACAGTGATAAAATATACAATAAAATCTGATGCCAAGGTCTTCTACTCTTTTGGTGAATGTGGTGAGCATTACAAGTGACACATAGTTGCCTCTTGTATGGCTTCATCTCTATGGAATACAACAGACTATTTTCTGGGATTTACATCCTCATGTGCCCACCTTTCTCAGGACTCCCTGGGTTGCAGCTCTGTTATGAAGAAGACAGAGGATCAGGTAAGCAATTGCAGAGGTTACCAAACCCATGTACCAGCCAGCACCAGGCACCAGGAGCTGGAGGTCTTGAGGGCAGGACAGTGCTGACATTGCTCAGAACATGTTCTACTGCTTCTAAAGGTTCAGAGCAGGAAAAGAGCCTTTGGATACACAGATGAAATAGCCGACACATGGTTAGTATGTTACTTACCTGTACATTGCCTGCTTAGAGCTGTAATGACATCCTTGGAATTTCAAGTGTAGGATAACTTTTATGCTGTTACTGGAGAGTCTTAGCAGTTCCTCCAAGACAAATAAAGCACAGGCTGTCATTGAAACCACTTTGTGACTTTCAGGAGTAACTTTCCAAAGTAAGCAGACCATAAAATGTACCATCTGTCATCAGCAAAATCATAAATTAAAAGTTTGCCATCCCTCGCTGTCCATTTGAGCAGCAATTATCCTTCTCTAATGTCTGTGGCCCCGCATGTGCCGACAAGCAACAGTCTGAATGTAAAGGGTGCCTCTCTCTACCCACATCCCCAGACCTACCCACCCTGTTTCAGCTCAGAGCCATCATTCCATCGAATCTGTCTGCTGTTGCTCTTGGTGTCCCCTCCTGTGAATTGTTTTCAGTGGACTGGACAATGACCACATTCTGAGTTCCAAGATGACAGAATGATAATTGTTTGCTGTGTTTGTGCTCCTCCAGAAATTACACACACACACACACACACACACACACACACACACACACACAAACTCCTTCCACACTGGGAAATCTCCAAAGAACGAATTTTAAGTAGTAACAGGCCCAGGACTGTAGCAGCCAAGGTGAGCTGACCTGCAGAGACCAGGGGTTTGTGTTTGTGCTTCTCTAATTTAGACCGTTCTAACACACTGTCTCCATCACGACAATTAAGGGTTTCTCAATCCTTTGAAAGATGTCACAGTTAGGAGCTAGAAGATCTGCTTTATTTTAACTTTCCCAAAAGAAGAAATAGTGTTACTGTATCAATCTAAGCAACAGCACAGAACGACCTCCTCTCATTATTCTTGATAACTTTATTAGGGAGTAAGCAGAAACACTGCTGTGTGTGGGTGCATGCCAGAGCAGACTACGAGCATGGCCAGGAAGGTTGGGGAAATGGGAAACTTCTAGAGGTAAAGAGAGGATTTAGTACAATTTGTTCTGAGACAAGGAGAACAATTGGTTTCAGGGGCTCATTGCAGGAGTTGATATCAATTCATTAGTGAGACAGTACCAGGGATTATCTCAAACTTGAAGTTTGCTGGCCTTGAGTCTCGTGCAGCAAGGTGCACCTTGGAAAGCCCTTGGCAAAAGTTTTGGTTGCAGGACCACATGGGCTTTTTTTGTAGATACATGTGTGAGGGCCCTTTCTCCTAAGCCTCCTGGCTTTTTGTTCAATTTATTTATTATTAGGGTTGCTATAAGTGAGTTATTTTTTATCTTAACAAATTCAATGACTAACGGACATTTTTCTTTTGTTGTATGAGAGTATGAGAAGAGACAGGACACTTGCTCTCCTCTGTCCATTCTCCTCATTCCCTTCCTTCCATATATTGTTGCTCTAAGTTATTTGACTTCTGGAAATTCTCCTGTGGAATCAGTCCCATTAGATACAGTGTAATTTTCAGCAAATTATGCCCACTAATTATTTAATTCAAAGGTTATAATTGAACTTAATAAGGAAAGCCCTCTTCATGGGGAAAGAACATTATTTTATGTATGCAGGGTATTGTAAGCTATTCCCCTGCATCAGGTTAGAATTTCCGTTCATTTTATTGGAAGATTCAATAGAAACTTTAGATTCATAGGAGCCAGCTGAAAGCCCAAACAGAACTACTCAAATGTGTGCAATTTATATTATATTTATTCTGTACAGAAACCAAATTTAGTTAAAATGAGTTATCCGAAATGGTCCAATGTGACCACATGTCTAAAATATTTTTCTTGAATATGACAGAAGATTCCTACAGGAGACCATCAAATGTGTGTGGTAATATCACACAGCAGGCATAAAAACAATCATAAATTCCCAAGAAGAACAAACCATTTTGTTTCCTAAAAAGTCTTAAAATAGCACACATCCATTATGAGAACTTTATCTTGGCCTCAAAACAGAATAAACTTTTTATGATTATTCAATATGGCTTCCATGAATAAACATTTTATTGTTTATAATCCTTTGGGTAAATATAAAATAATCAGCATATTTCCATCCAATATGCTTTAATGAAATTTCTCTCTGCAAGTTCATATACCTGGAGGGCCTTTTATTTACATTAAAATTTTTGTAGGTAGTGTTAGTAGTTTGAGGTAGGAAAATGTATGTTGTATTTTTTTTACTTAACTGCAGGGAACACTATGGTGCCATCTCCAGACCAACTTTGTCATCTTACAGAAATAAAAAGAAGCCAGGTAAACTGTCTGTCAGAAATACCAATTCCTAGCTCATGACACACTAAGTTCAACAAACATTTGCTGAGTACTTAACTAGTTTTTTTTTTTAATAATTGAAAAATGTTGTCAGCCATTTAAAGAGCTTATAACCTTGGGGTGTGCAAATGCAAAAAGAGAAAATTTTAGCAAAATGGGTTAAATGTGGCGAGAGTGATGAGTATGGAGTATAGAGTGGGAATAATTTATTCATTTAACAAGTGCTGTGATGTTTCCTTCACATGTGTTGAGTGAGCCGTACATGCCAGGTAGTGAGTGCTGGTAATTAAACTGAGGAGCCAACATTCGGGAGACCGATGTGAACTTGTCACTTAAGAAATGATAGCGAAGGAAGCAGGAGTGAAGACCTCTTGTCTATTCACTTTGACAAGCCACAAGTTGAAGGATGAGGCTCAGGCACTTTATCAAGTAAGAGTTTGGATTGAAGTTTTGTTTTCTGTTGCTGTTTTTGTACAGGTGGTCCACCCCCCACCCCCACCCCCCGTAGCCCAGGCTAGTTCTGGACTTTGGACTTACAACCCCCCCTGCTTAGTTTCTGGAGTTCTGAGATTACATTCATGTATCACAACACCCAGCTTTTTTTTTTTTTAACTCTTATTTCTTTCTAGTGAGCACAGTTTGTGCAGAAATGGAACTCTGGAGGTTTGGGGTGTCAGAAATAACATCAAAGTTCACCCTCAGTCATGCTGTCATCACTACTGCCTGCCACAGACATCAGGAAGAGCTCTGCTGTCACTGGGTGCTGCAGCCAGCCAGAAGACACCTAACCCTCTGCCTCTCTACCAGCATTTCTCTGGCTGCCTCATGGAGATGTGTTGGTGAGAAGCCCACTGGTTCACATAACTGCCTTGTAAAACTGAACCAAAACAGAATAGGAAGAAGGACACATAAGCTTACAGTTTAGGGCCCCTCACTTGCATGGGCTCCTTTCAAAATGCGGGGTTTTTGTTTTATTCACAAGTTTTGTAAAATTTGAAAAAGCAAGCATTTCAAATACAAACAACCAAGATATTGTCTGTTTAGTTCCATTTCCTCTCATTATAACTTCTGCCTATGTCAGATACTTTTGAAGAGGACCCGGGGCCTTTTTGAAGTCCTCTTAAAAGAAAATGGAGTTAGGATAATTAATTTATGTAGAACAGGATATGTAGTTTTCAGGTACTTTAAGCAGAATTAAATGACTAACAGCATTTTAGTATAGTTTGAGAGTAGCTTGGGAGCTACAGTGATTTTTTTTTTGCCAGCTTAGGCAAGAGTTTCAGACTATTTAAACAACACCTCCACTAAAATAGGCCTTGAATAAAGTTGCCATTATAGATCGAAAATTGTCCATTAACAAAGTCTGGAACACAAGAAACATGCCACTGGGAAACACACACATACACACATACACACACACACACACACACACACACACACACACACACACACACAAACAGAACATGGGAATACCATACAAGGCTATCTTTTAGAGCACACTCTCAGCTCTTCCTTTGGAATTGGTTACCAATATCGCTTCTAGCTTAGGTTCACTCATTTCTGTTTGATGTTTAAATTTCACTGCAGGACCACTCTCACTGCCACCTTCTTATTTTTATATTTCCAAAGTCTCAAGAAACAGAGGAAACAGAAACTAAAGGACAAAACACTCACCCAACAAATGCAGTAGCAGAAATCAGCACCCAGACCTATAATCATCCCAATCTCAGATAACTAGATGCCAGCATAAAAACACAGGCAATAAGAGCCAGGACAATGTGTCTCCACTAGAGCCCTGCAAACTTACCACACAGGCCCTGAATAGTCCAACATAGCTGAAGCACAAGAAAATGATCTTAAAACTGTCTTTATAAGATGATAGAGGTCCTTAAAAAGGAAATTAATAAATCCCTTAAAGAAATCCAGGAAAATGCAAGCAAATGGTGAGAGGAAATGAATAAAACTGTTCAAGATCTGAAAAAGGAAATATAATCAATAAAGGAAACCAAAACTGTGGGAATTCTGGAAATAAAATATCAGAAATTTAAACAGGAACTATAGAGGCAAGCTTCACTAACAGAATACAAGAGATGGAAAAGAGACTCTAAGGTGTTGAAGATATAGTAGAAGAAATGGATACATCCATCAAAGAAAATGTTAAATCTAAAAATCTGATATAAAACATCCAGCAAATCTGGAACAATATGAAAGAAAACAAATCTAAGAATAATAAGAAAAGAAGGAGAATAAACTCAGTTCAAAGGCCCAGAATATTTTCAACAAAATCATAGAAGAAAATTTCCCTAACTTAAAGAAGGAAATACCCATAAAGGTACAAGAAGTATATAGAACACTAAATAGATTGGACCAGAAAAGCAAGTCCCCTCAGCACATAATAATCAAAACACTAAAGGTACAGAACAAAGAAAGAATATTGAAAGTAGCAAGGAAGAAAGACCAAGTACCATATAAAGGTAGACCTCTGAGAATTATATCTGACTTCTCAGTGGAGGCTCTGAAAGCCAAAAGGGCCTTGACAGATGTGTTGCAGATTCTAGAAGACCACAGATGCCAACCCAGACTACTATACCCAACTAACCCAACTTTCAATTGTCATAGATAGAAAAATGAGATATTCCATGATAGAGCCAAACTTAAACAACATATATCTACAAATCCAGTCCCACAGAAGGCACTAGAAGAAAAACTCCAACCTAAGGTAGTTAACTACTACCATTAAAACACAGAATAGCCAGATGGTGGTGGCACACACCTTTAATCCCAGCACTCAGGAGGCAGAGACAGGTGGATTTCTGTGAGTTGGAGGCCAGCCTGGGATACAGAGTGAGTTCCAGGAAAGGCACAAAGCTACACAGAGAAACCCTGTCTCCAAAACAAAACAAAACAAAACAAAACAAAATAAATAACTTCAGGCCAGCAAAATCAAAAGAAGGGAATCTCAATCTCTCTCTCTCTCTCTCTCTCTCTCTCTCTCTCTCTCTCTCTCTCTCTCTCTCACACACACACACACACACACACACACACACACACACACATACACACACACTGACCATCAACAATTACAACAAAATAACAGGAATTAACAATCATTGCTCACTGGTACCTCACAGTATCAATGACTTCAATTACCCAATAAAAAGATACAAACTAACAGAATGGATTTGAAAACAGGATCTATCCTGCTGCATCCAAAAACACATCTCAGCATCAAGGATAGACATTATCTCGGGGTAAAGGATTAGAGAAAGATATTCCAAACAGATGGGGCTAAGAAGCAAGCTGGTATAGCCATTCTAACATCTAAAAAAAAAAAAAACAGACTTCAAACAAAAACTAGTCAGAAGAGACAAGGAAGGGTATAACATATGCATCAAAGGAAAAATTCACCAAGATGACATTTCAATTTTTAACATCTATGCCCCAAACTTGGGCACCTGAGTTTGTAAAAGAAATACTACAGTTTATATCACATGTTGACCTATCACACGGACAGTGGGAGACTTCAACATCCCACTCTCACCAATCGACATGTCATCCAGACAAAAACTAAACAGAAATGCTAGAGCTAACAGACATCATGAACCAAACGGACCTAAAATATTTACAGAACATTTCATCCAACCCCAAAAGAATATACCATATTCCCTACACCTCATGGAATTTTCTCCAAAATTGACCACATACTCAGACACAAAGCAAGTTTCAACAGATATGAGAAAATTGAAGTAACTCCCTGCATCCTATCAGACCTCCATGGATTAAAGATAGATATCAACATCAACAGAAACAACACAAAGCTTACAAACCCATGGAAACTGAACAACTCTCTACTGAAAGAAAAATAGGTCAAGACAGAAATTCAGAAAGAACTGAAAGACTTTCTAATATTGAGTGAAAATGAGTTCACAGCATATCCAAACTTATGGGACACGATGAAAGAGGTTCTGAAAGGCAAGTTCATAGCACTAAGTGTCTAAATAAAAAGTTGGAGAGATCTCACATTAATGACTTAATAGCACACATGAAAGCTCTAGAACGGATAGAAGAAATCACACTGAAGAGTAGTAGATGTCAAGAAATAATCAAAATGGAGGCTAAAACCAATAAAATAGAAACAAAGAAATTATAAAGAACCAATGAAACAAAGAGCTGGTTCTTTGAAAAAATCAACAAGATCAACAAACCATTATCCAACTTAACTAAAATGTGGAGAAATAATATCCAAGTTAATAAAATTAGAAATTAAAGGGGGACGTAACAAACAGACACCAAGGAAATCCAGAAATCATAAGGTCATACTTTAAAAACCTATACTCCACTAAACTGGAAAAAATAAACAAAATGGGTAATATTCTGAATAGATAATCAGATAAGCAATTCAAACAGACCTATAACTATAAGTCTCGAATAACATAACTCTAACCAAGCAAGTGAAAGACTTGTATGATAAAATCTTTAAGTCTTTGAAGAAATAAATTGAAGAAGATATTAGAAGATGTAAAGATCTCCCATTCTTGTGGATTGGTAGGATTAACTTAGTAAAAATGGCCATCTTGCCAAAAACAATTTACAGATTCAATGCAATCCCCATAAAAATTCCAACACAGTTCTTCAGAGATTTTGAAAGGACAGTTCTAAGCTTCATATGGAAAAACAAAAAAAACACAGGAGAGCTAAAACAATCCTGAATAATAAAATAACTTCTGGAGGTCTCACCATCTCTGATTGCAAGTTGAATTACAAAGGTATAGGTAATAAAAACAGCAAGATATTGGCATAAAAACAGACATGTTGATCAATGGAATCGACATAAAACCCAGACATAAATCCACACATCTGTGGACACCTGGTTTTGATAAAAAATGCAGAAATATCCACTGGCAAAAAGAAAGTATCTTTAACAAATGGTGCTTGTCAAACTGGATGTCTGCATGTAGAAAAATGCAAATAGATACATACTTAGGACCTTGCACAAATCTCAACTCCAACTGAATCAAAGACCTCAACATAAAACCAAATACATTGAACCTGACAGAAGAGAAGTGGGGCTTAGCCTTGAATTCACTGGCCCAAGTCAAGACTTTCTGAAAAAAACACTGATAGTGCAGGAACTAAGATCAACAATTAATAAATGGGGACCTTGTGAAATTGAGAAGCTTCTGTAAGGCAAAGAACGCTATAATTCAGACAAAGCAGTAGCCTACAGAATGGGAAGTTTTTTCCAACTCTACATCTTATAGAGGACTAATAACCAGAATACATAAAGAACTCAAGAAACCAGAAACCAAAAAATCAAATAATCCGATTTTTAAAATGGTGTACAGATCCAAACAGAATTATCAATAGAGGAAACTCAAATGACTGAAAAACACTTAAAGAAATTTCAACATCCTTAGCCATTAGGAAATGCAAATCAAAAACTACTTTGTGATTCTATCTTATATCTGTCAGAATGGCTAAGATCAACAACAAAAATGACAGCTCATGCTGATGAGGATGTGGAGCAAGGGGGAACACTCCTCCATTGCTTGTGGGAGTACAAACTTGTGCAGCCACTATGAAAATCAATTTGATGTTTCCTCTGAAAGTTGAGAATCAATCAACCTCAAGATCCAGCTATACCACTCTTGGGCATATATACCCAAAGGACACTATTCAACCATAATGACACTTGTTCAAACATGTTCATTGTTGCTCTATTCATAATGGCCAGAAACTGTAAACAACCTAGATGACTCTCAACCAAAGATAAAGAAAACATAGTACATTTACACAATGGAGTGTTACTTGGATGTTAAAAAAATAACATCCTGAAATTTCCAGGCAAATGGATAGAACTAGAAAAATATTATCCTGTGTGAGGTAACCCAGACCCAGAAAGATAAATGTGGCATGTACTCACTCATATGTGGATATTAACCATTAAATAAGTGATGATACAGTTACAATCTTTAGACCCAGAGAAGTTAGGTATAGAGGAAGGGACTAGGGGATGCTTGGATCTCCTTGGTAGGTGGAAATACAGTAGATTTTATGGGAGGACTAGGGTGGGGCAGGAATGGGAGGATCAGGTAGAGAAGGAGAGGAGAGATGGAGTTGAGGGGAGGAATTTGGGGAGACACAGCTAGAACTGAGGGACACCAGAGGAGTGGTATGGAAACCTAGTGGAGTGGAAACTTCCTAAAAATATATGAAGGTGATCCTAGTGAAGTCTCCAAATAATGAGGGAGATGGAGTCCCAACTGGCCATCTCTTGCCACCAAAGGAAGCATCCAGTACAGGGACTGGGTTACATCCAATTGAGCTGTTGGCGAAAGAGGCCCCATGGAAATCCCCAAACAACCCAGGCTATTGCTCTCCACAAACTGACAGCAAGACTCCATTGCTGAAGACACCCAGATAACTCATTGAACATGGAGAGGGCAAGCTGTTGCCTACTTAGAACCTTTATCCCTATGTTCTGGTATCTTTCATACAGGAAGCTACTCTTCAGGCTACCAAAAGGGAAATACAAACACCAATGCAGCCATAAAACTTTTGATCTACAATCTGTCTTGACTGTAAAATATGCTAAGGCAGTGGTGACACAAAGCTTGTGGGAGTAACCACCCAATATCTGATTTAATCCACTCCATGAAATGGAATCCATATTCAACACTACTTGGGTGATCAAGAACCAGAGACTAGATAGCCCAGAGACCTAGGGTAAAACCAAATACTACTGGTCTTAAAAAAATTAGTGATAAAATGATCTCTAATGCTTCTACTATACTAATAGATCCATGCCTTATTTAGCTATCATCAAAGGAGCTTCCTCCTGAACACAGAGAGTGAGACCTTGGAACACACAACTCTAAATGGGATGATTTTATCAAATCCCTCCCCCCAGAGCTCAGAGAGCCCCACAGATGAGGAAGCAGAAAGAATGTAAGAGCCAGAGGGGATGGAGGACACCAGGAGAACAAGACCCTCTAAATCAACTGAGCAAGGCACGTATGAACTCACAGAGACTGAAGCAGCAAGACCAGGGCAAACACAGATCTGCCTCAGGTTCTCTGTGTATATGTTATAGCTCCCAGTTTAGTATTTTTATGGGACTCTTAAGTCTATGAACAAGTGGGTCTCTGATCCTTGGGCCTCTTTTATTTTCCTGGTGGCTTGTCTTGTCCAACTTCTATGTGGCAGTTTTTGTTTTATATTACTATATTTTGTTGTGTTTGGTTGTTCTATTAGAAGCCCATTCTGTTCTAATGAGAGACCAAAAGGGAGTGGATCTGGATGGGAGGGGGAAGTAGGGAGGAACTTGGAAGAGCAGAGGGAGGGGAAACTATAATCAGGATATATGGTGTAAAGCAAATATCAATGTTTAATAAAAGGTGAGGGAGGGTGAGAAAAATCTCCATAATGCCTGTCACTCCTGCCCCTCTCCAGAGTGGAGAAAAAGAGGTGGAGTGTATTCTGGTAGGTGTAGTCCCCACAAAATCTGTAGATTAAATGGCAGTAAGAAGGCTACATTATATCATATTATTCTTGGGTCAACTGGGACCCTGAAAGTTACACAGCAGTACAAACAGGGAAAGTTTAATATAAAGAAATAACAGTTCTCTGTTAGTCTTTTCCTGAATCTCTTGTCATTTAATTTTGTTTGTCTTTTTTCCATGCTGTTTTTAATCCCTGGTTCTCACTTTAGACACTTGACTTCCCTCACATGCGCATCATTTCTCCCGTCACTCTACACATTCTCAGTGTAGGACTTGAATTCTCCTCTGTGTCTTCAGAAGAAAGGAAGCTCTTTGTGGATGCGGTCAGCTTCAGTACTAATGAGGGTGTGCTTGAAGGCAACTGGAGCAGCTTTGGTCCTACACCTGAGGGAGTTGTTTTCAAGATCAGCGAGATCGAGTAATCCTGCAGTTTTGGCTTTGTCACTGTTCTGGATTCCATTTCTGTGATAAAACACTGTGACCAAAAGCCAAGTAAGGACAGCAAAAGATTGATTTGGCTTAAATTTCCAGGTCACTGTCCTATAGCAATTAAAAAATAATCTCCCACAGACATGCCCCCAGACTCACCTGACAAAGACCATTCATTACTCAATTGAGACTGTTTTTCTAGATGAGTCTAGTTTGTGTCAATTTGAAAGTTAATACGAACTTAGACAGTCGCTTTTCCAACTCAGAGCATTTCTCAAATGTCATGAAAGCCTTGAATGGAGAGTCCCTGGATGGATGCCAGATCCATATGGATCATGCAGGCCTGTCTTCTTAGGGCACCAGAGGTGGGTACCAGGCCTATGAAAGTGTATTATGACAATAGACTTAGAGGATACGGATATGGATATAGATGGTTTACAGATACAGTGGTGGAGGCCAGGTTGGTTATGACTGCTATTCAGGAGGAAATTACAGAGACAATTCCAATAACCAAGATGAGGCATGCACTTGTAATGTAGATACATCATGGGTATCACTTCTGATCCTGGATTGTCTTTTGAAAGTTCTAGCTTATAAAATGTTTTGGAGCTGTGTGGAACTCTTTGTTTCAGTACATCATTTTTTTTAACTGGGCTCCCCAGGTAGCTTGTTAAAAGCCTTTTAGAAAACTCTATGTGCTCTTTGAGCACATTTCAAAAATCCTCATCCAAAGACAAATTCTGAGACATTTGTAGAGAGTCTTAATATTTATCCATTTATCAGAACTTTTGTTTGGCCTCTCAGCACTACCGCTTCTGGAAAATAAAAGTTTGACCAGACTGATGCTGTTGGAATTGGTATATGTCTAGAAACAACAAAAAGCCTTGGGCACTGTGGTTATTTATAGGCAGAAAGTAAAGTAAATTCTGAATGTACCTGCAGTGAATCATCTCTGGGAATGAGAGATGCTTCCCATTCTTTATAAGCATCCTGATTATATGGAAGAGCTTCTTTAGAATGTTTTAAATGTCATGTTTTAACAATGGATGATATTTTGTCATGTCTTAAACAGCGGAATGAAAAGAAGCAATTACTCAAGAGTAAAGGACACTCTAAAGAATATAGGGGTAACAGATACTGGGGGCAGAATCTTCTAGGAAACTTGTATAAATGGAGACTTGCATTATATTTACAAATAAAGGTTTGATTTCAATACTTAAGTGATCCATTAAAAGAAAATCAGGGACTAGAGAGATGGCTTAGATAAAAGTGTTTGTTGAGCAAGCCTGAAAACCCGAGTTTGCTCCCAACAGCCCATGTAAAGTGGAAGGAGTGAAACAATTCCGTACAGATGTTCTCTGACCTCTACATGTGTGCAATGGCATACACATGTACACACACACACACACACACACACACACACACACACTTACATATACACCACAATAAAAACAACGTAGAGTGAAAGAAAAGAAAATTAGTCACTCAGTTGTTTTAGAATGAAACCTATGTTTAGAGAACTCTGGTCATATATGTAAAGCATAATATGAGTCTTAATGTTTCACTCTTAAGTATATAGCAAAATTCAATGATGAATATGCTTAGAAGAAAGCTTCTAATGTGTCTGAAAAAGTCAAACTATTCAGAAACAGAAAAATAGCTAACAGATTTAAAGAAAAGAGAAATTTGGTACCTCTAAGAAAAGAAGAGGATAAACTAGAAACACCTCATGAAAATTAAACATATAATAGATGAAAATAAAATGTTAGCAATGCATAGAAAGATAAGTTAAAGAAATTTCCCAATAAGTAGAACAAAGAGTTTTTTTTTTAAACCCATGAATAACAACAAACAAACACAAGAAGAGAAAGAAGAGAAGACTTGAGTGTTAGGACCTGAAGTTCTTCAAAGAGAAATGGCACTGTTCAAAGCTATCAGTCATCTTATATTCCCTTGGTAAAAATAAAACATTATAAAGGTATAAAAGACAATGCAAAGACTCCAGAGAAAACGTAGAGCTCAGAAAAACAGAGTATATGTAAATGTTTGAAAATTTAAATGGCATGATTTTTCTCATAAAATTGAAATTATAAAACTTAATAGATGAAGAAAATAAAGCTTACAAGAAAGGGGGAAATGTTCAAAACTAACCTTCAAAGAAACACACACATTTTTAAAAAACACCTCTTAGGCTGTTTTGTGCTTTGAGTCCAAGAAATAGTATTTTTTTACAACTGAAACTGATTTCCAAACAAACTAGCAAGTTTTCCATGCATTGACAATACTGAAATGGGCTGTGTGGGCACACAAACACACACACACACACACACACACACACACACACACACACACACAATTCCTGCTGAGCAATTTTATGTTGCTTGTGACTATACATTCAAGTTATAGAAAATGGAAAATATTATTTAACAATATGTAAGAGGAATATTAAACCATACTCAGCATACTGATGAAACATGAGAATATTTCATCAGGGAATCTGCTAATCAAAAGACTATTCAAGGGTTCAAGCTACTTATTACTATCTATCATGATTAATAAATACACTTTATATACTGGTTGTGATATATCATAATGTATATAATGAATATGATAATGTATAGACATAGAGTATTAGAATAGAAACACACTTCCATCACGTTTAGATAACATAATTAGTTATTTGGGACTTTTGAGTTTCCAATATTATTATTAGGGGTTGATATTTCAAGGTTAATATCCAGTTTTATTACATTGTTCTGGAAGAGGCCAAATAAAAGTGGCTATCATTGTTTTTCATCGGTGGGGTGTTCCCATTGAAATTAGAACTCCCCATTTTCTTCCACACAGATGAGATAGGAAGCCACAAATGGTTAGAGTAGGGTAAGTGCCCTTCCCTCTGTGTGTGTGATAGACAACAGTCTACTAAAGTCTTCTTTTGTAGCAGAGAGCAGTCCAAGCATATTTCAAAGATGGCTTTTCCATTCCTTCTCTTCCAGAATTACAAGGGAGTTTCTTGGAGTTCTTGAATATAAACAGCTGCTGATATTTCTGGAGATAGATCTCATAAAAGTGTGAGATTTTCTGTAAGGCTATGGACCCTGGTAGTTTCTCATTCTTGTACCTTACCTAGTCTCTATAAGTTTGTTAATATTATCATTCACATACCCTGCTTCAGGTAATCAGAGTTTAGATGTGATTCTCTGTATTCTGTCTATCTGGATTTCAGAGTGATGGCCTATCCGAGGATCTCAACTCTGACGAGACTGTTGGCTTTTAGTAAGGAAGTTTTACCTTACCCTGAAGGTGGGCTTGACTGTTTGCAAGTTTTTCTGGGGCCAACAAACACTGTCAGAACAGCATTTCATAAAGTTTAATTCTGCTTTGACTGTATTTCTCTCTTTTTAAATTTTGAATTGCATAGTGGCCATGACATTGGTTGACTAGCAGGGAAATGAATGACCTTTGCATCTATACGGAGTGAGCCTCTTTGGTCTAGCATTCAGTCACTAGGGGAAGCCTAGACACTTCAGAAGTTTTCACATAAAATCCAGTTCCACTTACAACATCATTCTTTTCAAATCCTTATCATCTTAAGACTTACTGAGGCCTCTGATGTGTCCTGCTTCTGGTTTCCCACAAAAGAGGGAGAAGAAGGATTATAGGAGCCAGAGGGATTGAGGACACCACAAGAACACAGCACATAGACTTACCTAAGCCAGGCTCATAGAGGCTTAGAGAGACTGAAGTGAAAACATGGATCCTGTATGGGTTTGAGCTAGGTCCTCTACATATACATTATGATTGTGTAGCTTGGTGTTCTTGTGGGACTCCTAACAGTGGAAGTGGGGGCCGTCTCTGACTCCTTTGCCTGCTCTTGTGACCTTTTTCCTCCTACTGTGTTGCCTTGTCCAGCCTTGTACCTAGTCTTATTGTGACTTGTTATGCCATGTTCGGTTGATATCCCTGGGAGGCCTGCCCCCTCTCATTCTCTCTCTCTCTCTCTCTCTCTCTCTCTCTCTCTCTCTCTCTCTCTCTCTCTCTCTCAGTGAAACAAGTGGTATGGATCTGTATCTGGGGGAGACATGAGGTGGGGGAGGGACTGGGAGGAGTGAAGGGAGGGGAAACTGAGGTTGGGATGTAATGTATGAGAGAAGATTTAGACTTACTGAGGCATTGGAAAGGATGGCAGTGACATATCTTTTGCAAAGTTCCTGATTGCTACTTTAGACACTCTTTACCATGCTCATGTACCCATATATTCTCCCCATAGCACTGCTGCTCATCTTCCATTTCTCCAGTGAAAGTTGAACACTACAGACTGAGTGCCCACTGTTGTATCTGTAAGAGAAGTGGAGTCATTTCTCATTTGTCCAGTTTTCCCCCAGACCACACTTGTGTACACCAGCAGTCACTGCTTAGAACTATGATCTATCCATGCCCTCCTGTAATGATCAGTTCCAGAAGCTTCTACTTCCAGACTACCACACAGTCCAACAACCCAGACTGTGGCTATGTTAAAGACAATTACAACAAATCTGCTTTTGCACATGTTAATTATTTCTTTATGGTTCTAAAATGATTCAACATGCCAAACTCTACCTACATGAGCAGGTTTTTATAGCCATGGAAATGGAAGTGATATGCAGAAAATCGAAGTGAGATTTAGAAACAATCCAATTGGTTGCACCCAGCTCAGTTTGGTTTGTTCAAACAGGGTTTGGACACTTTCCGATTGTAATTGAAGGAGATGTAACTACTTGGTATAGATCAGGCAATGGGCTGCTTCACACTGAGTAAGAGTACAGTTCACTGCATATGGGGACAACTTCAAGTCAAACTTAATACACATCTAGACAACTGTAGGCCAAACTTGATACCATAGAACAACAAAACCCCTTTCTATATGACAAGATTTTTGATACCAATGGGCTTTACATTCTTGTCATGGACAGAGTTCTCTACCAGGCCCCAGATTTGTTATTTCCTGAGCCTAAGAGGCTTTTGCTTTTTTTGTGTAGCTCTCAGACACCTTCTCCCATATTAGTAGCTAGCTATTTTCTTCTAGGTAATGATACTATAGAGAAAAATTTCCCTCCAAAAATAACAGGCAACTCTAGTATCTGAATGGATGAACTTGACTCATTTGTTACTTGACATTTTCTTTACTTTTCATGTATCTGTTTGCCTTTTATTTTAGAAATTTAAGTTGATACACAATAAATCATAAGTCCTAGACTGTATTTTAGTCATCATTCAATCTTTGACATCTTATGCTATTCCTGCCCTGTTGTAGGTGATCAAAAATACTTGGAGTGATTAATAGTGATGAGATGTTTTTATTGGCAAAGTAGGAGTGCTTATATGCATGTATAAAACAAAAGAAAAAATAGCATACACCATGGAGTGCTAATTAATGTTCACTCTCTTCCCACATTTCAATCATTTTAGGATTAACTTTAGGATTAGTAATGAAATTTTGGATACATTTTCCTTAGAGACATTACTCAAAAAGATTTCAATTCTCCAAGTCAAACATGTTTCACATGAAGAATTTTAATCCTGTCCTCCACGGAATTAATCCACAAATTGCATGATTCTTGTTAAATGAATTATAAATAAGCCTCCAAAGAAAAACTAATTCACTTCTCTGCAGTACTCGTGGCTTTTATTAGTTTCTTCCCAATATTAAAAAATATTAATTTGCTAGATTATATTTTTCTCACAAGATAAACATGTCAATGGCACACTCTCTGGGGTTTCCATAGTTCTGTAATTGTAAAGCACACTGCTAAGACATTCTAGTCATGTGTGGATTCATTATAGCTCACCAGAAAAAGGTATCCTGCTTATCTTCATCATCAGCAACTGGTGATAGTACATTTTGAAAAAGAATAAATAACAGCTGAACCTATAAGTTATTTTCCAAGTAGAATGCTATCTAATTTGTATATGTATTTTAATGTAGGCATTTTTTTGATATAAGGTTTTAATAGCATTCAATTTTCACTTGTAAATCTTTTGATAAATTCTGACAGAGAATAAAGTAGATTTATTTTTTAAAAAAATGACATGGAATTTAACATTTAATATTTTTAAATGTTTGTACCATGGAATTTAATGTTTAACTTTTTTAAATGCTTGTACCTTACCCAATAAGCTTGTAATACAAACTGCCATTTTCTTGCTCTTTTAGTCAGCTCTTTTAGAAGCTCTTTTAGAAGAGCTGGATTGGGAGTTTAGTTCAGTAATGACCATCAAAATAGATATATGAGGCAGCTAATATTTGCGATACAGTGAAAGTAATTATAAACGGTGTAGCTTTACCTGTTTGGAAAAAGAATGAGTGTCTTTTTCCTTCAACTTGCTGTACTGAGAGAATTCTTATCTGACAAAGCCCAGGAACAGCTGTTCGCTGATGGATCACAGCAGGAGAATAAACACAGCCGTCTGGTCAGGGGGTATTTTTCACTCTTGTGCAACTTGTTTCCTCAATATTTTTGTCTTCTGTTGTGGGTTATGAAGTGTGTGTGTGAGAGTAAACATCAGACAATCACTCTTCCTCTCCCTACATGAGAAACAGCACTTCCAGGCATATTAGTGATTTATATATTCAGAATGCTGTGCAACACAATTCTTTATTGAATAAAATGAGTCTAAAATAGGAACATGATTTGGGTTTACTTCCCTCATTAATCAAAGGAACAACATAGCAAGATGGGAATGTTTCTTTCAAATGAGTCATCTCCGATTTTCCTTCTTTTTGTGGTCTTCTGTTTCCCAGCATACCAATCACTGCATGCCGTCCATAATTACATTTTAATAATAATCGAGATGATAGATGAATAAGCCACAAGAGCAGTGATTGGAAAAAGATTGCAAGAGGATGCAAGTTTTCAGGAGTCATATGTAGTCATTTCAGAGAAGTCATATGTAGAAGGAAACAAGCAAATGAACAAAAAGCTTAACAATGGCCACAATCATTGGATTTGGCAACTAGTTGAGTTTTGGTAGAATAGCAACTAGGTTAGGAACCACATTAGAAAGTATACATATTCATTACCATTTATTCCCTAAAACCTTCAAAATCTGTTTAGAATTTGTTTTGTGTAGAATAAGTGGTATGCGTTTCTTTGAATTTGGGCAGTCCTTGAAACAATCCCTATGATAATTTAATAAATATTTTGTTTGGAGTTTAGATTAGGGTTGCAGAGAATGATCAATGTGTAGCTGAAGTTTTTTCTGGTCCACGGACCCCGCAGCCGCTTATAAAATAATCACTCAGAAGCTTATATTAATTAAAATTGTTTGGCCATCAGCTCAGGCCTACTACTGACTAGCTCTTACATTTAAACTCAGCCCACTTCTGTTAATCTATATGTTGCCATGTGTTCCATGAGTTTCCTTGTGTGCCATTACATGCTGCTCCCTGGATGGTGAGCTGGTGTCTCCTCTGACTCAGCCTTCCTCTTCCCAGAATTCTCCTTGCTGCTTGTCCTGCCTCAATGTTTGTGAGATGATTTTAATTGGGGGCACACATAATTATCTACACTATATGTAAAGATGTAAAGAAGACAAAAAATGTTGAACATGTATCCTGTATATAAGGTACAATGTTGTTTTGCCTTTGGTGGTGATCATCTCTTTATTCTTTCATTCTTATTATGCTAAAAAAGTAGATACCTGGACAATAGACACAATGAAGAGGAGTTAATATAAGTTCAAAGCATAAATGGTGCTATGGGGACATAACAACCCTGGCACCATCTCGATGTTACACCTGTAAGCCACTGACTTGTTTCTTTCCCAAGGCAAAGATCACTCTGAGCACCAAGATTTATCTCAGACAAACAAAGAATAAGATTTATAAGGTGGCAACAGTAACAATAACAGTAGTAGTCCCAATTCTTTTTAAAAAGAGGGCCATGAAGATGGTGTCAGGGAACAGTCCATCATTAGACAAGCAAAAAACTGACAAAATGGAAAAAAAAAGGCCTTGATGTTATTAATCACTAAGTAAAGGACAATGGTTCTTGAGTGATTAGAAACAAAAGATTTGGTCCCAGGCTACCTCCTTAAGAGAATTTCCATGTTTTGGGCCAGTGAATCAAAATCTAGATGGGTCCCAGAAGAACCCCCAAGTGGAAGAGATGGAGCTGAGGACCACAAATCAGCTGAAGATGGCAAGACAGTGTGCTGGAGAGGTGATGCTGAACCAGAGATATTAAAAGTAAATGCAAAACCCCCAGCCACAGGACCGGGAATGAATATCTTTACAAGTCAACTAGAAAAGCTAATTATCCACTGAAAATTTACTAAGCACACAGAAGGAATTTGCATCAATAGTGAGGCAAAATTAGCCTCAGACTAAAAGCTGTTCTGAACATGCTTAGCATATTTTAATTACAATGCACCAAAAGGTCAAACTGTTTCTAAGGAACTCAATTGAAGCAAGACAAAAGTCAAAATATTTATAAATAGATGAAAATATTGGTAGATAATTAAAACTTATCAAACCCATCTCCTCAACGCTCACACATCTCTGTGAAGAGAAGGCAAAAAGATTTTAAGAGCTAGAGGTGATAAATGACTCTAAGGAAACAGTGTCTTCCAGACACAAGAGGACAGATGAATGTGTGAATTCACAGAGACAGAGGCAGCACATATAAAACCCCCAGAGATCCAAGTCAGATGAGATCCCAGTACTGAGAGTTGGAAATGGACATGGGCTCCACCCCTAACCAAAAAGCTATCTACAATTAATTCCTGTTAGCAAAGGAAAATTCAGTCTCATTGGGTATATCAATTTCATTTCAGGGTAGGTACCATGTCCACTTAGCTACCACAAAATGAAAGCAATGGTAGTTTTGTGAATTTTTTGTTGTCTTTGCGTTTTTTTTTTTTTTTTTTTCTGATGTGGGGATCATTTTTTTTCTGTCTTTTGCCTATTTTGATTTTTAGTTTTAATGTTTTTGTGGGTATTTTGATTTTTGGATTTTTTTGTTTTTCTTTTTTTCTGTATTTTTTTTTTTTAAAGAGAGAAAGAATATAAAGTTGGGTGGGTAGAGAGGTGGGGAGGATCTGGGAGGAGTTGAGGGAGAAGAAAAACATGATTAAAATATATTCTATGAAGAAGTTTTTTAAAGTTGTCCTATAGAAAAAGAGACAGTAAAATACAATCTGTGATGAGAAGATAAAAATCAATTAACTGAAAGATCCACTAATGTTACATTTGGGAGATAAATCAAAAAGTTCATTACCAAAGTATTTCACATATTCATAGAAATAGAGAGTAGAAATAAATAAATAAAAAGACCTAAATTGGACATCTAGGCAAGCACTCTACTAGTAAAACCATATCTCTAGCTCCTTAGTTGGATATATGTGGAAGTGAAAACTATAATATATGAAATTACATGTATGATGACTGGGTATATGCATTGCAGAAGTACACACATAAACAGAAGGTTTCTAAATTAAAACCTGGAGGAAAAAAATGGAAGATGAGTCTGGGCTACATCATGAATTCTAGACCAACTTGGCTAAAGCAAGGTTATGTTTTAGAAAACCAAGAGAAAAAACCTCAAGGAAACAAAAGCCAAGAAAAAGTAAAACTCCACCGAGGAAGACTTGTTGAAAGAAATTAATGAAGAATCATGTACATGGTGACAAATGAGAAAAGTGACTGTTGTCAAGATGTCAGTTCTATCCAACTTGCTCTGTAGATTCAGCAGGCTCTTACTCAAAATGCTAGCAAAATTATAGTTCATACCAAGAGTTATGTGTTTTTCAAATGTGAGTACAACACAGATTGGAAAGGAAGAAGTGAAACTTTTGCTATTTATAGAGAACATTCACATAGACTGATGGTATCTACACAAAACAGATTATAAAACTTGTGAGTATGGATGTTCATGTCTATAATCACGGAATGTACAGGATGAGGCAGGAAGATTGTAATTTGAAGGCCAACATATCTAAAGAGAAAAACCTATCTTGCAAAAGAAAACACCAACAGTTAACTAAGGCAATTTAGTAAGATTGTAGAATACAACATTATTATACATGAATCATCTATTTGTCTTAACAATTGAAAATTAAAACTAAAAATTATGTCATTTACAGTAGCATCAAAAATGAAATACTTAAGAATATATATTACATAACATGTATAAACCTGTATCATGAAATCCATAAAATTAGTGAGACAGAAAATATTTTGACAAATGAAATTATATGCTGTATTTATTGGTCTAAAATGTGAGTATCATTTTCATGGAAATTCTCCTCATGTTGATCTACAGACTTATTTATATTCAAAGCGCTAACATGTCATTTTTTTAAAAAAAATAGAAATTGATGGTGTGATTCTAAGTGTCATATTCAATACAAATTGTCTAGAGTAGCCAAGGACAATCTTGAAAAATAACAAAGTTGGACAACTAAGACTACCTGGTATAAATATTTATTAAAAAGATACAATTGTTAAGACAATGTAGTGTTAACATTGTTCAGAAAGACTAGATAAGGAAAGTTGGAAATAGATTGGAAATAAGAGTAGAGCCACTTGTATATCATAACTGGTTTATAACAAAGTACAAAGCAATTTGTTGGACAAAGCATTGTATTTTCAGTAAATGTATTAGAATGATCAAATATATATTCATTTATAATTACATATATTCCATTGACTATATATATGGAAACTTAAGATTATATTACACCCTATAAGACAAACGGCAAATGAGTACTAGACCACTTCTCAAAAGTGTAAAACTTTCAGAAGGAAATCATTGGAGGAAAATCTTTGTAATATTGCAGAAACAAAGATTTCTTAGACACAACATTAAACATATGACCCATCAATGAGAAAAAGATAAATTGGGTTTCACCAAAACTTAAATTTCTTAAAAATCACTATTAAGGGCCAAGGATGTAGCTCAGTAAGTAGAGTGTTTGCCTAGCGTGTATAAAGCCCCAGGTTCAGTCCTCAGGACAACATAAACCAGATGTGGTAGAGAATCACTGATATTCCAGTTCTTGTGAGATGAAGCCAGGAGGATCAGAATTTCAAGGTCATACTTGGCTATATGAAGCTACCATGGAGTACATGAGACCCTTGTCTCAAAAAATGAATGAATGAGTACACAAAAAGACACACTAAAGGAAAACAACAAAGAACAAGTCATAAAATGGTTGAAGAAAATATTTTCAAGTCATATTTGTGTAAAAAACATCTACTTAGAATAGAAAAGATCTTTTACCACTCAGTAAAATGAACATAAACTACACACTTACAAATAGGAAGACATTCTGAATGATGTTTCCTAAAAGCAGATATAAAAATGGCAAATCAGCCCATGGAAAACTATCTCACATAATTTGTTATTAAGGAAGTACAATTTAATGCCACAATAAAATGCTGTTGCTCCATCACTATTAGAACAGCTAAATTTGAAGATATTGACCACCCTGGACAGAACGCAGAGCAGCATCTAAGGCATGATGGCTAGAACAGTGAGTGATACAAACACTTCAGCAGAGGTGGGCACTTTGTTACATACACACACCAGATGATCCCATCATTCCACTCCTCAGTGTTTACTGAGATAACTGAAAACATACAGGCACGCAAAGATTATCCATGTGTAGTCATAGAAGCTTTACTTGAAAAAATTCCAAGTCAGGAATGACTGAAATATACATCAGCAGGTGAGTAGATAAACACATTTTGGTGTGTAATGGACTAAGAGTTTATAATAGAAAGGAATGAGCTATGTGTAAGAATCCAGAATAATTGTGTTCCATGAATGAGACCAGACTCCAAATCACATGACTAATGGATTCCATTCATGTTAGACTCTAGAAAATGCAAATGGGAAACACATGGATGATTCCCTGACTGAAGGTAAGGAGCTGGAGAGGAGAAATGAGGAAACAGACTCAGGCTGGTGGATCTTGACTGTAGGGATGGTTTCACAGACTTCACAGGTATCCAAACCCATCAACCTATAGACTTTCCATGTGTATCATTATTGTATGTCATGTTAACCCCAATGATGTTGGGAAATTACCACTTTTTACCTTTTAGCCAATCAAATCTTTACTTTGGGATTTTGTATAAATCAAGGCAAACTGGTTCCAGCCATTTTGATGTCTCTATGAGAAGTTTCTTGCACTTAATGTGGTTCCTACTAATCTTACTAACAGATAAATGTAACACAGAGAAAACACAAGGGCCTGAGAGGGAAATCCTTGACCCCTAAAGGCATCTTCCTTCATTCCCTGTCGTCTATGGTCTGTCCTAAAAGTCAGTCTGGTTGCTTTGCTTTCTTTTTGAGTGCATATTATTTATAAGAATAGTCAGGTTCATTGTAATATTTCCACACATGACCCTTGTTCTCTTTGTCTTTCCCTCCTCAGATTCCTCCTTTCTCCTTTAATCGTCTCCCTTCTACTTAGGTGGTATTTCTCCTCCACATATTCTCTGTATAAGATAAAATGTGATAGTTTTTTTTCTGGGAGTGGCTTATTTTACTTGACATGACGGTATTCGGCTATATACATTTTCCTGCTTTTGATATGATTTCTTCATGGCTGAATAGTACTTCATTGTGTATCTGTACCACACTTTCTTTATCTGCCCACTTGATGGCCAGCTTTATCTACCAAGGATCAATGTTAATATCAATAAAACCATGAACACCCATAAAAGTAATTCAGTCAATAAATAGGCACACAAACAGCACAGAAGTTTTAACCACCCAGAGGGACCATCTTCCTGAACAAGAACACTGGGAGGAGAGTGATATAAAAGGGTCAAGTTCAGGAGTGTGTTAAAATCTTTGGGGGGTGGAATGATGTGCATAACTGTAAAACAACATGGATCTATGTCCCATTTTTAATTTCATTTTATTTTAATGACTTTATAGGACAGTGAATTTTTTTATTTTTTTATTTTTATTTTTTTGTCTTCTTTTTTTTTCTTTTCAGCCCTTTAATATACATTTCATTTCTCTCCATATTTTTTCCCTTTTTTTTATTTTGCAATACAATTCAGTTCTACATATCAGCCTCAGATTCCCTTGTGGACAGTGAATTTTTATGACCATTGAAGAAAGGTCTGTGAAATTGAGAATCACTATTTTAGGACATTCGTATTGCTGCTGCTGTTCAGTTTACAGTGAGATTGCATTCTGATAGAATCACCATGAAGATGAAGACACAAGTCAAAATGCACTTAGTACTGCTAACACACCAAACACTATTGTTCAGCCACAGAATATGTATCAGAATCTTGGTTGTTGCTGGGACAGTGGTGCTGGACAGTGGTGTGACTGAGCAGAATTTGCAGCTGTTTTTGCCTGGCATGGATAGTGAACATCTTAGCTAGGGCCCACCAGCTGGAGGAAAGACCAAATTTTCAAACAGTGAGTATCATTTTTATTTGATGCTTTTTACATTTGTATCAGTTAAAGTTGGAAAATGGGAAGCTGAACCACAGAGATCTAGGAACCTGTTCATACTAAAATCTAATTACAGAAATGCACAAAAATCTCTATCAAATCTAAAGAATTGTTACTCTGTTTAAGAGAAAACAGATTCTATAACCCACAAGAGTTATATGTTATATATTATATATTAAATAATGCATTTGGCTAATTCAAACAAATGAGACAGGTTTTTCTTTGATTATGATCAAAGAGCTAGATGGGTATCATAATAATTCTACACAGATGACATCAATGAAAAATCAACCCATGTCCCCTAGAATGCATGTGACATCTCACTGAAGCCTCAGGAGTCTCCTTCAGCAGGGGCATACTTGGGGGTTATGAGGTTTTCTGAAAGTGACATTATGATTGTACTGTCCCTTTAGTGGCATGACTGTCCAGATGCTATCATGTTGAAAGACTAAAACACGTTTGCAAAGTTCACAAGGGCTTAACATAGGCTTTTACAAAAGAAGTCTGGCTATGATTACACAAGTGTGTGTGGCTCACTCCCACCTGGCAGGATTCGGGGCAGGCCCATGGTACAATGCTGCTATTTTGACATTTTCTTTCTCCGAGTATAAAGACAGCCATTAAAGAGGTGTAAATTTTCCTGAACAGCATTTCACCTATTCATATATCATTTAGTTTTCAAAGCTCCATGCCTGTGCCTGTTTCTCCTTCCTTCAATTCCCTTGTGGAGACTGCAGTTTCTAGTCTGGGCATCAGCAAACCAAAGCCGCTTGAACACCCTACAGGGATGTAATTACTCCATCAGAGACCCTTGATCATCTTCATCATACTACTAATTTCTGCCTGATTTAAGCCTGTATTTGTTGCTGCCTATTACTAGTCCAGAGCTGACACTGCAGGGCTGTTATCAGAGTGGCCTGGCTGTCTGTCATTTCCTTCGCCATGGATACATGATAGTATTTTGGCATTTGCAAAGAAAGCATTGCGGAGAACGCCCTGAACCAAGCCCTTTGCACTGGATTAGCACTCATAGATCCTGGGCTTCTACTCAGGCTTTGGCATTTACAGGTCATATACACAGATAAGCCAGTCAATCTCTCTGAATCTCATTTTTCTGTCTCTGAAACCTAAGTGACAAAAACATCAGCCCATTGCATAAGACCAACATCTCTCTCTTAGAGACCATTTCTTGCTCAGCTCCTGGAGAACATATGAGCTACAGTGTAGGTAGGCGCACTGTAGACCTCTGGTCACATTTTCAGTGGACAACTTTGATCAACAATAATAACATTAGTTATATAGTGTACTTCTTTAGTATTAATTTCTTGGTCTCTGAACATGGGGATAGAAACTGGAAGACTTCTTGTCAACGTGGTTGGATGTCTGGACGGCATTCCAGACCGTGTGATGGAAGAACAGAGGAGCATTAGAAGGTGTGTGAGTATTCTACTGCCTTTCATGTTCTGGGCACTTCAAAGGGAATGCAGGGTTGGATGTTAGACCTGGACCAGGAACTGCTGGGCTCTTCCTGCATCTTCAGAGAAGCCCTCTCAGGTCTTCTGTGTGACTTGCCTCCAGGATTCAATAGCAACCTGATCTATCAAACCTGCATTTTTGCATTATCTTTCCTATCACTGTGCTTGCTTATGGCATGACAATGCAGTTAGCATCTACTAAATTCTGGGCTGCTCCCTAGAGCCTGCAGGTTCTAGAAAAGTTTGGTTAAGGCCTGTGGCTAGTACAAGCTAGTGTGTTGGTGTCATATGGATGGAGGCAGTCAGAACCAATTTGAACCATCAGATTTCTTCTATCCCGATGATGTCACAGGATCCAGATGGTATAGCTCCATGATGCACCAGGCTACTGAGATGGGATGTACTGAACTAAACTTCAGCAAGAAATAATCCTTTGTGGTTTAGGTTACCTGGAGTTTGGAGGTTTGTTTACTGCCACAGGTAGTGTTGACTGTCACATCTAAAACAGGGTGGCAGATATGGAAGTGTGTTGAAATCTTTCTAGAGAAAAAATTCAATACATTTCTTAAGAAAGACCATGTTAACCAGACTTTCACAAACTAGAACTGTTGAAAAAAAGGTTAGCCAATTTAAATATTACAGTATTTAAACAAACTGAGGGGAGCCACACTGTGAAGCAGCTGCTGAAGGTCTTCCTTGTGCCATTCTATCTTTGATCATTGGGAAATTCAGTAGGATGGTGAAGGGAAAGCTTCAGGAATGTAGGCCACAGTGAACTCATAAGCGATAGGTTTAGGGAAAACATATCAGGCATGTTTTCTCCTTTAGCCAAGTCAACTTCTTCCTTTTGTTTTTTTCTGAGGAAAAAAATATATTCAGGGTGTTAGATTTTTACTGTCCTTTTAGAGGACTACAAAATCAGAATGACTTTGACACAGGCACCAAGGCAATTTTCTTCCCTAATTTACTAGATTTCTTTAGGCCTTAGGCCATCCTTGCTTTCGGGCGGTTGCCAGGCAACAGCTTAAATCCATTGGTCCAAAATACCTCAGAGTAGCCTGTGCTTTGAAAGAGTCAAGCTTTAGTAGGTTCTTTTGACCCCTGGCAAAAACAAAGATGTGTGAGCATTTTGAAAGGTGGCCTGCAGTACTTTCCCCACTACGTTTTGCACTTTAGGATAGTGGCAGTAGGTTTTGGCCTCTTAGTCTCATTTCACATTAAACAAGTCACCTTCAGTGACCTTCACTGGCTGGGGGAGAGTGCATAGAGATGGAGTTAACATGGTAGTCAATGTGAGTGACACTCAGACAATGCAGACCACTGTTTTTACCTGTCCAAGGAGGCATCAGAAGTACTCAAGTATGAGACTAGGCTGGAAACAGCATAGGAAGGTGGGGACATTCAAGGAAACACAGGTGGCATGACATCACAGGGTATTAAGGAAGAGCATTGGCCACAGTCTAGGAGCTGCCCAGAGGGTGGTAAGCTTTTTCCATTCAAACCAACAAAGGTAATAATGGCAGTGGTAGAAGGAAGTCTAGAGTTCTTTTAGTACAAACGCTCCCATGTTCTGAGTTTTAAAATCAGTGGATGAAGTTATGAAGGGATTCATGTGATGTCATGCAGTTGAAAGATTCAGGAAGCGTGTTTGAACCTCTCAATCACCAGTAACTGCCTCTCATATTGGCCACTGAGATGTACTATGCAGATATCTGCAGTGGGGAAACAACACTCATTCATGCATTTGTTTACTGACCTTGAGAAGAAACTTCCATTTGTATGTAAATATTCCCTGATTCAGTCACTGTGGGGTGCATGTGTGTGTGTACATGCACACACCCGTGCACATGCACACACCCGTGCACCATGGCACACGGTAGAAGTCAGAGTCAGTTCTTTCACCATGGGAGTCCTGGGGATTGAACGCAGGTCATCGGGCATGTTTAGCAGCTGAGCCATCTGCTTGGGCCCTGCATCCTCTTTCTGTGTTAAGCACTTCAGAGTTTTGAGGAGTTTGTGTAAGTAGAGGCTCTACATCTTCCCTCCCATTCTCACTGCTCTTTCCTTGGGACTAGAGGTGAATGCTGCTCTTCTTGTCTCAAAGTGGATCCAGCTCCCCAGCTGCCTCTGCAACAAGAGAGAGGGAAAAACCTCCTGGGACTACTTAGCAGGTGAGCTCCTTTATGGATTGTGTGGCTCTCAGAGGTCTAAGTACTTCCCAAGGAAAGTTTGCTACTTTCCTTCCTGAATCCCTGGAAACTGCCTGTCCCTGGGAACCAGTAAAACCCTATGATGTTTCCAGGTCCAGACATGGCAGACGCCCGGCAGGGATCAGGTTGGTGGATGGATTGTGAGGGTAGAGGATCAGGGACATGATTCAGGGTTGTGGTCTTACAGAGTTCCACACACAGTTTGAATATAAATTTGAGTTCATGTTTTATTTTTTTCCCCTTCCCTGTGGATTGCCTGTCCACTGTCCTAAATGCTGCCTCAGCTGCCCCCACAGATGAGGCAGCAGCTGCTTGGTGCTCTGTGGTGAACTCGCATGTGCACCTGCACACCACTGGAGCCATGTTGCCATGAGTGGCAGTTGTTAGTTCCACGTGCTGGGAATGTGACACATTGTGGGCAGAGAAGAACAGCAGGTAGATGATAAAAACCTTGGCTCTTCACTTTTTGGCATCGGTAAAGTGAGCATTCCCACAGAAAGATGACCAACTGAAGATGCTGGGGTGTAACAGGAAAGGAGGGTGAAGGGAGGAAAGGAAGGGCAGACAGGTTGGGGGATAGAGGGATGGGAAGAGAAGAGAAGAGAAAGAAGGAGAGAGAGGAGAGAGAGAGAGTTGTGTCATTTGTATCCACTTATACATGTATGTTTGTTAAAGTATGAAAGTAGGAGGTCTTTAGCCTGAGGCTGTTACTTCTAGTTCCTAAATAACAAACTACATGCCAAATCAATATGCTAACAATCTGAAATCTATCTTAAAATATACATTATTTTCCTAACAGATAACTGTGGTACATCCAATCACAACCAGCTAAATCACAGGTAGCCAACTAGTCAAAACTTGCCCGGATAAGGACAATGCCTTATCCCACAGCATGCCCAAATAAAGTGAACGCTCAGCTATGGCTGAGCCTCTGAGTCTAGAATATAAATTATGTTCCTCAAGCTGCTGGCTGGAGCTCTCTGGAACTCCTTTGCTTAGTGCTGCCCAATCAACAAATCATGTAATGATCAAATAAACTATTATCATGTAGAGTTTATCTTTTAATGTCTGCACATATACCTGTGCATATATATGCATATGTGTTTAGGTATGCATATATGTATATGTATATATGTTTATATATGTATGTGTATATATTTATTATTCATTCATATAGTTTATATATTATATATAAGTATATAAACTGCTATTAGTATATTACTCAAATATGTGTATTTATATGTGTGTGTGTGTATACATGTGTGTGTAAATATGTAATCACTTTTCTATTGCTGTGATAAAATACTATGACCAGGCAAGTTACAAAAAAAAATTTATTTGGGTTTATGATTCCAGAGGGCAAGAGTCCATGATGGCAGAGTTGAGGTATGATGGTCGAAGCATGAAGCTGAGAACTCATACCTTGATTGTAAACGTGAAGCTGAGAAAATGAACTAGAAAAATACGATTCTTTAAATTCTCAAAGGCTATCTCTTTGACAACATCTAGTGACATTCTTCATCAGCACTATCAACTGGGGACCACATATTTGAATGTGAAGATCATAGGGGCATCTCATTCAAATCAATATATACACACAGGTACGTGCACACATGCAACACACATATACACACATATATAAAACACACACACACACACACACATATATCATTAAGGCTTAAACAATTCTAAGATAAAATAACAAGCAATTTAAAATTACTATAGAAGTAATTTCTAAAATATTTGATTTAGCCAACTCTAAAACTCCTTTTTCACACCCACTTTCACTATCAAGCCTAGGCTGGTTAAACATTCAGGAGCTCAGCTTCTGCCTCCCAAAGACTTGGATTTAAGCTAGTACCACTGTGCTGTAGTAGGGCTTTGTCGGATTTTCTTTGGACTGCCAGCCCCTAAATAATGACACAGAGACTTGTTCATTATGAAAGCTTGGCCTTTAGCTTAAGCTTGTTCCCAACTAGCTCTTATAAATTAACCTGCTTCTATTAATCTACATTCTGCCACATGACTTTCTATCTCTCCTCCATTCTGTGTGTCCAACTCCCCCCATGTCTCACTGGCATCTCCCGCTATGCAATATTCTAACCCAGAGTTCCTGTCTCTGCCCGGAAGTCCCACCTATTCTCTCCTGCCTAGCTATTAGCCATTCAACTGTTTAAGTCAATCAGGTACCTTAGACGGGTGAGGCAAAGCATAGACACATCTTCATAGAGTGTAAACAAATATCCCACAACAATGTATCCTAAAAATAGCATTTTGGTAAGTGAGCACATTAAACTCCTGTCCAGGGTGTGTGGGGTGTGGGGTATGTGTGCTAGGCTTACATAGTTACACGGTGCAAACTCGGTTTGGCACAAATTTTGTGTCATTTTCAGAGACTGGCTGATCATCTTCTTCTTTGGTTTGTTCCTCATCCACTTCCTGCTCTGTCCAGTGGGAGTCCCAGATCACAGGTGCACTTAGGACAGAACCACCGGCTTCCAATCCTTTCATGTGTCCAATGACTCCATTGAAAACAGTCTGGGTGGATTTTGTTCCAATCGGATGATCTGACAAGCAAGTTGCAAGTTCTGTTTAATGGTTGCTAATAACTTGTTATCACACACACACACACACACACACACACACACACACACACACACACATACACACACACACACATTGAGAGTTCCAAAACAATATGTTTTGGTAATATCCACCTCCCAACTCTTTCCAGATTCGCTCCGTTCCCTATCCACCCAACTTTGTGTCCTTATAAGAATCCTTGATGACTAATTTATGTTGCCCAAAACAGTCTTGGATGTGTGGTCTTCTGTACACAGTCAACTTACCAGGACCTATACTCTTAGAGAAGACTAAGCCTCCTTTTCCTAGCAGCTAAGAATTGTCATTCACTCCACAGCTGGTGGTGGGATTGTGTGCCCAGCTACCCTCTCCTTGCTGGAATTTTGCCTGGTTTGGGCTTGCAGATTTTGTGCATGCTGTCCCGACTGATGTGAATTCATATGTGTGGCTTTCTTGATGTGTCCAGAAAATGTTTCCTTGTAGTTTTCAACTGCCTCTAATTCTTACGGTTTTTCTGCCCTCTTTACCACAGCAGTCCCTGAGCCTTGGGAAAGGAAGTGTGGCATACACACACACACGCACATACACACAAATGTGTGTGCATATATACATATATACATATATATACATACACACACATGTGTGTATATATACATATATATACATACACACGCACATACACTATATATATATCTATATATATATCTCGCATTTAGGGCTGAGCATTTTTCAGTCTCTTGTTCCCTGCCCCTTGGCCAGTTGTGAGTCTCTGTGTTAATCATCATCTACTGCAAATAGAAGCTTCTTGGTTAAGAGATGCATTCATCTATGGGTATAGTGATAAATCATTAGGAATCATTTAATACTATATTCCCTTTACAACATAATAGTAGAAGGTTCTCCCCTAGGACTTATGAGCTGTCTCGCCATAGTTTCTTGGCCCAGTAATCATGCCAGGTATTCCATCAGTTAGATACATATTTGCCTGCTAATAAGGTTGTTCTGCAACTAAATCCTACTAAGACCAAAATGAGGATAAGGCAAGTGAGATGCCTTGGAAGCAGAATTAACACAGAAATTGATGCCTTTCTAATTTTTTTTTTTTGTTTTAGAAACTTCCCTCACCCCACGGTCAGATGGTGAAATCATGAGGCACAATGACCAACAAGAAGAGATGGGGTTCTTACAGCCTCCATACATGGCAGTCCATAGGCGTGCACTTACCCTCGATATCAACCCTTGGACATCTGATATAAACAAGTCAAATATAAAACACCACACAAAACCTGTCAGTTTCTCACGAATGTTTCTCAGTTTTGAGTTAGCTAAAAACAGATTCTTGGGAATAACAACAGAAGGGGCTTAGGAATAAAATGATACCAACTGAGCACCAACCTAGTTTTATTTTAGAAGAATAGACATTGTGGAATGACATGGTACAAAGAACAACTTTGAAAGACAAAATTAGACATAATTAGGAAAAATGAAGAAGATAAGGCATAAATCAAAAATATATTTCCCAGCTTGATTAGCGACCTCAGTAGGTACAGTGTAAGATGCATGATTTCCAGAAATTATTGTGCACCTGTGTATTCCAGGACTGAGGTGAAATCTGCCCCCTTTCAGGTGCAAATGGATGAATATCATGTGTAACCTCTTTCTTGAGCTATTTTGGACTGGCTTGAGTGTTTGCCTTATGCTCCCCTCCATAACAACCCGTTGCTATGCTCTTAGTAACTATAGTGGTGTCATTAGCCTCCACACAGAAACCTAATGCTGAGAGGTAAATTTCACGTCATCTTCTTTGTCAAGTGTAAGACACACCTTCTTCCAGAGGACTTCTCTGGCAGTCATTCTAAAGCTTTGCTCTTTTTTCTCTATTTCATCTTCCTTTTTAAAGTGTTCTGTTGTCTTTAAAACAATGAAATAGTGTTCTAGCTGGCACCAACACCTTCTATAACCTACTGCACCTCCTAGCATATCTCATGCTCCCAGCTGTTTTTAGTATTTTCTGAACAGAATATGACTGTTCACTGTTCATGTCCCGGTTCAGTGCAACTTCATTTACTTGGAAGGTCCTGACTCTTCTCTAGTGTTTAAGAGCAACACACCCACTATGTCTAGAGTCTAGAAGCTCTTCCTTGAATCCTCCTAAATTACTGCAAAGTTGGGGGGTTGATGTCACTTCTAAACCTTTATTGAAATGTTGTGGCTGTTTTCTTTCTCTGCTTTCCCCTTTCCCCATTTCAAGCAGAAGTTAAGACTCTGAGGAATTGTGCCAAAGGGAAAAATAAGAGGAGCTTAAAATACACTGTCCTTTATGTGTTTTGTAAAAACTTAATCCATTAAGATGAACATATTAGTACATTGGCACAGTAGGAGAGAGAAGGAAGGTCCCGTGCAATGGGGCATGAGAGAAAGGGCTGGGAGGTCACAGGAGGAAGGGCTGAGGCCACAGCTTCAAGGTGATGCCACACAGTGTAGGCAAGACTGACCAGCATAGCTGGAGGTTTGCCAAAGAGCACAGTAGTGGGCCGCTAATGTTCAATCTTTCCAAAGACTGTCAACGTCCTAAGCAGGCCTTTGGAGTGACAGAGTTCTTGGGCCTGATAAGATAATGTAACCTGAATAACAGTGGCACAGAATAACAGATATGAACAGGGCCTGGTGGCCTTGCTAGGTGTCAATACTGAATTACTGGTGGAGTAAGTAATGGATAAGTTCATGGAAAGAGGCTTCTATATGACTTTCAAGCTGGATAAGAACTGGGTTGATCTGGAGAGGAACCATATAGGCCATTTGTTGCAAACCCAGCCTATGCACTAATACTTTATAGTTGTTACCCTACTGATTTATTTTGCTCATTAAATTTGCATGATATGCAATGCTCTCATCATTTTTATTCTGCATTTGTATTATCTCACCCCAGTTACAGAAAACCCTTTTAGAGAACTGTGTGATTTGAGACACAAGTTTGTCACATGGTGAGTAACAACTAGGTTTCCACCAAGAGAAAACTAAGGAGAGTCAAGCATAAAGATGTGAATCCATCTTATTGTCCTCATAGATGGTCACATGCTGGGAAATAGTTCAAGTGCATCCAGAGACCCACCAATAATTGTCCCTACGTTCTCAGTTTCACGAAATTAGTTTATCTGTGTGTAGTTGTAGGCATTTAAATTTGCAGTCTGTGAAAGAATTTTGTCCCCAAGATGATACGATTTGGGAATTGGCTTTAGCATAAACATTAGGTAATCTCCCATTATCAATCCAGAGATGATATATAAATAGGGAAAATACTATATCACTTGTTAGAATGTGTCTGACTCATGGCTATTCTTTTTAATCATAGCAACCATTTGTGTGTTATTACCAGAAAGGATGGGCTGCAGTCTCCTTTTGCTTTGATACAGAGCTATACATTAGTAAAAGTAGAAATACCATCTTAAAATTTAGTATATAAAAATGTTCATTATACAACATGGCAGGATCAAAATTGAGTATGGGTTATGACCATATTTTTTTTCTTGAGACAGGGTTTCATTAATCTCTAAAGCTATCCTCAAACTCACTATGTAGCCAGGGATGATCTTAACATTTTGATTCAGGCATCTGCTACCATCTCTAACTCATGTGGCACTGGGGTTCAAACAGGACCTCCTTCACACAAAGCAAGCACTGTACCAACTGAGCTACATCCTCAGTCCCATGTCAGCATATATATGCACACCGGCAGAATCTCCACGTTTAGTATTAGTTTCATGTAACTGGTTGCGTATTAAAATATATCAAGGGGCTGGAGAGATGGCTCAGCAGTTAAGAGCACTGGCTGCCCTTCCAGAAATCCTGAGTTCAATTCTCAGCAACCACATGGTGGCTCACAACCATCTCTAGTGGGATCTAATGCCCTTTTCTGGCATAAAGGTGTATGTACATGTAGAGAGAGCACTCATGTACATAAAATAAATCTTAAAAATATATCAAAATATTAACCCTGATTACCTCTGAACAGCAACTTCTGATGATATTTGTAATTTTTATTATTATAGTAATAGTACCAACAATGATGCCACTACACAATGCCTTCTGCTTTCCAGATCTCGCTGCAACTCCTCCCTCTTCATGTCCTGGAGGGGGAAGGGGAGCTCATGTGTACTCAACACTCCTGAAGGACAGGCCTTGAAGAGTTGTTTTTTTTTTTCCTCTATATTCCCCAATGTGACATGGACACGAAACACAGTGATTGGATTGGATTTGCTAAGTGTTTTGTTTGTTTAAGCAAGCTTCATTTCCATATTAAATGCAATCAAGGGATTTTACGTAAAACTCCAGATTTCTAGTTTCTTTTAAGTTCCTAAAGTTTAGAAAACCTTATCAGTATCTACATGGCCTTACTTGTTCTTGCTTGTGGTGTTTTATGAAATTAGCTTATTTGTACTTTCCTGCCAGCACATAAATTCAAAGTCTATGAATGTCCTCTCAACCCAGGACAAGGTATGGGACTTGGAGTTAGATTAAGTAGTAGGCCATTTCCCACAATCAGTTTGCTTTAAGAGGCCACATCGCTCAGAGGACACTGAGGGCTTTGAAATGAGATATTTTCTCAGAACTCATTTGATTGTTGAATTTGACTGAACTCATTAGGTTCATAGTAGTGATCAGACAGTTATTCTCAGGTTTCCTTTTCACTCTAAGAAATTATTAAAGTATTTTACTAAAATGAATCGTATCTATCCTTAGTTACCATATTAGAAATTTAGCAGGAAATTGTGTTTGTTTACAAATGTGTTTAAAACAGTAAGTGGCACTTGGTGGTGCGTGCCTATAATTCTAGAACTGGGAAGTTGGGCTTTAGAGTGAGACATTGTCTCAAAGCACTGAAAAGTAAATAAAAAAAAAGATAAAGGGGGATGTGGCTCAATGACAGAGTACTTACCCAGGGTGCATGAGTCCCTGGGTTAGATCCCAAGCACTAGAAAAGTAGTTAAAAAAAAAAGTCTATGAAACATTGGCTTAAATGGCATTTAAGTTAATTAAGAAAATAACTAGATTTTTCCATACCAAATTTTTAAAAAGAGACGTGATGTTTTTCATACCTGCAAAGCTCTTAGTAGCCTGGTGATAATTGTATCTGGTCTCTCAATTTTACCAACTAAGCTTCACCCCCAGATGTGGGGAGATTACACATCATTTAAGCCCCTTGAGACTGTTATGACAGTTCCATAGGAGGATGAGCATGAAAAGATGTCTTAGTATTTTTGTGAAATGACTTTTGGCTTCATAGTCTCCCTATAAATGTTCAAGGATGCCTATGGACCACCAGATAGTATTTTGAAAATAAATGAGCAATTATAATCTTTCTAAAAATTATATTAATATTCACATTTTTCACTAGACACTTTATAGTGCTGCCTCAGACTCTGAAGGCAGTAGAGATAGATGATAAAGCAGAAGAACCATGTAAATGTTACAAAACATTAAAATAAATTTTAAATTCTAACCTTACAAGTTTTACACAAACAATAACTTACTATGTACGTCTTCTTAAATGAATTACTTAATGATACTAACACGAAATAAAAATAAAAATAACTGAAAATAATACAGATGCCAGCATAACATCATTGCATAAATGTTTCCGTATGTAAAATCATTGCAGCATGTATGATGCAGCCTGCTTGATAGTTTAAAATCATGAGTACCTGCTTGAGTCTATGGGCAAGTGAGTGAATGTGCCACCAGAAGCCAGAAGAGAAGGTCACATCCCTGAAAGGCAGAATTACAGGGGCTTGTGACCCGCCTGATGTGGGTACTGGGGACTGACCCTGGGTCTTCTGGAGGAGCAGGAGGAGTTCTCAGCTGCCAAGCCATCTGTCTAGTGAAACAATGCTACTTTTGGATTCATATCCATTCCTTTGTTCATTTTACAGTTCTCATCTGCTACTGAGTGGCACTATATTACTAAAGATATTCAAAATAGTGAAAAATCAACAGTTGTGTTTTGACCACACATATATATGGAGAGAGAGAGAGAGAGAGAGAGAGAGAGAGAGAGAGAGAGAGAGAGAGAGAGAGAGAGAGATGTTTGTGACCTGTGGCTCAAATTTTGCCCAGTGCTCAAGTCTGTTAACTTACAAGTTGTCCTTGCTGCTTTTGAGCTAAAGAGTCACAGTGAGTCCACATGTCTCACAAAACCAAAGATATTTGCTCTCTGGCTCTTCACACATATACACAAAATCTCTGTCCCTGATTTAGAACAGCAGTTTGAATGTTCCGTGAATAATCACAGATGAGCACTCCGTGAGTCTCGGTTTTTTGAGATTACTCTGAAGACATTAGCCCCTAGAAGCGAATGGGTTGCATCAAGAGCAATTCAAGCTGCTGGAATATAGCATGAGTAGAAATCATCTACAAAGAAGTGAGTGGTGACTGAGGCAAGTGGCCCTTTCTAGATGATGTTCTCAGCTGATCTCCATGTCCTTGGCTGATTCCCAAGGCTCCAAACTACCCACAGCATCTTCCTCTTGCTTTCCTGAGATCTCAGCATGAACAAGCACCTAGTCAGATCTACTCTAATGACACAGATGTGACCTTTTAGTAAGTACATACTGTCTCTCAGGACTGTGCTGTTCAGGATAGGTGCTGGTGAACCTCTGGTTGCTGCATTTGGAACAAGGTCTTTTTGGTTTATTTATTCGTTTGTTGTTTTCTTTTTTATTAATTTTTAATTCATTTTACATACCAATCACAGATCCTCCTCTCATCTTTCCTCCCACTCCCCCCCCAGCCTCCATCCCCATGTATCCCCCCCTCCCCTCCTCCAAAAGGGTAAGGCCTCCTATGGGGTGTCACCAAAGCTTGGTACGTTCAGTTGAGGCAGGACCAAGCCCCTCCCCGCTGCATCAAGGCTGAGCAAGATGTCTCACCATAGGTAATGGGCTCCAGAAAGCCAGCTCTTGCACCAGGGATTGATCCTGATCACACTGTCAGGGGCCCCTCAGCCGGACTAAGCTACACAACTGTCTCCCATATGCAGAGGCCTAGTCTGGTCCCATGTCCGCTCCACAGCTGTTGGTCTAAAGTTTGTGACTTCCTATGAGCTGGTTCAATTGTCTCTATTGATTTCCCCATCATGGTCTTGACTCCCCTTGCTCATTGAATCCCTCTTTCTTCTCCTTGACTGGACTCCTGGAGCTTGGCCTGGTATTTGCCTGTGGATCTCTGCATCTGCTTCCATCAATTACTGGATGAAGTCTCTGTGATGACAGGGTATTCACCAATCTGATTACCAGGGTAGGCCACTTCTGTTTGTTGTTTTCTTTCTTTAGATTACAAGCTCCTTCTGGCTGTGTGCATTACACAATAGGGAAATCCAGGCTATCATATCACAGGCCAAAGAACGGATGACTTTCAGGTTGTTAGGCTTTGACTAGGAAATGTCCATTTGCTGTCCAACACCTTCTGCATTGTTGGAATCTTGGCCTCCAGGTGGCGATGTTGGTTTTGAGAGATTCTTTGAAACTTAGGAAGGAGGGAGTAATTAGAGGAAGTGTGTTATTGGGGCCTTTCTTATGCCTGGCCTATCCCCATGAGGTCAGTGGTAGCCTCCATTACGTTCTTATTTTGACTCAACACAGATCTAGAAGCAATGCAGCTGTCGACTATAGGCTGAAGTCACTTAAACGCCATATACCGCCATAGTCCTTCCTCCTTTGAATTCTCTCTCGAGAAGTAATAAAAACCCAGCATAGATGTTATAATTGATGTGTAAACCAGTCTCAGATTAACTGTGTAAAGAAATTTGTATCTTATGAGGGTGGCATTCATTAGTTTCCTTCAGTGGTTTAACTATAAACAGATCATCTGTTTTTCGAGAGACAATGCCATTGCGAAAGAGACTCTGCCCCCAGGTAAAACTATGAAGGAGAAAATCTCTTGGTCTTCCTTGTTTCTTCTTAACAACTTCCTTTTTCTTGCAGGTAATTATGTATTGACACTAATGATAGTGTAGCTATAATAATTGCAAAAAAATTTAATTCTTGCATTTTTGCCTCTATTGATTACTTACTAGTCTCCTATGGATTTATGTATTTTTTTAATCAAAAATTTTAAAAATGCTATTACTTAATAGCAATTGAAACTAAGCTAAAAGATTTTCTGATTCACATTGTCAAGAAGAGGTGACTGGTGTATTTATCTCTGAACTCCTCTACACCTTTATTGACTAGTCTTTGGGTAATACTCTAGAACCTAGATATTACCTGCCTATTTTATCTTCTATTGCTAATTTACATATATTACTAATAGAGCTGAGATAATTCATACTGTGACTTATTGGGATTGGTTAATTTATGAATTCTTTTAACATTTTTCTTCTTATTTTTGTGTCAGATTTTTAATATTTATTTAATTATTTTAGTCCATATGTAAAATAAATGGTTTCATTTGAAAACTGTTATACATATATTTTAGTGTATCTTGACTGATCTCTCTTTTTACTGTCTGCTATGGGGGATTGAACCCAGAGCCTTGTGCATACTAGGCAAGTACTTTACTAATAAGCTATACATCAGCACTGATTATTTTTAATTTAATTTAATGAATTTTTATATACAGGCTTTCATGTAGCTTGGGCTAGCCTAAAATTTGCGGTCTATCAGAGGTTTGTCTTAGACTATCTACCACTCCTACCCTCAAGTTCTGGGTTTGCAGGCATGCATGTACCAACACACCCAGATGGTTGACCATTTTTCCAAACTATTTTTGTCTTGTCCTAGGTTACATTAATGCCCTTAGGGTGCTCTTGTCTTCCAAAAACATACATTGAACAAAAAATTACAACATGATGTTTCTCCTCCAGGGCAAACTGATTTTTACTAATAAATAGAATTTGAATGATGGAATCTGAAGCACCAGCCTACAAGCTCTATAAAAATGTAATGTGGGTGGGTGTTGGGGAAAGGTGTTGAGAAGCCACAGGACATATGCCAGCTGGGCTTTGCTTTTTCATGAGGTGATCCCATGAAAAAATTGTACATTTTAGCCTGTTAACCATTTTTTTTTGCAGTATTGGTAACTAGAAATTTTGTCAAATTGTATATCTTATTGGAATCTAAGTTCTGATAAATACATACAAAAGATCTCAGTAGACGTTTCTCACCCAGGTTTATGAAAAATATTCAATATCATTAATGATCAGAGAACTAATAATTAAAACCACAATATCACCAACAAGAACTAGCTAAAACTTTGTTACTAAAGACAAAATACATGTTGGCTGCAAGATAAAGAAATCAAGTTGGAACTGAATTGGAATATCTAGATTTCTTATCGTTGGAAGGTCCTATGTATGCTTCTGGGAAATAAAAGGTAACCAACAGTCTTTCTTGGATGTGAGCTCTATGACCTACAATGCCAACTTTGCCAGGCAAGATATGCAAACTCCTGTAATAGTGGCACAGCTGTTGTGTGTGGGTGTAACCAACTACCCTTTGAATTTGAGACCTGATCCACAGGAAGGACTATGTACAAACCTTGTCAGAAACCCATGGCTGGGGAAGTCATAGTCCATAGGGGGCAAACTCACTGTTGTTGTTTAGCTAAATTGACATAACACCAAACTGCACTCTAAAGATTGACATTTATACCCACCCATAGACACATTACTCTAATCCTTAATCAGAGACACATCTCTTTGCCATGTACTGTGGTGAATGCAGATTCATGGCTGCTTAAGTTGCTTTAGAATAAGTGATGGTTGAGGTTGAGTGCCCAGCCCTAAATAGGTTATTTATATCGTCACTGAACTTTGCAGAAAAAAAGAGGGTGTAGAAGATGAGAGGTCCTTGTACTCACAGCACCAGGGAAAGCAGGAATGTTAAACTCCAGGCTTTTCTCTTTAATGGAAGACATTTTCATATTTTCCACCTGGAAAGCTGGGGTTTGTTGTAGTTGATAATCCAGTGATCTTTTGCTATCTGTAGAGCCAGGCTTCACCCAGACTATTACTTTTTATCCCAGACTCCTGAGTGTTGTTTCTCAATCAACAGAACCCATTCTTGTGAGAGAGTCACAGGTACTTTGCATCAGAGTTTTGATGTGGTCATGCCTTAAGCTTTGTTGTAATTGTCCCAAGAAAACTTTTCCCCAAAGTTGCACTGTGCCTAAATATGTCAAAAATAAACTGACCAGGGTCAGAATCTAGAAATTTGAACCAATAGCAGCAAACTAAATCACGCTGAACCAGATTTCCTATTTGCCTCACGTGTATCATTCCTCTACCAGCCATAGCATTGGCAGAGACCACCATAAGAGTGGAAAGAAAATAAGAACAGGAAGGTAGGAAGGCTGGCTATGAAATGCTGTCTGCAGAGAATGACATAGATATTGGGAATATGATTGCAAAATAGCTCCAGTTGCCCGCACTGGGACTTCAAAAGACTGGGCCTGCCACGAGCCAATCACAGACTGGGAAGGGGCTCATAAGGCCCTATGCCTCCATGCTGAATTATTGGCGACCCATGGATTCTTGGGAAGAGACAGTTATTGTCTTTATCTGTGTAGCTGCCATATGAACTCACCAGGCTCCAGTGGATAGTTCTAAACTCATGACCACACAGAAGGTTTTTGTAAACATTGGTGTGTCATAAAACAAAACAAAAAGACAGGAATGTGGTAAAGAAAGAAGATGGCAGGCATGGAGGGAGTTAAAAGTGGGTGGGGGATGAGAGAAAACACAAGCTATTATGTGGTAAATCATGTAAGTGGTAAAACACAGAACCTTTGCAAAGTATTGATAGGATTGTTGGTTAGCACGGAGTTATGGAAAACAGTGTAGGAATTGCTCAAAGGATTCCCACTATGGTTGTGTTTCTAAAGGAAATGAAGGGAATATGCTTTGGAGACGAGGGGCCTTTTGACATTCACTGTAACATTTGTAATAACCAAGATGTGAGATCAACCTAAATGTCTATTAATGAGTGAACAGATAATGAAAATGTGGCATATACACCCCATGAAATTCTCTTAGGGCCTTAAGAAAGAAATCTGCCCAATTTGCAATAACATGGACAGACCTGAAGAAAACTAAGTGAAATAAGCCAGGCATAGAAAGATAAACATTGCGTGACATCCTGTATTTGTGGAATCTAACTGGTTGACTTTGTTCACAGAGAGTATTCTCAGAGGGCATCATTTCTCAGGAGCCACAGTCCCTGCTTTTTGAGACAGGGTCTCTCACTGGCCTATGGTTTACCCAATAAGCTAGGCTTACTGGTAAGTGTGCCCCAAGAATCTGCCTATAGTGCTGGGATTATCAGCACACATCATCACACCCAACATTTTTATGTGAATTTTAGACTCAAACTAAAGTCTTCGTGCTTGCATCATAAACACTCCACTGACTAGCTATCCCTCCAGCCCAATATGTTAAAGAACTGTGAAGAAAGCTGACTTTAAGTGTCCTCATCTCCACAAGTAACAAGCTTATAAAGCAGTGCATATTTTAATTTAGTCTTTTCACAGTGTATACATTTCTGAGCAACACATACATTTCCAGTATATATATAGTTTATATTTGTCAATTGAAGTAAAGAAAATAAATCTAAATTTCATAATACAGTTCAGTGTTACTTCTTTTCAATGATATTTATAATTTCTGTTATTAATTATCCCCTGAATTCAATTAGTGCTACCTGTATGCACAGGGGTGTGTGATTATCCACTGGGGCACGAGCAGCTACCAGCAGCCACATCCCCAAAGGAGAGTGACTCTCCTTTCTTTAGCAGCCATCAACTTCCAATAGCTCCTCTGATAAAGGTGGGGCTTCAGGGACCTCCTTCCATATTCATGCTGAAAATTTGGCTGGCTCGATCTTGTGCAGGGCTTAAGCACTGATGTATGCAACAACCACATCCTACCCTGAAGTCAGTATTTCACAGAATTCTGCTCCATTTGCCAGCTCTCACATTCTTTCTATTTCCTCCTCTTTGAAGTTCCTTGAGCCTAGGATGGTGGGAGGTTGATATGGATGACCCATCTGTGTCTGAGTACGCAGTTATTTATACTTGCCCTTTGACCAGTTATGAGTCTTTTCATTAACTGCTATCCACCGCAAAAAAGAAGCTTCTCTCCCAAAGTTGAAAGCAGTAAAATTTATGGATATTAGTGTCTATATTTTCAATTTAGTTTGATAGCATGACCATTTAGTAACACAACATCTTCTACTCCCAGCCCATGATCCCTCTGGTCATGGGCAGTTGACCAGGTTTACAGTAGTAGATATGAAATCTCTTCTGTGGAACAGGCCTCATGTCCAATCAGAGAGCAGTTGGTTAACCCATAACTTCCATGCCACTATTGTGCCAGTGGGTGCACTATTGCACACGGTGCCAACGGGTCAGTGTTGTCACATTCAGTGCCTAGTGTTGGGCAAGATCATTATGATGTCTTTTCTGCCCCCAGTGGCCTGCATAACTATGTAACTTAGCTAACAGGAGAGTTTCCTAGTCAGTTTGAGGCTGATTTCTCAATGCCCTGCACCCGAAGTAAGTGGTGTCTCCAGCAGTTGGGTCTTGTCATCTATTTATGGTAGGCAATCAAGAACAGTGACAATCACTTGTGTTGCTTTGGGTGCCCCAGGGGTCTTTCTAATCAATAACATGTGTCAGGTATCCTGTACCTGGCACTGAGATTTTTGTTTGAAAAATCATGTTTTAGCCAGGCGGTGGTGGCACATGCCTTTAATCCCAGCACTCAGGAGGCAGAGCCAGGTGGATCTCTGTAAGTTCGAGGCCAGCCTGGTCTACAGAGCGAAATCCAGGAGAGACACCAAAGCTACACAGAGACACCCTGTCTCCAAAAAGAAAAAAGAAAGAAAGAAAGAAAACTCACGTCTTCTGAGACAAACATTGTCCACTCATTCGGGATACATGTTCTAACTTTTTTCATTTTTACAGTTTTTTTTTAATTTAAAATAGAATTACATAACTTTTCTGCTCCCTTTCATGCCTTAGCCCCTCCCAACTAACCTCTCTTCACTCGTTTTAAAGAATAGATCCTTTAGCCGGGCAGTGGTGGCACACACCTTTAAATCCCAGCACTAGGGAGGCAGAGCCAGGCGGATCTCTGTGAGTTCGAGGTCAGCCTGGTCTACAAAGCGAGTTCCAGGAAAAGCGCAAAGCTACACAGAGAAACCCTGTCTTGAAAAACAAAACAAAACAAAAACAAAAACAAAACAAAACAAAAGAATAGATCCATTAGCTTACAAACTCATGGATTTCTGTATGACTTCTCCATGTATCCGTAGACTTGGCTAACCCACCTCTACCTCTCTTCCTCTCCCCTATCCTCCTATCCCCACATAAACCCTGAATATATCCACCCCTCACTTTGTGTCATCTGTGTTCTGCTGTCCACTCTAATTAATTTTATTTTTGGGGTTGGAAGATCACAGGTTTCTATCCAGCTTTTGAAAATGCACCCTTCATTCTGGTTGGTGAAGGTTTGACTACAAAGTATTGTTTATTATTTGTATATATCCATTATACGAAGTAATAGCCCTTATGAAGACATTGAAAACATGCGCACCATGTCCTTTGATTATATCTACCCCCTCCCCTTGCCTTCTCTTGTCAACTTTTCCTCTTTTATACTGGTATTTTCCTCTGTCAGATAGTCTTCCCTGTATTGGCATGGTTATTTTCTATTTTCATATAGATGAATTAGTCCATTGGAGATAGAACAGATCCCATGCCCAGCATGCTTTGCTTTTATTTTAAGATGTTACTATGTACAGTGTTTCATGCTGACCCCACCAGACATGCTTAAATGGTTGCTACAGATAAACAAAATCACAAACACAAAAAAGACTCTGTATAAATACGTTGTTCATATTTCCAATATATTCAAGGATCCAGTGGGAGATGTTCTAAGGGGAAGAAGGCCAGTTCTTGTCAACAAACATGTGATGGTCATTCCAAGGAGACTTCTGTGTGAACAGATGAGCCAAGCACTTTAGGGTGGCTTGTGTGTCAGCGTTTCCTCAGGAAGCCTTCATATATTTCCATGCTGAAGGTTCTCAAGCCATTGGCGCGATCCCTCTCATTTCCGGCTGTGTTTCACTTTGTGTTTATGTCAGCCTCTCCCTGTTTGCTTGTTGCCTCGCTTCCAGAGCTCTCTTCTAATGCTTTCTGGCATCTAAACATTCCCTTATTAACCTTCCAGCCCTGGGGAAGCCAGCAGGGAGTTGAGAAGGGGCTCTTCATATTCTGAGCTCAGAAAATTCCATCACATCAGGGTCAAGTAACTTTTACAAGATCTCAGCTCATCAGAAACAAGTTGGAACCTGCTGGCTTTGCACAGAGAAATGAGGAAAAACTAAAATACATCATTAAGCGGGCACCCCCTGCTCCTAGAAGAAGAGAAGAATATTCTACAACTTGTCAGTTGAAGGTGTCTCCACAGGCATGCAGTTGGAAGCCTGGGGAATCTTGGCATGATTTCATCACATTTCTATCCATGACAAGCATTGTTTATTGAAAATAAAATGCTGACACAAAAGCCGAGTATGGGAAATGTTGGGTTTTGCCTTTTGTTTTCATGTAACAGATTGGCTATAACTATAGAACACAAAATACAAACAGATAAAAAATTAATAGAAGCCAGAGATGGTGGGTCAGGAATATCATGCTAGTCCCCAGGAGACTGAGGCAGGAGAACTGCTGTCAGTTTGAGGGTAGCCTGAATTACTTAGTGAGTTAAAGGGAAGTCTGGGCTGCAGAGTAAAATCATATTTTAAAAATCTAACAACAAAAACCCAATAGAATATGGAAATAGATTATTTGTGTATGAAATGAAACATTATGACATCAGAAAATGATACTATGGGACTTAACTTACTTCTTCCACTATAGAAGCTTCATCTTCCCCAGACTGTGCCCGGTGGACATGATAGATGGACGTGATAAGTCTGACTTGAAGAATTCATCAGAAAAGTCAGAGGGAAGAAACAGGAAGGTATGGGAGTTGTAACAATCCTGAGCTATAGGATTATATTGGACTGTATGAGATATAGACATGATGTGTACCGTCTATAAAGAAATCCACGTATGTAGTGTGTGTGTGTGTGTGTGTGTGTGTGTGTGTGTGTGTGTGTGAGAGAGAGAGAGAGAGAGAGAGAGAGAGAGAGAGAGAGAGAGAGAGAGAGAAATAATTTTAGAGATTTCATTTTCAGATTCAGAACTTAATCCGCCTATTTACTTTCAATTATTTTTAGATTTTGGTCTGAAATTTCTTTTTAATCCATATTTGAACTGCTACAAAGTAGATTAATATTATTAAAGTGAACCATCTGAAGTTGCAGAGTGTGTAAGTCAAGGATGGTCAAATATTGTCAACTTTTTCATGACTCGAGCTGACTTATGGGCCACATTAGATTTTGACTTAGTTTAGGCATAAAGACTGGTTTAAGTGTCCTGGACAGAGCAAGCCACATTCACAAAGGTTGTAGTAGGGGAGAGACAGGCTGGTGGAGTCTCTGCTTCACCAGTTCAGGCTTCCCTAGTGCAGGCTTCCCTGACAGAGAAGCAAAAGATGAGCTGCACTGCCCCCATGACACTAACATTATGATGCCTAACAGGTACTTCATTTAGAAACTAAGGAGATACATCTGCAACCACACAAGGAGCCCATGAAGCAAGTTCCACTGTTAATTCCAATTTCACCCTTGAAGAAATGACCCTGTTAAAGTTAGTTTTGTCCGCTTGACTAGGCTATAATGCTACACTGATGCAATTGACACACAGATGGTTAGCCTTTGAGGATAAGAGCTCATTCCTGTGGTGTATGTGTTCCTCCTCCATTCAGTTATTCAGGTGAAAATATATATTTTTTAAAGATTTATTTATTTATTATGTATACAGCATATGTGACTGCATGCCAGAAGAGGGCACCAGATCTCATTACAGATGGTTGTGAGCCACCACGTGGTTGCTGGGAATTGAACTCAGGACCTCTGGAAGAGCAGTCAGTGCTCTTAACCTCTGAGCCATCTGTCCAGCCCCTCAGGTGAAAATCTTAAGGACAGGTCCCGAGATGCAGGAATCCAGCTGCCAGGCTGCCTTTGGACTTGAGATTGTAACATTAGTTTCTGCTGGAACTTCTGCTTCAGAGTGGACAGGTATTCTGACCTATCATATCTGTCAGTTCTTTAGACTAAATCTCCCTCCCTACCTATTTATTCATGCACGCATGCATCCATTACACATTATGCATTTTCCTATTATCTATTGTATATCTAATCATATGTGTTATTGGTTCTGTCCCTCTTGATAACCCTACTGGCACAGTCTGAGGTCAAGTAGGTGTTATATTGCAGCACAACACTGCAAGATAGTGAGTAACTTGGGTTTATCTGGCACAAAAGTACATGCTTTTACTCACTGCATCATGCTATCCTCGCCTTGGTTTTTATACTAGAAAGTGTCATTCTGTAGTTCTTACATGAGCATGTGTTTGTTTGCCTTATTAGACCATTTGTTCACAAAGATAGAAACATTTGTTTCCCTCTATTCTAGCATTGTGCCCACCATGTATTTTCACTCATTATGTGTGGAACAAAAGGTTTGTGTGATGTGGTTTTATATGTCTAAAGTGTAATACACTATGAGCTATAATGTTATATATAAAACCATGAAATTCATGTGGGACTTTAAGAAGTAAATATAGAGTGTGTTTATTTAGAAGTCAGATTGCCACAACTGGTCAAAATGCTGAGAACAACTGACTGTGGAGTTGCCAGCCCCAATTGGTACATCTGTGACACATCTACACCACAGCTCAGGGAACATCACGGAAGAGGGGACAGAAAGACTGTAAGAGTCAAGGATCAGGACATCTCCTGGAAGGCTGTATCTTCTACACAGGACAGGGAAGCTGCACTCATAAGATTTCAGTAATATGCTTGTCTAAGCAAGACCTGAACAAGGAAAACACTAGCTGACATGCCACTGTGGACATGGGCTATCTCATGAGGCTCTACCCCTAGATGAAGAACTACAGGCAACTAATGACTTCTGAGAGAAGGAGAATTATTCTTCCTTAGGGATATGCCCTATAAGTGGTCATCCAATACCGAGTGGTCGGCCCTAAAAAACATAGATGAGCAATACCACATGGACTCATCAGTCTGTGCTTACATATTTATATGTATGTAAACATGTACCCATAATAATTAAAGAGAGATGGGGATAATACACGAAAGTAGAAGGAGGGCTTTGAGGTAGAGGAAGGAGAGAAGTGAGGGACAACATATGACACTAGCAGACTGAAGATGAGCAACGTATATTATATACATATGTGAAATTTCGTAATAAAGTACTTTAGTTTGTACAATGAATACATGCTAATAAAATGAAAAAAGTCAGATTGGCCATTCCTAAGCCATACATAATGAACGTCTAGCAGTATTAATATTTGGTTTTAACTTTTTACTCCTCACCAACAGCAAGAGGTAAAGGACTATCTCTAAGACAAAAAGTAAAGTGGAGTTTCTCTAACGACACAAGAGAGACGCAATCAAGGGCCATTGCCATAGAAAGCAAAGTTGTTAGCCAGTAATCTGGGAAAGGCAGCAAGGTGTGATGTCCCGTGCTGCTCTGATTGACTGACAATGGCGGTCTGGAGCACCTGAGAAGCGTTCTGAGATGACAAGGAGCTCGCCAACAGGCTGCCCTGTAATGGGCAATGTCTACTTAGGTCACATAAGAAGTAGAGGGAAATAGTATGCAAACCATTTTATCCCCTGCTGGTTTCTCTCTCTTTCTGTGTGTGTGTGTGTGTGTGTGTGTGTGTGTGTGTGTGTGTGTGTGTGAATTATTTAGGCTTGGTGTACAGAGAACAAGAACAAAATTCAACTTGAAAGGAAGCAGAAAACTCTTCTGGAATCACATGCCAAGTATTCTAAGTATTTAAGAGGAAGACTGATTTCTCAAGTGCCAATTTTGACGTGTACAACATCTTACCACTTTCCTTCTTTTAGTCACAGCCAGATAAAAATCAGATGAGCAATATTTGTGGGGATTTGTTCACAGGATTAGAAAAGCCAGACCTCAAGGTCCATGTGCAAAGCGTATACTCAGTAAAACATATATTTTATCTTTTGTGCATCGTTTTAGTGTCACTATAATTTAGAGACTGATTTCATAGTTGTGTGTAGTCAGCAGCTCCACAGCTTGGCTCACGTGTTTATATTACTGTTCCTCTGGCCATGTCAGACTCCCGCGAAGAACCACTCTTTCATATCAAATGTATACCCTGTAGACTCTACATTCACAGGTCCCTTTGTTTATACACCCACCTGGCTCTATTTTGTCTGATGTTGTCTTTGTCTCCTCTTAGTTCTTGGAAGGCACTTTTGCTTGGAATACAACCGAGGGTACAGGTTAATGTTTTCTGTTTTTCTTTCTGATGAAGCCAGCCGTCATCCTATTGCTATTCCTTTGCAGGTGATTTGTTTTTTTTCTTGGAAGCTTGTTGTTCTTTGTCATTTTCAGTCTTTTCCTGTGTCTAAAAGTGAATTCAGTGTGATCTTTGCTACCTGAGATTTATTGCACTTTCTCTGTTTAAAGGCCTTTCAAAGTTATCAGAAGTTCTCACCATTTTGTGTGTTTAAACTTTCCAGTGTTTTCTATCTCTGATTTTTAAAAATCTTTTCTGAGTCTCTAATTAGGCATTATTACAGCCATTGTTGTCAATCCAGTCTCTTTTCTGGTTTTTATATTTTGTATTTGATTTAGTTATGCAATAACCTGCTGCTTAATCTTTTACAAGATTAATGATCAAATGTCCATTTATTTATTATTATTAAACTTTTTTTCGAGATAGGGTTTCTCTGTGTATTTTGGTGCCTGTCCTGGATCTCGTTCTGTAGACCAGGCTCACCTTGAACTCACAGAGATCCGCCTGGCTCTGCCTCCCAAGTGCTGGGATTAAAGGTGTGTGCCACCACCGCCTGGCTAAGGTTTTTCTTTTCTTTTCTTTCTTTCTTCCTTCCTTCCTTTCTTTTTATTTATTATTTTATAATAAATTAATTTTGAACTTCATTAAATCAAGTTACAGTATGACATATTACTTGTTCGTGCTTTTATGTTTTTTTATTTAAATTTCAATTTTTAAAAGAATTTAAACATAAATACTATACTTCCATCATTTACACACCTCTCTCTTTTCTCTCCAATTCCCTCCACATGCCCCCACTCCCTCTAAAATTCATGACTTCTTTAATTTTACACTTATATCTTACTGACCCCATTTGGTGTTGCTTGTGTGCACATGTGTTTAATGCAAAGTACATGTTTTATTGGTTGCAAATTGATTTAACCTACATATAGCACAACTTAATGACCTATAATGTCAGGTTTTAGAGTAGATACTTGTTCATCTCATGAGTCTGCTACCTTTTCCTTCTGTTGTATATATTTGCCCATTTCCACTCTTTTGCCTTTGATTATTATGGTTTTAGAACATTTGAATTTTTTGTTTAGATTCTACATTCCAGTAACGTTGATCACAAATAGGTTTCCTTGGGTTTCTGGCTTGTTTCACTTAGCATAATACCCCTTAGGTTCTTGTAGGTGGTCTCAAAAGGCAAGACCTTCTCAGGGCTAAGTGACACTCCTTTGTATGTGAAGTTCTTTTGTTCATTTGCCCATCAGTGGTATGTAGGTTGACCTTAGATTGTTTTCATCAATTGTCTGTTGTGAAGTATGCTACAATGAATGTGAAAGGACAAATACTGATGGGTGAATTTGGGACAAAAGTTGATACGAGGACAGGTTAATGTCTCAAATTATCAGGGTTGGTTAGGTTTTTTTTTTTTAAACTTTTATCCAGTGTCAAAATCAAGATAGGCAAATTCCTTTCTTTCCCCATTTGGCAACAGCAGGGCTCTCAGTGCATGAGGGAGTGCCTTGGGATTTTCCTGTAGGTCCCAATATTGTAAGCAACTGAGATCACAAGTTCCCAGTCACATTAGCACAACAGAAATCCTTAGGGAAAAGCCACCCTTGTTTGTCTGCCGCCAGAGTTACCACTTCACCTAATTTTTAGGATTTTTTAAATCAGTTTTCTCATGTGTGTCATTTCAGTAGCAGTGCATTTAACATGACGTGCAGAAAAATATTTTATGTATCTCAATCAGAACAGTGGTTCAAGGTATACAACCTTCCATATTGTTGAAATCAGAAGTAAATAGGAAAAAGTTACCAACCTACTTTCCGCAGGTTTCTGCTAAGAACATTTGACTAGAAGACATGGGATATTTGTATTGCAGAGAACAGAACTCACTTGAGCAAATTTCCCTGACTTCCCTGACTTGGAGTTTTAAAGTTGCAAATGTGTATACTAGCTCAGGAGCTTCCTGTTATCCTGAACTCTGCAATATTGGAAATAAAGGAGAATTTCTATTGATTCGAGCTGGGGAGCTTCTTGGGTCATTTCTACCCATCGTCAGTCAGACGTAACAGATCATGCAGCACAGGCAATGGAGAGCGGTGAGGGATGTGCTACATGATGTGGCAGCCGAAGCACGAACACAGGGCGTGGCAGAGCTTCACCCACTCTCTTTCCGGCCTGAGGATCCAGTCACCATAAGTTTGCATGGGGAAGAGCAGGTTGCTCATCAAGAGGACCATCTGGGACCACTCACCCAGATGCAATTTCCCTCAGCAATTTTCCTGTGCTTAGCTCTGTTACCATAATGGATGTGTTTCTGTCATCTGTTCCTTGAGAATATTTTGCAATATCAGTGTTTGAAATGTTAGAACCATTACTTTTTGGCAAAGGATGAAGAAGTGTGATAATTTATCATCGATGCACACATTTGGAAAGTAAAACATTCCCTCGTCTTGAGCTGTTAGCTGAGTTCCGCCTCATGAAAACCGCGTTCCAAGTATGAGTCTGAAGCAACTGGATGTCCACAGACTTGCGGCATTGAATGACATCACTGCAAAGGAAACAGCAATGACGAGTTCAAAATATGAAAACAATTTCAGGCTCCAGTTCTTCAGTGTAATGTCACACCACTTGACAGTGCTTTGACTAGATAAATAGGCTTCTAAACTTTGAAATAAAAACAAAGAGGGCACATGAAGTAAAAATGCCCCTTGTCGTGTTTCACTCCAACAGGTGTGAATCCCAAGAAATGGGAAGGGCCCTGTGCCTGTCACTCACAGTTCATGAACTTGCAGTATGGCTTGGGGCATGGTTTCTTGCCGTGTACTTTTGCCTTGACGATTTCCATGCTGTCTTTGAAGAATTTCTTCTGAACAACAGGAAGGGAAGGGAGAACTAAAGTAACCTTTAGATAGGTGCCAGACCAGCCATAGATGTTCCTCCTCCTCCTCAATGTAGGTAGTCCATTAATAATTCTCCCTAGAACCTTGCAGAGTGTATTACTTAACCCACTCCTCAGGGGGTTGGGAGCAGATGAGTCTGTCTATTCTTGGGAAGCTGGGAAAGCCTTTTAAAGGACATGGCATTGACATTGGTCTTTGAAGGAGGAACAATGACATGAAAAGTTTGCTTTCTTCTTCGTGGTGGAATTTCCTCTTCTCTCTTTTTGTTACACTGATACTCTGATACTTTTCTATGAAGTGGGAAATGATGCCAACAAGGTGTGAGATTATATACTCAGCTTTTGATTTAATGAGTAAAGCAAATGGAATAAATACAAAAAACACCATTTCACTCTTAGGAAAAGAAAGACATGTTTTAAAGGCAGCAAAGGGCAATGGGGATTGCCAAGTGAGAAGGGTTTGAGGCAAAGAGGGAGCATCAAGGATGATGATAGGATGTTTGGTTGGGTGTCATGACCATGTTAAACTTCTTTCCTGTCTTCCAGGGTGTACTAGGTAAAATATGTATTCTCATTGAAGTATTAGACTTTAATAGATGATGCTATTCAACCAATTAATTAAACTTAATTAAATTATGGAGTTAGACCAGGCTGTGTTCTATTTCCAGGACATTACAAGTTAAATGCAGAGGTTGATCCGAGGGATCTGGTTATCCTTTGCTTCCTGATGGACATGGTTAAGATGGATAGAAATAAGAAAATATTTTGTGGAATTCCATACGGGTAGGAATTAGTAAATAGTCTCAGAAGTGGTCATTTTGAAACAAGACTTGTAATGTCTTTTTTATTCAAACTCAGTAGTTGTCAGAGAGCAGGTTCTTGAAGCTGTTTTCCCATGAAACTCTACAATAACAATGAACTGGATTCTTTATTAGAAGCTTATTAAAATAGTATGAAGAACAGATCAGAGTGTAAGATGTATCTTTGTGAAAATCGAGGAATCTCAGAAATGTAAAAAGATAAGAGGCCATCTTTACCCAGGATAAAGAAAAAAAATCACGGTTTAATTGCAACATGGAGACATGTGAAGAGACATAGCAAGAGAAAAGGCTAGAACAACAGTCTAGAGCCAAAGCTTGACAGACTGCAAAGGCAAAAATCGACCATTTGGATTCCAGTTACTACCGAAAAAGAAAACCATAGAATATTGGTTTGGGACTTAGATTGGGGATGGTTATTTGTATTTATAAATTGTTCCTTTTTAAGACTTCTTTTTTAAAAAAAGCATTACTCTGTGTGTGTGTGTGTGTGTGTGCGTGTGTGCGTGTGTGTGTGTGTGTGTGTGTGTGTGTGTGTGTGTGTGTGTGTGTGCAGGCATATGCTACCATGTATATGTAGATAGAGGACAACTTTCAGGAGTTGGTTCTGTCCCACTATGTGGGTCTCAGAGTTTAAACTCAGGTCATCAGGCTTGGCCCAAGCTTCTTTATCGGCTGAGCCACCTCAGCAACACATTTTTAATTATTTCCTAAAACAACACAGAAGAAACATTTTTGAAGCAAATAAATATTTTGGTAGTGTCAGCAGAACTCCTAGCCATAAAGCTTATCCCAGGGTCACAATGTTTAACTACATTTTTTTAAAAAAGAGTATACACATGAAATAATATGAATTGATTTCTAGTTTGGGCCCAAACTGGAAAAATCTTTATTTTTTTTTCATTGAAAACATTTTTTTTCATACAGTATATTCTGAACAAGCTTCCTCTCTCCCATCTCCCCCAGATGGTTCCCACTTCCTCACTGATCCAACTGAATATTTTCTCTCTCTCTCTCTCTCTCTCTCTCTCTCTCTCTCTCTCTCAAACAAACAGGCCAATAAATAAACAAACTAGAATAAAACAGTAAATAGAGAAAAAGAAAACAAAGTAAAATGAGAAACATATACAACCACACACACAAAAAAAGAAAGAAAAGAAAAATGAAAGAAAAGAAAAAGAAACTCATAGAAATACAAAATCTGAAACCATACTAGATAATCAAAAGTCAAGTAAGGTTTTAAAAAAATGTTCAGGCAAAGCAATATGAGATAAAACATTTCCCCCAAATACCGTTGAGTTTATTTTATGTTGACCATCTACTGTTGGGCATGTGGCTTCCTTAAATGTGTTTTACATACTCAGTGAGTCTCCCTCAGAGAAAACTAATTTTTCCTTTGTGTGAGGTTGTCAATTGGAGATAACTTTTGAGTTAGGGATGGGGCTTGTGGTGTCCACTTCCCCTCTCAGTGCTGGAACTCCATCTGGCACAGACCTGTGCAAACCCCATGCATGCTGCCTCAGTCTTTGTGAGTTGATATGTGTGTCAATCCTGTTGTGTCTAGAAGGCACAGATTCCTTGGTGGCTTCCATCCCCACTGCCTTTTACAAACTGCCTACTCTTCCACAGAGTTCCTTTAGCACTGAACGGCCCTCCTCTTATCAAACTTATGTTTGATGAAGACATCCCATTCATGACTGATTGTTTCGAGGTCTCCCACTCCTCTGCACATTGTACAACTGTGGGTCTCTGTATTAGTTCCCATCTCCCGCAGGAGGAAACTTCTCCGATGAAGGCCAAGTGCAACACTGATCTATGGGCATAGCAGAACGTCATTAGGAATCATTTTATTGCTATGTCCCTTTAGCATAAAAGTAGTATTTTGTTTTCTCCTAGGTTCATAGTATATCTAGTTTCAGGTGCTTGGCTACCTACACAGTATTGGGAATGTGTTCCATCTCAAGGACTGGGCCATAACTCAAGTCAGATATTGGTTGGTTACTCCCACGCCTTTGTGCCACTATTGTAACAGTGTATCTTGCAGGCAGGAAACCATTGTAGATTGAAGGGTTTGTTGTTGAGTCGGTGTTTACCTTTCTACTCTGGTGGTGTACAGAGTACCTTCTAGCACCATGAACACTAGTCAGTAGGGGTAAAGGCTCTAGTTAGGCAATAGCTTGAGTACTCTGTGTTCAGTAAGATACATAGATGTTGTCTTCAGCAATAGGACTTTACCATCCAAACTGGAGAAATATTAATCTGAGTTTTGCCCTTATCGTAATGTTACAATTTACAGAAAAGACAACTTTCTTTTGAAAGTTCATGTGTGCAGATTTTGCTGTGGGCCTAAACTATTGGCTTGGGACATGAGTCTTTCTTCTGGTGCCAGGGATCTTGGGGGTGGGCCACTTGTAATGCCCTTGGTATCTTCTGCAAAGATCCTGATTCATAGGTCCTTAACAGTAACTATGACACCTATATTCTGTACTCTCTCTAAATTTTGATTCTGTGTATAAAAACTTATAAAAGTGAAGTTATCATCATGAGGCATGCATTACTTTGCAACCTAGTGCAGCTGCTCATCCTTGAGGACCTTTGCTTAGAGATCTGCTCCAAGTATGAGAGTGTTATTGCTAAGATGCTGGACTGCAGTGACCAGAGCCTGGAGTTACCAACGAAGCCCAGGAGAGGTGTCAGGAGTTGAAGATGCAGGACCAGGGCAGAGAGTCTAGAACGAACTAGGGAGAGGAGTTCAATACAGAGCAGCTGGGGAGTGAAGCTAGAGGGAGCCTGGTGGGCAATGGAGTTCAGACTTTGAACCAGAAAGTATTAACAAGTTAATCAAAATCGGGCTTAGTGTGACTTCTAAATTTTAATAAAAGGCTGTTAGATTTGATTATACAATAGCTGCTAGCAAAATCCAGGGGAGCTATACAGGAGAAATAGAGATATTCGGGCCTGGTAGCTAGACAAGAAGGCAATGATGGAGAAGGTGACAATGGCCTGAGTATTTGTCCATGCACATTTAATCTAAATCATCCTTTCTGAAAAGCAGGAGATGCTATCTTGTAGCTGAATAAAGGCACAGGAAGATTAACTTCAACACACACAGCTAGGAAATGGTAGAGCTGAGATGTAAACACAGGGCTTTATTTTCACCAGCAAAGAAGTGTTGAAAGAGTAAAATGAAGGAAAAAGGTCATTAAAGAATAAGTATATGTCTTTATCTATGGGAGCATGGAAATTCATATTGATTCCCATATGCCTGTATTCATGTTTGCATTTATGATATTATTTTACCGCCTTAATTCATCCGGTGTATGTGTGTTCTGAATATTGTGTAGAAACATTGAAATAATATAATAAGCATTGATTTGTCTGACATAGGGAGACCCAGGTAACGTGAAAAGCATAATTTCTAAGTACATCTATAAAATGCTTTTTAAAAAGACTGGTATTTGAAGCAGTGGACTGAGTCAGGGGGATATTCCCAACTGACTGGTAGTCTGAGAATTTCTCTCTGTTTCTCCTAGAACACAAATACTGTTTCAGTCTGGTTTGGATTCTTGTCACAGAATACTAGAGCCTGGGTCATTTAATAAGCACAAACATTTTTGCTTATGGGTCTGGAGAGAGTGAAGTCCCAAACTCAGTGTCTGCTGTCTGGTGTGAGCTTCCTTGCTTTTGTTATGCCCTAGCAGAAGGTAAAATGGCTAGACAGGATGAATGGAGATCAGAAGAACTGTTTCCCTTTTATTAGGAACTGGCCCCATTAGATCTCACTTGCTGTTTGTTTTTGCTCTTTTGGGGGGCCCACCACCCAGCTCCCAAATAAATCACACACGAAGGCTTATTCTTAATTATAAACACTCGACCTTAGCTTGGGTTATTTCTTGCCAGCTTTTCTTAACTTATTCTGTCTATCTTTTGCCTCTGGGCTTTTCCTGTTCTCTTACTTACGTAAATCTTACTCTTACTCCGTGGCTTGCTGTGTAGGTGGGTGGCTGGCCCCTGGAGACCTCTTCTTCCTCTGGCTACTTCTCTTCTCCTTCCAGATTCCCCCTTCTATATATTCTCTGTGCCTGCCAGCCCCGCCTATCCTTTCTCCTGCCTTGCTACTGGTTCTTCAGCTCTTTATTAGAGCTGTTTTAGACAGGCACAGTAACACAGCTTCACAGAGTTAAACAAATGCAACATAAGCAGAAGTAACACACCTTAAAATAATATTCTACTGCATTTCCCCCTTTTTGTCTAAACAGAAAAGGTTCTAATTTTAAAACCTGTGTAAAACCATACACAACAAAAACAGTTATCAAGTAAGAATTAGTTTACAATATTCAGTCTATTTGCATTTATCAAATTCAGAGAAAGCATTTTACCATCTATCCCACTTTAGTGACTCCAAAGTTTTATACCTAATTTACTTTCTATCATAACTAAGGAAAACTGCAACTGTAATTATCTAGTCTTCAACTCCATCAAAGACCCAGAAGGATATAATATTATCTAACCACAAAGACATTTTGCTTCCTGGACAGCCACCCAAAGTTCCTCTGCAATGTTGGGACATCCATCTTCAGCCTATAGGCCCAGAATATCTGGCAAACTTTTCAGTGACGCAGGAAATTTGAAGGACTTGTATTGGCAAAGTTTGTCAGTCACTTTCCTCTGTGTTCTGCAGAGTATCTGACAGACTCTTCTGTAAAGCAGGAAGTTTGAAAGGCTATCCTGCCTTGTTTTGGCAAAATACAACAGTCTTTTTTTCTGTGTGTCATGCATGTCCAGTCTGCACAGCACATTTGCAGCAGTCAAAGGTAAAAACAAACAAACAAACAAACAAACAAACAAACAAAAAACAGTTTCATTGCCACAATGAAAACAAACTCCATAAGGAATTTCTTTGATGCCCATCATCTGTGAAGTAAACTGGTACTTCCAGGAGCAGATGTGTCTCATTGTCATGAAAAACCCTAAGTTAACAAAACATTCTAAATGCCATATTCTGTGGGTCTTTGAAGTACTTGAAAACCATATATCTATCTAAATATATCTCTATATGATATACCTAAAATATCTACAATTTTGATTGTTATAAATGATTAACCACTAACCTATGTTTCCTGATTATCCTATATAGTTTATAATAGCTTTTAAAAACTAGAACTTCACCCTACATTTCCAAATGAACTGCATAGGCACAATACCTCAAACAAAATAGAAACATACATACAATATGTTGTAACAAAAACAACCTTAAATTTTTATCAACGTACAAAAATCCCCAAATAAGAGTAGAAACATATATACAGTGTAATGAAAATAACTTTAAATTTGTATCAATGTTCTATATTCCCCGAAATGATAACAAACATCCATAACCCACCAAATACCAAAAACCATTCGCATCCTCCCAACTCTTGGGAATATGGGCGTAGCTTTCTCTAAACTGCTTCATGCTGTCTGTGAACAAAGTATCTTTAGGGTCCCAGGGAGAAAATTTGAGATAGTGGCCAAATCCTGAGAAGACCAGCAGTGATTTTTGCTGATAGATATCATCTGTCAAGTTTCAGGAGGTCTCACCTGATCAAACCTGATCCATATTAACCCTGAAGGAATCCACAGCCTCTTGGTTTTTTTTTTTTTTTGTGGAAACAAATGCAAAACCTTTTCTCCAAAGCATTTTTGATTTCCATTTGACAAATATATTTTTTCACTTCTTTTTTTAAAGTTAAGACATTCCTAAAATATCTAGATTGGTTCCATTTAGCACTCCAGTTCACAATCCCAAGTGTCCTAGCAGCTGTCTTTTGCTCTTTAGCATTCAAAAAATTCAAAATCAACACAATCCTATGCAGGATCCAAACTCAACTCCCTGTGTATTTCCCATCTTATGTGGCTTTTTTCTTTTACTCTCTTTACAGACTTTACTTTATAAACTATTCATTTTTTCTATGACTATACCCTTTTTCTTTTCTTAAGCCTATGTACATTGTTAAACATACTGTAACCTGTTTAGAGACTTTTTTTGGGGGGGTCTGGACCTCCTTTATTGCATATCTTCAGCCTTCCTGACTGCTTGAACAAACTTTAAACTGCTAAGGATCTCTGCCATGGGGAGATCAGGATCCATCCCTGATGCATGGGCAGGCTTTTGGGAATCCAGTGCCTGTGGTATGATGCCTTGTGAAGCCTTGGTGCAATGGGAAGGGGCTTGGACCTGCCTAGGCTCAGTGTGCCAGGCTCTGCTGACTCCCCATGGGAGACCTTGATTTGGGGGATGTGGGAATGTGGGGTGGCTTGGGAGAGAGGGCTGGGGGGTGCAATGAGGGAGGAGGTGGGATCTATGGGTGGTATGTGGAGTGAGCAGAAAATTTCTTTTTTTTTTGTTTTTTTTTGTTTTTTTTTTCGAGACAGGGTTTCTCTGTGTAGCTTTGCGCCTTTCCTGGATCTCGCTCTGTAGACCAGGCTGGCCTCAAACTCACAAAGATCCGCCTGGCTCTGCCTCTCGAGTGTTGGGATTAAAGGCGTACGCCACCACCGCCCGGCCGAAAATTTCTTAATAAAGAAAAATGAAAAAAAAAAAAAGAAATGCAATTATTTGGGGGAGGTTCAAAACAACTTTATTGGGGTATAATTGGCCTACAATAAACTTATGTATTTAATTATATACATAAAAAAAGGATCTCTGCTGCGGCTTTGGCGACTGGCTCCACCCACTTCTCAGGCCATGAAAGCCAAGCTGAAAGTTAACAAGCAGTTTGTGCTGAGAACTACCTTCCACCTTCCTAGAGCTAGAATGCTGATGCTTGTGCTGTGGCAGGCATTTTTACTTAGTTTTTTGTTCCTACTCAATGTATTGGCTGCTCAAGGGTTTACTGATCAGCAGAAACTCTTAAAGGAGCCATGTCCAGTTTTTGTTTGTTTTAACTTTCTCAGGCCCTATGGAAATTTGAGAGCCCCAAGTTGGTACACCAAAATGTTGTTGTTGTTTTTCTCTTTTGAGGGCCTGCCACTCAGCTTCCAAATAAATCACACACAGAGGCTTATTCTTAATTATGAATGCCCAGCCTTAGCTTGGCTTGTTTCTTGCCAACTTTCCTTAACTTAAATTAGCCCATCCATCTTTGGCCTCAGGGCTTTTCTCATTCTCTTACTTCTATAAATCTTACTCTTACTCTGTGTCTTGCTGTGTGGTTGGGTGGCTGGCCTCTGATGTCCTCCTCCTTCTCTGGCTATTTTTTTTCTCCTTCCAGATTTCTCCTTCTATATATTCTCTCAGCCTGCCAGCCCTGCCTATCCTTTCTCCTGCCTTGCTATTGGCCATTCAGTTCTTTATTAGACCATCAAGTGTTTTAGATAGGCACAGTAACACAGCTTCACAGAGTTAAACAAATGCAACATGCAATAAAAGTAACACACCTTAAAATAATATTCTACTACAGAACTTCCCAATATTACACAGTGATGACCAAGTTTTTGACACATAAACTATGGAGATGCATTCAAGCCATAGAGGAGTCCTCCTTGCCCCCCTTTTTTTCTTACACATCAGAATGCTAGGTATTTTGACCTTTGGTTTTGTTGACATCAAGCTGTACTCTGCTGTAAGTTACTTCATATTGTGTAAAACAGTGGTTTTATATTTCTTTCTGTGCCTGGGACATTCTATTTTACAAGTAATTTTTTACTTTATTTTGACATTGGGGGATGAATCTATGCTTTGGTGGATGCAGTAGATGCATAGATGCCACTATCTGTTCATCATCACCCCTGTGTCATAGATTGATATGTAAGTTATCCCTTAGTGTACAAATGATGCCATTCTAGAAACTTATAGGAGTGAAATGGGATGTAAGGGGTATGGTGGCATATAGTAATCATGTAGGAAAAGTCAGGGTCAAGAGCCCATCAGAAATATCACACCAAGAAAAGTGTACGATGTTCATCTGGACCCCATAAAGAACCTAAGACTCACTAACTAGTCCTCTGACCACCCAGTGTGAGCTTTACCTGAATGATAGGCAAAGAACTCCCAACCATCCCCAACCTTCAGTGTGTCTAGGTCTCTGCTGTTGACATAGCCTATTGGAATTGCTGTCTGCCCATTCTCATGTTTGCCCACCTGGACCTGCTCTACATCAATCTGTCTAGACCCAGTCCTAATCTTCCCTTTACCTGCAGCTCAACTCTAACCCTACAGCCATAAAGTTTGTTCAGCTCTGTTCATTATTTATACACTCTGATCTAAAACATTTACCTTAGTTCTCTAAATTTGAATCAACAGTCATTGACTTATCCAGCCTCTAGCCCACGACTGAGAGTCATGCTGTTGGCTTCCATAGTTTTGAGGCTTTTGGAACTGGACTATGCTGTGGTGTTGGCTTCCCTCATTCTTTAATTTGCAAATAGACTGTCTTGGGAATTCTCAGCCTTTGTGCTGACTAGTTTTATGTCAGCCTGAGCTAGAGTCATTTTGGAAGATGGACTCTGAAATGAGAAAATGCCCCCACCAGATTGCCTTCTGGGCAAGTTGTGGTGCATTTTCTTGATTGATGATTGATGTGGGAGGTCTCAGTTTATGGTGGAAGTTTCTAAACCTGAGTTTGTGGTCTTGGGTACTGTAAGAATCAGATTGAGCAAGCCATGAGAAACAAGCCAGTAAGCAACATTCCTCCATGGCTTCTGCATTGGTTCCTGCCCTGACTTTCCAGGATGACAGACTACAACTTGTAAGATGGAATAATTCCTTTCCTCCAGAAATTGGTTTTGATCAGAGTTTCATTACAATAGGAACCCAACTAAAACAACCTTCATAATTACATGACCCCAAATAAATCCTCTGCCATATATCTATGTCTCTTTAAATAGCCTTTGGGTTTGTTTCTCTTGAGACCATAGGTTAATATATTGATAAGTGTGTTAAGGGAGGATTTTACCCTGTGCTGTTGATCATGGCCCCCCTTTTTTTTCTGTTGAAGAGACATCCTTCAGCTCTAAGTTTGAATAAAGGAAAAAGGAAGGCTAGTTATTCTAGGCAGTGGAAATATCATGATCAGAGAGTTATCTAATTTAGGACAGAGTCTGTTGAAACATGTCTGCTATGGCTAGAGTTTGGCAATGGTAAAAGAAGATGGTAAGGGATAAGGCTGGGAAGGCGAGTAGAGTCTGTTCCTGTAGAGAAAGCCCTACAGAGCACAGTTATTTATGTGATAATGAAATCACAGAACAGTAGTAGGATGAAGCAGCGTGTCCACTGAAAAGCTCTCCCTGGTTCGGGACAGTAATCTGTTAGTCTTGCATTTGCACATTTGCACCCTCCCCCAGTAGATCATTGGGGTGATGTGATTTATTGTGGGCTGGACATTAGGGTTGGTCACCTGACTAGTTTGGCCAATGGCATGTGGATATGACCTGAGCAGGGGCTATAGACATGCTTGCATGGTTTTTCTTGACCTGTTGTCTCTGCATCAGTCATGTGAAGAACATGTCCAGGGAGCCATGGGTCTCTTGTTGAGACGCAGAGTAGACCTGATACAAGCTAGCCACAGACAGTCACTGAGACAATCAAATGACACTTTTTTCTAAACGACCTAGAGTTAAGAATGAATACAAGGGGGAAAGTTAGTGGTCTAGGTGGGAAATACTGTTAGATTGGAATAACATAATAGTAAAAGTAATAAAAATTGAATATATCCCAGGTATGTTTAGAAGTGGTCACAAGGAAGCATCTGTGTAAACATAAAATAAATAATAATATGCAACCACAGGCCTTTGCAAAATCATTCATCCTTAGAATCCTAAAAAATGAGTGAATAACTCCAAAGCTTTCAAGTGTATTTATAAACATAATTATTTTTGTAAAAAAATTAAATAGTCATAGGAATCCACTGGGGTGGAGGCAGGCTGAGAGCATTTACTGCTGCTCTGAAGGGAACAGTACCAATCTAAACTTCAAATACTTGCTACTCTGCTGGTCAATGCAATACCTTTCCTATTAACAATGAGGGATCAAGCTATGTTTGGTCTCTGAGATTGCCACAGGGATGAGAGTTTCTACTGCTCAAAAGCAGTAAGCCTTCACTCTCGCAAAGCAACAAAAATAACAATAGCAACAGCAACTGAAAACCTTTATTTATTACAGTGAAGTGTAGGATGCTTGCCAGCCTCTCTGCCTAAGGCATCCTTGGTGCCTGAACTTTCCAGCCTGCTCTTTTCCCACACAATTTCCTGGCCAGGTAATTCTTACAGCTGATTTTTTTTTCCCAAGAAAGCAATGAAGTATGTTCCTTCTTATGTCAGTGAGCTGCAAGTAGCATGGTTCATTGACATATGGAACAAATAAAGGTAGGGAGCCCAGTTGTGGAGGAAAAGGGCTCGTGAACTTCAGAAAAGTCATGACCAGGTGAAGTCTGACTCAACATTATCTCCACGCCATTAAGGGCTCAGCCATCTGTGGACAGCCAGCTCCCTGTGGTTATTCTGATGGAGGTTAGTGATTCACACTCACTTGTGACTCATCATCAGTCAATTTAGCTTATTGAGTTCATTTTCTGGGTTCTACCTGCTGGATTTGCCTCTTCAAGATGCAATTCCAACTTAACATTTGTCCATTTTTTCCTTTCAGTGGCTGAACTTAGCCACTAGAACTGGTGAAACTTCATTACTGTTTGACATGAGTCAGGATAGTTGGGCTGGGTATGTAGCTTAGTAGGTAGAGTGCTTGACAAATACACATGAAGCTCTGGCTTCTATGCCCAACACCACATAAACCAGAAATAGTGGTGTACATTGGTAATGCCAGTCCTAGGAGATGGGGGCAGGAGGATGAGTAGTCCATGGTCATCTTTGATGATTAGTGAGTTTGAAGCCAACCTGGGTAACATGAGACCTCAACTCAAAACCACGATAGTCAGATACAGTTGTTAATTATCTTTATACGTTGGTGAAGTCCGGAAGGTCAATACACCATTTTAGCTTCCTACATTCAGTGTTTCTTTAAGATTTCCATTATAATGGTTAGCATTTGCCAATGTGTACTGGTGTTTGTTTCTGTCTTTCTCTTTCTACTCTTCTTGGAAGTCTAGGAGAGACACAACCATGAATGAGGGAAGACTATGACAAACGTCAAGTGATGCAGAAATCTATAAACTGTGTTGTCTATATAATAAACATCTTAGTAGCCAAGGAATTCCTGAAATATGCTCTTAGCAATCCAAAATTCTCCCATGTACTGAAGAAAAGCCCTTTGCAAATTTGAAATATTTTGTTCCAAATTTCAGCTATTAAAAATATGGCTTCAATAGTAAGGGCCAGGGATATGGAACCAGTAAACTGATTTTAGTTCTTGTCCTGCGTGACCAATGTTTAGCCTTGGGCAAGCCATTTAGCATTTCAGAGCTATGGAGTTTTCTCATCTGGAATGTGAACCAGATTTCTTGGGTAATTTTTTGACAAGGGGCCCTGCTCTTTATTCTGTGGCTTGTCAGCTGATTCTAGTCCGGCTGCATTATTTTCCTCATGATATTTTTGTTTCTGTAGACCTCTCTCAGGATTCACTCATCATTCTTTGACCTTCCAGTAATTTATTTTGACTGCATTGATTACTGTGAGTGCCATTCACTTTTAATGATTAAAAAACAGGAGTGTCCTTAGTCTCTGTTCTGCTTGTATCTTTTTGAGGCTATATGTCTTATTCTTTTAATCTCAGAAATTTAATATAGCAATGAAAATTGCCGAGCAATACAGATACAACAAACAACGTAAGATACGAAGACCAACAAGGCGAGCAAACCATGAAAACAGCAAAAATTACAGTGAAATACCAAGAGACTAGAGAATCCAGAGCAGAAGTTAATTGTCCACAGGGATGGAGAGAAGACACTCCCAGAGACTGAAGTCACATGAAGACTGTCTGATGAGCTTTGTAAAAAGGGTTTCATTCTCAGGCTGTTTTGAGCTTTCAGTAAAATGTTTTTGCTTCAGTAGTGGGCTTTATTATTTCTGCTTCTTCCTCTACTGTTTTCCTGTGCAAGTTTCTTTCACTTTTCTTTAAGTAGGCATCTTAAAAGGCATTCCAGGTAGAAATGAAGATGACTGTGCAGCCACAGTTCAGGATACAGGCTCACTGAAGCCTGAAGCATATTTGTCTTCTAGCAGAAGCATGCTGCAAGCCCTGAGGTCCTTTTAAGGAAGAAAGAATGATGGAGCTTTCAACTTGTATTGGCCTTGGGAATTCAGGAAGGAGGGATGCACTTTACTTCCTTTATCCTGATGGAACTGGGCTAGCTGAGGAACAGGATGTCTTGGTGCCTCTACTGTGCTTCCCAGTCTTTTTTTCTTTCTTTTTTTTTTCTTTTGAGACAGGGTTTCTCTGTGTAGTTTTGGTGCCTGTTCTGGATCTCACTCTGTAGACCAGGATGGCCTCGACTCACAGAGATCCACCTGGCTCTGCCTCCTGAGTGCTGGGATTAAAGGTTTACACCACCACCACCTGGTGCTTCTCAGTCTTAAGGAGTCAGCCATCACTAATCTTCATGAAGAGAGAGTTCTGCCTTTTGGACTCAATGTTTTCCTTTCAATTATTTGTTTCATAATTGCAAGGTCATAATTCTTTCCGCTAGTTACACATTAGTCTCCAAATCGTTCAAAGGAATTTTTGACTTATTTGAAGAACTTCAGATTTATTTACTATGATATCATATAAAAAGCAGAAATTGTAAAAGTACAAGGTTTTGCTATATGATTTTCTATGACTTTGAAAGCACAGAAACCAACCCAGTTTCTACATAGTTTGAGTGCACAAGAATATCTCCTGATAGGTCATAATTAGAGACAGTGACATTGTGTAGATCTACCTCTGGAAGATCCTGACAGCTAATGATAGCCATTGAAATTTTATCCTTAATCCTGTACTTCCTTCTTTGAAATGCCACCAATGCCAAAAAAACACAGGAGAAAACCGAAGACTTCTTTCTTGACACCTTATTGAGAATTGTAACTGACATGCGTGGAGCATATGCTGAAAACTAGGCCTAGTACCCACAAAAACATCAATATTTATTTGTTTACTCTTGTTTTCTGAGGCAGGGTCTCACTCTGTAGCTCAAATTGGACTGGAAATCACTGTGTAGCTGAGGCTGTCTTAAAACTCAGTGATTCCTCTCCTGTCGCTTCCTGACTCCTGGTCTTAAATGTGTGACAGGTATGAACCATACACACAGTCTTTTTCTTCAGAATCTTTACTCCTGGAAAAGCTTGGATAATATACATTATATGAAAATCTCATCCCAGAAAAGTTTGGCTTCCTAAATAAAAGTAAACTCACATATTTTCATCTCTTTGAATGGCTTACCGTTAATGACTGATAACCAGAAAGGACAGTGCATATAGGTATATATCAATACTTTTAGTTCTCTGTGAAGCAGTTTTCATATGTGCTTCATTCCTTTGTCAAAGGCATGTGCCAATATCTTTAAAATTAGAAAAGCACCGGCCTTGTGTATATGTGTGTTTGCAGACCATTTGTAATTAAAGTGTTCCATCCCCAAATATAGTCTACATGTTTTTCAGTTACATCACAAAGTTTGTACTTGGTTTTCTGTTTTTATTTTGTAATGTATCAAAATAACAACATGTAGCATAATTGCGGTTATTCTAAATTTCAACTCATTTAAAAATGGGACTTGGTGATAATTCCTATCATACACAACTACTGTTAAAGTTACTCACATTTTTCAGTGACTTAGAACTCTAGTCTTAGCATACTCATAATTTTTAATTTTTTCTTTCATATTTTGGAGCTCTGAGATATGAATAAAAGGAATTTATAAAAGCCTAAATGAGCTAGGGTTTTCTATTTTTTGAAAAGCTTTGAGGTGTGTATAAAGAGAATTTATAACAGCTAAAACATTTGCCTAGACGTTAAGGAATTTTATGAAATAATGCATGTTTTCATACCACCTTTCTATACTTCTTCTTGAATATAAAGCTTATTTTATTAATTATGCCCTTATTATTAAGAGGCAAATTGTCCTATGAGCAAAATGTTGCATTCTTTTCCACCATTCAGTTCGAATCAGAATGGATTAAAGACAGGATTAAAGATTTGTGCTGTGTTTCAGAGACGTGATCATGGACCTTTCAGATGTCTTCCTTCTACCAATGTGCTTTAACTTATAAGGGACCCATGCATCCCACGTATGCAGAAAAGCATGAAGAAGCAAATGCATTTAGTGCACCTAGACTAGCCTCTTGAGCTCCACACTTAGCAACACAGTGCTTTGTGACGTCCGTTGTCTCCCTCTGTGCGGTCCAGCTGTGGCTCTCTTCCCTTGCCCTGACGACGCTCGAGAGACCACGTGACCTAACACTAGCCTGGGAAAAGATGGATGAAAGTATCGTTCCTGCTGCATGTGTGTCATTCTTGGATATGCTGAAGTCAGCCAGTCGTAAGCAGAACCCTCCTGAGTCAGGAGCCAACTGCCCATCAGTCTCACGTGTGTATGAGAGTCCCTGGTGCTACAATAGAAAACATTAGGGATTGTTTGGTTGGGCTTGTCATTGACTCCAGGGAAAAGAAGAAGGGAAGCAAGTGATGTAAAGGGCAGAGCAGAGATACATTCTTCTGAACCTGCTGTGAGCCTTTATTCCCCATCAGCGGTTAAAGTCAATTTGGCCAGCCCCGGTCCCTGCTCTGAGAATTCAGCGGTGTCAGTAATGGTCAACATATATTTCCATTTGTCTTTCTTTGGACAAGTTCCACGAGCACTTTTAGATTCTCTTCATATAAAAAAACTGAGGTTTAGAGAGGCCAGCGGTTCAGAGAGTGATTGTCACGGGAGAGATGCTATGCTAGTCACAGAGCCTAGGAAGGTGGCCATCTCCCTGCACGCATATAGGAATGCACTGTCTCCAAAGAACAAAACTAGGCAGACGCATAGTCAAGCGGGAAAACTGTACCAAAGGTACTGGTCAGGTTTCTATACGGAGGAACAGGCAAGGCAGGTAAGTAGACTCAGCAGGCTGTGGTGCTATCATTGGCTGTGCGGTAATTTCTTGGTCCTAGGATGATTAGGTACACGTAGGACACATTAGTACAGATGAGGTACAATAGCCACAGTGCAAGAGCCTGATGATGATGGGTTTGGCATGTGGAGTCTAGATTGGTTGGTTTGCTTCTGAAAACCACATTAGTGGGCTAGTTATTTGTGGGAGCTGACTTCAGAAGAGAGAGTCTCTCAAGAGAGCCAATAAGACCTCAACAATCAAAACATCAGAACAAACAACAAAATGACAGAGAGCTGCCATTTTGTCTCCTTCTTGGCTTTATAGAATAGAACAAAAATATAACCTGTTCATTGGTTTCCACAAAAGCCCCAATAACAACAAGGATTTTGTTACTTTGGGCTGAAAAGTGTTTTGGAAAACTACAAGGCATTAAAAGGAATTCTCTTGCTTTCTGCCTTCTGCTTGCATTTCCCCCACTTTGCAACATAATAAAAAATAATTCCCCTGCTGCCTTTGGCAGAGTGGATATTTAGTTAGGCCTACAGAAGTCTCAGCTTCTATTACAACCAGGAGTTCGATTTTTTTTTTTTTTGGAGCTTTAGTTTATCACCCCTCTCTATGACAAATGCTACCATCAACGACTCAGAAAATAAAACTCCCAATCCTTATTACACATAAACACATACTGATAAGATCCCTGGAGGAGAACCAGAGATAACAAAGGCAAGAATGTGATTTCAAATTAACCACAGATTTAATGCCAAGGTGGAGAATGTGGCACTGTGGAATCCTGAGTGACAGTTAAGGATGCAGTGTCGATAAACCTGTACTAGGCCATTGTTCCCTGAGGCAGGATATGATCTGAGTTTGTATAGAAGAAATTTATTGTATGCCCCTGTGTTATAATAATTCCCCCCATGTCACTATTTGGAAGGAGCAGGGAACAGACAGGATTTTCCAGGCAGCATGTAAATAGCTCCTGTAAGTACAAAATGCTGCCAGGCCTGTGTGTTGAATTGTCTCTGCAACTCTGGACTTCATATGACCTTCATTACGGACTTTTAGCCTAGGGACTAAAGCTGTGCATTGTATTTGCTGTGTTTCTCTGGGCCTCTTTGGGGCCTGGTCATCTCATTTGAGAAGTATGGTTGTAAAAATTACAAAACTTGTCTCTAACAGTGCTCGGTCTTGAGCTCAACAGATTTTTTTTTCAGCCACAAAGAATAAAGTTTGTGTTTCTTGCAAGAAAATGGCATAAATGTCATTAAGCAAATTAAGTCATTCTTTAAAAGATGAATATTGTATGTTTTCTTTTGCTTTTTATATACAGATGTATTATGAATCATATAAATATGTACATGTACATACATATGGTATATATGTATATATATGAAACATGAGCAGGGCAGTAGTGGTGCACTTGGGAGGCAGAGGCAGGAGTTTGAGGCCAGCCTGGACTACAGAGTGAGTTCCAGGACAGCCAGGACTAATCAGAGAAACCTTGTCTACAAAAAACAAAACAAAACAAACAAGCAAAAACTAAAACAAACAAAACAAAAACACGAAAGTCGAAATGAAACTGTCTAAAGGAACAAAGGGCACTGAGAGAAGGAGGTGAGAATAGCAAAGTAGATATGGGCAATATTCTCAGTGTTCAATGTGTATATCTATGAAGTATTTTTAAAGGTTAATGTTTAAAAGGTGTTTTAAAGTATGTTTTTAAAAGTGTGTTTGGGAGCTATCAGTGTGGTTGGTATGTGGAACAAATTAGAAAACAGAGGATTAAATAACACTCTAGTCCAAATCACATAGCATTATTGAACTTTGATCCTAACCTACAGCACTCTTCTAGAAATCTACCCTATCTATAGTGGTCAATCTGGGAAATCAGCCTCAGAAGTCAAATAATAGTCCTGGTAAAATGTGGCCAAAAATGGCCAGGATTTAATTAATAACTGATGACATTCTTAATTTTCATCCTTGGAGGTGGAGATATGGCTCTCATTTTGTAGAGTGCCTACCTAATGCACAAGATGTCCTGGGTTCAATTTTCAGCACCACATATTAGGGACCTTATGGAACATGCTTGTAAACCCAGAACTGTGGAGGTGGAGATATAGTGAATTAAGGTCAACTTGGGATACCTGAGTCATTGTCTCAAGAACAAAACACAACAAAACAAAACAAGATAAAAATAAAAAACGAATGAAAAACATATAAATCCCAATTTCTGTTCTCACATTCAATTTAGGACCAAGTAGAGAAAAGCAGCTGCGTACCTCTCATCAGCCACTTCCAATCAATTCCTGGCTTTCACTCAGCTTGGCCACAGCCTTCCTAGATCAACAATCTCCAGTCAAGATGCAACCAAAGCCTTCTTTCAGTGTAAGGTTTTCCCACTCTTCTTCCCACCTTGGAACCTCTGCTAAAACACAGATCATGGTGGCCCATTCCACTGATAATGCAGATTCAGAATAAATAGCCTCTATCGTCCATATTTGGTTAGTCTTTATTTCCACAGATCCAAGAAAGACAAGGGACTGAGTAGAGTCACTTTAGCAATCTCCCTTTACTGCCAAGGAGAACTCCATGACTGCAAAGGTTGAGTGATGGTTTTGGGCTTTGTAAGTGGACATTCTGACAGTTTGTATGTCAGGAAGGAGGCAATAAGAACTGGGTGGACAAGAGGGGCAAGTGAAACTCCATTTGCAAGGAGCTGAGAAGCAGTTGAAGCAATGGCAAAGTCAAGCAGAACGGTTGCTTTGGGGTTCCCAGGTGATGGCACAGGAAAGCCAATGGTTTGCTAGCTGAGTGATAGAACTGTTCATTGTCCCACTGAGAAATTTCCAAACATTACTGACTTTAACCAGTTTTATGATAATATTTTTCTAGCTTCTAAACAGCTTTGACATAGCCTTGAAATTCATTTGAAAGGATTTCCTCCCTTACCTCAAAGTGGGCCTTTAAGCAGAAGAACGACAAAGGGAGTTGCTTTCTTACGGGATAGATTTGGAAAAAGTAAAACACACAAAGTAAAGGTATCACAACCATCATCAGAAGAACCAAAACCAACATCACAGTGTTTACATGCCTCTTAACTTGCCAGCAACCACAGGCATAGCAAATTGTGTTTAAGGCCTTTCAACTGTTCAGTGCCCCTTTTTTTACCTCACTGATTTCCAGCTAAGCGTGTTGGGTTCCTTTATTTCTCATTTATTTTTATTATGCATTGCCCTGTTTGTGTATTATTAGCTATAGAAGTCATTGCTTCAAAGCTCGAGTCAGGTCTCTTAGCCTGGCTCTGTGGAAGCTACAGGTTCCTGCTCATCCATCAAGAGTAGTCATTTTCCACTGTAACTGCTCATTAGAACATTCTAGGGAGTTAAAAAAAAGTCTATCATCAGATCCCATCTCAAACCAATTAAATCATAACCTCTTGGTGTATTTTTAAAATAGCTTCTCAGAGGATTCTAATGTGCATAATGTTAAAAAGTCCCCTCTCAGAAGCAAGATTTTTCTTGACAGGAAGTGTCACCTCACATTGTATTCGCTTTGTTTGAGAATTGTCAAATTTTAATAAAGCAACTTCCACCTTGTCCATTTTATAGTGACATTAGCACAGATATCTCAAAAGTGGCTCTGGGGCCTTGCCTGGATTGTTTGATGGTACTTATTCTAGGGTCTCTCTCTCTCTGTCTCTCTCTCTCTGTCTCTCTCTCTCTCTCTCTCTCTCTCTCTCTCTCTCTCTCTCTCTCTCGTGTGTGTGTGTGTGTGTGTGTGTGTGTGTGTGTGTGTAGTATTACCTTATTTACAGTGATAGCACAATGGAAGGGGCCACAGAACACAAGCTGTCCCTTCTCTGTTGCTTGCATCTTAAATACGAAACTCATCATTATCTGGAAAGCAGGCGAAGACAGGAAGAGTGCGTACAAGTCATGATTGCTGTATAAAATAGCCCATAATGACATGACATCACATACCTTGTGTTGATGCAATGTCCTTTCAACAGTGCCGGTGGCCATCTGAAGTTGAATTAAAGACTCATAGTCTAGAGATGAGGTTGGTCTTGGCACTGGTGAGTTAGAGGAAGATTTAGGTAATGATTTGATGGAACAGGCAGTGCACTTATCACGCCTTCTGGGCCCAGTGGTGGATGGTTGTATGACTGAGATGCCTTTTCATGAGGGATAGGTTTTCCTGCCATTCACAAGAGCAAAAATACATCCAGGCTCTTCCACAGGAGGAAGATGAAAGAGCGCCAAGACTAGATTGTTAAAAGTCCTCATAACTGGAGAGTTATGGAGGTCAGCTAGCATGCTGGAGCCTTCACCAAAGCATGAATCTGCAGCAACAGAGGGTCTGGCTGCTGGACTTACGATGACCCCAGCTTCCTTTGCACAAATGCTTCCTGCCATGGCATTTGAGGTCCCCTGGGGTGTGCACTATGTAGGACATTCTTTATTTCTGCCTCACTTTGAATGCCTGCTGTAAGCTGTATCTCAGCTTCATTCATTACCTTACATTGATAGAACTACATCCTTGTAAAATGGGTGCACTAATCTTTAACACTTGGAGCAACACGAGTGTTCTCCTTGGCTTTGACCTTTTCATCCATCTAAGAGAAAAAGGTCTGTTCTTATTCTTGCTCAATGTAAATGAATGCTTTCACTTGCCATTCTGTGCACAGGACCTTCCAGTGAAGTGCACTGGCAACCCGAATTATGCCTTCTTTACTTACCGTTACCTGAGAAAGAGCCCCCAGATTGTGATTCACACACCAACTTCACCACCGATTTCTCCCAATGGTGTATTCTCAAATACATTTGCTACTGAAGTAAAAAGAAAACATAGGTAAACAAACCCATAAAGAATACTATGCCTTCTTTTTTAATTTAATATATGCAACAAGGCCACTTACCTAATGCTTCCAGGACTCCATTCTCATATTTATTCATTCATTGAACAAACAGTCTGTGAGTGTTTATCAAATGCCACGCACTGATCTGAGTGCCAGGGACACAGCAGTAAACAATGCAGCCAGAGATGCCTTCTCTTGTGAGCCAGTTGCTAGAAGAGGGAGATAAGAACAGGCACAAAAGTAGCATGTATTGAAAAGGGACTGCACATGCAGAATTTAGTGACAGGACAGAAAGTGATCCTGGGACAGGGGCATGGACTCAATTGCTGAGGAGAGGGCATTGGAACAGGCCTCTGAAACATAGGAAGCTTGGGAGAGACCAGGTCTGCAAGGGTTGGGGGCAAAGTTGCAATTGAGTGAAGAAACAAATTCAAGCTGATATGTATGATGACATACAGATGTCTAGTTGTTGGTACAGCATTCATTTTGCAATTGAAAGGAGAAGACAATGTAAGCTTTGAAAACAACCAAATGTCACATGATTTGTATTTTATAAAAATCACATTTTCAAAATATTTTATTTAAAAATATTATTTTTACTAATTTCAATTGAAATAGAATCCCATCACTTCCTCCCTCCCTTTCCTCCCTCCAACCTGTCCCAGCTACCCTTTCTTACTCCCCCACTGTCAGGTTGGTAGCCTCTTTTTCTATGATTATTATTGTTATATACATGTCTGTCTGTCTGTTCATATGTATGCATGTGTGTGTGTGTGTAGCTAAAGTTTTCCTGCCTGGCCCACAGTCAGGACAAATCTCTCTCACCTGTCAGTCCCACAGCCACTCAGACCCAACCAAGTAAACACAGAGACTTATATTGGTTACAAACTGTATGACTGTGGCAGGCTTCTTGCTAACTGTTCTTACAGCTTAAATTAATCCATTTCTATAAATCTACACCTTGCCACGTGGCTCGTGGCTTACCGACATCTTCATATGCTGTTTGTCATCATGGCGGCTGGCAGTGTCTCTCTGACTCAGCCTTCCACTTCCCAGCTTTATTCTCCTCCTTGTCCCGCCTACACTTCCTGCCTAGCCAATGGCCAATCGGTGTTTTATTTATTGACTAATTAGCAACACATTTGCCATACAGACCATCCCACAGCATGTGTGTGTGTGTAAATTTGTGCATAAATATGTTCATTTAGCAGACTAACAGTAGTAGGTTTTACCCTCAGGCCCATGACCTACCTACTCTCAGGTTTTTGGCTATTTTAGCAGTGGTAAATAGCCAAACAGGTTCCGTCTTATGGAGTGGTTCTTAAACACAATCAAAATGTTTTTAACTACTGACCCATCTTCTCAGTCAAGTATGAAAACCACTTCAGAAGCTTTACGAAGATTAGAGAATGGTGAGGCACGGTTGAACACTATAAGATGGTTACTGTGTATAATGGTTTGAATGAGAAATGCCTGTAGTCTCAGGTATTCGAATACTTGGTCCCCAGTTCTGTTTGGGGAGGTTTAGGTGGTGCATCCTTGCTGGAGAAAGCATGGCCCTGGGCAGAAAGTTTTGAGATTAAAGCATTTGCATCACTTGACTTTGCTCTTGCTGCTTTGTGCTTGCAGCTCAATAAGGAACTTCTCAGTTTCCCCTTTCTGCCACCACCCCTGATGCTTGTTCCTCCATGATGGACTTCTATCCCTCTGGAACCACAAGCCAAAATAAACTCTTTCTTCTGTAAGTTGCCTGGTCATGGTGTTTTTTGTTTGTTTGTATTTCATCACAGTGACAGAAAAGTAACTAATGCACTATGCTTCTGCAAGGAGTCTAAGTGAGAGACAACCATGGCAGATGCAGGGGAGCTGGAGGTTGGGGAAGGCAGTAGAATCAATAGGACTTAGTGATGGATCAGAAACAGCTGGTGTGTGAACAAAGGGAATGAACAGCAACTCTTGATGTCATCATTTACCAACTGAGAAATAAAGAATAGACCTTTTCCTCCTTCCTTCCTCCCACCCTCCCTCTCTTCCTCCCTCCCTCCCTCCCTTCCTTCTTCCCTCCCTTCCTTCCTTCCTTCCTCCCACCCTCCCTCTCTTCCTTTTTTCCTCCCACCCTCCCTCTCTTCCTCCCTCTCTTCGTCCCTTCCTTCCTTCCTTCCTTCCTTCCTTCCTTCCTTCCTTCCTTGCAGGGGGCCATAGGAATGTTCAGCACTGACAACTAGTGTTTAACAGGCCGACCCAGCAGACCCATCTGATGGGGAGCCCCACCTGGTAAGGCCATGGGGTCACTGGCTATGGAAACTGGTTGTTTTCTGTCTGCAATTTCTCCCATGTGCCACCACATTTCTTCCCTAAGGACTGCTATGGGTATTTTCCCACTGCTTGTGTGTTTATCTCAAGGATATATTCCATCTTTGGGCACACTTATAGCTACGGGTGTTCTGGAAGATGATTTCTGTCTAAGCTGTATAATTTTGATGTATAGAAACAATACTAGGCTATTTTACATTACTCAAACTGACATAGGATTCTCAGTCACAAAGTCGGTCAGAACAAATTCAAAACAGACTAAACTGCCCCTGCAGAAAATGCACAAAGACTAATTCCCAGGTGTTGTTTATTGCTAAATCAAGGCCAGGCTGTTCATATTGAGACAGTTCTTTGCAGTAGTTCTCTTTCTGCAGGTATCCTGATGGCTCAAGGTCCAGTCAATTATTTACTGTCTGGGATCCCTCACCAACTTAGAGCTATGTGGATGGGTCATTGTGGTGATATTGTGTTCCCCAAAATATTGTGCACTTTAATAAACTTATCTGTGGTCAGAGAACAGAATAGCCACAATATTAAACATAGAGGTTAGGCAGTGGTAGCACACGCCTTTAATCCTAGCATTCCAGAGGCAGTGATCCGCCTGGATCTCTGTTAGTTCAAGGCCACACTGGAAACAGCCAGGCATGGTGACTCATGCCTTTAATCTCAGGAAGTGATGGCAGGAAGCAGAAAGGTATTTAAGGCATGAGGACGAGGAACTATAGCTGGTTAAGCTTTCAGGCTTTCTAGAAGCAGTTCAGCTGAGATCCATTTGGATAAGGACTCAGAGGCTTCCAGTCTGAGGAAACAGGATCAGCTGAGGAATTGCAAGGTGAGGAAGCTGTGGCCTGTTCTGTTTCTCTGATCTTTCAGCGTTCACCCCAATACCTGGCTCCAAGTTTGATTTTATTAATAAGAACTTTTAAGATTCATGCTACAGGTCACGGTGACATTGCTAGCCTAAAAGAAACTACATGACTTATCTTGTGTAATGAGAATGGGTAGGGCCCTGAAAACGTAACGTATAATTGTCCAGAGTTTGACTGTGGGACAGCAGTGATGGGGTGTGGAGAGGGATGGCTGTGGAGAGCTGGGTGAAAGCACTGCTTCCACGAAGGAAGAGCTATGTGAAGGAACTGTGGAAAAAGCCAGGCAGTGAGTGAGTGAGTGTGTGTGTTAGAAGGTGAGTGTGTATGTGTGTGTGTGTGTGTGTGTGTGTGTGTGTGTGCAGAAGGAGCTCCGGAGAGAACATGAATGAAGGCAGGTGAGAGAGAGCAAGAGAGATTTCAGAGAGAAGAGGGGGCTCTGTAAATTGTGTGTGGAAAATGTAGCTGTATGTAAAGAGATGTAACTGTGTGGAGACAGAGATATTTTCAGAGAGAAGATTTATTAAGTTGAAGTAAAAGAGAGAGTTATCACAAAGCATGTGTGTTTCCTTATTTACCCCTCAGATAGAAAAAGTCTAGCTCTCAGATATATTTTTCCTAAGCCCTCGCCACATACGCAGATTTTCTTGCATTACTCTGCCTTGGAGCAGGCTCTTCATTAGGTTATCAATACTTCCTTCTTTCCTTCCTTCCTTCCTTCCTTCCTTCCTCCCTTCCTTCCTTCCTTCTTTCCTTCCTTTCTTCCTTCTCCTTTCCTTCCTTCCTCTCTTCTTCTTTCCTCTTCACTTCTTTCTCTCTCCTCCTCAGTAATGAGGATGCAAGTGAGATTCTCGCATACACCAGGCAAATGCTGTATAACCATGAAGAGGTTATATTTTGTTGTACTTGTTTTGTTAAGGGAAGTTTGGAGAAATCATTATACATTAGACTTGTGTTTGGGAAGCCTGTTAGACACACATATGGTCACGTCAAATCAGCAGTTGAATATACAATATGTTATGTGCTCAGGAAGGAGATAAAAGTTGAAAATATAGATCTGAGAGTCATTGTGGAACACATATATATTTAAAGAGCTAGATGAGACTTTAAAAGAAAGAATTTGGAGAGGAAAAAAAAAAGAGAGCCTAAACTAGGTGTTTGCCCAAGAAGAGAAGCTCTGTAAGATATCTGCAGAGTAGCCAACAGGATAAAAGATATTGAAGTAGAAAGGATACTGGTCAGATCATAGTAATTTTAAAACAACCTCACTGCACATATACACCCAAATCTTTCTATGTTGTGCTTCAAATAGCAGAAAAAAGAAATAATTGACTAGAGAGAGGTGTGGCACCAAAGGAAGGTTACTTTTAGTAGTGGTTTACCAGTATGTTGTCTGATGACTATAGAGGTGAAGATAAGAAAGTCAACAGCTAACAGCAAACTCAGAGAATTCTTTGTAATACCTCCTCCTCCTTCCCTCATCCCCTTCCAGCAGAATTAATTATGTCCTTGTGTTAAGTCCCATAGGGTTTGCTTAATTATCTTTATAACATTTTGTTATGGTTAATTATGTAAATTTCTGTGTCCCAAGTGGATTGCTACACTCTTTGGGAGAGTGGGTATTCTTTGTTGATTGGCAGCTCTGCTAAGGCCTTTATTAGGCACATTACATGTGTGATCTCAGCTCCTATTCACAACAGTCATTTATGGGGACATAATCTTTATTTTATAGATGAGGGAATTCTGGTTCAAGGGGGCTGAATAACTGGCCCTATAATATGGTTGGTGAATTGGAGGCAGAATAAAGACCCCACCTCTAAACTGTAAGCTTACTTAAAGTGTAAGAACACTTTTCTCTCAGTGGCTTCTTCTGCTAAGTAGCTCCAGTAAGCACATTTCAAGGCCAGGTGTGCACCAACTCCCAATTCAAAGACAGCGACAGAAGTAAAACAGAGCTGCAGACAGTAGTCTGTAAGAACCGGTAATGACATTATCCCTCTGTCTGGGATCACACCTTCCATTTGCTAATCGAGGAGGAATATCCCAAATTGTCCTTGCTACCTTGTTCTACTGTGGGAATCTCTGAGAGCTTCTTGATCAAGAGACAGGCAAGCATGGGGAGCTCATGCCGGAGGATGGTGTGCCCATGTCATCTGCTACTGCATCTCAGTTCCTGAACTGGCTGGCTAGGTGCAATCTGAAGACCCTTGGCTGAGCGAATAAAGGTGGTTTGCTACAACTAGGCAACCATCAAAGTCGGAGAGTTCAGTCTCTTTATGTTTTTAACCCCCAAGGTGATGATTGCTTAATTTTGTTTGCTGTTTTTCATGCGTAGGAATCTTTTGCCAAACATGTCCCATAAAGATATTACCTCATGCTGTTAAAAGAAAAAGATAGAAAATGTCATGTGAGAATGTAAGACCTTATCTCAGTCATCATATATGCTTGCTCTTTTGTTCTATATAAGTTTAATGCAAAGAGCATTTTTTTTTCAACTAGGGAAAGAAAGCTTTTGAGTCTAAAGCCAAATATTCACTGTAAGTGAGAAATACCAACCCATGGTATTCTACACCGTGTTCGTCGTCTTTCCTCAGTCACTCTCTAATCTAGTAGATCCCAGGTTGGCTGGGTTGATTGGGTCCCAGCTCTTAGCACTCATGCAGCTCTGCAGCTCAGTGTTATCCACATGCCTGCACTGGGTTGCCAGCCTTTTGTATATATTCTAGGACCTACAAAAAGCACTGGTACATGCAGAACTTTAAGTTTTTGAAACCACAGGATGTGTACTCATCGCTGAAGCAGTAAAGATAAGATTTGATAAGTGCCAGTCATTCATCCAGAAGATCTGTATTGATTTCCCATCATTCATTTTGAAACTGTGTTAAGAACGGTGGGATATTCAACTGGAAAAACAAAGTGCCGGAAAGACAAGCTCACGGTTCAGAGAAAAGACAAAGTAGAAACAAGCAATCTCAACATGAAAAATGCCTCAATATGGGAAGGACCGGGAAGCTTGAAGGGCGCTCGGGTGAAGTCCTTCAAGTCATTAGGAACTCTCAAGAAGGCTTTTGAAGGAAAGCGTGCTTGAGACGAATGGAGTGTAAACTGAAGTAGCTACAGGAGAAGGCGGGTGTCGAGGGGATCGAGAGGACATTCCTGAAAAATAAAGGTCTTTGCAAAGTCTGAATTGTGAAAAAGCCAAGTATCTGACAGGTGTCAGGGCACTAGGTGTGTGCTGTGGGATGGTCTGTATGTCAAGTGTGTTGCTGATTGGTCAATAAATAAATCACTGATTGGCCAGTGGCCAGGCAGGAAGTATAGGCGGGACAAGGAGGAGAATAAAGCTGGGAAGTGGAAGGCTGAGTCAGAGACACTGCCAGCCTCCACGATGACAAACAGCATGTGAAGATGCTGGTAAGCCACGAGCCATGTGGCAAGGTATAGATTAATGGAAATGGATTAATTTAAGCTGTAAGAACAGTTAGCAAGAAGTCTGCCACGGCCATACAGTTTGTAACCAATATAAGTCTCTGTGTTTACTTGGTTGGGTCTGAGTGGCTGTGGGACTGGCAGGTGAGAGAGATTTGCCCTGACTGTGGGCCAGGCAGGAAAACTCTAACTACAGGTATGTGGCATGCTGAGAAGCAAAGAATGGTGAAGCTGGAGATAGGCAGACTCGCAATGGCAAATGCTGACTAGTTTTGTTAAAAAGGACAGGTTCCGTAGCCATGGAAACACTTTAGGCAGGTTAGAAATCATAGCCCAACAGGAACGTGGAACACTGATTTAAGAACAGATGAAGCCAGAACAAAGAAGCTAAAACATTCCTACAATAATTAACTTTTGTATTTTTGAGGCTATAAGTATCAGGCTATGAGTGTTGGACTGGGGAATGAAGATCATTCAAAATACAAATTGAGGAGATTAAATCAGTAACGGCTGTTATTGTTTTCATGTTGCTGGTAAGGGATGGGAGAAACTGGGCAGTCTTGCTTTCTTTCTTAGGTCGACTAGGTGGATGACACCACTTTCTTGGCCTGCAGAAGGAACAGTCAAGTAATGAATTAGACTCAAGTTAGGTGCCTTATTCAGTCCTTCATTGCAGAGAAAAATACCTGAGGTAAGAAACTTATAAGGAGAAGGATTGCTTTTGGCTTCTGGTGTCAGAGGTTTTGGTCCACATTTGTCCATGCTTTGGACCAGAAGTTCGTTCAGCAGAACATCATGGTGGAGGGACTATGGTAGAACAAAGATGCTCACCTCTGGAAGCCAGGGACGAAAGAGAGAGGGTGGAGGAGTCAGGAATTGGCAAGTCTTTCTAGGTCAAGCCCTCAGTGACCTACTTCTGCAAAGTAAGCCCTCTTAAAATTTCAACCACTTCTCTAAGCTGTGAAACCAGATGGGGATTAATACATAGGCCTTTGATACATAGGCTTGTAGATCACACTTCACACCCAACGCACAGCAGCATGTTATAGCTGAAGTACTTGTTTCCTGTTCATGCACAAGTGGTTAGTAGGTGGGACTTACTGCATGGATAGATAGGAAGTCCTTTCAAAGCATGCAGTATTTAGAACTAAAGTAGGATGTATGGCAAAGATTTAGATGTTACTCTTCAGCAGTTTGTGGGTGCTGAATTCTTTAACAACATGGCTGTCCACATGGTCGTGTTCTGTACATCATTATTAGCAATATGTTGAACCACTCCCAAATATGAATTGGGTCCATCCCAGACTTGGTTTTTCCTACATTACCAGCTCACTACCTCTCATGTATTAACTCAAACATGCCCCTGTCCCAGTGGGAACAACCATCTGGTGCTCTGCTACCATCTTTGTCCCTTCAAATTCATGGTCAGTCCTGATCTTGAGCTTGCCTCTTGCTTCACTGCACTTACCCGACACAAAGGTAAGTCCAACCCTTCACCTGCTACCTCTAGCAGCACCTGTTCCTCATTGTTGCTAGAAAGGAAACACAAAACCAAGCTCACTGGTGTCATCTTTACCTTTTGACATTGAATTTCATGGGTTTCTTTGGAAATAAGATTTATTATCTCTTATTATACTAGGTAACTATTTCTATCCTCTTTGATCTCTTCAAACTTCCAATTATGACCCATTTCTCCTTCAGTTTAAAGAAACTTTATTTCCCTTTTCATCCAGAAAACTGGGGAATTTATGTAAAAGCTTTCTTAGCATACCTCCATTACATTTACTTGACATTATAATAAACAGTGCACATGTCATTTCTTGGCCATCATTGAGACAAGATACAGACAGATTCAACAACAGGCAGGCAGAGAGGGATGAAGGTGTCTCCTATTGGTGGAATGGTGACAGATGCTTGTCTAGCATGATTATGTCAGTTGAAAACGTGGATCACTTAAATGTTATGCCTACTTTTTTACAAGAAATTTCCCTATTCCCAGGTAAAATAGATATTAAAGACTCATGTTTATAAGTTTCCTGATGAGACCTTGGCTAGACTTCATTAGCTTATGTATGAATTCATTAACATACACAATCCATCCCATTTGTTTATTTACACACAATATCTATACTTGATTGCCAGGGCAAACCCTTTCAGGTCCTTTTTCTTTTTTTTTTTTTTTTTTTTTTTTTTTTTTTTGGTTTTTCGAGACAGGGTTTCTCTGTGTAGCTTTGCGCCTTTCCTGGAACTCACTTGGTTGCCCAGGCTGGCCTCGAACTCACAGAGATCCACCTGGCTCTGCCTCCCGAGTGCTGGGATTAAAGGCGTGCGCCACCACCGCCCGGCTCAGGTCCTTTTTCATTCAGCAAGAAATTTCACTTTTCTCTCTTTCCTTTCACTTAGTAGCATTCTTACTACTTCCTTCATGGCTTTCTGTTGTGACTCATTCCTTTTACTCAGGATACCGGAAGTTAGAGAACAGAGGGACTGTTCAGTGACACAGTTGGTGACACTGAGTCCAGTCAGGAAGCAAGGGCAGGGAATGCTAGTTTCTCCTTTTTACCTCTGGGACTCTAGTTCATGGTCTGGTGTTCATTTCTCAAATGCCCTCAAGATATATGCAGAGGTGTATCTCCTAGGTGGTTTTAAATCCAGTTAAGTTGGCAATGATGATGAACCACCACAGTCTAAACCTGTGAGGTAACATTTCATATTGTAGTGGTTGAGATTATGATTTGTGGCCAAAGAGATATTGTAATATCACTCTACAATTTACTAAACAAATAGCCTCTGTTGTCCAGCAAATGACATGATTTTATTCTCCTACTGAATAAACTCTATGATGTGTGTATGCCACATTTTCCTTACCCACTCATCTTTCCTGCTACATTTCACAGTCTCCTAGTTCAGGTGTCCTCCACACCTCTCTCTCTCTATTTGGTTTGGACTCCATTACAAACCTGCCAGAGGAACATTCTCTGTCCTTGCCAGTCTAGAAGATACTAAAATAGAAAGTCCAGGTAAAGCTTCCCCCTTAATCAATTATCAAGATATTGCCTTAAAGAAAGGTAATTCTTCCAACAGGAATTTCGGAGCCAATTGTTTAAATACTAAACATATAAGGTGACCTCATGACATTCCTAAAGTACTTGAGAAAGCAAACCTATCTCTTACAACTGAAAGGAAAGTAAGAACTCAGGTCTTATCCAGGGCTGAGCTCTGGAGCTTCAGAATATTTCTTAATTCTCTGTAAAGCAAAATTAGAGAGTCAACCCTTACACTGTCTTCTGCTCTGTAGACACGCCCTCCCGGCTGTCAACTCCACTCCGACTGCTGAGTTTGTGGTTGGCAATTCTCTGCTACTTCTCACATATTGATAGAATGGGTTGCTCACTGCCGTGTCAGAATCCTGGGCTGTTATTTTGGAATCCTAACCTGGACTACACTTGTGATGGATGGCAGCAGGCACTGGGAGAAGAGGGATGATTAATTACTTCTACCTTAGCATAGCACATGGCCTTCTTACTCAAAGGTAACTATTGGGCATTTCTGTCACAAAAAGCGATTAGTAGACTTACTATGTTATAACCTTTATTTTGTGAGTTGCCCACAATCTGGAGCTGATCCCTGGGTAAATGCCATTCTGATTCCATTAAAGTTAAATTTCAAACAGACAGTAAAGGGCAAAGCGAGAGCTGAAAGTAATTACAGAGAAGAGTGCACATCTGCTCCCCTGGAGTGTCCATCTTGCAGCTGGTGTTGAAATGGATTAATCCCCCCTCAGAAACAGCCAGACAGCTTGAATGGTTGGATGCTATTAAGCGAGTCCATTTTTGGAATGAAGGCTGAGAATTAAAGTGCCCCAAACAAATCACCCCAATAATAAAGTGAATCTCTCCACTTCTATGGGATCAGCTGAAGTTCTCCTCTTGCCAAGAACACAAAACAGTGACCTTTGTCTTAACCAAGAACTTTAAATGTAAGCAACTGAGATGTTGAAAAAGTGATGTATGACTCATTATAGGGGTAACCATATTCACTTTTGTGTTTAGGTCACATTCTAGAAGCAAGCTATGGCTTTTTAAAGTAATTTTTAAAGTCTTTGAAGTCATTGAGAAACACTGAAGTTGTACTATGGACTGTGAGCTTTATCTCCACACAATGTTGACAAAGGAAAAAAAAAAGTATTCATCAATTGAAGTGGCCTTTGAAATCTCTCTATTGAAGGTCATGATGCCTGTCTGCTTTTCTAATTGAGCACTGATTTTTATTTTGTGTATGTAGATCCAAGTACAGACACTGAATCAAGACCAAGGCATGGTGGCACACAAACCTTCAGTCTTAGCACTTGAGAAGTGGAGGCAGGAGGATCAGGAGTTCAAAGTCATCTTCAGCTATATAGTGAGTTCAAAGCCAGCTTAAACTACACAAAACTCTGTCTCAAGTCTGCACTCTCTCAAAACAATGCTTAATCATAGTACTCTAATACATAATATTATTGGAGAAAACACTGGAATTGATGATAATTCACTATCATTGCAGAAAACCCATCTTTCTCTTCAAATAGGGTGTGAAAGTTTTTTTTTCATTCTGTTATGTATTACATCCCCACCAAAGTTTCCATTCCTTTATCTCCCCCCACCAAGTCAATGCCCCTCGCCTCCCATCTCCCTCAGATCTACCCCCCTCTGGCTCCTCTCCACAAAGAGCAGGCCTTCCAGGGACATTCACCAAACATGGCCAAACAGCTACCATAAGACCAGGCACATACCATCACTTCAAGGCTGGACAAGAGGCAACCCAGTAGGAGGAGAAGGGTCACACAAGAAGGCGAGAGATTCAGAGACAGTCCCTGCTCCCACTGTTAGGAACCCCATGAGAAGACCAAGCAACTCAGCTATAACATATATGCAGAGGAAGTAGGTCAGACTCCCAAGGATTCCTGATTTCTGCGAGCCTCCATGAGTCCCAGTTAGTTGATTCTGTGAGCCATGTTCTTGTGGCACCCCTGTTTAATGTGCATCTTTAAGTGCCTTCCTGACTGCCAGGAATTACACTCTCCACTCAGGTCTTCATTGTTTCCTTTTCCCAGATACCCCTGAACTTATCATATGTTGTCAGTTAATCTTCTAAATCAGGTAGTTCCTCACAATGACAGAGATAAATTAGTTCCATCTGCTTTTTCTTAAGTAGTCCTTACACTATGGCTTTTGACACTCTTCTACCTGTGATAATCAGTCACTTGAAAATAATAATGTCTTTATAAGGCTGCTGCTGAACAATTCTGTATTATCATGAAATACAACTGAGTCTCTAAGCTCTCTTAGCTATTCTTTACCATGGCAATCTGTTTGTCACTATTTTGTTCTCTTTCTCTATTTTTTATTATGTCCTGGACATATAGCATGACATTACTCTTCTAACAAAATTTTGTGTGTACAGTACAGTATTATGAGTTATAAGCACAGTGAGGAAATATACATCTGGAATTTTCTTATATGTTGAATATTACCTATTTCTTCTTCCCCCTTGGCCCTGGAAAGAACCAGGGTACTTGCTATTTCTAATATTTTGATTATTTAAGATACTTTAAAGGAATATCATCCCATAGGATTTATCCTTCTGTGATTTATACATGTCACCACCTATGACAAGTTTGTATATGACTAAATTATATCTCTGCATGTATGTGAATCCCTCTCTCTCTCTCTCTCTCTCTCTCTCTCTCTCTCTCTCTCTCTCTCCCTCTCTCTCTCTGTCTCTCTCCCTCCCCCTCTCTCTCTGTGATATTTTCCTTCTTGATGGATGCTTCTGTTGTTTCTGTATTTTACCTTTTGTAAAGAATGCTGTAGTGACTGTGAGAATTCAAGTAACTCCTCAAAATCCCAGTTGAGCTTTTTGAATGAACATCTTACAGCATGATCACTAGATCCCAATGAGAAATTCCCACACTGTTTTTCATTAAGGCAATTCTACTAAATCCCTCTCTGAGAGATTAAATGCACCTGAAGTTTAGGCTTTTGGGATTCAACACTGTCATCTATTTTCTTTTCTTCAGCCACACTATACATTGAGAGACCCACAGAAGTCTTCATACTTAGAAATAATGATATGGAAGAACTGAGTCCACAGAAGATTCCCTTAAAATGGCCCATAACTTTACAAAGCTGCCATGGAGATGTAAATTGGAACTTCTATGAATCTTTGCTGTGGTTTGGATGTGGATCATCTCCGCCAAAATTCATGATGAAATTTGATTCACAATATAATGGTGTCAAATGATGATGGGAGCTTTTGAAGGTAATGACATCATGAAGAGGGATTAATGCTTTTTTTATTTACATGATTTATTTTCAAAAGAGCAGCTGGTATACACCAAGATTGCCTGACTCTTGTGTTTTATTTCTTCCTCATGACCCACTGGCTCTTCTGCTTCCCACTTGAATTGAAGCACCCATATCCTGAACGGCATCTTGGGTTTTCCAGACGCCAGAGCTAAAGCCATGAGAAGCACCTATTTTAATAAATTAACCAAATCCCAGTGTTTTGTTAGCAACAGAAAATGGACTAGAACAATCTCACAGTTGCTTTTTGTTTTTCCACCCCACGCTCATCCTAAGAGTCACTAAATTTTCTGGCTAGCCTGTAATTCTCTGGAATTTTATCACCTCTGGATGAATTCTTAGTTTCTCTTAGCTTCTAGATGCCCAAGTTAGGTGTCAGTTGTCCCCTCAAGTTTTCCCCGTGGTTACATGTTCAGTTACTTCCCACACCATTCACTTTAAGCAGGACACATCCTTGAGCATTGTAGCCCCAGTTACGTTCACTTGCCAGCTGGGTGTGTGCATCTTCACTACTAACTTCAAAGACCTGTGCATGTTAAGGGTTAATGCAACTATGGTTAGAAACTAGCACCCCTGCACCTTTTAGATGGTGGCCATAGTTGCTACATTTCTACTGGTCACCCTGCTACAGAGGGTAGTGTTTATCATTACTATAGTAAAATCCCTGAGGCAGCTCAACTCTACAGGAAAGAGATGTATTTAGCTTATAGCTTTGGAAGCTAAAAGGAAAATAGTACATCTCTAGTGATGACCCTATGGTGTGGGGAGATCATATTGCTGTGATTTCATAATCCTTTTCAAGCTCCCAGGTGACTGTAAGGACCTCTTAAAGGTACCACCTCCAAGCGTTACCTGGGGATCAAGTTTTCAATATATGAACAAATAATTTATCTGTTTTCTCTTTTAAGTCTCTACTCTGGCTGATTGTCAATAGCTTTGGACCCCAAGGTAGGTGTCAACTCAACTCCAAACCAATGCTTTCAAGTCCTCAAAGTGTTGCAGTAATTTCCCATCTCTGAAAGGCATTGCTGCTGTGGAAAATGGATAGAGGGCTCTTTGGGAAAAGCTAGGAGAAGAATCCATTATATGTGTGCCTTTGTCTTAAGGTCGGATATCTCCTGGGGGGGAGAGAGAGAGAGAGAGAGAGAGAGAGAGAGAGAGAGAGAGAGAGAGAGAGGAAAGTTTCTCCTAGTTGAACAGCACTACTCTAATTATTGAAGGAAATACAGTGGTGTTTAGGTTTCAGATGAAGAGAGCTATTAAAATCAATTGTTAAAAACACATATAGCTGTTTAAGCTGACACAACAAATTTATTATTTCCTTAAGTGTGCATATGGCAGTACTTTTGACCTGGTCTAGTGACCTAGCATTCATTTCCAGCACACTTCCTGTGTTTTTTTCCCTTAGGTGTGTTGGTAGAATCCTTAAATTATTTGACTCTTTAGTCTGACTGTCCTTTGACTATCACACTCCTGGTTGGTTTTGGACTGAGTTATGTAGCTTAGGGGCAATGTGGAGTCATGGAGGTAGAGCTTGAGTATACCAGTGTCTCCTTGTAAGGCAATTGCATCTGGTGGTGTGGAAGATGTATTTTATGCTCATCAAATGTCCATGTGCCCTATAACTTTTGGTCTCATGACAATGACAAGGGGTAATGACAACAGATATAATAATAATTGACATTTTTAGGCAGAGGCATTCAGAAATGGCTTGGGATCCCCCCTTTTCTCTCCCCATGACAGCCACTATGTGCCTCAGCAAGGTAGCAGCAGGATGACGAATCTTCCACCACCACTAAGTTCCCTGTCAATCCATTGAACAGAACAAATGGCAGAGAAATACAGTTTTGTTTGTTAAATTTGTGGCTGTTACTGTGTCACAGATGACTCATTTTCTGACTTAACCCAGTGAAAGGTGATTAGGGTTTCCAGGTATGGACATGTGATCTAATTAGACAACAGAGGGTGGGCGTCTGCTGACAGAGGGGGTACTTCATTCCTAGAAGATATAGTTCATATTTTAAGCAAGCATCTTCCTACAAAGGCAACCAACATTCATCTTTCTTTCAGTAATGAAGTCCTTATTACTTTCAAGTATGAGCAGATTTGATACATCATCCTAGGTGCCTAAACTCAAAGATTTGCTTCTGATATCATCCCTAGTACAAAATAATTTTGATCAGAGGAAAGTATTCTCATTTATACAAATTTGTTTGTAAATAATTCTGGGAAAAAGTGGTCTCCCAGCTTTCAGTCTTCTGTGCCATAGGTAGTGTGGCACTAGTATTTCAACAAATATTTTTCTTCAATATCTGTGTAAACATGTTCTGAATTCCTGGTGTGTACTTTTCTGCCTCTGAAAATGTGGGAACCACAGGAAAAATCTTGTGGGCTTTGAGTAGCTTTCAGATATTAAATGATTAATGTACACAGTGAAAATGATTGATGTGGAGAATACCTTTGTCTAGGAACATAACCATCTTATGCTTAGCATTTCTCAGCAATTATGGAGTTGCCTGATTCAGTTCTGGGTTTACAGTTCAGTGAATAGAGCCTGGAATACAATAGGTGTTAACCAGAATTTTGTGGAATAACTAAATATGTTAGGATTCACTTCAGCAGTTTAGTCCAAAATATGAATATTGAGAGACTACTGGGCTATAATTTAACAAAAAGAGATAATTTTTAATAAATAAGGTTGGACAAAATTTTATAAGTTGAAATTCAGAATGTGTTTAAGCATAGCAACCAGAACATAGAAGAGGCAAAAATGGTGGTAGCTGATCTAAGTCTTGAAATCCTGGTAGGGATTGCTAAAGGTAAAGTAGGATAGGAAAAGAAACCATTGCTCTAGAAAGAAGTGACATTCTAATTGGGAAAAAATGGTTCAGGATTCATTCACTGGGGAGTAATTTAGGAAGGAGTCAATCTGATGCCAGCAGAAGCCAAGTCAAAGCCATGGAGATGACTTGGACCTGACTATTGCTCAGCCTACTGGTATATGCTTACTTTTTAAAAAATTTGTGTGGTTCCTGTGATGGATGGAATGTTCATGTTCACTCCTAATTCATACACTGAAATGTAACCACAATCTGATGATATTAAAAGGTGCACCCTTAGTGGGTAATTATACAACGAGTATGGTGTTCTCATAGATAGCATTAGTGCTCATACAAAAGACATCCCATGGCTTCGCTTGCTCTCTGCCCTCTCTATGCAAATGTGAGAACACATAAAACCTGGAGGATGATTCTCACCAGAAATCACCCATGCTTGTACCCCAATGTTGGGATTCTGGTTTCCAGAACAGTGACAGATAAATCTCTATACTCTGTAAGTTCCCATTTATAGGACTTTGAATTTACTATGGCCACTCCTCTTTTCTCTAATAATAAAGTCCTGCTTTGAATGTCAATTATATAACCAAGGAAAAGTAAAATGATGTCAGTGTGAGTTTTAAATCTTTAATGATTATATAAGCCAGGCAGTAAGAACATTGTACATTTTCCTTGCATGTGAACTTTGATAGAGGAAATTTCATAAAGTACATCTTTGTATTATAGCTTAATATCGACAATTGTTCAAAAGTGTCTGCTATCTCTGATGAAGAGCCATTTGAAAGCACATTTAAAACCCAGCAAAGACTTGCATACTCAGTTTGCATTTTGATGCTTAGAACAAGCACAGCAGACAGGACATTTGAGACTGTGGCAAACATACTAATGTTCATTGAAAGCCTATGGGTTCTGAGTTCCCTTGCCTCTTTTTTTATTTAGGTTATTTCTTGGAAATGATGCATGAGAAAGAAAGCCCAAAGCCTTACAGGCTTTCCCTTGTAGCTATGCTCCCATTTATTTAGGTTAAGTTCTTGCAACTGTGACTAATCTGGGTCAACCTTGTCACTTCCTAATTGAATCATAGAAGGTGACTGTAGTTTCTCTAGCTTCTTGGATAAATGGTGGGTCTCACTCTGGATATGGTAGGTGCCAATCAGAAGCATATTGTATTATTGAGTCACCATGCTGAAGACAGCCATGAGGGAGAATTACCAAGATTTCAGATTTAGTTTCTTATGTAGCATTGATAAGAAATAATCAATACAACAGGGTCAAAAGATAAGGAGGGAGCGATGCAAAGCAGAGCTGCAAAGGAGCAGACTATTTGGGAGAGAAGTGGAATTAGTGGGAAACCTGGGCTGATTGACTGAGAAAATGAGGGATACCAACTGCATAGAAACTCAAATAGTTTCTGTCTTCTGTTGGTTCAACTCACATAATTTTATGGGTTATATGACATCGTATAATTTGCAGGCAAATGGATGGAACTAGAAAAAAAAATCATTCTGAGTGAGTTAACCCAGACCTAGAAAGACAAACACAGTATGTGCTCACTCATAAGTGGATATTAGATGTAAAGCAAAGGATAACCAGGCTACAATCCACAGCCCCAGAGAAGTTAGGTAACAAAGACCACCCTAAGAGGGATGCATGGATTTCCCTGGGAAGGAGAAATAGATGAGATCTCATGGGTAAACTGGAGGTAGGGTGGGGGGATGTGGCAGAGGGGAGGGGGTGAGGGAGGGGAACATGAGAGATCTGGTGGTTGGTCAACTTGGGGACAAGACGGAGGGTAGAGGAGAGTAATGAAAGAGATATCTTGATAGAGGGGGCCATTTTGGGGTTTGGGAGAAACCTGGTACCAGAGAAACTTCCAGGAATCCTCAAGGATGACCCCAGCCAAGACTCCTAGCAATAGTGGAGAGGGTGCCTGAACTGGTCCCCTCCTATAATCAGATTGATGAATACCCCAATTGTCAACAAAGAGCCTTCATCCAGTAATTGATGAAAGAAGATGCAAAGATCCATAGCCAGGCACTGGGCAGAGCTCCTGGTGTCCAGCTGACAGTGAGGGAGGAGGGATTGTATGAGCAAGGGGGAGTCAAGATCATGACAGGGAAACCCACAGAGAATGCCGATCCGAGCTCGTGGGAACGCAAGGACCCTAGACCAACAGCTAGGGAGCCTGCATGGGACCAACCTAGGCTCTCTGCGTGTGGATGACAGTTGTGTAGCTTGGTCTGTTTGTGGGACCCCTAGCAGTGGGATCAGAACCTGTCCCTCGTGCATAAACTGGCTTTTTGGAACCTATTCCCTATGCAGTGATGCCTTGCCCAGCCTTGATGCAGGGGGAGGAGCTTGGTCCTGCCTCAATGTGATATGACATGCTTTGTTGACTCCCATGGGAGGCCTGTCCCTTTCTGAGTGGAGGAGGAGTGGGTGGAAGGATAGATAGGAGGTGTGGGGCAGGGAATGGGAAGGGAGAAGGGAGGGGAAACTGTGGTTGGTATGTAAAATAAATAAATAAATAAAAAAACCAGTAAAAAACTGAAAAAAAAAAGAGATTTTTTTGAAGGGCTCATTTTCTCCAAATGATAAATTAATACTAAAAATGGAATATATGAAAGTGAGTAAAACAAGAAAAAGGAATCAGAAGTTAGCAAAGTTGTTGGTTGAGAGTCTTTGTCTGTATTAAACTCAGGAAGTTCACCCACCAGGCACCCATTGATCACTTAGGAAAGTCCCACTGTCCTTTGAAGTATTGACCACCAGGATCCTGAACCCTGCTTGCTCGTTTCTAATTTGCTATTTCTGATCTTATTTCACAGAAGGGAAAGTGGGACAGCTTGAAACAAGATCAGAAATGGGATGAGTCATCTGGCTTCCATGTCCTGATCAATTCTCATCAGATTTGCAGAGAGGGACTGGAGCCTGGGCAGAGATCTCAAGGCTGCTTGCTGCCAGCACAAAATTTGCGTGACTCGGCAATCTATTAGCAGTGACTTATGTTTCCTATGTCTTTGTTTTCATCTGTGTGAGATCATATATTTTAAATTCCCAAACTCCTTGCTGTCTTATATTCTTTAGCATGTATTTTTGCATTGTTATTACATTTTAATTAATAGATTTACTTGTAATTGTATATTATTACATTTCATGGGTATGTGATAGCTTTTTTTTTTTTTAATTTTCTTTTTGAGACAGGATCTTATGTAGTCCACGTTGGCTTCAAACTTGATATGCAGCCAAAGTTAACTCGTCTTTCTGAGAGGTACTGGAAAGTGAAGTCTCAATGTGGGAGTACAGGAGTGTGTCACCATGTCCAGTTCTGTGTAATGCTAATGCTTCATGGGCATTTTATCCCATATGAGCTGTATCTCCAGTCCTGCGATGTTCAATAGTTTACCTTTCTATTTTATTTTTTTATATTGCTAGATATTAATTTTTGTTTTTGTTATCTTAATTCATGATGTGATGATTACCTTAGTGTCTAAGGCTTTGTTGTATTTAGGGTTTTGTTTTCAGTGATGTGCTGAGAATAAAATGAATTCTTACATTGCAGGATAAGGCTGTTGAATAATTACTAGAAATCTCACCTGAAGGTGACATAACAACTCATGTGCTAAACTCAGTGATGAAAATTACATCTTTATACTATAAAGAATTTATTACAAAACAAATCTCACATCACATTCTGTTGTCACACAAATCAAAGTGTGCCTTCGGTATTACATGTCATCCTCTGCCATGAGTCTTGTCTTATTTTGTATTTTTCTTTGGTAGTAGATCACCTGCTGTAGGTAATCATACACTCTGGGAGGAATCATTTTATAGAGATCAAAGCTAGCTCACTCTTCTGTGAGACCCTTCCCGGTGGCTTTCTAACAAAGTAACTTCTTCCCCAACATTCTTAACCTACTATACATCTGTATATTTGTCTTAAGAGATGAACGATAATTTAGAATGTTTAAAAATAAATGTTGTTGTTACATTTCAATCACTGTTTTCATTAATTCACTTATTCCAAGAATATATATTAATGAACAAGACTCATATTATGAATTTTATTAATTATATCATTATGTTGATTAATCTTTGAGTTATGTGCATAGTCCTACAATGACATCTGGCTGAATGTTGTTTTATATCAATTCATATGGTAATTTTAGGTAGGTGGAATTTTACCATTAAGACATAATGGTACAGGAAAGGTTTAAGAGGAAGAAGGATGGGAGGGCAAGATAGATAAAGGAATATAAGAAAGAATAATTAACACTACAGACATTTCAAAAAGGTCATATGGAAACCTACTACTTTAGAAGCTCCTAAAATATGTACAAACATATATAAAAAAAGAGTTAAAATAGAATTACCCTATAATGATACAACTATGCCCCTGCTGCATACCACAGAATAACAAATGAAAACTCCAGTGCCAGGATTGGGTTGTCTCTTTTGGAGGTAATGGAAAGTGAGGTCTCCTTGACACCCAAACATTACAGGCTAGAGCCAGTTCTCTTGGTTATCCTCCAGAACTTGATGGTAAGGTCATATTGCTAAAGACACTGGCTAGGAGTCACAAAACATGGAGAATTCAAGCTCATACTCACCTGGAAAGCTTCATCTCTGCTTAAGGTAGCTTTCAAAAAATAATCACCAAATCTCACCCAGCTGTGAGCCTTCCAAGATATATCAATTAGTCTGGCAAGACATGCCTATTGGTGAAATAGTGTCCCTGAAGTAATCAACTACTTTTGATTAGATTTAATGTTTGCATCACAAATTAGAACCCATACCTGAAATCATTACCAGGTCTGAGAAATTGTGGTTAAATGGGTCATAGGCCCTAGGGGAGAACCCTACCATTATCACTCTGCTTAAAGAACAAAGTACTAAACTGAATCCTAATGACATCATTAAATGCAAAGATTTGTCCTTATCTTTTTTTTTTTGCAGTAGATTGTGATTAACACAGAGATCCCCAACTGGCTGAGGTGTAGAGAGTAAGAGACTGTGGAAAATTCAGCCCTAAGCCAGACACCTATATCATACTCCTTCCTTCCAAGGCTCAGAAATCTTTGCATACAAGGGGAGAGAAAGATTTTTAAGAACCATAGGTAGTAGATGAGCACAAGGAAACTGTTTTCTGGATGCAGCAGCTGTGCACATGAATTCATAACAGTTGAGACAGCATGCACAAAAATTGTAGAAGACAGAATTCCAGCATGAAGAGTGGAGGTAGACTTGAAGTCCACACCTCTCTAAAGAGCTGTTGGCCATCAGCTGCTGAAAGAGGGAGAGCCAATTTTCCTTAAGAGTACAGCTCTTGGTAGGTTGACCACCCTGTAGTGAAATTCACTCATCTAAGAACATATGGGCATCCCAAACTGCACTGGATGGATTTTTAAAAAGGGGACACAAAGTGGTGCAGATAGGGAAGGTAGAAATGAACCTGGGAGAGGTTGGGGAAGGGATGAATATGATCAAAATGCATTGAACAACATTATAAAAGAACTAACCAAACACAAGAAAAAATACTTTAAAAATAAATATAAGATTTGATTATTTCCTGCCATATAGGAAATTGGAACAACTGATATAATAGAAATAAGGACTTTGGTTTCATAATAGCATTGAATGAAATTTCTATTAAAAATCTCAATTTTGGTAATTATACTTAATATAAATGAGGAGTAAAAGAAAATTATGGCTTCATTGATGGCTGCAACTTATCCTTGGATAGGTGTGATAATTTGAATGTAATTGGCCGACATAAGCTCATAGGGAGTGGCACTATTAGGAGGTGTGGCCTTGCTGAAATAGGTGTGGCCTTGTTGGAGGAAGGGAAGTGTGTCACTGTGGGGTTGGGCTTTGAGGTCTCCTATGCTCAAGCTATGTCTAGTTCAGTTCACTTCCTGTTGCCTGGAGATCAGTATGTAGCTCCTTCTCCACTCTCAGCTCCTTCAGCACCATGTCTGCCAACATGCTGCCATGTCCCACCGGGATGATAATGGACTAACCTCTGAAACTGTAAGCCACCTAATTAAATGTTTTCCTTTATAAGAGTTGCTGTGGTCATGGTATCTCTTCACAGCAATAGAAACTCTAACTAAGACAATAGGTAAGAAAAGTGACTTGTATATATTTATACAAATATAATATTCACATACATGTGTGAATACATACATGGAGATAAGGAGAAAATGGAGACAAAAAATTGTTAAATGTCAATATTTGGGGGAATTTATTTGTCTGAGTTCTTTGTTCTGGGATCATTCTTCCAATGCTTGTATGAATCTCAAATAATTTCAAAACTGAAAACTCACAGAAACAACAATAAATGAACTAGAAAAAACTCTTCTCCATGGAAAATTTCCTGTACTCATTTGGTATAATTTTAATATTCTTTTCCATGGAAAATTTCCTGTACTCATTTGGTATAATTTTAATACTAATTTAATAATTTTAGTATAAAGAACATCTAGAGTGGGGCCTTTACTTCTTAGTTTTGTGCTTCCTCAGTTGTATAAACATCACTATAAAACATTTAAATGAGATATGGTAAAAATAAAGCTGAAATTAATCACCTGGTTCACTTGTAATCTGTGCTCTGCAGACTAATTATATATTCAAAAGCACTGTAATGCTTATTCATAACGAGTATCACTTACCATGAATCTGCATTAGTCTTTGTTCAAGTCAATGTAATGGTCATTTACCAAAATCCTGAAGATCCAAGATTCTAATTTCTTATTGATTTCCACATCAACTTGTATGAAACAATATATGAATAGTCATGGTTGATGTAGACTGTTCACTGGCTTTTATCAAGTATTTCCAGTTTTCTGGGAATGACTCACATGACAGGTGACAGCTGTCAGTTAGTTTCAAGGTGCTTTCTTAAGATAGAATAATAAAGTTGGAGCAAGGCTGGCACTGGGCCAGGCTTTCAGTAGGTTGTCATGTTTCTCCTTCCAGATGGGGAGAAGGGCACAGCTGACCTGGAGGAGTGAGTGCAAGAAAGCCAGTGGGCACCTCCCTGCCATGATCCTCTCCAGCTGTCATCTCAGCTGCAGGACAGTCAGTCAGTTATTTGGGGATCTGCAGTCATTTAGAGGACACTTCTCCCAGGTTCATCTCAGGATGGGTCTGCAAAAGCAGGCAGCTCTTGAAGCTGGAAGACCTTGTGCTGTGTGGCAGTTGGCCACCGTGAGACGGGAGAGGCTTGACTGTGTTCCTTTGGCAACCATGGCACAGAGATGTCTGGTGTCAGCAGACTTCCCGCATCTTCGCATCTTTCTCACCAGCACCTGAGTTTAGTTTGACACTTAAGGATTTCATCCATCCTGAGTCGTGTCACCCACAGCTAGGGAGAGCCAGAGGATCAGCTGTGCACTGTCCACCGTTAGGCTTTTATCTTTACCTGTTCATGGCTTTGTTGTCATGCATAGGAACGAGTTCTTTGCTGCTCAATTAAAGAATAAAAACATCATCTCCTAGTTTTTAAAGTAAATCCTTTAGATGCCAGTTGTCCACAGCTCAATTTCCAGCTCTTCTTTCCACTCCAGTTCCAATACCTTGGACAAGTGTTTAAACTCTTTTATCCTGAGCCCCACACTCACCAAACGATAATAATGAAAACAGCAACTATGATTCCTTGCTGTATTAGATTTTAGATTGAATATCCTAGATAACTTAGGAGAAAACAAAGACTATACCAACTTGAGAATTTTAACACCTTTATCACATCGCAAAGAATTTTGGATACTTGCCAGATAATGACTGGTGCAGAATCACACAGGAAAGAAGAATTCACTCTCTTGGCACGTTATACAGTAGTGTGCCTACTTAGCAAGACAAACACAGCTGCCATTTCCCCTTTCTTGCTTCTCCTTATCACATAATAATATGTACCAAGGAGATGATCCCTGGCTAGGTGTAACCACGTGGAAAATTATTCTTCCAAGCATAGAACAGTGTTCTGCTTTGGGGCCGATGAGTCTGCCAGTTACAGGAGCTTTACACACCTACACACTAGTTGGAACAGAGACCATGTCATTGAATTCCACCAGATGGCCACAAAATACTACAGACAGGAAAGACTTAGTAAACAGAATAATTAATAGTTAATTGGGACAACAAAAAGGACCACCGTTCAGAAAATGCATAGCCATTGAAAGCCATAGCTCCCTGAATCATTCCAAGTCCACTCAGGCTGTATATTATACCACCTGAAGTATCCTTACGAGTAACATCAGATCTGGAACTTAGACATTAAAAAAAAATTGGAAGTTTTTCTATTTGTTCCAAGTTCATTTGACCGTGAGAACTTTGGTAGTTGTTGTGATGACTCTGTAGTATCAGGAGTCTGAGTCTGTACATCACTAAACCACTCAATATCTGCACGTAAATGGAAGTGACTGATACCACAGTGTCTAGTATGTGGGACTATTGGGAAAATGATAGCTGCTTTTACTACAAAAAACCACATGGATCATTCATTATTGCCACACAAGAAATGTGTCTCTTTGAAATGCATGTTGTATCTGTTCCAATTATTTCAGCATCTTCAATAATACTTTCCCAGTAAGCAGAATTTACATATATAACTTACCTGACATTTCCCACAAATCAAACTTGATCTACCTGATCATCAATGCTGCTCTGTTAACCTTGGCTTACAGAGAAATCCAGTAGAATCGCATGGCAATTCTACACTGTGAATGCTTTCAATGGAGGAGATACACTTTGGCTTTTCTCTCCTGTCTCGTGTCTGTCGATGTTTTTCAAAGAATGAAGTATAGGCTTTTTCTGTATCTCTCAGCCTAATTCGACTTGAGGGTGTTTGACAGAAGACAGAAGGCTCATCAACAAAAACTACCAGCAAGTCACTTTGAAGACAGATTTCTAGATCTATTCTTGACTCAGTTACAGTTATAGGTCATTTTTTTTCTCCCGAGCCCGAGAGAAATTTACTATCTGTGTTCATCCTTGGGAGGTGGGGACCTGAGACTTAGGATCAAGAAGGAAGGGCTCAGAAATATGTCTCAAATCTGCAAATCTCAGGGGACAGAAGTTCACACAAACACATTTATGGTAGGACCCATAAGAACTACAAAATAAAATAGCACGCTCTTCCACTTGTTCTACACTTTTGTCTCCTGATGAGCCTGGTAATATTTCTGCAGCCTTTGGTGACAGACCAATAGGGTCACTAGGGTATTGTACTTTATGTCCTTGCTGGTGAGTAATCGTGTAATATGGTTATTAGGTGTTCAGATAAATAGCCAGCTACCCATACTGCCCAGACTGTTATAACTTCTAAGTTGTTTCTCTTTGCAGTTTTCCTATCTCTACTAGGGTTATAACATTAAAACAGAAGTCATAGAGAATCAAACAGAGAATGACTTCCATGTTCTGGAATCGAGACTGTCCTTCCTATTTATTTCCTTCCCTCAAAAGGCTTTGATGAGGGATGTTTTGATGACTGTGCCTCTGAACAGTTGCTGCATCACACAAATGATTGTTCTTCAGCTTTCAAGAGAATTCTGTCACAGTGTCTCACAAGTTCTTTTTACCCAGTTCTAATTATATAGATTGTTATATAAACAGATGTCTGATACACCAAAGTCTACTTCACTTGGGAACTATAATTATTCTGAGTTCATATGCCAGTGGGCTAAAAGAAACCTCTTTTGACATTATCAAGAAACATTTTTATTCAGTCTGAAAGTGTGCAGAAAAGGCAGCCATCAATCAGTCTGCCTTACCTCCATGCTCCAAGGAACAGAGAGAAAGAAAAGGTTCAGAGACAGTGAATGAGAGAGAGAGAGAGGCCACGGCAGGTCTCAGCTCCATCCCTAATGGAACTCTTTATCTTGGTTAAATGAATTCTCTCTCTCTCAAGGTACTCATTTCTGTCAATGGTTCCTCTACAACTACAGTAAAGACAATGCTATATAATACTATACAGTATATAAAAAAGCACTGTTTTATTTGATCTATTTAAAGAAGAGATAAATTTGATGAAGTTTAAGCTATGGTCTTCCACAGGCAAGATGTATGTCAAAGTTGCAGAGCTAACAGTAATTAATGAAGTCAATCATGCATACAAAACTATTTCTGTGAGTCTGTGCTGTATATTATGTTTCTGCTCATATGGAATGATAGGAAAGTTTAAGCTAGAGTGCTGCCCCAAGAGACTTATAGTCTAGTATGAAGGCTGTCATTACTCAACAAATGACAAAGGTCAGTAATTATAAATCTTCACCAGTTTATGGCTTAAAAGTGTGAGTTTATATATAAATGAATGCTAAATTTAATCTGAATTAATGCATAGGGTAGAGCAGGTAAAAAGAACATGATTTAGGAAAAATACTTGTATGCTTTGGTATTTTGAAAAAGGCTAACTTGGTTGGAAATTAGACAAGAAGGAGGCATTGGGTGAGATGAGAAAGGGTAGTTGCAGAGAAAATCCTTAGGTGCCATGTTTTTTATTTTTCTTATCATTTTTTAATGTGTGTGTGTGTGTGTGTGTGTGTGTGTGTGTGTGCATTCATGCAAAGGCTAGAGGTAAAACTTGGCAGTCATTTCTTAGTTTCCCTCTCCTTTTTAAAAAATGGGGTCTCTCATGGCACTGGAACTTGCTATTCAGGCCAGGATACCTTTGTCTCTGTGCCCCCTGAGGTATTGCAGTATGAACCATTACTTCAGGCTTTTCCATGTTAATGTTTTATTTATCTTGAAAATAATACAAGGATATTATATGTTTTTCAGAAAAGATACAAATTTGTATTTCTAAAGTTAAGTACAGCTACAGAGTAAAGTATTAGATAAGAGGGCCTAAGTGGATAGGATAGGAAATACTTCTTTGTGGGTGTGCAGTCCACAGTCTGTGGTCTATAAAAGGGATGAGTGGAGTCTGCAATAGACTTGGTAATGGAATTTGATAGAAATTGACAGACTTTAAAGAAACTTAGAAGGTCAGATTTAGAGATGAGTGTCCTTAGACACATTTTTGCAAATGTTTGGGCAGAGCCTGCTGGTTACAGCTGGATGTTTTTAGCTTTATTTTGGGGGTCATGAAGTGGTTTGAATAACAATGGCCCCCATAGACTCATATATTTGAATATTTAGTCACCAGGTAATGCTACTATTTGAAAGGATTAGAAGGATTAGGAAGTGTGGCCTTGTTGGAGGAATTGTGTCTCTATTGGTGGGCTTTGACATTTCAAAAACCATGCCAGGCCCAGTCTCTCTCTCTCTCTCTCTCTCTCTCTCTCTCTCTCTCTCTCTCTCTCTCTCTCTCTCTCTCTCTCTGAATTAGAATGTAGAACTCTCAGTTACTTCTTCTGCCCATGTGTTGCCATGCTCCCTGCCATGATAATGGACTAAACTCTGAAGCTGTAAGCAAGCCCCCAATTAAATGTTCTCTTTTGTAAGAGTCTATGTCTCTTCCCAGCAGCAGAACACGGACTAAAACAGGCTGTCCCTCAGGAATGCACCACTGAAACCACAGTGACCAGCTACACTTGCTCCTCTGATCTACACACCAGTAGATGCTTAGAGACTGACCGTATACCTAAGACTCACAAACATTCTCAGCTTCTGGATCTCAACCTTTGGAGATTTTTTTCCATAGGTATTTTATCATACCATTCTCACTAGTCTCAAATTCATGGATTTGTCTAGTATAGCTTTATGTAGCTTATGCTGGCCTCAAATTCGCTATGTAGCTAGGGAGACACTTGACTTTCTGATTATTCTTCCTACATCCATTAAGTGCTACAATTATGGTCACACACCACCATGCCTACCCCCAGCACTCATAATTCACTCCCTTCTCTATCCAAAGTGACCCCTGGTGGCTGCCCTGTCCCATCCTCTGCTAGCCACCTTATGAGTTCAAATGTTGATCTTCTCTCCTCTGCATTTCAACTCACTTCCATAAAGCTCCCCACCACTTCAGCAGTGATCTCAGGTCTGCTTTGCAGTCATCAGAATGAATTCTAGAATAATCTCTCATAGCAATCGGTGTTGCAATCTATTTCCTCTTTGGTTTTCACAGACTCTTCTCTCTCTATTTCTCTTGTTTTTTTTTTTTTTTTTTTTTTTGGTTTTTCGAGACAGGGTTTCTCTGTGTAGCTTTGCGCCTTTACTGGAACTCACTTGGTAGTCCAGGCTGGCCTCGAACTCACAGAGATCCGCCTGGCTCTGCCTCCCGAGTGCTGGGATTAAAGGCGTGCGCCACCACCGCCCGGCTATTTCTCTTGTTTTTAATCACTTTCATTAGGCTTTGTAAATTCTTCATTATACTTTATTTACTGGCTCAAGGTTGGATCCCAAGCAACCTTCTTTTTTTTAATGTGCTAGGAAACCTAGTGCTCTGTTGGTTTTGACTGTCATCCACATGTTAGCATCCTAGCATCCTAGTACTGTGTAGGTCATAGTTGAAATGAGACGTCTAGTCTATTACTCAATCCTCATGGCTAGCATTTAAAAAATACACTATGTCAGTAGTTTACTGAGTTATAGCCAGAAAGCTTTATAGGACTGTCTGTTTCTCTAAGTTATTCAGAAAACTATAAATTCCCCTTTCTTCTTTATATCTTATTCCTAAACATGCTTTCCTAACACTTTCATTTCCCGCAACAGTTTGGGCATCCTGACTCTTTCTCTCACATCTGCCCCTTCACCATGTGACTGTTGACCTCTGTACTGGCTTAAATGTCATGGCCTTTTCCCTTCTTGTCTCTATTCTCCTCCTCTGGGCAGCTGCTGAGATTTACAGCTTGACTGCCTTGGAGGTTTTCTTTTTTTCTATTAAACTCTTAATAAAAGTGTTCTTGAATATAAAAAAAAGTTATGAACCAGACACTTGCATTGAATTCCAAAACAAAAAAAACAGTAAAAATTAAAAGCCAGAAATTTTCACTTTGTATATTGAAGTAATTAGTTATATGAAATACTTTTCACAAGATGTAGTCAATTGATTGTAGACAACTATGGCTTGAGGATATTGTAGACAGAATCCGCCATTAACTTAAGCAGAGAGTTGGTAATTTCCCGTGTGGACATGGCAAGTACAAGCATTTGCTTTATATATTAATCCCTCTGAACAATTCCTTGATGTATTATGTCCATATTTTTATACACATAAAAACATCAGATGATTTATTGTTCTATAATCACACAGTAGAGCTGGGGCTTGCAGTATTATTTTCCAATTCCAAACCTTACTGCTTTCGCATGAGAATTCTTGATTCTTCCATGTGCAAAAATGCTGTTTCATCAACAGGATGGTAATCTTTTTGGAAATGATAACAATAAATGATTTTAAAAATCTGTTAGAATTCACCGCTCTGTCAACTACAGGGATAGACTGGGTTTCAAGTGGGATTAATTCTCTTAAAAGAGCTGGGTACAAAATCATTCTGATCATTTCTAAGATTTCAACAATAATTAATGCATTTTTGAGGTCTGAAAATTGTGACTCAATAGTAGTTTGTAAGACTAAACAGTCATCGCCTAAACAGTTATCCAAATACCAGATCATGACAGAGCCAAGCAAAACTTGCCATTTAGAACTCTTATAAGCATTTTTAGCTGTTCCTGATCAGGGATGCATTACTTTGATGACTTTGGAAGGAACCAGAGATGTTAATCTACAGTAGTTACTATTTTGCTTCTATGACAAAATGTTTGCTAGGAGAAACTTAAGGATTTATTTTATCTTATAACTTCAATCCATCACAAGAAAAAGCTTGGTGGGATACATGGATGCAGGAGAATGCAGGATAGCTTGTTCACATCATGACAGATCAGGAAGCAGGAATCTTGGGTCAGAACCACAGGCAGATATCAAGTTCAAGATCTACCCTTCACGACCCACTTCTGTAATGTAAACCCAGGTTCCAAAGTCTCCACAGTCTCCTATAACAGCATGACCAGCTTTGGACAAGGACTTCAAATGAATGAGCTCATAGGCAACATTTCACACTCCAAGTATAGCACCATCTCAAAACCGAAGCCCACCAGTAGATGACAAAACTGGCATTCAATACATTAGATTTAATTTTCAATTGTTACCTTTCAATAGACTGAGTCTTCTCCTTGTGAATCCTCTTAGTGTTTCTAGTTCATCCATTTAGATTTTTGCAGATCCGAAGTGGAAAATTACTGCTGTTACAGTAGATCCTATGGTGTAGATGTGGGAGGTAAACATACTGAAGACGAAGGCTTGATAATGGCATCAGCAAGAATGAAATGGCAGCTAAGTTAGGTACAAAGCAGAGAAAGGAAGACATTAACACTGTCAAGACTGTATGGAAATATATGTCATTTACCGTTACAACTTGTTTTTGACTAGTGTGTAGCTTCTTTCTTTTTTCTGGAGTTCTGATCCAAAGTAACCTTGAAACAGGATCCACTATAATCATGGATGGCCTGCTTTCTTACCAGGGCGCAGTCCTCTCAGAGAAGAATGAACTCATACCAATGGTGATCATGTAGTCGTTAGGGGGGAAGGACAGATTGATCATTCTTTTACTTCCTTAAATTCCAACCTCAGAAAACCAAACCCAACAGAGCAACAAAATGAATAAACAGTGACAGCATCTTTCTTTAGTTTCCAACTTTGTTTAAATCGAGACAAAACCCAAACCACTAAATTTTGTTCAAGGATGATGTCGATACTTTCTTCTAATGATACTCAACTAAAAACTAAGTGGGACATGAATATTCCTTGAGAGCTGAGTAGTACTGGAAGCATTCAAACAGATTAGATACCCACCTTATTCATTGTAGGTGTGGTGTATGTTTAGTGCATGTGCACATGAGTGTAGAGGTCAGAGATTGACATCGGGTGTCTTCCACTATCAATCTCCACTTTGTCTTTTGAGCCAGCATCTTTGATTGAACCTAGGACTTGCCAATGGCTAGACTAGTTGGCCAGCAAGCTCTGGGGATCCTCTTGTCTCCACCCACTGAGCACTATGGTAACAGACACTCACAACCACATCTGGCTTTCACGTGGGTGCTATGGATCCAAACTCTGACATTCACGCTTGTATGGTGGGTACTTTACAGATTGAGCCTTCATCCATGCCCCAGACTTCTGTCTTCTGAGCTACAGCAAAATTTCAACCCACAAGCAACTATGTTTAACCAAATAACATCCACATCTGCTTTTTGCCTTAAGAGACAGGCTTAAGACAAGGACCCTTCACGTTTAGTGATGCTGCTTTGGCATTTTCTTAAGGGAGTTGAAGAAATCGATGAGCTTATGTTTTTCAATTTATTCTTCTAATTATCATTGAGCTGGTCCTGTGCCAATATATAAGAAATAGGTAAGGATTATGTTAGTTAAGAGAATGGAAGATTCCCAAGGTGTGTATCAAAAGAGCAAACAGTTTATGTCTCGTGAAGCTTTCCATGCACCAGATAACCCATTCAGAATTTCCTTTTCACACTTGCCCTTGAAGCTGTTCTTAAAAATCACAGCAAAAGCAAAAAAGAACAGCTATAATTCAAGACATAAATAATCAACACAGTGAAACAAACCAGATGAATGAGTGACAAATGGAATGTTGGAAGCAGACTGTAATTTCTAATGCTGATCTAAAGCTTAAAAAAAAACTCACAAAGCAAAATGGGTTCTCCTCGCATTGTCTGTCATGTAGCGCCAGCACATTTCTGCTTTAAATAGCCAAATGTCAGTGTTTTGTTTTTCACCCCCAGAATAATGCCTTTCCCCAAGAGCTTCCAATGCTTTAATGCCTTGCATTGGCAAATGGGCCAGAGCTCCTCATTTCTCTCAAGTAAACATTTTGTGGAGTGCTTTTTTCATTTTACAGTGGCAATAATTACCTTTATTTAAATAAATAGAGGCTCTTTATTGGTATTCATAAGCCAGAATCCATGACCAAGCAAAGCAAACTACCTTCTAATAGTCTTTATTGTCAATTGTACATTTAAATGAAAAATAGATGAAAGAGTTCTAATTTTAAAAAGTCAGATATTGTAAATAACATCAGTGATTGTTATATTTACCATGTAGAAGACATTTTTAGCCTCATTACAAACTATTTTTTTCAAATTGATTTCTTTTAAACATCGGTATTGAAGCTGAGAAGATGGCTGAATGACATTTGGCTAAATAATGATATTATTTATTATTATTACCCCAGCTAATAGTGCTACTTGAAGTCACAGTAAATCTAAAATTATCACTTGTAAATTTTGTGCTGCTCTGTTTCCCAGGAGAAAATGGAAATGTGCACGCATAAAACACAGGGACTCTGCCAGTTGGATGTTTACAGCTCCCCAGAGTAAAGCAGATGAGAAACATCCCATCAGTTTCTTACAGTGTCTTTCCACACACAGAGTGAGCATTCTCCTGTTGAGTCAGGCACAGGATTAGCTTCTGGGTGCTTTTTGATTGTCTCAGTGACTGACCATGCTTGTTCCTTACTTGTATATTCATTCAAATCTATGGCTTATGGGTTGATTGTATTATTCCTGTAGAACCTAGAACATTGGGCTTATTTTGGTGTAGAAAATGTATATATATACATCCTGTCAGAAAAGTAATGGATCTTAATTTTAGTGTTGACACCATGTATTGCTGTTGAGATGTAATTCATTATTCTAAAACTTTGTGTCAGGGAGGGGTGCGAAATTGTTCCACAGACAGAAGCACTTGCTGCCAAGCCTGATGACTGACTTTGATTCCTCGAGCCCACATGGTGGAAAGAGAGACCCTAATCTCAAAGTATTGTGCTGGGCACATACCCCCACCAGTGTGTGTGTGTGTGTGTGTGTGTGTGTGTGTGTGTGTGTGTGTGCCTGCCTGCCTGTATGCATGTGAAAAATGGGATGTGCATGCACTCAGAGGCAAGGATAAGACTTTGGCTATCTTCTTCTGCTTCTCTCCACTTTATTTCTTTTAAAATAGTTTCTCTCATTGAGCCAGAAGCTTGTCATTTGGACTTTGATGGCTGTCCATTAGCTCCAGGTATCTACTGGTCACCACCTCCAATATTGGGGTTATAAGTACATGCAGTCTGGCCTAAAATTTTACATGTGGTCTGGGGATTTGAACTCAAGCCTTAGTGCTTATAGAGTAATCACTTTTATCCATTCAGTCACCTTTTTAAGCCTTCTCCAATATGTAATGACTTGAAAAAAATTAAATGTTACCTCACAGTTTTGTGTGTCATAAACTCTGGATTAAGGTCTTTTAGATGGTAGCATATCTTGTATTAGGCACAGTTCATCCCCCAAAAAGTGGTGTGGCTGGAATGGATTGTATCAACCATACTACCGAATGAACATTCTCAATGAGCAGATTTAATATTTAATGAGTTTTTCAAGGGCAGCTACATGGCATAGTTTTCTTGAAACAATGACAGGCCATACCTTTGAATTGTTATGATACTTAGAAGTAAGTGATTTTGGATCTCTTTATGGCAGTAGAATAGAATACATTTTTCTGAAGATCCTCCAACTTAAAAAAGTAGATCAATAAAAGACCAGATTCTGCCTGGATAAAATATCTCTTTTAATTCATTTCTGGTCTTATACTAAGAAACAAATCTTTGAAGGCATCCTTTACCACTACTTAATGATATAAAGAACCAGGGAACAAGAGTCAAATAAAGAAAGTGCAGGTTGTTGTAGACAGAAGGTTGCTTCATTCCCACCCGGCCCCTTGGTCCTGCAGCTGCTTATACAATAATCATTCAGAGGCTTAATATTATTTTGAAACTGTATGGGCTATGGCAGGCTTCTTGCTAGCTAGCTCTTAGAGTTTAACTCAACCTATAACTATTAATCTATGTATTGCCATGTGTTCTGTGGCTTTACCTACATCCCTTTATATGTTGTTCCTAGGATGGCAGTCTGGCGTCTCCTCCACTCCACCTTTCTGTTTCCTGTTCCTCTCCTTGGATTTCCCATCTGCCTCTAAGCTGCCTTGCCATAGACCAACACAGCTTATTTATTAACCAATGGGAGCAACATGTGTTCACAGCAGACAGAAAGACATCCCCTAGCAGGTGGTCCTGAAAGTACATGCTTTTATTAGTGTTGATCTCGACCAGGAAACAAAATCAATTATGACAGTTAAAGGTAGAAAACAGGATGCTGGAAGCTCTTCATTTGAACGTGCAATATGAAAGGGCTAGTGTGTTCTCAGAACAAGTGCTCTTAGTTTCCCAGATAAGCAAAGTTAAATGTTCTCTGGCCTTCTTATCCCCAGTTTAGACTCTTATTTTTTTCAAAATAACAAATACATCTAAATATGAACTCACAATCAAAGCTCACCAAATAAACACTGGAATAGTAACATGAGCCAGAATGAATAGAAATAGAGTTTAAGTGGAGTTACTCTACAACAGGGCAACAGGGCCTCCATTAGATACCACAGAATAACAAATTGAAAAAACCTGATGGCATTAATGAGTTCCCTCTATTGGAGCTGTTGGTCAGAGAGGTCTCATAGACCCACAAACACTATAGGCTGTTTTGACACTGCTCTTTGTTACCATCCAGAACATAGGATAAGACCCTATTACTGAAGACACACACATGAGACACAGAAACAGAGAAAATCAAGCTAGTATTCAGCTGGGATCTTCATCCCTCCTGGCTAGCCTTCAAAGGAGATATGAATGCTATCAGAGGAGAAAGGTAATCATCAATCTGTGATCCCTGCATGCTGCAATAATGACCTGTTTGGCAGGACATATCCACTGGTACAAGAGTGACATGAATATCATGGGAGAAAACAACCACTATTTGATTGTATTTAAGATAAGCTCCACAAGACTGAACTTGTACCTGACACCATTATCAAGGTCAAGAACCTATGACTAGAGAGGTCATAGGGCCTAGGGGGGATCCTGCTGCTATTGCTGTGCTAAATGCACATAGTATAAAACTGAGTCCTAATGACATCTCTCTAAACCCATAGATCAGTGTATCACTTCAACTCTCCCTCATCAGAGGGGCTGTAGACAGTGATTAACGCATGGATCCCCAACTGATTGAAGTGCAGAGAATAAGCAAAAGCGGAGTGTTCAGCCCTAAATGGGACATCGATATCATACTTTGCATTGGTTTGAATGAGAAATGTCCCCCACAGGCACAGATATTTTAACATTTGTTTCCAAGTTGCTGGTGCTGCTCAGGGAAGTGTAGGAGGTGCAGCTTTCGCAGAGGAAGTCCATCACTCTGGGTGGGGCTTTGGTACTATAAATCCTCACCCTACTTCTAGTTCATGCTGTGTTTTGTGCTTACAGTTGAATATGAGCTCTCAGCTTTCTGCTCCAGGTGCCATGCCTGCCCGGTGTGTCAATCCTCCCTACCATGATAGTCTCATGGAACTCTGCCCTGGAACCATAAGCCTAAATAAACCCTTCTTTCTTTATGTTTCCCCAGTCAGAACAACAGAAAAATAACTACTATATAGGCCTCATTACAAGACTTAAGAGTCATTGTGGATGAGAGGGTGGAAGAGAACTGGAAATGGTGGCTGACAAGGAAATTGTTTCAGAACTAACACAGAATATCATTTTATGACTACGGATGTGTCTATAAGTGGTATTTTTTTTCAAAATAAAGGAAAGTAAAAGGGATTGTTAAGAAGATGGATGAAATGAAACTACTGTACACTGGTGGTGGGAATGCCCTTGTAAGAGCTACTCAGAGAACTGTCATATGATTCAGTAATGCCAGCACTGGGTAGGTGCTCCCAAACTGAAGCAGGGACTCAAGCAGATATTTGTATGATGATGCTCATTGCAGCACTCTCCATAGTAACTAAAAGATGGAAACAATTCAGGTGGCCATATAAAAAGGGAAAATTAAAAATTGTGCTGCATACATCCAATGGAAAATTATTAAACCACAGAAATAATAAAATCCCGGCATACGCTATAACATGGATGGACTAAAAACATGCTAAATAAAACAAGCCAGTCACAAAAGTGACAAAAGTCACATTGTACACAGAAACGAAAAATCTGTAGAAATAGAATATAGTTTACAGGAACTGAGGCAGAGGACAGACAATAATTGCTTAAAAGTTATGAGTTTGTCTAGAGCACGAAAATGTTCACAAAGATGTTCATGATGGTTGCACAATCTTGTAAATGTCATTAACACTACAAAATCACATACATGATAACGGTTTAGTGGCTAATTTTATGCTATATATTTTATCACACTAAAAATATTAAGAGATAACAGGTAGAACTACAGGGAAAAAAGTGGTTATTATTCAGAGACTTCAATATGCCTCTCTCAACTATTGATAGATGTACTTCCTTGTTACAGGTGGGACAATGGTGAATGAATAATCAATGAATGCAAAAATTTAAACAGTGGAAATAAAAAACTTATTTTGATAGATATTTAAAAAGCGTAAAACTCTCAAATTAGACAACTGACCTTTAACTGAGGCACGGAGAATAGTATTTTTTAAAACAGTGAACATAAATCAAGTAAAAATTGGGTTTTCAGAACTTGCATAAAACCATTATGTAGACCACATTCTCTGATATTTATGGAATGAAGTTCAAAGCAAACATTCAAACAAGTTAAGCAAATGTATGCTATTTCAATTTATCATGGTCAAAGTGGAAACAATAATGAAAAACACAAAGGAGTCACAAAATATGCTGAAATTTACATAGAAAATATGAAGAATGGAATGCTGGGAATCCTTAGAGGAAAATATGTAACTATAGATAGTCATTATTAGAAGAGAAATGAAGCATCTGTCTTAAGAAATAAGTGAAAGAATAATCGAATAAATCCCCAAAGTATAATGAATGGAGATAACAAAGATAGGAACATAAATAATTAAACAGAAAATAAAGGAATAAGAGGGGCAATGTCAAGAGCTGAGCAGTGTAATCCAATAGACAGTTCTAGAAAAACTATATTAATTAAAAAGGAAAGCAGTCCCAGCTGTTTAATATGTGAAGGGAAAATGAGAACAGGTAATGGCAGACAGATATTTTAGAGTCTACTGTATGAATGTTAGGAGCAATTCAAAGCCAATGATTTAGAAAATGTGTGAAATAGACAAGTTCCATAAGTAGCATACCTATACTATACCTAACTAAATTGTCCTAAAACCATTAAACAAACTAAGTCCAGTGATGAAAGCTGGCCTGCTAATTCAAAGAAGAGAAGTGTGGGGAACACGCTGGACCTTACCTCCAGCCTAAAGTCATGAGTAGGAGGAGCCTTGACTACCAGACCATAGTCTATCAAGAATGAAGGAATAGAAGAAGTGTTTTAGGACATTGGGATTAGTCATAGTTTTGTTAAGTAGAATTCTTTTGTTAATAGGTAACTCATCCACTTTCAATAAAGAATACACTGAAATTCAACAATAATTCGTGCTAGTTCGCTAGGAAAATGGGAGTAAGTTTCCTTTTCTAGTTAAAGTTTATTATGTACAACTGCGAGGATTTGTACATTTGTAATCTCTGTGAACAATAAATATCCCATAGAAACTCTCACACCCATGTATAAGAAAAATGTGAAATCATTTCAATTGTGAAAAAACCTAGGTGCAACATGGTTTTTAAAAATGATGACTATAAAACAAATTGTTGAATTTTCAAGCAATGTAATACTAAAGTATAATGTACTAGAGTGAAGTATAAAAATATGCAACAACACAGATGAATTTTACCTATTCAGTGCTCAGAATGACAATGTATGAACTCATCTGCTAACCTCAAAACACAAATGATTTTAAGTAGAACGGCCAGTCACAGCGTTAGTTGGTATGGTGATTTAAATGAGAATGGACTCATGGGATCACATATTTGAATACTTGGTCTCTAGCTGTTAGAACTGTTTGGCAAGGATTAGGAGGTATGGACTTGATGGAGAAGGTGTGTCACTGGGGGTGGGTCTTGAGGCTTCAAAATCCTAGCCATTCCTGGTGTCTCCCTCTCTGTCTGATGCTTGTGGATCAAAATGTGAGCTCTCAGCAGCTGCTCCAAGGCCATGCCTACATGCTTGTTGCCATGCTCCCTACTAAAATGGTCATGACTCACTCTCTAAACCTGTAAGCACCAAATAAATTCTTTCCTTTATAAGTTGCCTAGGTCATGATGTCTTATCACACCAATAGAAAAGCAGCAAAACAGTAGACTTTATTATTATAGTTTCTACAGTTGCTACACATACTTATTAATATCTACCAGCATCATATGAAGTGAGGCAATATGCAATGGTATATGATAGGATTTTTGTTAGAATCATGCTAATTATTTTGCTGAATAAATGTATAAAAATCATTAAAAACACTATTTTGTAGCCTTAATTACTTTTCTGTTGCTATGATGAAGCACCATAACCAAGGGGACATACAGAAAGAAGGGTTTATTTGGAGTTCTAGATGGATAGAAGTCCACCACTATCATGGTCAAAAGCATGCCAGCAGGCAGTCAGGCATAGTCTTGGAGCAGCAGTTGAGAGCTCAAATCATCACTCACAAACAGGAAGCAGAGAGTGCCCTGGGGATGGTGGCAAGCTTTTGAAACCTTAAGCTCTTTTCCTAGTGACACAACTTCTCCAATAGGCCATCCCTAATCCTTCCCAAGTAGCCACCAACTGGGGACCAAGTATTCAAATGTCTGATGTATGGGATTCATATTATTATTTAAACCACTAAAATAACATTATGAAGAACTTATGCTATGTGAAAACTGAAGGGATTTAAGATATTACTTTTTATGCATGATATTGTTTTCAGTGATTATTTTGGTTGCTGTAGAGATAAAAATATCCACCAGATGAAAAGTGACAGGAAATTGGCAGTTTTAAAATATGTCTTATTTATTTGTAAATTGCTATGATGTGGTTGTATAGTTAGAAAGAATACATATATTCTCAACAATAACTATTCACATTTTCCTACAGATTTGAATATAAAAAAAAAATGTATGTGTGTATTGATTAAGCAAGCATAAAGTTTTCTTTTGTGTGTAATAAGATACTAATTGGAAAACATTGACTTGGTGGGAAAAAATTAAAATTTGTAAGATGCATACATAGAATGCCCAACATACAATAAACAGAACATATCAATAGAACAACATCCGAAGCACAATTGGAACAGAAACCAAGACAGAACAAATTAAGTCCAAGAAGAGATCTGAGAGACCATTAAAAAAAACCCAAACACTTCTTGAAGGTCATGAATCAATCTAAATAAATGCAGAGGCATAGCATGTCCCTGGAAGGGAATATTTAACACTGCAATGGTGCTCTTTCTCTCCAAGGCAATCTATAAATTTAATGCCATCTCATATAAATTCTTTAAGGAAGTATTTATGGAATGTGACAGGTTTGGTTTACAGTCCAAGCCGAAAATAAAAAAAGAATAAAAATAGACAAGAACTTCATGAAGGGGATAAAAAAATGGTGTTGGTTTGATCTCACTTAAAATAGTCAGTATCTTGCTATCGTAACTTGAAGCCACATAGATACCCATTCAGGAACACATAGCTTGGTTGGACAGAAAAAGAGACTGCTATATCAGATCTAGAATACAGGGCAATTTATTAGAAAAGATAATATTGTATGTTTTCCTCTGATGAATTCATGAGGAAAAGAGATTCTACTCTGAAACAGTCACAGGAACATTGAACGACAACTTGGAATATGATTAAGTAGTGCTCCACTCACCATGCATGTATATATATCATATATATACACATATGTGCACACACATATATGTATATATTTATACATATACACACATATATGTATATGTATACTTCCATATATAATTGTGTTGAGAAAGTAAGGAGAATCATAATTTATAATTTAGGGTTTTGAAGGGTTTTCTAAGAAAAGTCCTAAATTCAAAAGTCATAAAGAAAGAAGTTGTTATATTTATCTACATAAAAAAGAAAGACTTTTAAATTTAAAAAAAGCCACCACAGTTATAAGTGACAAATTGGGAGACATGTGTTATATATATGACAAAGCAAATGCTAGGCTTTCTGATTTGTAAAAGGGCCATGTATTATGAAACAGGAAAAGCACTCAGCAGTTAACTTGCTAAACATCGTGCAAAGACTAGCAAAGATGTTTAACCTCATTAGGAAGCAATGAGGTAGAAATGAACAGAAAATGATATTTCTTATTAGGGCAGCAACAATTACAAAGCTTGATATTCACAGTAGGTACAAGGAAGTTTAAAAAACACACGTGTGTGTGTGTGTGTGTGTGTGTGTGTGTGTGTGTGTGTGTGTGACCAATATGTATAAAAAAGTTTTCCAGACTTTGGGAGAGAAGGTTTTAGCAATTTTTTTTGAAAGAAGGTAGCCCTGTGTAGCCCTGGCTGTCCTGGAACTCACTCTAAAGACCAAGTTGGCCTCAAACTCAGAGATCTACCTGCCTCTGTCTCCTGAGTACTGAGATTATAGGTATGGACCATCACCACCCAGCAGTTTCAGTAAAATTTAATCTGCATAATCTTTACCCAGGGATTCTGCCTTCAAATATCTTTTCTAGGAGATAATTTCCATTTTCCTAAAGATGCAATGAAAATCTGGAGTCTACGTTCATTGTGTACCAGAGCAGCAACTTGAACTCAGTGTAATTGTACTGTAGAATAGCTACATACAACACTCATGTAGTCATTATACACCAGTATAGAAAGATCCCTAATATGTATTAAGACATGAGAAAAACTTAGATTTTTGATGCTAAGTGTGTAATTACTCAAAGAATGTAATTAAAATTATACGTATTCACATATCTATTCATGTGTGGAAAGTGATATAGATGCTTCAACAACTGCCCTTTAACCCCGATTACTTATGAAGGCAGGGCTGAGAGTCAGGTGTGCTTTTACTAGAAATAAAATTCAATCACTCATTTTTACTTGACTTGTGAAAGATTTATTTCATTTCAAATTATGCACATATGTCTGTGTCTGTTTAAGTATATGTGCATCTGAGTGAATCATAGGTGAGTGAGGACATCAGAGGAAGGCTCTGGATTCCCAGAGTTGGGGTCACAGGTGGCTGTGACGGTGCTGACGACCAAACTAGATCCCTCTGAAGAACTGTATGTGTTTTCAACCTCTGGGACACCTCTCCAATCCCTGAGATTAAAGTTTTAAATATGAGTTTAAAATAATTTAAAATAAACCAAAATAGCTAATGTATAAGCAGAACATACAGCTCAATGTCTGGAGAGAAATCTTGGTGCTAAACCACACCATGGCTTAGCTGGCCATTCTCTGTATTTACCTACTTGAGCTGCATTTGAAGTAAAAACAAAGTATTCTGCAAGCTACTGATGAGGGTAGATTAAGGAACCAAAACACTTCTTTCATTGTCTCTTAGGAAGATAGGCTGACATAGTGCTAGTATTTGTGGATGATCAAGAGAAGAGAGGCTTTGGGGTGCCAAGACAGTAATTACTGGGTTCTAGTTGCTTGCGCTGTTATTCTCACCTCTCCCCAAATTTCAATGAACATGTGTTGGGATCATAACTGAGTTGAATACCAGACTATATTTTAATTTATGAGTAAGAAGCATTACTTTTATTTAGTCACTAAAGGTAGGTGTGCCATACAATGTTTGTTATAAAAATGCTTATAAATGAGTAAGCTAGAAATTGCTAGACTTTGGAGCATTGATCAAAGTTATAATCTTCTCCCTGGAAAAATATACTTATATCTAAAATTTATATTGCAATGACTCCAGTAGACCTCCCGCTTGATTTCATGCACAGAGGGAAAGGTGTATTTGCGGCAAGTGTTTAATGCTATCATTTTCCATAATATCAACCCTAACTAAACATACACATAAATCCTTTTATATAGTTTCAAGAACCACACTCAGATCAACATAGTCTCTTTTCTCTCATTCAATGTTGTCTTAAAGAGCTAAAATAGAAGACAGGAATTCTTGCAACATAGTTAACAAATATATATTAAACAACACACATTTGTTGGTTGGCATTTATTGTGTGTGTGTTTGTGTGTGGCATATATGCATAAGTGAGTGTACATGCAAGTGTTTTTGTGTGTATATGTGTGCTTCTGGAGGTCAGATGTCCATGTTATGTGTCTTCCTCAAAACCTTTCCACTTCAGTTTTTTGACAGGATATCTCACTGAACCTAGAGATCGCTGATTTCTCTAGGCTGTCCATAGAAATTCATTGTCCCTGCTTTCCCAGTCATAGGATTACAGGCATACATAGCTTCCATTGGCTTTTTATGAACATGCTGGATATTTGAACTCAAATATTCATGCTTGCATGGCAAGCCCTTTACCAACTGAGACATCGTCACTGGGTTTGTATGCTAACAACAATTGATGATTCTTGATATATGCTAGTGCCAAGCACTTTTCTAACTTCAAAGAAACAGAGCAAAAGGAAACTTGTCCATGGTCCCATAGCTAATAGGTTGTAGGGCAAGAATGCAAAGCAAGGTGTCTGGGTTTCTGAGTACTATGGTAAGTGGGAATGTTCTATCCCAGGTCTTTTATGGACCCATATCCTGGCTTATGGAGCTGAAGAGCTTTCCAGGAAGGTTTGTTGTGGATGACTTCTTCTTTGTCCTTGAATGTTGTCCTTCTAAGGGGCCTTTTCTCTGGAACTGTACATGCTCACTCCAGAAGGGTGGTGACCACCTGTCTTCAAAGCCCGAAGTCTGTGCTGCAAGTGAGAGAAAATATTTTTGTTTTTGTACACACCATCATTTCTGCTTGCTCTGCTTCAATGACTTTTTTAAAAAAATTTATCTGCCCTTTCTTTCCTCCAAAAGGTTCCTTTCAAACTCTTAAGGAGGCCTTCTCTCTTCAGACAATTAACAGCTCTTTCCCTGTGAAACTGTACACAACGTACAGCACTGGGATTCAGGTTGATGCTTAATCACTAGACTTCACTGTGATGTTACACAGGAACGGAGTATGATCCAGGAAGGTAAGAAACTGTGCCGTGCTTCCCTCTAGCCTTTCTCCTCCCTTTTGTTCACTGCTTTTCTCTTAAGCTGCTGATACAAAAATGGAGCTGATGCCTTTGAAAACTCTTCTCCAAATGCACCAGCCTTTCAGCTGCCTCTTGTTTCAGGGTCCTTCTCCAATCCCATCTGTACAGATGGAGGTGCATTCCCATCACAGTCACAGCCACTCATCTCCCCCTTCAATCAAGTCCAAATGCCGAGGCTTCTGCAGACCTGACTTAATGCCTGTGATTTCTGTTCAAACGCTTAAATTAGGCAGAGATATTTCTTTAGGCTAGAAACATTTCCCAATTTCTTAAATAGACCCAGCTCCCACTTTAAAAGAAAGAGCATAGTTGATAAGCTTTGGGAACTGGAGAGCGTGTTAGATATATTCCCCTCTTTGGTTGATGATGGAGAGGACTGGTGAGGAAGGGGGCCATATTTCAGTCAGAATCTCTGATTGCTAGATAGAAAGGCCACAGAATTGAGAATAAAACCCACTAATTACCTTTTTTGCATTAATATTTTATGTTTATATGTGCCTGTTGGACATTTGATATGCTAAGTCTACACAAAATTTAGGGCCTTTTTTGATATGATGTCTAGATTTGACTTGTGAAAGTTAAGCCAATAAAATTGATTATATTAGTGACTTGTCAGAGAAAATATTAGTTCTATTACATGACGAAATACTTCTTCCTCTTGTTCTTAATTCTTAAATTTTTTAACCATTTTTCCCCAAGAAACCAGGGAGCATACTTAAAAATTCCAGTTTTATAAGTAATCTATAGTCACCAACAGTCATGAGTGTTTGCCCACCTTGCCCTCTTCTTGTATCTGTTTTTCATTTTCCCTCTCACACCTGAATGCTGGAAGATGGGAGGAAGAAAGGAAGGAAGGGAGGGAGGGAGGGAAGAAGGAAGGAAGGAAGGAAGGAAGGGAGGGAGGGAGGGAAGAAGGAAGGAAGGAAGGAAGGAAGGAAGGAAGGAAGGAAGGAAGGAAGGAAGGAAGTGAGGAATAAAAGATTAAAGAGTTAAATGGAAGAACACACTGTTACACAAATATTTTACTGATTTATTTTTAGTATTCTTAATTTTATGTATATGTGTGTGGGAGGGTATATGCACCTGTGGATTCCTCCTGAGGCTGTAGTTACAGGCAGTTGTGAGCTGTCCATGCTGAACTTTGAACTCAGGTCTTCTTAAAGAGCAAAACCAGTACATACTCTTAACCACTGAGCCTTCTCTCCAGCCCTTATGCATAAATTTTTTGTTTTCTTTATACATATTTAAATTTAAATTATTTTTAAATTTTAGTATATAAGTACTATATTTATATTATTTCTACTCCTCCTTCTTTCCCTTCCAGCTCCTTTTGTGTCCCCCACTCCTTCCAAAATTCACAACCTTTTGTTCTTTAAATGAACACACACACACAACATAAACATACAAATATAACTTGCAGAGTCCCTTAAGTGTTGCTCCTATGTGTATGCCTTTAGTGTTGACCACTTGTTGTTGAATAATTTATTATTATTATTATTATTATTATTATTATTATTATTATTATTATTATCAGTCCCTGTAGAAGAATGAATCTCACTCACTCAGTAACCATTAACTGCCTATAGATCATCATCTAGTGTTCCTTGAGTCCAATTAGACAGCTTGGTTACCCCCAAGTTATAAATACCAATATTGTTCACCCATGGTCATATTTTGCCTAGTTATTTATTGCTGTGGTTTGTAGTCTTTACAGCTGGATAGGACTACTAATTGCTTTTCTTCTTTTGCAGCTGGCATCACAACTTCAGATACTAGGAGAGAGATTCCTCAGGGAGCAGGCTTCCAAGTCACTTCCAAATCAGTTTCTTCAAGTCCCGTATCTGAAATGTGGACTGTCTTCAGCTATAGGGTCTTACCTTGGAGTTCTGTGAGGCAACCAAGCACAATGTCAATCCCTATACTGTTTGACAGTCTCTTGGATTCCCCTGACCAACAAATCAAGTAAGGTGTTCATTCCCAGTGCTGGGGTTTTCTTAGCCTTTCTATGACTCTTGAAAGGAACACTACCACTCCAGGTAGTATAACTTTATTTCAAATATACATGTATATGTATACACATGCATACATATGTATATATGTATTTTAAAATACACATAAAATAATGTTTCCCTTTGACCTTTTCAAACATTCTTAGTGTTACTTATTCCCCCTCCCTCCCTCTCCTTATGTATTGTGCTCTCTCTCTCTCTCTCTCTCTCTCTCTCTCTCTCTCTCTCTTCCCAGTTAATATTCTCTTTCTCACTTTCCATTGCCCCCTTCATAGTACCTATTCCTACTATCTGCCTCTTTAGAACCCTCCTCCTCATTGTCTTTTTTAACTCTCTTAGTTTCTAAGATTTCTGTAGGTTATATATTCCTGTATATATCAGAGCTAAGATCCACAAATAATAAGGAGCATGTGACACTTGTCTCTCTGGGTCCAGGTTACCTCATTCAATGCATTTTCTATCCATTTACTGAAACATCATGCTTCCATGTTTCTTTACAGCCAACTAGATTTCCATTCATCAATGGAAGGCCATTTAGGTTGATTCCATTTCCTCGATAATGTGAGTAGAGCAGCAATGAACATGGCTGAGCAAGTATCTGTGGAATAAGATTTTGAGTCCTTGTCAAAGCCAGTTAAATACACAGCAAAAACAACAACAAAATACTATTGGTAAATATCTTTGATGAACATCGTTGCAATAATCCTCAATAAAATACTTGCAAACCGAACACACACACACACACACACACACACACAACCATCAACCATGATCAAGCTGCATTTATCCTAGAAATGACGGGATGGTTCAACATATGTAAATCAATAAATGTAACAAATCTTATAAAAGAACCTAAAGACAAAAATCATGTGATTATCTCAATAGATACAGAAGAGGCATAAGACAAACTCCAGTAAGCCATCATGATAAAAGTCTTAGAGAGAGTAGAACTGGAGGGAACACACATCAACACAATAAAGTGTATATATGACAATCCCACAGCTAACATCATCCAAAATACAGAAAAACTAGAAGCAATCTCATTAAAATCAGGAACAAGTCAAAACTGTCTCCTCTACGAGCTCCTTTTCAATACTCTGTTCGAAGCATTACCTAGAGAAATAAGACAGGAGAAGGAAATGAAAAGGATACAAGATGGAAAAGAAGTCAAATTACCCCTATTTTCAGATGTTATATTGTGCATGAGATCCCAAAAATCCCACCAGAAAACTTCCAAAAAGGGTGAATACATTCAGCAAAAATTCGTGAAACAAATCAACTTACAAAAAATCAGTAGCCTTTCCATGTACCAATAACAAACACACCTAGAAGGATATCATGGAAATATGCCCATTCACAGTAACTTCAAAAAAAATATCTAGGAATAAGCCTCAACAAGGAGGTAAAATACCTCTACAGGGAAACTTTACATTTCTGAAGAAAGAGACTGAGAAATACAATAGAAGATGAAAATACCTCCCATGCTCATGGATCGACAGAATTAGCATTGTGACAATGACCATTTTTACCAGAAGCAATTTACAGATTCATTGCAATCCTAATCAAAGTCCCCATGACATTTTTCACAGAAACAGAAAATAAAATGCTGAAATTCATGTGGAACCACAAAAGACTCTGGATAGCTAAATCAATCCTGGGTAAAAAGAACAATTCTGGAAAGATTACTATTCTTGATTTCAAGCTTTATTAGGGAGCTACAGTAATAAAAATAGCATGGTACTGGGACAAAAAATAGACATAAACATCAATGGGACAAAATAGAAGGCCCCAAAATGAGTACATGTAACTATAACCATCTGATATTTGACAGAGATGCCAACAATACAGTTTAGAGAAAAGAGTATCTTCAACAAATGGTTCTGGGAAAACTGGATGCACACATATAGAAGAATGAAATTAGACCCATAACAATCAGCCTGTATTAAAATCAACCAGAAATGGGTCAAAGTCTTCAGGGTGAAATATGAGATGCTGAAACTTCTATTATCACATGCAGTGCTTTTAATACTCCACATAATTCAGTGCAAGCTATACCAGCATTTTCAAGTATTATGAGATCTAGATAACAGTTACTTCCTTGTAGTTTATGAATGGAGAAGACTATGTTGAGGGAGGTTAAGAAAGTTGACCATGATCACAGGATGGGCTAGTGATAAAGTCAAAAAGGGCGGCACATCTCTCACCCACAGGTTTAAGGCTTCTGCTTTAGTTCCTATTTCTCTTTGAATGAGACTGGACAAATTTAATATATGCAATATACGTGGTGTAGATTTTAGGATGTACGAAGATCTAGAATTTTTTTACATTTAGCCAATGTTATCCCAACTGCTTAGCTCAAGATGGTATGGACCAGTCCTACCCATTCTCTGAGAGAGGTAAGAGGAACTAGTGTCTTTTGTTATGTTTAGTCTTGGTCTTAGAACTTCCTAATTGTGACTACTTTTAATATCAGAATGAATATTAGGCTCAAGATACAGAAGCATGTTCTTATTCTTAGCTCTTCACTAATGACCCAAACTTAATTAGATCACTAGCAGACAGAGCTCTGTTTCCTGGATTACTAAATGACAGGGTGGTGGGAGATGAACAGCAAATGTTTCCAGCTGCAGCTCTGTTTTATGAATTATGGAAACCATTTCCCCTGTAAGTGAATTACAGAGAATGAACCAGGTATTTTTCTACATTCCTTTCCTAAGTCCATATCTATGTAAAGTTGGTAACATTACATATGCAGACTGGGGAAAGGAGGATACAGCCGAAGAGGAGAAAGTATGAGACAATACCTGACAGCTATTCCAGTAGGCATGAGAACGGCTACTTTGAAGGGATCGCTGATATTGTCGTCAATTATTTGAAAATTGTGCTTTGCATACTTCCTGATTCCAGAATATTTTATATTTCAGAATATAATATTTGGATAGAGTAAATAAAATAATCGCTGCTTTTTAAAATGTGAGGCTACCACTTGAGCAACGAGTAAATAAATCCCAAGCCAAACAATCCGATAACCTCTCTCTAGATTTTAAAACCTTTGCATCCTGACTCCAACCCAAGTGCAACTTATATTGGTGACTTCATGTAGAACCCTGAGCAGAGTTCTCAGTGATTAAAAAGAACTCTTCTTTTGTGTACATTTTAGCCAGGGTTCTCTCCTCCATGGGTTTCAGTTTTTGTCTGCCTTTATCATATCTCCTCTCAGTAACTGTGCACCACTGTGCCCATTGGCTATAGAATCCTCCTCATGTATGTTTTGCCTCCAGAGTTGTGGACCAGCTCTCCCCACATTACAGTTCATTGAGTAAGTGCTTTCTTATTTTTTTATTGTTATATTTTAACAAGCACTTAATACTTTCTTGAGGTATGATTTCATGTGTGAGACTAGGAACAAAGTCCTTTTCATTGCCCAAGGGCTTGCTTGAATAGCTGCAGAGTACAAGGTGACCTCCTTCAAGACAATGAAGCTTGTTTCTTTAGGGATAATGAAATAGTGGTTTGTGCAAAAAACAAAAGAAAAAAATTGGATACCTCCTGATTGCTTTAAAATTTATCTTTGAAATCCAGGACATGTATGCCAGAAGCTAAAGAAATCTTAGTGGAGAAACCATCTGGTCACAGTTGTGGCACCAGGGAGGGAGATGCCTACTCCTTCAGGAGATTTCAGTTCCAGACACATGGGAACAGGTGTTCTGGCTGGGTTGGGCTATCCTACAGATAAATTCTTCCAGTGAAATTAGATGCTTCCAATTTTCTGTCTCTCCCTCTCCATTTCCTCATAATGAATCTGTCCCTCACTGTGATAAACAAGAGCCTGGGCGACAGAAAGACAGTTTTTATTGTCATTGTGATTCATGGCAGCAAGACTGAATCTAAGGAGAAATACCCTAATGACTCGAGACAAACATTTATCTTAAGGGGGAAAAAAAGCATCCTGCTTGGAAAATCTGGCATAGGAATAGAGCAGTTATGAGTTTTGGGTCTGGAAGCACCTGTGGACCAAAATGAGTATGTATTAAGATAAATAGTGTTTTTCTCTAAGTTCAGCGTAACTGAGTGACAAGATGCCTTTGGGTGTCTACAACTGAGCTCATACGGAAGGAAGGAACATTCTTACTTATCTAGAGCATTCATTGCTGCAGAAGGAGAGTTAGAAAGTACTACAGTGAACAATGGTGGATGATTATCAGTAATCGATGATTAAGGGTGGTTATAAATGGACATAGATGTAAGTAGAACATCAGGAACTTCTGGAAGTACAGTGATGACTAGAACTTCCAAGAGACCAGGACTTCTTACATAGCTTAGTGAAGCCCTGGGTCTTACAGAATTTTACTGGTAATAGATATGTTATAATTGGATTCAGAAACTTAGGGTTACTTGGGACATTTTTAGGTGAGATATTGTAGATGCACAGTACATGTGTTTTACAGATATTTCCTAATAAAGCCTTTCTTTGTTTATTCTATTCAGTTTTATATTTATGATTGAATATGTCAGAGTAACTCAGGCAACTGTATCCTGATAAATGTTTCAAAAAGACAGGTTTCGTCATGTATATTACATATTTTCATGACACATTTCAAATTCTGGCTGCTCAGAAGACAGATGAGTCCATACCTGGAAACTGGGAAACAGTTCCATTTCCCACGTCTAAGTCACTTGTTTTGGGAACTCAAATTCGGACTTCGTTCAGGGACCATTGCTCCTCTATGCCTGCCAGGAAGTAGCCATGAGTAAAAGAGGCAATGCAAATCCATGTGCCTTAATAGAAGAAACACCTTGCTTAAAAATGTAGCAGCAAAATTGAATGGCTTCTATTACTTTTCAAATAGAAATAATTAATTACTCATTGAACTCATCTGGTTATTATGGAAAATCAGGATGCAGATTTGTGCTAAATTCTTACAAATTTGATAATTAAATATGTACATTTGATTTTAAAAAGTTTTATTTTATTGTAAAGTTTACTAGAATATTTTGATTTTCTAGTGTTGTCTTACTACTTTTGATGTTACCTGTAAAATGACTCAAGATAGAAATTTGTGAAAATATGGTACTGGAAGATGGCTCAACAGTTAAGATTAATCGCTGTTCTTGAAAAGACTGGGTTTGGCTTGGAGTAACCATATGGCAGTTCACAACCACCAGCAGCTCTGTATCTTCTAGCCTCTGTGGACACTGCATACACATGAAGTTCATATAAACAGGCAGGCACACACATATACATGAATTAGTAAATTAAAGGGAAAAAAAGAAATACCTAAAATAAATACATTAAAAATTTCAAGATAATCTATATTTGGTTCAAAATATGAAAGAAATTTTGAAGTTTGCAGATATAATTTGTGTTTAATTATTCTTTGCTTTTCATTTTGAACTTAATTTCATTGAGGTCAAAGAGATGGATTTTTATTTCTTAGAAAATTGGGAATCCATCTCCCCCAAGATCCAGCTATACCACTCTTGGGCATATACCCAAGGAATGCTCAACCACACCACAAGAGCACTTGTTCACCTATGTTCATATCAGCGTTGTTTGTAATAGCCAGAACATGGAAACAACCTATTTCTCATTCTCAACTAATTAGTGTATGTATAGCTTAGGATCAATTTTTATGGGTGCTCTATATGTTTTGAAAAAAATGATATTCTACAACTGATGAATATAAACTCTTTCCCAATTGGATTTTTGTCAAATTGACACAACTAGAGTTATTTGGGAAGAGGAACTTCAGTTGAGAAAATGTCTCCATCAGATTGGCCTATGGGCAAATCTATAGGGCATTTTCTTGATTAATGATTACTGTAGGAGGGTCCAGCCCACTGTGGGTCATGTCACCCCTGCACAGGTGGTCCTGAGTGGTATAAGAAAGCAAAATGAGTAAGTCACAAGGAAAAAAAAAACAGTGAGCACTGTTCATCCATGGTTTCTGCTTCAGTTCCTACCTCCAGGTTCCTACCCTGATTTCCTATGATTAGGATGTGTTAGGGTGTGAAAGTTTAAGCCAAACAAACGTTTTCTGCCCCAGATATCTTTTGGTCATGTTGATTTATCACAGCAATAGAAACCTGACTAAGACCAAGTTTTATATAGGATCATTGGACTCTACTGTTAGCTGTACTTTATTTTCTACAGCCTCATCTGAATGCTTTCTATATTAATGTGCAAACTCTGACTCTGTGCAAACTCTGATTCTCTGTATTAATGAGGGAGAATTTTTTTTGGTACCATAGTGATCTCCATTTATACCTCTTCACCTTTAACTTTTGTATTATTTGAGTCTACATTATTAAATAGATGCCAACTTGTAATTCATATATTTTCCAGTTGAACTTAATCCTTCATCATTTTATAGCAACCAATGTTCCTAAAAATATTTTTTTGTTCTATTTTGCTTGTTACAGCCTTCAACCCCCCCCCCCCCCCCACACTTTAGGTCAGTCTTCCTTTGGAATTCAAGGCCACCATTGGCAACATGGTGAAACATAATTAAAAAAGATAACCACACACATTAGTTATTAATGATTTTCTACTGTTGAGTGTCGTTTCTGAATTGGCTATTTACACTCATGTTTCTGTATTTCTTGATCTGTTTTACAGGTTTTCACAGTGAGTCCTTCTCTCCCTCCTTCTCCTTTCTAAGAGATGAACTGAGGTTGGATCCTCACAGAGATTTCCATTTGATTGAGCTGGTTGCCAGGTACCTCTTAGAATGAATCTTTCTCGTGGGAGTTCGTGAATCACCCAGGTGGTGCAAATTCAGATATCAACTGCTCTGCAAGGACCAGGTTGGGATTATGAAAATTCTAAGAAGGATTTTCTCCTCCACTTGGCAGTGGCCTGGAGATAGGAAATTTCTCCGAGTATCTCCTTTGCACAGCAAGGCTTATTTCTAATTCTCACTTGTCCTGTGAGTCCGAGTTTGGTGGCATTGCCTCTCATTAAATTTCTAGCTCGGGAACATCTTGTCATTTGTCTCCTCTCTCCATGCCTCACACCAGCATGGGGGCTCCAGATAATACACAAACTAACTCTGACACTTGCTAATTTTCTAAGGCATCTTGGGTTCATTCATTTAGGGACTTTTAGTATTTATTAATATCCCAAAGGTTCAGGAGTACATGCATGTATAAAGGCATCATATACATTTTTAAAGTTATTTTAAATATAGTTTCTTCTACTACCTCCAGCACTTTGGAAGATTATTCTCTGTGACTAATCGGCCATATTATTGGAAACTGGAGCACCTGAATATATTCTCAAGAAGGAAGTGACATGCTGAATTTTGAAATATTTCAGAGAAGACAAATTTAACTTAGCAGTGTAGGCACGTTATTAGATACTCATGGAAACTATCAGGATGGTAGATTTGTCAGGAACAATGGCAAGCATTCTCTCTAAATGGGAATAGTGGGAGGAAATACCTACAAGAGTGCTATGGTTATGGTTATTCTCCTCCCTTCCTTCCTTCCTTCCTTCCTTCCTTCCTTCCTTCCTTCCTTCCTTCCTTCCTTGCTTCCTTCCTTCTTCCCTCCCTTCCTCCCTCTCTCTCTCTTTCTTTTTGTATTAAATGACAACAGCATTAGATAAACTAAAAGTGAAATATACTTATGGACGGGGACAACAGCACAAATGGTTAAAAACAATCTTTGAGAAAATACAATTACTACCTCCGAACAGTCATTGTGAGAGCTTGTTTCTCGGAAGCACCAGCCCCAGTAGCACTTGAGGGTGAACTTGGACCATCAGAGCTTGACTTCGTTAGCTCATCCCCACAGAGCCGCATGTCCAGTGTTAAGCACTGACAGGCTAAGCACTTTGGTTGTGTTTTGTTGAGATTGTCAGTCTGGGATGAGGAGGGAAACAGTGCCTGAGTGAAAAAGACCTTTCCGCAGGCTTTCCCACTCTTCTTCCTAACGCAATATTTACAGCTATATAGTCAAGGAGTACAAAGGGCTGTTACAGAAAATGGGGTTTCGTTTTTTGTTTCTGACCCCATGAAATTTTATCCTCCAGGAAAAAAATGTAGATTGCTTTTTTTTTCTAAAACAGCAACAACAATAAAAATCCCGAATTTTTCTTTTATTTCTGTTTTAAATTTTCTGAACAGAGAATAAGTTGGTATCGTGATAGGAAACCTAATGGCAAGATTTCTTCCTCTCCACCTCCATTCCTTCAAAGAAACGGAAGGACTAATCTGATGAAATGTTTTTATACAACCTGATAAGAGAAACCTTCTAGAAACAATCATATCTGGAGATTGAATTTCATAAGCATGGAATAAATAGTGGAGAAGGATTGCCAGGTTGACATGGAATATTTTGGGAAAAAACATTATAAAATTATGAAACTTTGGAAGACAATTTGAGCAATATTTGTAGGATTATAGTCTTCCAACTACTTTTTATAATATATAAAACACTTGAGAGTCCTGAACACCCATTATCTGAAGCCAGACACTCTTCTCTATATCATTGCAATTGAGTGGGGTAAGGTTATAGATTACTACACACAAGGTAGACATTTTCAGTTTTCAAAACACCATCATAATTTCTCTAAAGAACTCTTCTATCCCTAATACAAGCTAACCCAGATCTCCTGGAAGACACATTTCACTACCAGGAATAACTAAAACCGTTACTTCATGCTTCTAAAGAACAGTGTTTAATCCAAACACTCCTTGATAATACATAGCCAGTTTTTCTCTGTCAAATCTGGATTGAGGTGTGGAAAATAGCTCAGTTGGTTAAGTGTTTCCATTCAAGTCTGGGGACATAAGTTTGAGCTCCAGAATTGGTGTTAAAAAAAAAATAAGCTGAGCACGATGCCTCTCACTTCTAACCCCAGTGCAGAAAAGGAAGAAGCAAGTGAGTGCTTGGGGTTCACTGGCCAGCCTAGCTGTTTCAGTGAGTTCTAGGTCAGGTAGAGACTGTATCAAATCATATAAAATAAAAACAAAAAGCAAGTGGACAGCATCCTGAGTAATAACATCCAAGGTTTATCTCTGGCTTCCCATATATATGTATATATTTATCCACCTTAGCCCTGCCCCATACTCCTGGAATTAATCTCTATTGGTAAAGTAGGTAAGAACAGCAGACACAGACAGTTATAATTGCATTAGTCTCAGGAGGTCAGAGCAATGAGATGAAAGGCCTTTGGAGACCTTCACACAGCTCACACAGCAAGTAAGGAAGAGAGGCACACAGTGCTGTGGAGTCTGAGCTTTTGTTGTTATGAAGCCAGGGTAGAGCTCTGCATAAGTCCACAGTCACATGGACCTCTGTCTTCCGTGGCTGGTGCCTGGATTTGGAAATTAGGATACAGAACTCGATTCTTGATTCTGTGAGGCATCTAGAAAGGATCCTTCTAACAGAGCCAGGATGTGGATGAGACAGGATGATCGGAGAACTCAAGGTATGACTGGCAGGAAAAAGGCTAGGAAGATGTTTCAAGTGAGACAAGAATAAGGAAAGGAAATCCGGAGGAAGATGGTTTTGTACGGTAGATACTCAGAAAACCTTTGGCCTCTGGAGACTGTTATACTCATTTAAATGATTGTAAATCTTTGGATGTTTTTAAAAATCTGTTTCACAGTAAATGTTGGTATTTTCCAAATTGAAACTAAAATTAAGAATTTGCTTAAAATTCTATATTCATTAACCAAAAATAATCCCAATATTAGTTAACATAATTGATTTTTTTCAAGAAAAGTCTATTTTTTTTCAAGACAGGGTTTCTCTGTGTAGCTTTGTGCCTTTCCTGGAACTCACTTGGTAGCCCAGGCCGGCCTCGAACTCACAGAGATCTGCCTGGCTCTGCCTCCCGAGTGCTGGGATTAAAGGCGTGAGCCACCACCGCCTGGCGAAAAGTCTATTTTTTTTATATAGCAGGAAGATTGACATTAGTTTCCACTATGCAAATCAACTGAATATCCAGCTTAATAGAATATATCTATACTTATCAATTTTTGCAATCTCTCACAGTTTTGTTTAAAAATATAAAGAAAACATAGCAACATAAATATGTATCTGAAAAAGGAAATCATAGTCTTTTAAGATAACCACAAATTCTTATCTTTGAGACTTAATCAAAACTCAAGAAATTGGGTGGACAAGATGTCTCAGTGGGTCTAAGCCTGATGACCTGAGTTAAATTTCTGGTGCCTACATGTTGGAAGGAGAGAATTGACTCCTGAAAGTTGTCCTCTGACCTCGAGAACCATACTGTGGAATGAACTTGTCCATACCTACACACACACACACACACACACACACACACACACACACACACACACACACGCTAAATAAAACTGAAAACTCAAAAAGTGGTAGTTCCTTAAATCGTGAGTATGAAATATGAAGATAAGTCCATGATGCTGTTTATAACTTCATCCACACATCTTGTACTTAACATTGAGTTGTTACTCATTTTATGACACCAGCCATTGGCCATCTGGGAAATTTGGGTGCACAAAGTCACGAAGAATTCATTTATCATGTAGACACATTCACACAACATCCCAAACCCCAAGTGATGAAATCACACAACTTCATTGGGCACCTGTCTCAGTGTCGGGAAACCATCAAGCTGATGGCAACAGATACATTTTCTAAAATTTTAAATTCGGGGACAACTTTAAAATGTATTGTTAACCATAATATTGTCACTTTGTTTTTTAAAGTGATAGGCCAGGCTTGCTGATTTTGAATGAGACTGTCTGTCAAATACCTAATCCAAAATGACCATTGTTTCTTAGCTGTCCTTTCTGGTAAAACTGTTACTTCTAAGGAGCTTACCTTCTATAAAGATGTAAGAACAAGGACTGAATTTTGCTGTGGGATGTATGGCAAATGTGTTGCTAATTAATCAATAAAACACTGATTGGCCGTTGGCTAGGCAGGAAGTATAGGCGGGGCAAGGAGGAGAATAAAGCTGGGAAGTGGAAGGCTGAGTCAGAGAGACACTGCCAGCCGCCACAATGAGAAACAGCTTGTGAAGATGCCGGTAAGTCACAAGCCATGTGGCAAGGCATAAATTAATGGAAATGGATTAATTTAAGCTGTAAGAACAGTTAGTAAGAAGCCTGCCATGGCCAAACAGTTTGTAACCAATATGAGCCTCTGTGTTTACTTGGTCGGGTCTGAGAGGCTGTGGGACTGGAGGGTGACAGAGATTTGTCCTGACTGTGGGTCAGGCAGAAAAACCCAAGCTACAAATGGCGTCCAACGTGGTGGCAAGAGTTTCCACCTAAAAACTGAGAAAAAAGATTCTAAAACGGAGCTAAAAACAGCTTCCTAATTGTCTCTCTCAAATGAGCGGCAGCTGCGGGTTTGAGCTACTGGTGGGTTCCTGGTGTGCGTGCTCAACCTGCAGTATGGCGGGAATCAGGCCTCTGCAAGTGGTACATTAAGCTGCGTGGTGGATTTAGCCTTTGCAGGTACAAAACAAAAAAAGAGGTTTTTTGGACTACATGCTGCTTGGATAAAAGCATAGACCCACGATAGCTCCCAGAGCTGGTGGTAAACGTAGCCATGTTGGGAAGCTGAGGTGGGCGGAGCCAGCAGCCACAGCTGCTGCAGTTTAAGGCAAGAGATTCACAATAAGACAGATTCAGATGTAATAGTTTACAATGTGTGTAAAAGATACGTAGGCTTGAAAGAGACAAAAAAGGTGATATATAGAGTTATAGAAACAAATACATAGTTTTAAAAAATAAAGTCATTAAAGAGACAGTAAAGGTAGTATAAAAAATAAGCCACGTAAAAATGGATATTACACAGAGAATCTGGATTGTGTTGTCTTTGGGATTTTTAACTGCAGAAAAACATTTGATTGTAAAAGCTGTTGAGTTATGCCAAAATGTATATTTTAAAGGTACCTTGACTTCAAAATTTGGATATAAGGATATGTTGCTTTGGAAAGGAGTCTCTGCTTTTGTTCCCACAGAAAGTAAGAGGCTATGGATTTGTTCAAGATTAAGATACATCAGGTTTGACCAGCCAAGACCCCCTGAAAGTTCTCCGATGACACCATGGCCCAGATGATCCAACATCCAGAATGGTTTGAAGGCATCTGGCCCAGACGACACAGCCTCATGGACTATTCCATAATCCTAAAATTTTCTTTGTTTCCCCATAAGATACAGCTCCCCCTTCCAGCAGGAAGTAGTAAGAGAAGCTACGCCCAAATTCCCAAATTATATGTAATTTTACTTTGTTAAGGTTAAAACCTTCCTTTTTGAAAAAAAAAAGGGGGAAGTGCTGTGGGATGTATGGCAAATGTGTTGCTAATTAATCAATAAAACACTGATTGGCCGTTGGCTAGGCAGGAAGTATAGGCGGGGCAAGGAGGAGAATAAAGCTGGGAAGTGGAAGGCTGAGTCAGAGAGACACTGCCAGCCGCCACGATGAGAAACAGCTTGTGAAGATGCCGGTAAGCCACAAGCCATGTGGCAAGGCATAAATTAATGGAAATGGATTAATTTAAGCTGTAAGAACAGTTAGTAAGAAGCCTGCCACGGCCAAACAGTTTGTAACCAATATAAGTCTCTGTGTTTACTTGGTCGGGTCTGAGAGGCTGTGGGACTGGCGGGTGACAGAGATTTGTCCTGACTGTGGGTCAGGCAGAAAAACTCAAGCTACAGGATTTACACATCTGTCTGAGAAAGAAAAGTACAAAGCTCCCCTAAGCTCTCATCCCCATCCCTTGCCCTCTGTTATCTCCTCTCACCCCAGTTTGCTCATGTAGATCGCATCCATTTCTCCATCGTTGGGTGATCCGTGCGTCCTTCCAAGGGTCCTCCTTACTAGCTAGCCTCCCTGGAGCTGTGGGTTGCAATAGTTGACAATAGTCGAGAGGGTGCCTGAGCTGGCCTACTCTGGTAATCGGATGGCTGAATACCCTAACTGTCATCATAGAACCCTCATCCAGTGACTGATGGAAGCAGATGCAGAGATCCACTACCGGGTCCCAGGCAGAGCTTCAGGAGTCCAATCGACGAGAATGAGAGAGAAGGGATGCTAAGAGCAAGAGATATCGAGACCATGATTGGAAAAATAGAGACAACTCACCAAACTAGTGGAAACACATGAACTGTGGAGCAATAGCTGAGGAGCCCCCATGGACTGGACTAGTCCCTCTGGATAAGCAAGAGAGGTGTTTAGCTTCAACTGTTTAGGGGGCCCCCAGACAGTGGGATCTGGACCTGTCCCTAGTGCATGAACCGGCGTTTTGGATCCTAGTGCCTATGGTGAGACACTTTGTGTAGCCTTGGTGCAGGGAGAAGGGGCTTGGACCCGCCTCACCTGAATATACCAGGCTTTGCTGACTCCCCATAGGAGACCTTGCCTTGGAGGAGGTAGGAATGAGGGGGTGAGTTGCGGGGGAAGGCTGGGGGGCGGGAAGAAGGAGAAAAAAATTTAAAAAAGAAAATACAAAGCATTGTATTCAAGCATTTCTATTTATTTATTATTTGTTTGTTTATTAGTTTTAGGGTTGCAGAAATGGCTCAGCAGTTAAAAAGCATGTACTGTTCATGCAGAGGATCTGAGTTCAGTTTCTTCATGTACATCTGGTGGCTCATAACTGCCTGCAATTCTAGTTCAGGGGATCTGAAGCCTCTGGTCTCCACGAACATCTGCACCCAGGTAAATGCGCTCTCTCCTCTCTCTCTCTCTCTCTCTCTCTCTCCCTCTCTCTCTCTCCCTCTCTCTCATACACACACACACACACACACACACACACACACACACACACACGTATGCTCACTTAAAAATAATGAAAATAAACCTTCTGATTTACTAGTAGACAAAAACCTTACAACACACTCTCTGACCCTCTGGCTTTCTCTACCTTTCCACCTCCTCTTCTGCGCTGATCCCTGAGCCTTAAGTGCAAGAGTGTTCGCGGATGTATCCACTGGGACTGGGCTCCACAACTCTTTATTTTGGCCGGTTATGGTTTTCTGTAATGGTCTCCATCCATAAATGGAAAATCCCACAAGCCCTCGACCCTACGCTAAGAATCATAGGCAACTAAGGAATTCTGAGAGCAGGAGAAATAGTCTTCCCCAGGGAGTTGCCACACCAGTTGGTTATCCAGTATCAAAAGGCCAGCTCCGAAAATAGGCATGCGAGTAACATCGTACAGACTGAGCAGTTGTGTTTATGTATTTAGGCATACATATGTATGTAACAACAATTAATGAAAAGAGAGGCCATGACATTGAAAAAGAGCAAGGATGGGCATATGGGAGGGTTTGGAGAGAGGAAAGGGAAGGGGGAAATGATGTAACTATACTACAATCTCAAAAAAGAAATAATTAAAACCATAAATCTTAATTTTAAAAAATAACTACAAAATAAAGGGTAGGGGCGATGTCTCTGAACGTAAGAGCACCGTCTGAGTTTATTCACCAGCACCCATACAGCAGCCAGGCAAACCCGCGTGCAATCCTAGTATTGAGGTAGGTGGAGAGAGGCAGACCCCAGGAGCTCACTGGCTATCCAGCCCAGAGAAAACAGCAGGTTTAAGGTTCAGGGAGAGACGCTGTCTCAAAAGTTAATGGGGAGAGAGCAATAGAGGAAGACACCCAACGTTCTCTTCTAGCCTCCATTTGTGTCCACATGCATGTCCACCTACATACATTCACACACATGCTCCTATTTACATATGCACTTAAAACAAACAAAAAATACCCAACAACAAAAGAACCAAAGCCAAATGGGAGAGCGATCTTTGGGCGATGGCAAACAGAGGCCACTGTGGTTTAACACTTTAGCGAAAGTCCCTGGTTGTGGGCAGAGAACGGAAACTGGGGCGGAATTTGTCATATTTCTGAATTTGAGGAGTCACTTTGGGGAGCTGAGAAGAGCTAAGCAGGCAGACTTTGCAGCACAGAGTAGGAGGAGAAAGGGAACCGTGTATACAAAGCTTCAAATGTACACCTTTCCCCAGGGATGTCAACTGCTTTGTTGATCAGCACACGATTATAAAAAACTACTTAAGTCAGAAAAGAATTACCCCAAACAATGAAAAGCGACAGGGCTGTGTTCATGCTTGCCTATGTCTTTTGGTATCAATGTAGACTTCTGCCCAGTGTGTGCCTATAAGTGAAATTACTGACTGAGTGTTCATGTGTTAATTACTGGGATGGTACTAGTTTATGATCCCACGAATGACTCCATTTTTATGCATCCTCTTTACCGTTTATGCCATCCACGTCTTCTATTTTCATCATTATAATGGGTGTATAATGCTATCTCATCTGGTTTTAATTTCTACTTTTCTTATTAGTATGGAATTGAAGTTCTTTTATATGTTCATATGACCATTATGATATAATTAATAACTAAAATGACTAATAAAACCAATTTCTTATTATACTGCATTAAAAAGCTTCCCCCCATGCTTTACAACACATGTAAACATCTACTATTTAGAGGAAAGTGTTTATCAGAGTGATTTGACTATTTTGGGAAACCTCCGCTGTAAATCTAAAAATCTGGGAAAATGTCACTATTTAGTTAGTACTCAGAAAGGACTCACTGGTTGCACTAACTAGTAATAATATGCTAATCTGAAGTCTGCTGAGGTATTAATTATCAGGTGGGTCAGAAAATCCCTAAAGGAACACAATTGTAAAGCGAGCCCTGAACCAGCCTACGTGAAAAGTTTGCTGTTTCTGACTTTTATGTGTGGTCAACATCCCTCACCAAGGGAGAACCTGAGATAAATGTGGCAGAAAATGCTGTCATGTGAGTCTGGAAAAAGTATTTCTGCGAAATTAGAATAAATAAGACAGTCCTCCATCAACTTTAAATATCACATCTGTGTAAATAGAAATAAAAGAACAGTGCGGGGGCATCTGGTTGACCAAAAATAGTCTGCACATGGCCCAGTGAAAATTAGCTCTCATGAAAGAGTTGGCTAATTATTTTTTATTTGGTCTTGACATTCCTGAAATACCTTCAGCACCTGAGGCCTTGCGCTTGACTTTTCTCAAACTGCTTGATTTGCGTGTTTAGAAAATTATAGTGGGTGTCTAAATATGCCAAGAGCAGAATTCTGATGAACATAAACAGTCTGTAAATCACAGTAGGACTGCAGAAGTGTGAATGGCCACCATGACATGTCATGGACATTGCTTCTGTGGAACACAAAGTCTGTGAAATATCCCACAGAAAATAAAACACTGCCATGTGAACATACACGAATTGCTCCTGGGATTCAGTTTGATGAGACACAGATATTTTTTTTTAGGACAATTCTGATGCCACTTACTTGGAGAGAACACCATGGTGACTCGTGAGCTGGATGACCCAAGCAGTGTTCTGAGGAAGAGGGAGGAGCATTGTGTAGACCTTGTCTATTAAGGACACAGAACAAATCTGTAGAATTTCCAATTTTGAGTCTTTGTGGCATGGCTATGTGCTCATTTTCCTATGTAAATGGGACTAATGATTCAAAGAGCAGACATTCAGGGGCTGTGACAGGGAAGTTAGCTTTTGCTCTAGCTGTAGGTGTGGGCAACGAAGCACCAGGCATTACTGTTTTTAGTTCACAGAAGTCAATGATGCTATGAGCTCTTAATGAAACATCAGGCATCTAATGAACAGGTCTGTTTGCACTAATCCTTCATGCACCACAATGGCTATGCAAGTTACATGCTATTATCCCATGGTTCCGGTATAGAAATTGAGAAGTAAAAGGGTCACCTCCCTCTGCTCCTTCTTCAGTTCTTTGCTTCTCTGACCTTACTTGCTGGCCTCTTCTACCTTGCTGGAATCTTATTTCCACAAATCTCTGGACATTCTCCATTATAGATGTAAAGGAAAAATTAGATTATATGGGAGTTTTCTAGAGTTTTGGTAATCAGATAGAAAATACCAGTAATTAAGTATGCAAACGCATGACAGATGAAGGAATATTTCATTATAGAAGTGTAGAGATTTTTTTCTCCATGTATTTTAAGCAAAAATTCCAAGTTAGAACAAAGGAATGGAAAGTAATTGCTACACTGTATTAACTTCAATTAATCAATATTGTGCGATGGCCATTCTGTGCCTTTTCCAAGTAGAAAAGAACCGTAAGTAATGTAAAAATAATTATATATATTTATACATACATGATATATATCTATTGTGTATATTACACACACACACACACACACACACACACACACACACACACGTGTGTGTGTGTGTGTGTGTGTGTGTGTGTATAATTTCACATCTGGTAGAAGAGCTTGTAGAAAATCAAACAAAACAGGAAGACTTTTCCATAATAGTATGGGAGGGAATGTAAATGAGGATAGCCTTTATGAAAACAATGTAGAGGTTCCTGCAAAAACTGAAAATAGAATTACCACATGATCTAGTTATCTAGCCTCTGGATATATAGCCACAGGAGCCAAAATCACTATGTTAAAGGGATTCCCATGCTAGCTGCAGCATTATTTATGATAGCCACATTTTGGAATCAACTTGTGTACATCTGTGCATTAATGTGTAAAGAAATGTGATATGCATACACAGTAGAATACTGCTCAGCCTTAAAAACAGTGAAGTCGATCTGGTCATTTGCAGCAAGGTGGGTGAAGTGGGAGGAGACACTGAAAGACAAGTACTGAATCATTTCATGCCATGTGAAATCTAAAAAATAAAAACTGAGCTTACAGCAGTAGGAGGTAGACTGAAGGGTACTAAAGGCTGAGGGTAGAGTATGGAGGGGAGAATAAGAAGTCACTGGTTTTACCCGGTGTGCTGTTTCAGGCTGACATGAGGGATAGATTTAGAGATCTGTTGTACAACAAGGTGACTGCGATCAATAACTATGGACTGCGTAGTCCACAATAACTGAGAGTAATTTTAAATGTCTTACAAATGAAAAACGACAGATAAGGGAAGCAATGCATATTTAATTCACTCAATTTACTCATCCCACATTGAATATGTATGTCCAAACATGATGTATCCCATATATGTATGCAATAATGACTTGTCCGTCAAAAATAGTGATTAAACATGAAAAAGTGGCTCAGTGTAAGGCAAGCCTTTTAGGAATTTTTAAGTGTGTATGTTTGCAATAAATATGGCTTCTATCTTTCACTTCCTTCAAGCTAATCTCTAGTTATATTTACTCTAATAATTGTTCCTCAGAGCTGATTTTTTCCCCTCTGTTTTGGTCTCAGAATTTCAGATATTTAGAATGGACCGTATGATGGTTGGTAGAGTTGCTGCTTGTCATCGTAATGTGTGTTGAAAGTTTTGCATTCCATGTAAAAAATTCAGTATTTATCTTGTACACAGGGTTACTTGACATTTTAAACAGTTGAAACAATACAATTTGTGTTGAGAAAAAAGAATGTGAGGGAAAGCTGGAAAAAAGAAACAGAACTAGAGGTAAGACATCAACTAGCACATTTAGGTAATAGACTGTGAAGACACGATGGCTGCCTGGACTTGGATAGAAAAGACTAATTTGGGGGTAGAGTGGGAACCCCATAGGGACACTGGATAAACAGAACCTAATGGTTATTTCAATGTATAGAGTATGATAGAGGAGATGATTTTAAAATTTAAACTTAGAAGAAAAATAAAAACCCATAGGCAACTTTCTGGGTTTTTGTTGTCTGTCTGTCTATTTTTGGAGACAGGATCTTCCCAACATGGAGCTCAAACTGGCCTCAAACTTGCATATCCTGCTTCAGTGCCTAGAGTATTGGGATTGGAGTCATCTACCACTATCCCTGGCCAAGTTTCCCAGCTGTGTACTTAGGTGAAAGATTATTAGGAGGGCAGCAAAAAGCATATTGGTTTCCTCCCTTCAAAAATTTTATTTTCGTGTTGAGATCAAAATCCAGTCCTTGCAGAATGTGGTAGTACATGCCTTTAATCCGAGAACTTGGGAGGCAAAGAGGCAGGCTGATCTCTGAGTTCAAGACTAGCCTGGTTTACAGCCAGGACTACACAGAAAAACCTTGTCTCAAAAAAACAAAACAAAACAAAACAAAAAACCAACCAAACAAAAATAAAACAAAACAACAAAAAACCTGGTCCTTATATATGGTAGTCAAATGCTCTATTACTGAACTACATTCTCAACTCCCAAACATTTATTGAATACTTTATGCTAACAAGCTCTCTAGGCTTTGGGATGACAGGGTGAAGAAAACTAAGCTCTGACTCTCAAGACACATGTAGTATATGAACAAATGAACAGAGACTGTGACACACTCCAGAGAAAAACATAGCTGAATAAACATTTGCTTGCTGCTGTGACACAGTAATCAATACCAAATCAACATGTCACCAAGAACACCTGTAAAGATCGGGTTAAATAAAGTGGAAAAATAACAGTTGTCTGGAGGCATCAGGAAACATTCCAGGCAGCAGAGACTTTGGAACAAAGACTCCAGAGGAAAGAGATAACAGAGACAGGAGCCTGACTCAGCACAGACTCTTTGGAGCATCCCCTTGAGACATTGCTGACTCAATGAATACTTGGGGCAATTTTCCAAACATAAAAATGGAAACAGTGAGACAGGCTGAAAATCCACAAAGAGCTTTAGTGTACCAAGGCACTAAGGAGAAACAAACAAACAAAATGATCTAATAAAGAGGCAAAATCTTAAACATTCCATGAGTAGGAAACAGGAAGAGAATCTCAAAAAATAAACAACTATTAACTGGGTGAAGATGATTTGTCAATATTGAATACTGTTTGGTAGAAGCCAGCAGCACACAGTTGTAAAAAATTTTCCTATGTGACTATGAACCAATGGCTGAGGGGCCCCCAACTGGTTCAGGCCTTCTGAATAGGTGAGACACTTGATTGGCTTGATCTGTTTGGGAGGAATCCAGGCAGTGGGACCAGGTCCTGTGCTCAGTGCATGAGTTGGCTGTTTGAAACCTGGGGCTTATTCAGGGATGCTTGGCTCAGCCTGGGAGGAGGGGACTGGACCTGCCTGGACTGAGTCTACCAGGTTGATCTCAATCCTTGGGGGAGTCTTTGCCCTGGAAGAGATGGGAATGGGGGGTGGGCTGGGGGTAGGAGGAGGGGGGCGGGAGGGGGAATAACAAGAGAATCTGTGGCTGATATGTAGAATTAAATTATATTGTAAAATAAAATTAAATTTAAAAAAATTTCCTATGTGATGTCTGCCTTCCAAAGCAAATAATTCCATGGTATGTGCTAACATGACCAAGTTGAAAAACATGACAATAGAAACATCTCAACATCCCAGTAACATCTGATAAATAATATAATATACACTAAAATTAAAACTTGGTGGCAAATTATATATTTATGATATTGAGAGTCAAGAAGTGGGAAGTAGCTGGGTGTGCAGTTTTCTTTTTGGGTCTCTCATGCTGGGGGGGTTTTGAATTTCTATTTATAGAAATTATTATGCTGGGTTTCCAAGGTGGCTCATGTGCATGTCTAGCAATTGCTTCTGCCTGTTGGCTGTGAGGTCAGCTTGGGCTGTTAACTTGAGGTATTAGAACTAATTTCCATAGTATCACAGTCTTGCTGTAGTTGGATGGACTTTTTTCATCTATAACCACTCTGAAACATCCAGTCAGAAACCTTTAATACTTGCCATAGAAATTAGCCAGTGTCCCTTGCATGTGTTTATGTCTGCAAGTTTTTAGCTAGAACATGGCCTCTTTTATAATTATTATTATTATGCACATACGTGAACACACATGTTGTTTTAACTTTACCACAGTCGCTGTGCCTTAATCTACTACTATCTCAGCCAGCAACTGCCACTCTGCCGTTACTGGTCTGCTTCTCTAGCAGTGGCCTGGCCGCTCAAGCCACAGCCTGGTAGAAATTCTGTTCCTACAGACACGAGCTCTGTGGCTGTAATGGTAGATTTAACTAAATCTCTATCATTCTGTTTATAAATAATACTCAAGATTCAAAGGCTGGGGTGGAAACCTGCTAGCCCAGAGAGACTGAGTGGCAACTAGCTAACCTTCTCTTCTTGCTGGCATCTCCAAAAGCCCCGTGCTTCCCCTTCACCAAACCTGTGCCGCTCCAAATCCCTTCCTACTACTTCCTGTGTCTCTCTATCTCCCCCACATGCCCTCTGATGCTCTATGATTACTTTCTGTCAACTAATTGCTAATTCAACCTCATGACCGAAGGTTTAATTTTATTTAATCAACACAAATGCAAACTCAGGGTTCACAATATTCTCCAATATCACCACACACACACACACACACACACACACACACACACACACACACTCACACACACACCCCTACTGAATCCATTTACGTTGCTTATATGTACATGTGTTTAGGGTTGACCCCTTAGGATTAGTGAACCTCTCTCTAGAGAAGATTGATTGTCTCTCCCTCAGCAGTCATTGATTGCCAATAGTTCTTCATCCAGGCATAGGGCCTTGTGAAAGGCATTTTAAAAATAATGTTTTTAATTTTTTAAGGTAGCATACAAGGAAATGGAGTTTAATACTTTATTTTAAAAATCGTGTTTGTTTTATTTCCTATATACATAGATGCATCACTATGTGCCTGGTGCCCTCGGAGGCCGGAAAAGGCCATCACAGCCCCTGGAACTAGAGTTACAAATGTTTGTGAGCTGCTAATGGGTGTTGGAAAACAAACTCTGTTCAAGTGGCAACAAGTGCTCTTGACTATTGAGCCCCACTGTCCTCTTCATCCCTCCTATCTTCCTCTTCCTGGTCTCCCCATCCCCACATACTGCTCCCTTCTGTTTTTATGTGTTCTATTACTCTGTTTTCTGCCCTCCCCACTCCCTTAAGAATTCTTCCATCTCTCTAACTGTATCCTTCCTAATTCCACGAACTACACACACACACACACACACACACACACACACACACACACACACACACGACAGAGAGAGAGAGAGAGAGAGAGAGAGAGAGAGAGAGAGAGAGAGAGAGAGAGAGATTTAAATCTACTTTCTGCATGTAAGAAGAAATGTGTGGTTCTCATCTTTCTGAATCTAGTTAAGCCTTTGTAAAATTACTGCATGGTCCTACCAGATACAGATTTTGAATATATTTGATTGGAATGCTGTCAGGGAAAACACTAGAGTAAGGAATTTTAAAAGTTCATTCTTTCCTAAAAGGAAATAGAAATGGGCTCAAACTACCAGAATCAAACTTTTATGAGTTCTAGAAACTAATTTATGACTTAAAGGCCTGAGAAAAGCCCATTCAAGAAAATTGGTTGTGTTTTAGTAGGCACATGAGCTCTGTGACATTTTAACTTATCCTAATTCTGCACCCAACTCTTCAAGATCAGCCTGCTGCAAGTAATAGTCTGGATTATGCACTCTAGAGAGAGTAGAGCAGACTTTATCTGTAGTAGAATATTATTTTGAGGTGTGTTACTTTTGTTTATGTTGCGTTTGTTTAACTCTGTGAAGCTGTGTTACTTTGTCTGAAACACCTGATGGTCTAATAAAGAACTGAACAGCCAGTAGCAAGGCAGGAGAACAAGATAGGCAGAACTGAAAGGCAGAGAGGATAAATAGAAGGAGAAATCTGGGAGGAGAGAGAAGTAGCCAGAGAAGGAGGAGGACTCCAGGGGCCAGCCACCCAGCTACACAGCAAGCCATGGAGTAAGAGCAAGATTTACAGAAGTAAGAGAATGGGAAAAGTCAGAGGCAAAAGGTAGACAGGATGATTTAAGAAAAGCTGGCAAAGAACAAGCCAAGCTAAGGCCAGGCATTCATAATTAAGACTAAGCCTCCATGTGTGATTTATTTGGGAGCTGAATGGAGGGCACCCCAAAAGAGAGTAAAAAATAACCAACAACAGTTTTTCACCAAGAGTTGTAATCAGTCCTGTTGAGTTCTTTTGTGTCACTCTGGAAGATCGGCTGAAATATTTTTATTTTTCTTGGCTGGAACAAGTCAAGTTCTGAACATGTTACTTTTTGGTCATTTCCAAAAGTGAAAATAAAAATTAAAGACAAATTTTTTTGTCATTGCCACCGGGAACATTAGATATCCGTTTGGGACGAACTAGAAGAAAAGAATGATGAGTCTGATGTTCATGGGCTTTTGAAAGCTTTTGCCATATTTTGATACTCTAAATTTTAAAGTCTAAGGACTCAGGCTTGTTTAGGGCTGTGTGCATTCTGAGAGTGCCATAGGTTTTCCACTCTGTCTATGACAGTAATAAGAAGTGAGATTGAGACATATTGTAAACTGATAGTGTTCAAGGTGTGGAAAAGTACACACACACACACACACACACACACACACACACACTTAGAACTCTTTCAGAGAATAAGAAATGTTACTTCTGTCATTTATAGACATTTAGTCTAATATTTTCCTGACTATTAACCAGATGGAAGAGAAGTTTGAATGGACACACTTGACAAAGAAAAATACTCTAGAGAATTATTTCAGAAAATTGATAAACAATAAAGAAAACAAAACTCATGTGTATGTGTATGTATGTGAGTGTGTGTTTGTGTGTATGTATATGTGTATATATTTTAGGTATGCATATATGTATGCATGTGTGTGGTCTATTGTGGATCTGTGTGTATATATTTGTATATGTATGTGTGCATGTGTGTGAGTGTGTGTATGTGTATATGTTTTAGGTATGTGTATATGTGTAGTATATTGTGTATCTGTGTGTGTGAGTATGTGTGTCTATCATTGTGAAGTACAGTTTTTTTAAATAAGAGTATATGTGGGGGAACTGAAGTCAGGCATCCCCTTTGCCCTATGGAAAGCTAGAAGCTTGACTTTCTTCTAGCAGCACTCATGATTGAAGTGAAGGAGCTTGGAGACACATCTATAACAATCTGATTTTACAACTGCTGACCACCCCCAATACGCTACGTTATAATTTTATATTTTGTTAAAACTTTTTGCTCAAAGAATCAACTTATATACATATGTATTTCTGCATTCTTCTGCACTTAGATTTAGTTCTTCGGCATCGGTTCATTTGAAACTAATTTGGGTAATTCATTTTTTTCATATTCATCTCCAATTGAAGAGGAACAAATTGACTTTTTAAAATGAGATCTAATCTCAGATTCTAGACAGATGGAGTTAAGAAACAGGGAATTTGATCCCTCCGTCTTCTGTCGTGCTTTGCTGCTGGGATTTTACCTTGTGCTGACAGCGTCGTGTCTGTAACTGCAAGTTTTCCCACGGGTAAGATGCAGACACCTGCCCTCTCCACGGAGCTTACAGACTGGAGAACATACATTCCTTTTCTTTCCCCCTGCATCTTTGTGCAAGAATCGACTCAACATGTAGAGAAGTTTGTGGGACTATTTGCCTTTCTACTGAGCCGTTAAACCATGACAAGTCCACCTGCTTCTTCCTTTTAAAAAATTCTTCTCTCGTACATTCTATCCCAACCACAGGTTCCCCTCTCTCCACTCATCCAAGTCCTCCCTCCCACCTCCCCTCTTCCCTAGATCCACTCTTCTGTTTCCTTTCAAAAAAAAGAAAAAATAGCAGGCCTCCAAGGGATATCAACCAAACATGGCATAACAAGTTACAATAAGACGGGGCACATACCTTATATCAAGGCTGGACAAGGCAACCCAGTAGGAGGGAAAGGGTCCTGGGAGCAGGCAAAAGAGACAGAGACAGCCCCACTCCCACTGTTAGGAGTCCCACAAGAACACCAAACTACACAATAACAAATATATGCAGAGGACCTAGCGCAGACCCATACAGGCTCCCTGATTGCCACTTCAGTCTCTGTTGAGCCGCTATGAGCCTGGCTTAGTTGGTTCTGTGGGCTGTGTTCTCATGGTGTTCTTGACCACACTGGCTCCTACAATCCTTCTTCCCTCTCTTCTTTGGGGTTTCTCTGGCTCTGCCTAGTGTTTGACTGTGGGTCTCTGTATCGGCTCCCAACAGTTGCTGGATGACGTCTCTCTGATGACAAATGGGCTAGGCACTGATCTATAAACACAGCAGAGTATCACTGGGAATCATTTCATTGACTTTTTTTTTTTGCCCATCATGTTTGGTTCTATCTTGGGTCTTTGGGCTATCCAGTTTCTAGTTCCTGGCCATCTAGGCAGTGCTAGGCACGGGCTCCTTATAAGGCAGCAAATCTGATGATTCATATTGTACAGTCACCTGTCACCTCTATGTGACACACACTTTAAATGTGTCTATAGCTTCCCTCATTAAAATCTTGTTCAACAGATGTGGAGTAGCCCTCTGAACAATATTATACAACTGCTTTGAAGACATTTTTTGCCATCTTAAAGATAATTTTAGATAATCTTCCTTAAAGATAGGAAGAATGGAAATTCTAAATTCTGTTAAATGTTAGATGAAAATATTATTGAATCTAGGATATTTGATCTGGCGGTGATATACATTATACAATTAAAGCCTATTCATCATTTCAAGATGTTATATTATTCAAAGGATAAATATAAATTATTTTTAAGTATTATAATATTCATTATATTTGGAGAAGAATATATTAAGCATCTACTACATGTGCTAACCTATTGAATGTTCAGAGTTTAAACAGGAAAATAAACAGATTCATAGATAGATAAAATGAAATATTTAGATCTGTGATCAATTTGTGTTTAAGAATGAAAATAAAATATATTGTGGTAGCTGTTAGCTAATTGGATTTTTAAGGTGGAGAATCTTCAAAATTTATGGACTCAGTTTATCAAAAATACAAATATACTCTATATTGTCAGAAGATGGCTCAGGGCTAAGAGAGTCTATTTCTTTCTTCCTTATAAATGGGACCACCAATATAGAGTAAATTAATATTTGTGTAAATAATAATAATATGTGTTTCATCTAATAATCAGGCAATTCCCTACCTCACCGATTAGATCATTTGTCATGGAGTACTCCAGCTTGTTCTTTTGTTTCAGAGGTCTCTCCTACTAAAGAGATATTAGTAATGTGGTACCAAGAAAACACAGCTCTCCCTAAAAAGACTTTTTCCCTAAGGGCAGCTATTCAGTGTGAGCAGCTGGGTAGCTCCCTAGTTTAATGGTAAGTTGTGATGAAGCCAAGAGAATGCATTACCTGCCTCTGCAGCCTTCCAAATGATCCTTGAGCTCCTACCACAGGGGCAACAAGATGATACAGTAGTTTGCCTTGGAATGTTAAGGTCCCCTTGAGGACTTTCTCTTCCTTACTATATTATAAAACATATATAACAGCATCTACTGCAGCAAAAATAGCTACATAAATAAATAACACTTTCTTTCAAAGAAAACCTAAATATGTATAATAAGATCTTTGTGTAGGAATATACATATATTATAAGCTACATTTTTTAAATGAGGAAGATAATCTAAGTTCACATGACAAGGGCAATTACATCCTGTTCTAACAATTATTATATAGTGTTCTATCAAGAATAGTTAATGTTTGTTAATGTGACAGCTCCATCTGTGTTTGATTCTATTTAAAATAATAGATACTCACAGGAAGCATACGGAGGAAAGGGAAGGGAAGGCTTAGCTATACAATAAGAAGGGAGGTATGGAAAAAATATATAGTGCAGGGAGACTGATAGAAAAAAAGATAAAAGGTAAGTTGCTCTGTATATGCAGGTAGATGTAGACAGATGAGAAATCTCTAAGGCACACTTTGAAAAACTAAAGGGATTATGATGCATAATGAGAGCAGAAAACTTGCAGATAATATCAACTTGAATAGTAGCCAATTTTACATGTTTAAAAAAGTACAAGTTTAAACATGAGATGCATAACTTTTGGAGCTAAAAAAAACTAAAAAGACATGGAACAGCAACAATAGCAAAATGAAATGTACAAACATGATCATTAAAATAAAACACTAATAAGACATTATAAACAGAAAACACACAAGAAAAGGACAACAACATGTTGCTTCTATGGAAACGTTGGACTGCTTCTGCATAACATGTACATTAGTTATTTTCTGTTGCTGTGATGAAATACCATGACAAAAAGCAGCTTAAGGAAGAGTTTGTTTTGACGTATGGTTCCGGAGGGTTGGATGTCTATGACGGCAGGGAATGCACGGTAACTAACAGGAGTGGGAAACTCAGAGATCACATCTCAACTGCACACAGTAAGCAAAAGAAAAAACAGGAAGTGAGATGAAGCTGTACACTTCCAAGCCCCGCCCTTTGTTTCTTCTTCTGTATTTTCTTTGAGCTTGTTTTGATATGATAATGATGTTATCATTATGATGTTGTTTAGTGCCTAGCAATTCTTTTTCTAGTTGTCTTTTTTAAATGTCCATTTGCTTTAGATAAGCCATCCATAATCTTGTATAACTTTTATTCTTAATCTAAATCTGATATTATCTTCCTTTGTAATCAAATCTGATTCTATTTGAAGCTAGTTGCACATTTTTGTTTTGGTTTTATGTTTATCTTTTCCCTTTCTCTTGATTTTAAAAAGTCTTATTAAATTTTTCTAGAAACTAAATACACTGTAATACTTTATCTTGAATTTTTTTTTTGAGGCAGGGTCTCACTGTGTATCCAGCTCTATATAGACTCGGCTGGCTTCAAACTCACAGAGATCTGCCTTCCTGGCATTGGGATTAAGGGCCTGACCCACCACATCTGGTTTTGATCTTGAATTTTTATGAGCATCTCTGTGTTCTTCCTTCCAATCTGAAGTAATCACAGAAATTTTTCTTTCAATGGCTTTTCGTGGTGCATGCAAGAGTTGGCCAACATGGTGGTAAGAAATTATTTTCTTCACTTCCCACATATTACAAGATAACATTGAAAGAGTGGGTACAATGTGTTATTCAGTGTTAAGCTAAATGCATGATTTAAAATTTGAGTGTGCCATGGGTTCAACCTATACAATAGAATGATCTCCTGAGTCACCACACTTTTTTCTTGGTGCTTCCTAGTCCATTTATGAGATGCTGTATCTTATACCTCATGCTTCTCAGCAGAATAGTGATGGAACCACTGTGAAGCCAGCTAGAGTATAACCAAAGCATCACTTCTCAAAGCAAATTGCTTAGGTAAATCAGACTCCACAAGAATAAAATTATTATCATCAATTATGTATCCATCATTCTCACGCCAACGTAATTATTGTTAAAATCATTAGAAGTTTCCTGAGTAGATGTTCATTGCCAGGATGAGGAACTACTTAGATTCATGACTGACTTAAAAAATGTAATTACTTTATTTCTTTGAGCAAATGTATCCCATCTGTTATATAAAAAAGAACTTATAAAAGATACACACACAAAAATTGAAGTTGCACCCATCTTCAAAAGCGTGCATGAACTGCTGAGATTCTTAATACAGCCAGGGTCCAACATAGTTTTAAATGTTCTCATAACACCATATGGTGAAAAATTTGCAGAAATTGCAGACCATCATAAACATATGGGTTTATCCCACATGAGCCGAGGCAATTTTAGGGTCTGAGAACATCTAATCAAAGAGCATGCTCTTTTAAGTGTCTAAATAGATCTGTATTAAATATTGTTAGCCTGAGCTCTCTAGTGTTCCTAGTGTATGTATATTCTTGGGTGTGTAAAATATAAAGAGAACAGAAAATAACCCAACATTTGATTTCATGTAAAAATATGTCATTACAAACGTTGAATTGGGTTGTGTCAAAGCTGAGCAGTCATTTAAGGCTGTGGCTTTGTGGTTTTGATGTCAGTAACTGCAAACAGAAACAATGGTTATTAGCATGGTACATTTTAAATTTTCATTTTTATATTTTTTCAAAATCATAATGATTTAATATTTAATTCATGTTTCATTTTAGCTCATTAGTCTACATTTGATTTATTTGATCTATCTTTCTTTTTTTGTATCACATTTGTAATATATTTCATTAATGTAAAATAAATTATTCAAGAACATCTGATACCAAGTTCTTTGAGGTATTAGTTTTCTGTGAAAATTCTCTGAAATATTTCTAATTAGATACTTATTTTCTGTGTGCATATTTATATGTGTGTAACTGTATGTCTGTATGTGGTCATATGGGTATGCACGTGTGTGTGTGTGTGTGTGTGTGTGTGTGTGTGTGTGTGTGTGTGCAGGCCAGAGGATAATAACAGTGATTGTTATTCCACAAGGGTAATTTACTTTTGTGTTTTGAGACAGGGAATTTCACTGACCTGAAGAGAACCCTAAGGACCCACCTGTCTCTAACTCCTTAGCATGTCTATTATGGGTATGATACTGCTGGGCATGGTGGCACATGCCTTTAATCCCAGAATATGGGAGGAAGAAGCAGACAGATCTCTGTGAGTTCCAGCCCAGTCTACAGAGCAAATTCTAAGCCAGCTACAAAGAGAGACTGTGTGTACCACCACATCAAGCTTTTTACATGGGATCTGAACATAAAACTCAGGTTCCCATGCTTGCATGACAAATACTTTATTAACTGAGACATTTCCTAGCCCCTTTATTAGGTACTTTGTAGGTGGAAGTTTCTCTGCCACCTGCCTGTTCCCAAATACCCAGCAGCTGCTTCCCAAATAATTGATTCAGAGGCTTAATATTATTTATAAATATTCAGCTGGTAGCTCAGGCTTATTACTAACCAGTTCTTACACTTATATTAACCCATAATTCTTATCTACGTTTAGCCATGTGGCTTGGTACCCTTTCTCAATGGGGCATTCTCATCTTGCTTTCTCTGTGTCTGGCTGGTGACTCCTGACTTTGTCCTTCCTCTTCCCAGAATTCTCTGAGTCTGCTCACCCTGCCTATACTTCCTGCCTGGCTACTGGTGAACTAGTGTTTTATTAAACCAACTCAAGTGACAAATCTTTACATTGTACAAGAGCGTTAGCCCACAACAGTACTTAATATTGCTTATGGTGATGCCTATTTTAGTTGTCAACTTGAATACATGTATACATCTGGAATTAACTAAAACCCAAAAATGGCTGGGCACACCTGTGGGGAATTTTTGTTTAATTAAATCATTTTAAGTGGGAAGAGCCACTTCTCACCTAGATCTTTGAGGTGGGAAGTGTAGAAATTTTAAATGGTCTTACTAAATAAGAAACACAGAGCCAAATACAGAATTAAAAGCCCAAGAGATCTGAACACTAGCAAAGAGCCAAGACCACCTTATCTTACCACTCACTGCCATCCTTCCCCTAAGAGAGAGACCTTCTTCCTGTGTGTCTTGCATTTTATTGCTTTCCTGTTCTGCCTTTTCATTGTCTCTAAGCCCAGCCACATGACTTTCTCATCACTGACTGTCTATACAGACCTCCTGGTCTCTATGGTTGATACTGGGATTAAAGACTCAAAGGTCACCACGCTTGGTTGTATCCTTGACCACACAGAGCCTCTGTCTGCCATGTGATTGGATTAAGGTTATGGGCTACCACCACCTGACTTTGATTCCTGGCTCACTAATGACCTCTGATCTCCAGGCAAACTTTATTTATTAACATAAAAATAAAATCACATTTCAGCACAATTAAAATATCACCACAGGGAAGACACATCTTTAATATGGGCCACACCTTCTGATGGAAGCCTTTGTAAGGATATGGAAGAATGAAGCTCTCTTTCTCTTTTCTTGCTTGCTCTTGCCTTGCTAACAAATCTGTTTCTTCACTGGCATTAGACCCTTACTTCTTTGGGATACTAAAGACCAAGTGAGACATCCACTCTCATGGGCTGAACAACTACTGGATTCTTGGACCTTCCATTCACAGACAGCTCTTTGTGGGTTAGCTGGACCACAGCCTATAAGGCATTCTAATAAGTCCCCTTTATATATATATATACATATATATGTGTGTGTGTGTGTGTGTGTGTGTGTGTGTGTGTGTATTCTGTTGCTCTAAAGAACCCTAACTAATACACATTTATTATATGACCACCATAATAACTTTAATGTTTAGTTCAGTAAAATTTTTCTAAATACAAGATGGGCAATTATATCTCAAGATGTTTTTTTTTCCTTCTAATTTCAGTAAACCCCTGTGCTAGAGCTCAAAAATACAGTGAGTCTTCTGATTGCTAGCTGCATATTTGCTACAATTTATGGCCACATTTAAAGTAACTCACACCAACATTTTTTATGCTCTTGCCTCCAATTTTTTTTGAGATTTGATCTCTGCTTCTATTCTGGGGTTCCCTTCTGCTTGGCTTTAAATTGATTTTATAACCTATCTGAAGCAGTTATACTTTTACAAACCTGTAATCTTCAGCTCCAAGACAGACAACCAAGAAGGACCTTTGAAATGCACTAGTCCTAGAGAATATCATTCCCACCAACACCTCTGAAGGACAGAGCACATTTCTGTCAGACACATCAGTTAGCTGGACTCCTAAGTTTTTAATAGTGTGGCCAGCCATAGTGGGGTAAGGAGACACCCAGGAGATGCAGACGTGATGAGTGAAGAGACTCTTCCAATCCAGAATCCTAGCTCTCAAGGTGAAGTCACAGGCCTGGAAACCTATTGTTTCGGTTTGTGTCAGAAGTACAGCTGGGACCAGGCTTTTTGACCACTCATTGAAAACTCTTGTCTTCAATACTGTATCACGCTCCCACATTCATGTCCTAAAACATTTCAGTGTCTTTGTTTGCTAACAATATCAACTGATTTTTGAGTAATTTAATTTGAAAAGACACTTTTAAAATTACACTGAATAATTCATGAAATTGGGCAATCAGGCTCTGACCAGATGCCCAGCTCCCCATCCCCAGGAAAGAGGAGACATCCTTTCTTAGTTAGGATGAGTCAGCAGCAGTGGCCTGTCTTCTGCTCAAAGTGCCACGCAGCAGCCATATTGGTGTCATGTACCCACACTCTGGCAGGTCAGGAATTGGATGTACTGGTCAGGGGTCTCATCAGACAACATCCAAGAATGAGGAACCATATTCCCCAGGAATAATTAGATATTGCTGATCCAGGAAAGCAGAGATGAGAGTTGGCATTCAGAACAGTAGCCATCCACTCAAACCCCTTCCTGAGGAAGTCTCCTTCCAGCATGATCTTCAGAGCCTTCCCTTTCATTATGGTCACTGAAAGGATCATAAGTGGCACTGGTGGCGGCTTGTGGTACTGGTTACCACGTGGAAAGGTCACTCACAACAGAACCCAGTGTTAGTTTTCAGAGCTTTATTAGGAGGGAAAGTGGGGGGAGAGGGGAGCCAGGCCTGCAGAGAGAGAAAGATGGTGGGGAGGGGGGGCAGAGCAGAGCAGACAGCAGAGAGCAGAGAGCAGAGGGTGGGTCTGCATTCGGCTTTTAAGGTGCAGATTGTGTGACCACACTGTGTGCACATATATACGTAGTGTCCAACGCCCGCTTAATGATATAAGACGCAAGACCCTGAGCTGCGCATGTGCTGGAGTGAGGGCAGGATCTTAACAGTCGTTCCTGGTAGAATTTCTCTGCATGCCTCTGGCGTGTTCACAATAGGTTTGCCGCCCCTCCTGCCAACACACACATATCACCACCACTCAGGGGTAGGATGTGCAACAGGGAGGTGCTCCTGCAAGGGAGATTTGTGCAAAGGAATTATATAAGAGCAGGCAAGTCTCAAGCACTTATCACTAGAGGGGAGGGATTTGTAGGGAACTTGTGTCAGCTTTTCTTTTCTCGGTCAGGGTGAGTTTTTGAGGAGGAGACTTAGGAAAGCAGGATCCAGAGCAGGGGCTGTTTAAGGCCGCTGAGAAGCACAGGGAGGGCACAGGAGCATACATGTGTAGTGGTCAGACAAAGGACATTTTCATTTCCACCCCCTCAAGCTCTGCTCTTCTTTCTATGAGACTTAAAGGAAGATCAAGAAGAGGGTGGAAACAAAGTAAGATTGGAGCTGATCACAGGGTGGAGGCCATGGCCTGCTGTGAGGAGAATGTAGTTTCCACTTGGCCCTGGGGTCCAGGAGGGAATAGGGACAGGAAAGCTCACCAACTTGGGCTTGACATTGCCTCAGCCTGTGCTAGACTTGCTCAGGTTTGAGACCCAGAATGAACACGTCAGGCAGCCGCTCCCCTGGTGTGTGCAGAGGTAACCATGTCTGCCCCAGGAGCGCCTGAACACAGGGCTGCGAGATGACATCTGTGAGAAGAGGCAGAGCAGAGTAGGTAGGTGTGATGTGTCACTCTGACAGAAAAAGCCACCTCCCTAGTTTTAAGAAAAACAGGAATATAAAATTGAGTGATGAGAATTAATAAGGTGTTGCCTTGAGTCGTACTTGGAGTCAAATTATATTGGAGATCTAGATAGAAAAATCCATCTTAGAGCTCCTTTCTGGAAGGGTTATTTTTTTTAACTGCATATATTAATATATGCTCTGTCATGAAAAATGCACTTTTTGAAGAGAGTTTTAGCCCCTGAGCCTCACTACCTCTGTAGTCCATTTTTTAAAAGCTGTAAAACGGAAGGAAAGCAACAGGCCAAATGCCTGGATGCTTAAGGATCATGGCATTTGCGAGCCGGCCAATATTTACAGCCATATTCCCCAGCAGGAGATGCAAAAATGTGGGATTTTTTTTTTCCGTGTGAAGCAGAGCAATACAGTTTTATAGACTGCTTTAGGATTTGGTACTATGGGAAACCAGAATAGTAACAAAAGCTTGAAAAGCTAAGTAGGAGGCAGCTGAGGAGAAATCCAGATTGGAACAAATGAGGCACCATTTACACCTCGGGGAAATCTCATCTACACTCTGAGCTGCACACACGCTCTAACAAGCTTTGGAGGCATCCTCAGAAACACCAGAGTGGCTTGACATTGCCTTGGCTGACACTGGGTTTGCTTAGGTCTCAAAGAGAGAGGTCTCAGCCCCTGGAGGAAGAGATTAAATTCCAGGACAGACGGAGTGTCCCATTCCTTTAAGCATTTTGTAGGAACTAGTAGTTTTGCACACGTGTCCCCAAGTGTGTTGTGCAGGCATCGATGTCTGTATACACGTTTTGTGTGCTGAGGGAGGTACATGCATGTAGAAGCCTGCAGATGATGTCTGAGGTCCTCCTGGATTGCTACCTACCTTTTATACGGAGACAGGATCTCTCAGTTAAACCCAGAACTCACAGTTTGGGTAGTCTGTGAGCCAGGATGCTCACAGGGTACCCTCTCCCTGTCTCCAACCCCTATAATTATAGGAAGCCTGCCATGCCCAGATGGCATTCACATGGGTGCCAGGATGCTCACACTTGTATGGCAATGCTTCACTCACTGAGCCAGCTCCCCAGGAATTCTTTTATGGATTTAAAAAAAAATAATTTCCCCTTTCTCTTCACAAGATGAACTGACTCTGGGAGGGTAGTGATAAAAAAAGAAATCAATTTGTATTTGTTATAAATCCATAAAATAAATCACATTCAAATTTTACTGGTTTGCCTGTTTTGTAATGAATCATCTATATAGTAATAACTTAAAAGTCTATCTTGGAATACTTTAAACTAAGTACCAACAACCTGAAGGCTTTCTCTCAGGAAATATGGGATGACTTATTTAGGACAGAAATACTCCTGTCTGACTTAGAGGACCTTGTGAAAACTTTTTCCACCGAGGCAGCCCACAGTGACCTGCCATCCCCTTCCATTCCTTAGCATCTCTCTGGACCTGGCGTCTTTCTGCTTGGCTTTTAATTCTTGCAGGTCAGTGACTCTCTTGTTGCTGACTAATACGAAAAATTTATAAAAACAAAAAACAAAAACCTGAAAAATATATATTTGGTATAGAAAACAAGTCAGTAGTAGCAGAGGTGAAGTAAGAAAGAATATTGTGGGCTGGGGAGATGACTTACTTCCAAAGTACTTGCCACACAAGGATAAGGGCCTGAATTTGATCCCCAGAATTCACATTAAAGAAGCTCGGCACAGTGGTGTATCCCTGTAATCTTAGGTGTGGGGAAGTGGAGAAAGGAGAGTCTCTGGGCCTTGTTGGTCAGAAAGTCAAGCAGAATTAATGGTTCCCTAAGTTCAGCAAGAGATTTTTTGTCTCAGAAAATAAGGTAAAGAGCAATTGAAGAAAATCAACATTGACCTCCAGCCTTGACACATACACAAACACATGCACACCTGCATACACATGTGCACATACACACACACACACACACACACACACACACGAACACACACTGAGAAAACTTTGAGCTGTGAGATTGGACCTTGTTTAACATTTCTTCACAGTTCCATGTTGAAAAAGATCAGAGATGTTCAAAATTTCCCTTCATTTTTTATAGATATCAAGTGCACATTCAATCAAACAAACAAACAACAAACTCACAAGCTGCCTGCCTTCAGAGTCATGTACATACTTCATTGGAGCTTTTGTATTCAAACACTATGCTTCCACATGGGAAGAAGATTGTGATCCATTTAGGGTCTCTAACCTGGACAGTGAAGATTCCTCCTTTTTCTGCCCATTGTCCTGATGGCTCCTGTCCTAATTCAGAAGGGTGAGTGCTCAGTGGCTTTGAGTAGGCAGGGAGAACATTCCTCCACAAAGCAAAAGTCATCGAAGAACCAGTCTGGCATTTTTCTTGACAAAGCTAGGCTCCAGAAGCAAGCATCCTTGTCAACCCTGCAGGAGAAGGTGGAGGGAACCAAACCAGGTACAGTGGCCCATGCCTGTAATCCAAGGCAGGAGGTGGCTATGAGTGTGTTTGAGGCTAGCCTTGGCTATAGCATGAATTTCACAGAGATTCCCCTGCCTCTGCCTCCCAAGTGTTAGGATTAAATGCATGTACCACCACACCCTGCAAGGGATTCTTTACCCAACAGTTTTGAAGTTAAATATCAGCTTCAGATACCAACAGAAGTAAAATTTAACAGATATGTATATAAACTTGAAATTTAAGATGTCTCAAGTACATATTCAGGGAAAGTTTATGTGAGTTTAGGTTTCTGGCAGTACCTCTGTCTACTTTACATGTCCAACCCTGAATAAAACCGGTATTTCTCTAAACAAGGTGGGAAGATTTTACAGGTCATGAGGACTTCAGAATTTCTCAGAATTTTATGAAGGTCAATTCTGTGGCTTAGGTGAGAAACATCCCATTGGCAGACCACACAGAGAGGTCTGTCTCTCTCACTTTTTTTTAAATGTATTGAGTCCTGAGCAACAGAGATTGAATCCTATGAAGTCAGATCTTAAATCTCTCTGATGCCCATCTTTTCTCTCTCTCCCAGAAACATGCTGAACCATCTCTAAGGGATTCAGAAAGCAGTTGGTGACTGTGAATTGCCCAGGTGGCCAGAGTACCAGTCAATGTTGACAAAGGAAACAGATAATGGAAGGAACACACCATCCAGATCCAATAGGTAACAAAAGACAATGTAAGATATGTGGGCGGGGAGTGAGAACCAAGTAAACTTTTATTTTTATTTTTTTTATAATAAATAAACCTTTTGAACCTGTAGAAAGCCAACATGGAACTTACTTTCTAGAATGAGTCACAAAGGAAAAGTAGGTTGAAAAGAGCTTGATGCGGCAGCTGGGTGGGAAAGCTAATTCTCAAAGGGAGGAAGGCCAGTGGGGAGAAAAGATGGATTGGGGTAGAGTGGAAGAGAAAAGTACTGTCCAAAATTCAGTTATCAGATTTCATCTCAGTTACTTTTCTCATTGCTGACAACATCCTGGACAAGAGGCAACTAAACAGAAGAAAGGTTAATTTAAGGAGGAACACAATCCGTCCTGGTGGGGAAGGCATGGTGGCAGGAGTTTGCAGCAGATGGTCACAGTGTCTCTTCTGTCAAGAAGCACAGAGAGATGAATACTGGTGTTGAACTTGCTTCCTCCCTTCTACTTAGTCTTTCAGGCCAGGACCCAAGTTGATGGACAGTGCCACCTCTTTGGGGAGCTCAGCTGATGAACCCCTCAATTCTGAGATGTTTTAGGTGGGTAAAACTCTGAAACGGAGGAGAGTCTTAAGTCATCAGTAGTGTTATAAACTTCTCTTCCTGTTTTAATTTTGTATGTATGTATTATAACAAGGGGTGTGTGTGTGTGTGTGTGTGTGTGTGTGTGTGTGTGTGTGTGTGTGTGTTCATGTGTGTGTTTTGAGATGGGGTAAGTAGAGAAGTTAATAAGAGAGATGGATCTTCCCAGTTCAATTAAACCTCACTGGGGAACTCTTTGTCAGATATGAGTAAGAGTATGTTTCTCTAGTGACTCTAAAGCATGTCAATTTGACAATCAATATAACCTATTACACACCCAAACTGGTCTTGTGGATCAAAGGATGAGAAGAGCAAGGGAGTACACAGTGACATGTGTATGATAAGACCTTAGTATGGGATTCCCTCTGCCTTAGTGTTGGCTGTGACCTCAGTGAAGGAGGGCAAAGCAGAAATGCTGATCCCTATTCTTAAAACTTTGAAATATGGTCCTCTTTACAGGGATTAAAAGAGAAATAATGAACAAAGAGAACAAACAAAACCTATAGATATTTAGGAGACTGAAAGAACTGTGCACCAGACTGGTTTGGAAGGTAATATTTAGAGAACCAAATGAGTGAGTGCTATGAAATTCTTTGCCACCATATCTGCACCTCAGGTAAACCAGAAAATGCATGTGTATAGTTCCCACATTAAGCAAAGACAGATAGGTATCAAGAAAGCCAAGGAGGAACTTTAAAAAACAGAGTTGATGGGGTCTAAAGGCAAAAGACTCTAAGTGGCCAGCCATCTGGGTTGTGTGTGAAGTTGGAGCTGGATATAGACAACGTAGGCCAGGAGTTGTTCTGATCCTGTTCAGGAGGATTGTCTGGGGAGGTCACAGAGCAGATGCCCAATACTTCTGGATAGTGCTTTTCTCCTCTACCCCACTTCATGCTCTCATTCTCTCCACTGAACTCCCTCCCTTTAAAAACAGCCCATTCCTCTCTCTGTCCACATCAACTGCTTGCCATAGCTCTTCTTAGCTTACTGTTTCTTCTGTCTCATTCTTGCCAATGAAGCCTTGACTCCTACCGAACTCATCAATAGAAGAAATAAGGAAGCCCGGAGAGGAAGATTTGTGAAGCATGAAGATTGCCACAACAACCTGTCAACCTTTCCCCTTTTCCCACTTTAGGGGTCTAAGACCAGGAGGAAAGAAATGTTTCAGTCACTCTTAGCAGGGATGGTTGTCTTGGAGGATCTGAAGAAACGGTTCTAGCATATGCTGAAAAACTGGACCACATAACTTTGAGATCTCTCTACCTTATCTCCTGCTAGGATCCCGTGAGGATAAGGCTTGGGGAATTATCTGTTCTTACCTTCAAGTGTTACACTTCACTTTATGGGATATGGGTAATCTCAAACAGCATGGTAAAACTTAAGTTTTCATTATATAATGTCATCATAACCCCTTAATGGTCCCCATGAATGCTTTTGAAAATAATTTGGCTTGCTCTTTGCTCTTAATTGTGAATCATGCTGTGAAATACAGCCATGTAGTTAAGTTTTTAACAAAGCTTTCTCCTTGACACCCAAGGTCTCACTCTAGACTAGAATTGCTCCATATTTAGCAGCAGCATTTTATTACAACCGATCCAGTGCAATAACCTTCAAACTGTGAGTTGTTTTCCCCCAATGGACTGCATTATGCTTATGCAATTCCTTCTTCATAGACATTATTGATCTCACCAACCTTAGTAAAATAGAAAATGGATAAGATATAAAGGGTAAATTATAAAGATATAAATATAGATATAGATTATAAATATAGATAAGATATAAACTCTGGTTACCCCTTAGCATATCTAAGTCACGATAGAATTCTTCTTGACATCCATGATGGAAGCAAATGGTAGAACATGAAGAAAAGACTCAAAACAAAACAAAAACATACAAGATAGTAGCCAGCTAGCTGAGATGTCTCCTCCTTATTCTGTTGCCTTGGCAACAGTTACAGATAAAACCTATCATTTCAGGCCTATTTTGAAAACACATTTCCTGAACCCTGTAAGTGTGACAAGCACAAGAGGCTGCTCATTTGTTTAGCATGACAGTTCTGACAGAAGTTATACATTTCCCCCTGACAATAGAAGCTGTGGAGTGGATGAGCAATGAGAGCCATGTGAATCTCAGGCAACATGGTGAACTCTCACCAAATATATTCTGAGTTCTGTTGATGTCCTGGGTGCAGTTCTAGGTTCCATGAGGAGGTCCAACAGATTTCAGATATGACTCTCATACTTTAGACTGTAACCTAATCCACAATCCAAACCACACTCAAGGTTGAAGGACAGTCCTAAACACATAGGGGGTCAGGAAGCAAGCAATTCCATGTTAATGTACAGACCCAGTTGACACACTCCATAGCCTTCCCTACTCTTTCTTCCCACATATGTGTATTTGCATTTCATTTGAGATCCTTCTATATGATATCCATAACATATTAGACCCATGTTTTCATGTACCCCAAATACTTGTTATAAATGTGTATTATGTGTGCCTGACATCCAATGATGTATTTTCATTGTTCATTATCTTTCTTTTTCTGTATAGAATCTAATTAATGTACATGCGCCAACATCTCTGAGGTGAGACTAAAATCTATTATATTAGATCAGGTATTTTTAAAGGTTGGAGTATCCTGAGCTTAGAAAGAGCCAACACACTGAAATGCACAGAGATAAACTTGAACACCAGCTTGCCGTTGGGTTGGTTTTTTACCCTCTTTGTGTTCTAGTATCCAGTGCTTGGCATACATGGGTCAATGATTTTTGTCACTGGCTGTAGTGCACTGGGCTTTGTTGTATGTTGTTTATGACTGAACTTTTTTTTTTGTAATGAAATGACTTTATAATGCCTAGGCAGTGCAGTATTATACTTTCTAGAACATTTTGAGCACCCTTTTATCCCATTGCTCTACATTTCCAGACTTCATTGGTTTCCTCTGATGGTCTCAATCACATTTACCACCTGCACTGATATTGTAAAACTGATCTTGTTTGTGCCTACGTGTGCATGTGAACTGTTCCAAGTAATTATGGCTCCGCTCTTTGTGTAATGAGATATTTAGCAAATATGTTTTGATGATGATTGTTTCCATCTTTAAATCAATCAAGTCATTATGCTGGGAGCAATACCATGGAAAGCTTGTGGGAGCTGTATTTTTTAAAAAAGAAACATATTGAGAAATATCTACTATCATCGTAAGAAGACCTGAAATTTTCTACATTCACAAGACAAGGTCACTAGCTGATAAAGAAAACACTGGCCAAGCAAGTAAAGAAAAACACTGGCCAAGTTTCAGCCACAATTTTTGTTTGGCCTTGGTGTCAAAAGTGATGATTACTGGAGTCATTTGAACAAGCTTCCCTTACCTCATATTTCTTGCTTTCCAGATTCTCATCTTAGCTGTTGATTGAGCTGAAATCACGGCATCGTTAGAGAGAAATAGTCAAGATCTCTATTGAAAGAATGTGAAATGTACTGCTTGAAAAATGAACTGCTTTCAATGTCTCAACATCTTTTTCTGAAATGAACAGTGTGACAAGAGAAACTGATAGGAATTAGTGCAATGAATAAAAACAGAGTTTCAACAAATCCCCTCTTTCCCACTTCCCCATTCTACTCACTTTCTCTACTCATAGCTTCTTGTCTTCCCTCTAGTTCTGATGGCAAAGACATATTAATAGTAGCTCACCTTTAGCCTGTAGTAGTCTCATTGTCTAGGTAACACAAGGTTTTTGGTGGCTCTGTTCAGGAACTGTCTACAACTAACATTTGCTTATTCTTCTTCTAAAACATCTTACATACCCATAATTTCTTCACTACCATTTACAACTACTGCCAGGTCTCAAACTTAAGTAGCTGTAGTGACTTTTTAACCATCCTAACAGAATGACTCCTTAACCACATCTGTTTTACAGTAGGCATTTCATCAAATTAGCCAATGTGCTTTGCTGCTGACTCATAGGAGATTTCAACTCCCAGTTTGGCCTCTGTTTAACCTCAAACCTGCTACTGCAATGTTTAGAGATGCTATCCACCTTCCTGAGAGGTTCTGTGTCTATCCAGACCACTTCCAAAATCTGACTCATAGAAATTCAAATATATAATAAATAGTAGTTACTATTTTAAGCCATAAACTTTGAGAGTGTAGTTATTTTTTAAATAATAAATGAAAAATGATAGTATACAATTTGTCTCCCCAACTATATTGCAAGGTCTATAGGCATGAAATATTGATAGAAATTTTAGAATCCAGGCGACATTGTAGCTGTTCTTCTACATTACAGCATACTTGGATTGTGCCTTTGAAATTCAGAAAAGAGATAATTATTTCCTGAATTCCTACTAAGGTGTTTTACACTTGCATTAGCTTGATATGCAGTTACACACAGAGATACTTATCTAGATAGTTTTGAAGACAAAACATTGTACTCAAGCTTCAAAGTGAAAAGTCAATATTTTTTTTTCTTTTTCATTATTTTCAACACTTGGGTTTTAAGTGAGTCAATGGCTCTGAGGGGATTTAACAAGCTGTAAAATGCTCTGTGGACACAGGGCGTGATGGCTTGTACCAGTTTATTCTCTATTGAATGTCCTAAAAGAGAATTAACACCTCTACTGTAGTGCTTCCCTTGATTAGCTGGAGTGAGAAGTGAAACAGACATGGCATTGTGATATAAACATCATCCGACACTCAAGAAACGGGCAAATGAATGAAATGTGTGGCATCGAGCCTTGCTGTGGTCTGAATGCCCTGTCCTTTAGTACATTCAACTGTTGAGTTCTCACCCCAAGGCAGTGGTATTAAGAAGTGTGGCCTTTGGTGTGACTATGTCATGTGGGCTCTCCCCTCACCAAAGGAGTTAGTGCTCCCTGCCATGATGATAATGGACTGAACCTCTGAAACTGTAAGTGAGCACCTTCAATTAAATGTTTTCCTTATAAGAGTTGTCTTGATCATGGTGCCCCTTCACGGCAATAAAAACCCTGGCTAAGACAGTGCCCTTAAGTTCCTAATTGTGTTTGTGAGGTCCTTTTTGCCCACCTACCACAGGCAGACAGAGGGCTTGGCTAGAGGAATCCTCTGTGAAGCAGACCTTGGGACTGCTGGCATCTTAACCTTTGATTCTTGAGACTCCAAGATTATGAGAAATAACTTTCTATCTTTATAAATTTCCCTGTTGCCATTATGTGTCCTGCACATGCCCCTTTAAAGTTGTATTAAACAAGGTCTCTAAATCGAAAAGATGGCCCACTCAAGTATGTAATTCAGAAGAATTTAGAAAGCTAAAGGAAACAAAAGAAGAGAAAACAGGCAATGAGACCCAGTGGAAGTAAATAACTGGACGGGACCCAATAGCAAATGTTGTCTTTGGTAGAGAATTCATCTAAGTGGTTTTAGCCTACTTGGGAAAAACAGCAAAAATCAATTCGTGTGTGTGTGTGTGTGTGTGTGTGTGTGTGTGTGTGTGTGTGTACACCAGGAGTCAATCTCAAGTGTCTTCTTCTATCACTCTCTACCTTACTTTTTGAGAGTTTCTTTCACTGAACATGGGGCTCCCTGACTCCCTGATTGGCTAGTGTGAGATCAAAATTGGAACAATATACTTTGCAAGTAAATGGGAGACAAAACAGGAAAAATATACCTGGCAGGTTAAGGGATCAGTTCGCAATTAAGACAGTTAAGAAGTTCCTCTTTGTCTTGTACTAAGTCCTTTCAAGTTAAAGTTTCTGTAATTGTAATTGAGAATAAGTTCTTGTTTCCTAGGTCTGATGTAAACTGCTCTCACCCCCTTTTACATGATGTACACCCTTACCCTTGTTCCCTCCCTTTCCTTGAATCTTTCTAATGATGTATAACAGCCAACTCTTTCACCTCTGTGAATGCCTTATCACTCCTATATAAAAGGGACTTCAAGAGGCCAGCAGAGGCTGCTCTCTCAAATCCTGACTTAGAGTGAGACAGCCAGCAGCCAGCGGGCCAGTCCTGAGTGCATCCCCAAATACAGCTCACTTTAATTGGACAATTGTGGATTTGGTCTTTTCCCTTGTGATTCTCAGATTTAACACTAGCCTGATCAGCCAAGGATAATCCCACCTCCAACATAGTCCCCAGCACTAAGACTGAAGGAGTACTATGGCTTTTTTCAGCTGTATGTAATAACCCTGTGTCCCTGTTCAGCTGTATGTAATAACCCTGCCTCCCTGTTCAGCTGTATGTAATAATCCTGCCTCCATGTTCAGCTGTATGTAATAACCCTGCCTCCCTGTTCAGCTGTATGTAGTAACCCTGCATCCTTCTTCAGCTGTGTGTAGTAACCCTGCCTCCCTATTCAGCTGTATGTAGTAATCCTGCCTCCTTCCTTCTTCAGCTGTGTGTAGTAACCCTGCCTCCCTGTTCAGCTATATGTAGTAATCCTGCCTCCCTTTTCAGCTGTATGTAATAACCCCGATTCCCTGTTCAGCTGTATGGAATAAACCCACTGAGTATCTGAGATTCTGTGGCTTCTGCATGAGAGGGCCCAGGTCACTGGACCCCAGCTTTTTGGTGTGTCCTTGTGTTAGTCTTTTCTTTTCCTTTTTTTTTTTTTTTTAAAGATTTATTTATTTATTATGTATACACAAGAGGGTGCCAGATCTCATTACAGATGGTTGTGAGCCACCATGTGGGTGCTGGGAATTGAACTCAGGACTTCTGGAAGAGCAGTCAGTGCTCTTAACCGCTGAACCATCTCTTCAGCCCCGTGTTAGTCTTTTCTTCAATGCCTACTGTACCCCACTCCAGTCAGACCAATCCCTGGAGCTCTGTAAGATGTAGAAGCTAGCTTATGCCATTGTCATGTAAACTGTCAAATGAAAACTTCCCAGCCAGCCAAGCTGACAGCACTCTTTCTGGATCCCCTTACAACTTTTTGACAAGGGAACAGTATTTTTTAGAATAGTTTTACTAGCCTTAGTCCATGGTATGAATAAAGGTTCATATTTTAATAGCTAGCATAACTCTTAAGCATCTTTCCTATTTGAGCCATACAATTTATTCAAGGTTATAAAAGGAAGTAATTTTTAGACTCATAACCTGAACAGAAAGCTGCCAAATGGCATTTTAGTTTAGTTTCTGCCGTACTTCTACAGTTTTAAATAGTGATTAGCAGCTCCCCATTACAGGAAAGCCTTACTTTTCTCATGCTTTGCAGAACTTGCAGTAAATATGCATTTATGATGTGGCCTTAAATCGCCTTCATTATGTCAATGTGGCAAGATAATCCCATAAAAAATTCCAAAATTGCATGAATTTAGAGATGTTCCAGGATTATGTAAGTCCCGACAGAAGTTTCGTAGTTGGGTGCCCAAAGATCATTGTTTTCCATAGACTGGTTCTTTGCCTAATTTAGTGTAAATGCCTTAGATTGTTCAAATTAAAGCAAACCTTTTAAACCATTGCAGTGCATGCCAGTGGTCTCCATGCACTGTGACCGGAATTTACGAGTGTGGTTTCATCAGAAAAAAAATTCTGTAACAAGTCCCCAGCATCCGATTTGGAAGTCTCTGCTACCAAAGATGGCGGCTAGTGAAGCCGACCAGGTTCCACCCTGTCAGTGTCTGCCTCGCCCACTCCTCTCCTTGGCGCTCGTCTCCTCTGCTCACTGAGTCAAATCTCAGGGCTCTTATTTCACAAGTAACTGCTTCCTCTAATCCAGCGGTCCTTAAACTTGAGCATCCAGAAGGTCTCCTTAAAGTGCATCTACTCCTGAGGATCCTAATTCTGACATCTGGAATGGGACCCAAGGACTTGCATTCTAGTTACTTCCCCAGGGATGCTAAAGCTGTTGTTGGTCCAGGGTAGATCTACACTCTGAGCGCCATTATTTCCACCACCCTCAGGAAGTTTGTAAGCTTTAAGCCACTGCCAGACTGAGATAATTGCCAAGTTCATCGTCCTGTGACATTCCATTTCGTTCAAAAGTCTACTGTTGCGAGTCATACTGCAACATGCCTGGATGTGGTATGTGACTTTGAGTCCTATGAGGGTAGGTAGAGACCATCATGTAAAGCAAAATTAGCCAGACTCAGGAACACAAATATTGTATAGTTTTCTCATTTGTGGATCATAGATTGTATATAGACACATAAAATCACACGCACACACACACACCACAGATGAGGGGTTGATGAAGGAGATTAACAATTGAAGGAAGGAAGGAGGAGAGGAAGGAGAAGGTATGGTGGCTGAAAATGGTCAGAATACATGATATACTTGAAATTATCTTATGAAACTTTGTAAAATATATGCCAATATTAAAAAAAATCCAGTGTCTTACCAAGTGTCCTTATTTCTGCTCCACATATTCATATTACCTGCCTGCCTATTCCATCTTTAGTATTTTCTGATTTGTTATCACAGGAAGAAAGTGCAGTCAGATACAAAGCAACACTGTGTGCTTTTTTTCTGGAGTATTTTGTTAAATATTAGTCTTACTGCCATCTTCACGCATGATTTCTGGCTCCTCCAGAGTCATAACGAAGTCATAATGGACAATATGATTTCAGTCATAGAACCCTCTATCTGGATCACTGCCATCAAAACTACAGGCTTGGCGTTGTACTAATTTATGCATATGAATAAAGAGGACTTAAAGCTTTGGATATGTGTTCTAGATGATGCGGAATGTGTAAGTTTATTTTGCCCCGGCTACTTTTCCCATGAGGAAGAAGCCAATAACCTTAGCTCATTTAAAGACTGCTTAAGTTGAAAAACAAACAAACAAGCAAACAAACATGCTTTGGTTGTTCAGTAGGTAGCTGCATTTGATGATGGCAACAGCTTTCAGTTACTGGTTTCGAAGTCATTTCAGGATAAACAAGTTCTACTTTAAAAATCTGGAAAAAAGGAAATTATTTGTATATCTGCCTCATATTATAAGGATATACACAGAGTGTAGTGGGTAGCCATTCCAGCTTTGATCTGGAAGTTCCAACCCCCATTGAGACTTTGGCAACTGTCACGCCTACAAGGCGTGGCCAAGGGAGGCGCCTGGAGACTCGAGATCTGGATGGGCATGGGCGAGCGCTCTCTCCGGTCCGGGAACCTGGATGGTGGAGGTGGGCCAAGCAGAGCTCCAGAGAACACCGCTGGACTGCGATACACCTTCCCCAGACCCCACGACCTACCTATCCCTTAATTTGTAAGTTACGCCATTAAATAAATCTCCTTTTAACTACGTGGAGTGGCCTTAATAATTTCACCAATAACAGAGAAACAGACCTTCATACACACGGTTGTATATGTGTATGTGTGTATATGTGTGTGTATGTGTATATATGGTAGTGGTGGGGAGTGTTTCAGTCATTAAGTACTCTTCCCTAAGGGTTTGTGTAAGCAGTTATTGCTTATAAATGGTCAATTCCAGTTGATAGTGAAGAAATAATTAGATTGAAGGAAAGTCATACAGGAATAATTATACAACTTAAAATAAAATAAAATATTTATTAAAAAATAATGATTTTCTGGTGGGGGGATCTTTTTAACAGTTTGCATGATGACTGTTTCTGACCCAGAAACTCCAATCTAGTGATTTTCTCATGTGATGACACCCTCAGGTTTATCTAACATTTAAACTCAACAAATTCTTTAGGGGACAGTTTAAAAATTCATCCTGATTCTTGATCTTTGGAATTAAAGGAATAATTTTGTGCATTTCTAGTGCTCTATTTTTTAAGAACCAGAAAATGAGAATCCAACGCGATTTTGAAAGAATGCTGTATGTTGCGGTATTTTCTCAGGGGACCAGGCCACAGCCATCTCTGCTTCTGGCATCAATCTCATCCCTTTTCAATTTTACATTTAACTCCAGGGTCTCATTCTCACACTCATAATCCTTGATAGAAAGCTTTGCCTTGGGATCAAAGGACTTCCTGGTAATTACATGATGTAACCAGAAGCTACAGCAGGCAAAGAGATACACAGTTCAATTTAGGAAAAAAGACTCACAGAACATGGGCCATACATAGCATTGACAATAAGCCACTATGCTTGCTCAGTTACTAAATCACACACTGCATTTTAAAACAGAGACATGGTGGGATAACTTGTCCAATTATGCATGCATCTTCTTAGGTGGTACATGAGTGAAGCCTAGCATTACTAACATTGTCAACTTGTCAACGGTTTCTCTATTCGTAGCAGTGGCAATCCAATTAAAATGGCCATCAGAGCAGATCCAAACTGCATTAAATGACTCCAATTAATGTCATATTTAATTTGGAAGTACAGTGGGAGATGTTCTGTACTGCCCCCTGCAAATCTTCATTCAGCTTGTGGATTTTATACATTATGTTTGCATTTTAAAAGAAAGGCTAGGATTAATCTGCTTATATTCCAAAACATGTCCTCCAGTTTCTTTATATCTTCAATAGTCAACTTTCGTTTTAAACCAGCTTCTGCAGCCATTTTTCATGAAAGTGTGAAGAGAAGGGACTCATATTTAGTGATGAACATTCAAAGCAAATTATAAATTATTAGGAATCTCAGTTAAATATGCCTTCAAAGAGACAAAATACAGAGGTAGTTTTCAGTCATTGTTTGGTTTACCAGTGTTGCTGAACCTATTTTATTACATAATGTAGAGTCAGGGAGTAGAAAGATGTGGTGATAATATTTTAAAAATCTATTTAAAGTGGGTATTAATGTATGGAGAACAACTACTTCAGTGTTCCCCCAGGCATTGATTCAGCTTGTGATTAGATTTATTTATGCTATGCATCCCTGTTCTGACCTCCAAACATTAACAATATCAGACAAGCATGTATACCATCTTAAGAAACACTTTACACACAAAATAAAAGTAAGTAGGTGAAAATCTATTTATTAGGACAGGAGAGATGAGTGGTTAAGAGTGCTGGGTCCTTTTGTAGAGTGGATGTTCCCAGAACTCATATGGCAGCTCAAAATTATCTATAACTCTAGTCCCAAAAGTTCTGACACCCTCTTCCAGCCTCTGTGAATATTGCACACATGTGGTGCCTCTCTGAGCTAGCAGATTTTCACTCCAGCATCTGGATCCTGAGTCTTTATTGTTAAAATCAAACGACTGAGATTTTGTTAAAAACAACAACAACAACAACAACAACAACAACAACAACAACAACACAGTTTGCTATTAGCCCACAGCTTGGGTGGGTATTGCCAGGGGAGTGTTAAGAAGTAGTTAAGCCGGGCAGTGGTGGCGTATGCCTTTAATCCTAGTACTCGGGAGGCAGAGGCAGGCAGATCTTTGTGAGTTTGAGGCCAGCCTGGGCTACAGAGTGAGTTCCAGGAAAGGTGCAAAGCTACACAGAGAAACCCTGTCTCGAAAAAAAAAAAGTAGTTAAGTTTATACATGTAAACGCTTTAATTTTGTGCCTATCACACGTTGAACACAAAAGTATATAGTTTAAGTGTCACAGAAGGGGTAACTAAAACAGAAATTCTTTATAGTATTTTAAAAATCTATTTAAAGTGGCTATTAATGTATGGAGAACAACTACTTCAGTGTTCCCCTAGGCATTGATTCAGCTTGTGATCAGATTTATTTATGCTAAATAAATATGTGTATGTGTGTATATGTGTGTGTATGTGTATATATGGTGGTGGTGGGGAGTGTTTTTTTTACGTTTACTTGGGGTGTGTGTGTGTGTGTGTGTGTGTGTGTGTGTGTGTGTGTGTATGGTGGTGGTGGGGAGTGTTTTTTTTTACGTTTACTTGGGGTGTGTGTGTGTGTGTGTGTGTGTGTGTGTGTGTGTGTGTGTGTGTACTCATAAGCATGCATATGGATGTTAGGGGACAAAGTGTGGTAGCTGGTTCTCTCCTTTCCCATGTTGACTTCTGGGATCCAATTCAGCTCATCGCACATGAAAGCTCACCTGCTGAGCTCTCTCTTGAGACCTCAAATTTTTATTATTCCTTTAAAGGTCACATCCAACATGGGGATAAATAAAAACAGGGAAGAGAAAAGGTTCTGCTTACCTGAGTGAAAGAAGCGGTCTTGCAGAGCCGTCTCCTGATGAGTTGGGCAGCAGAGTACTGGCTTCAGACAGTAGAGACACTGAGTCTCCAAAGAAATGAATGTATTGGAGGAGTTGCCCTGAAATTGTCATATGTGTTGTGAATCTGAAGTACATCCCGGTATGCTGAAGCAAGAAGAAGCTTTGCAAGGCCAGAAGAAGTCTTTGCAAGTTGTTACTGAAGTCACAGAAGCTATTGAGATGTTTTGCTAGAAATGCCCCTCATTGCCATGTCATGGAAAAATAATAAATAAATAAATTTGCACCAAAGGGGAGCTTCATTAGGAAAGTGAGGCTTGAGAAGTCCTCAGTGTGACGTCTCCTGTTTGTGACCACATGCAGGCCACATAGGTGGTGTCAGATGTGCAAAAATCTCCCGTGGGTTTTACAAGGTCCTTATGATAGTTCCTATCCCAGAGTTATGAGCATTAGACCCCCTAGTCTACGCTTCTTCCTCACCTCCAGCTCTACTCCAGATCTGATAGAACTCCAATTTGATATTAACCAGCTATATGACAGCAGCAGGCTTGGATCTGCAAAGTTGATGCCACAGATAACACTCTTCATAATTTGTACCAACTTATGAAAGCTAGTTCAGGGGGTCAAAGACATTTTATGTGTATAGATGGTTTGCCTGCACGTATGTGCCTGGTGCCTACAGAGGGCAGAAGAAGGCATCAAATACCCTGGAGGTGGAGTTACAAACAGTCGTGAGCCAGCATTTGGGTGCTGGGAATAGAAACCAGGTCTTCTGGGAGAGCAGCCAATGCTCTTAACCACTGCACCGTCTCTCCAGCCCCAGACTTTATTAACTGCACAATTTTAAAGAGTCAACATGAAGTTGAACAAGCATTTCTATCTGTTATCCAAATGACAAGGAGGTTAGGCAGGACAAAAGGCAACAAAAGGGCCCTTAGCAGCCATCTTCTCAGGTACCATTTGAGATGTCGGTATGTCAGCTTCTTCTGAGACAAGAAACATGATCCATGTCATTAATACCCTGGAGACAAGGAATTAAAACTACTTCGAGAGAAGACATTTTAAGCATCACAGTGGAAAATTCTCCTAGCTGGTTGTAACTCATTTTTTAAGCACTAGCCTTCTATGGATAGATTAAAAATAAACCAGCCCCACCCTTTCAACAAGTGATAAAGATGCACAGGCTGCCTGTGACTAATGTGGAGGTTAAAGATGAACCAGGGGATGGGCTATGGACTCAAGATCCAAGGGTAAAGTCAGGCTTGTGTCAAAGATTAACTGAGTACGATTTCTGTGGCTGTGAATAGCTGGGATGTTGCAGGTCTGGAATCAAATTATCTTTGGCTGTCCTTAGCTCCCTTAACAGTTTTCCTTGGCCTCCTCTGTGACCATTAGGCCAATCCTTTTGGAATAATAGAGTTCCAGCTTCCACTGGTGCAAAGTTGAAGAATACAGTCAGATAGCAGGGCAATAGCGGGAAAGTTGGGCTTTGAGAATCCTTGATATAAAGCTTTGCTATAACCCGCTTATCTGATGCCCCGTCCATGTATTTTTAAGACACCTTGATTCGTATTTTTCTGTGTCTTGTTACTATAAAGACTTCATGAAACTGTAACATACTGAAACATGATATTCAAGGCAACCAAGTGTTTGTTCTCAGGCTGTAGTCACTAATATTGGGTTCCAAAAATAAACTGTCTCTTATTAAGGTGAGAGCTGTTTTTTCATCAATGGGTTTAACTGGCCAAAACCTGATGGGTAAACTGATATCAGTAAATATGACTAGTTATTCCTCCTTAACCCAATGCTAACAACACTAAAAGGTAAGCTGGCCACAAATACCAGCAGTTATTCCTTCTTGGCTAGAATGCTAACAGCTAAGCTGATGAAATGGATACAGTGAGTTACCATTCCATCCTGTCTTACACACATCTGAGATCTGGGCAACACAGTGTATCCCAAGGATGACCACAAGTTAAACCAAGTGATATTAACGTCAAATATTTTCTCCTTAGTTGGCTCCAAAGAGTAGAGTGCTGCTTTTCCATCGTGTTGCTCTGAAGGAAGTCCGTTTTATACCTCGTCAATGGAAAGTACAAGGAACAAAGGCCCTGTGCATCTGCATTCTTTTCCCTGAGTGATGCCTCTGTCTTTCCTTTACTTTATTAAAAATGTAACTTTCAGTCTTCCCCCACTTCCTCCCTCTCCCCATTGGAGGCAGCAGCCATAATCTTAAACTTGCTTCATTTGACATCCAAAGATCTCTCTCTCTCTTCCTCCCTCTCTCTGTCTCTGTCTCTCTCCCCTTTCCTTCCATCTTCTTTCTTTAGGCCCCACATCCATGCAGATACCTATAGACTTCCACTGATAATCCTCCTGGATTTACTGACTTCCAAGCACAACCTTCTCTTTCTTCCTCTTCACATCTCTCTCCTCCTGATAACTACTGACATACCCAGGTTGCCTGCACTGTTTTCTCAAACTATGATAACATCATCCTAGATTTCCTTTTTGGGTCTGTTTTTCAATTCTTTTATCTATGACACCAAGAACCTGCAAAGGGAACTCTGTGCCCCCAGTGACACAACCACCAAATCAAAACATAGAACATACCTTTGCTTCCTACATTTTCCTTCATGCCCATGCTAGTCAAAAGCCTCAGTCTGAAACAAAGCCACCCTGCAGGCATCTCTCATCATCTATAGTCTGCCCTGCTCCTCTGTCTGCCTTTACCAGACTCAACACTTGTTTCCAGAAACAAACTTCCGTGATTCTTAGTTCACATACAACAGACCAGAGTGTACTGTCTTCTTGTGACTGACAAAACAGCTTCTAAGCCAGACCCATAGCTGATGCCTAGAGACGAAAAGAGAGGTACCCGGAGATGGCCTGAATCTTTGTTGGTGGATATAATAAGGCTTTGTGGAACAATGTGGCTTCAGTCTCTCTGTGGAGGTGACCTCTAGACCCCTAATGGGCAGTCTGGGGAAGCTTAATGTTCCTTTTATTGTACAGAACCTCTGGTCACCAGTGACCGAGATAGAGGCAGTACAGGAAAAAGGGAGTAATTTTATTGAGAATACTACTTAGTGTGCAATGTAATCCAGTAATAATAATAAGCAGTTTGGTGGTTTGAAAGAAATGGCCCCCATCGGCCCACAGGGTGTGGCCTTGTTGGAGAAGTGTGGCCTTATTGGAGGAAGTGTGTCACTGTGGGAGCAGGCTTTGAGGTTCATATACTCATGCTACTCCCAAGTTGGGTCACAGTCTCTTTCTGCTGCTTCTGGATCAAGATATAGAACTCTCAACTCCTCCAGCACCATGTCTGCCTGTGCGATGCCATGCTTCTTGCCAAGACGATAATGGACTAAACCTCTGAAACTGTAAGCCAGTCCCAATGAAATGTTTTTCTTTACAATAATTGCTGTGACCCTGGTGTGTCTTCACAGCAATAAAACTCTAAGACAGAAGTTGGTACCAGAGACTGGGGTATTACTGTGATATATTGGTGAAATTATTATGAAATTATTAAAGCCACTCCACGTAGTTAAAAGGAGATTTATTTAATGGCGTAACTTAAAAGTACAATTCCTTGCCTGAAAAAAAAGTTTTAAATGTGGAATTGCTGTATCTAAGGTCACATAAATAAAGTGTCTTTCTCTGTGAGTTTAATACACAAGCAAAACCAGTCACATTCAGATTTGGTAATTTTGCCTGAATATTTATCTAAAACAGAAGCTTAATAAAAACTGTCTCTGAATAATCAGCTGAATGCTCTCAAATTTTTCTGATTTCTAAAGGAGTTTATTATTGAAATTGAACCAAATTGCATGGTTCCAAAATGAAATTATGGTTTTAGTTCAATCTTATTAGGCAGGAAGCTATTCTAGGGCAAGTGTCATCAATTTTCACTAAATAAATCACTAGAACAGGCACAGTTTCTTCTGAAGACACTTGTTAGCTCCCATGGATCTTCACAATATTCTCCAAATAAGAAAAAGGGATTTTCAGTGTATTCTGAGCTTTTTTTTTCTTCTTCTGGTCTATAGATTCTAAATCTAGGCAAGAAATCTCAGTGGGTAAAGTGCTTTCTGGACAAGGGTGAAGGACCTAGGACCCATGTAAATATCTGGTAGGTTTTAAGCTTGGACTGGGATCTGAGCAGTTAGTGGAACAAAGGCAAGGACTCGCCACAGCGAACACACAGTGAGATGTTCTGAATTAGGTGTCCTCATTATTATTGTTTGCACTTTTTGCAAGCCTCATTTAGCAAAACAAGAAAAATTCAGAATCTGTTAAATTTTCTCATAGACTAGAATTTGGTATCATTGTTGATTATTTACTTAACTTTTTTTTCTTTTTTTTGGCCCCTATGATGACAAGTCACCTTGGCTCCTTTTCTTCTCAAGACCGATAGTAAGAGGAAGAAGAATATGGGCAAGAATGTCCATACAGAGATGAAAAAGCTGTGGATATTATAAACTCCAGCTTCAGTTCTGTGATGATGACTACAGGTAGCCCAAGTTGATGATGAAGAAAATGGCTTGAGACAAAAGAGGAACTTAAAACTATTCTATGGCATAGAATAATATGGAAACTTTCCAATCTTCTTTCCAGAAAAAAACTCAATAAAATATTAATATATTGAATCTAGTATACCAAAAGAAAAATATATGGAATATACGGCAGTGTGAGACTTCTTTCAGGAATATGAAAGACATCTCAAAGTTAAGATTCTATCAACATGATTTATTAGATCAATATGTTAGAGGAGAAAAATGTGCAGATAATATCAGTGTTAGCTAAATTGTATACAGAAATCCAGCATTCCCTGCAGAAAACCTAATGTATAAATCAAGTACTTAGATATAATCAAGACCAATAAAAACATAGATATTATGACATCAGTGATGACATTTTATATTAAATTGAGAAATAAGTCAGCCTGATCCCTTACATTATTTTCAAACAACAATTTCAGTATGCTTAGGGAAAAAATTAAAAATCCATATAAAGGTGGAAAAAAGCAGAAACAATAGTTTTTTTTAAATTTTTTAATTTTTATTTTGCAATGCAATTCAGTTCTACATATCAGCCATGGATTGCCTTGTTCTCCCCCCTCCCGCCCCCCTCAACTTCCCCCCAGCCCACCCCCCATTCCCACCTCCTCCGGGGCAAAGCCTTCCCCGTGGACTGAGATCAACCTGGTAGACTAAGTCCAGGTAGGTCCAGTCCCCTCCTCCCAGGCCGAGCCAAGCGATCCTGCATAGGCCCCAGGTTTCAAACAGCTGACTCATGCAATGAGCACAGGACCCCGGTCCCACTGCCTGGATGCCTCCCAAACAGATCAAGCTAATCAACTATCTCACCCATTCAGAGGGCCTGATCCAGTTGGTGACCCTTCAGCCATTGGGAAACAATAGTTCTTAAGGGCTGGTGATAATTTTTGTACCATAACCAAGAATTTGGCCAATATTCAACAGCAAATAGAAATTCAAAAGATTTTATTTGTAATTATAACAGACTTCAAATAACTTTAGGTAGATTTAGGAACAACTGTTCTAGATCTGTCAGATAAATAGAAAACATTACTTAAATGAATTATACCTGGAAAAAAGGGGAAACATTTCTAATGAGAAAATAGTACTTGAATATAAGTTAATTACAAATTAATATATAGTTAATAAAATTTCAACAAATACTGAACATTTTATAATGATCTCAAGAATGTTAAGCCCAGGTTAAAAATAAGTGTTTAAATTCTGTATAAACTTTATAAAGAATATCAAAATATCCTAATAAGTCAAATCAGTAAGTACACTGACTTTTATTACTTAATTTAATTGATTTACAGATAGGCAAAAAAATCAAATGTAGGATGTGAGAAAGATCATAAATTTATACGAGTGTCTGAGGCTTTAATGAACAATGAGGTTATATTTTATTTCATTGGAAAATGTTTGACATTTTGTGCTATGACACTTTATCATCCTGCTAATAGAAAATAAATCTGGTTGAAAAATAAATTTCTTACCTTTTGCAAAATGATACTCCTAGAGATTTTTAAATACAACTATAATATTTTATATACAACTATAATGTTTTATGATGTTAGAGTTTGGCAAAACCCCAGAAGTAATATAGGAAAAATAAATAATTTTGACGAAACAAAACTTGAGACCTTGTGTTATTTATTCAAATGATAGACTGAATAAATATTCTACAGATATATGAAAGAGAAGGACTCTTGTATGACTCTATTTTTTTCTGTAATAAACAGTTTTTTTTAAAAAATGTTTATTTCAGCTCATGATTCAGATGGTACAAGGTTAAGGGCTGGGTCTCACCTGATGACCTAAAGCTAGCGGAGTTTCAAGACGGTCAATGGTATAACATGGCAAGAAAGTATGTGTGTGTGTCGAGAGAGAGAGAGAGAGAGAGAGAGAGAGAGAGAGAGAGAGACAGAGAGAGACAGAGAGAGACAGAGAGACAGAGACAGAGAGAGACAGAGAGACAGAGAGAAAACCACTAGGATTCTTGCCTGGAGACTCTATCCCAGTGAACATGTCTAATCTTAATCAATTCCCAAAGACCCTATCCTATAACACCAATTAATTTTTCACTCTTCTACTAACTCATGGTGGGGCTAAATTTCAATACATGAAGCTCGAGTCCACTGAAAACATAACAAAACCATAAAACCCTCCATATCTGTAATTTACAAAAATCCCCCACTAACCTATTAGAATATTATTTCCCATTGGAAAATAAGTCAAGCGTTCAAATAAACAACTTAAAGAAAAGAAGTCCACATGATTCATGAATATAAAACATATGCCAAACCCTTATAGCAGTCAGAGTTGAAAGTCAAATCACCATCATACTGCCATTCTAATCTGTCACAATGGCAAGAGTTTAAAAGCATGGAATGCTGTTGCCACAGATTTGGGAAAGCATTCATTCTTACTCACTACTACTGTGTTGAAAAATGTGTTAGCCTGGCACCATCTCTGAAAATTATAAAGGAATGCATGTATATTTGTTTTGACTATGCCACTTTTGAAAGTATATATACACACATATATATGTATACATATATATATATGTGTGTGTGTAAAGAAAGAGCTTCTTTTTGCTTGCAAATTCAGGCATACTGTCTGTCCTGGTTATTTTTGTTGTCAACTTGACACAACCAAGACTCACCCTAGAGCAGGCCTCTAAGTAGTGTTCTTCCACGGTCTTTGCCTTGGTTTCACCTTGAGCTCTTGCCTTGACTTCCCTCAGCAGTAGATTGGGACCTGGAACTGTAAGATGAAGTCAACGTTTTCTTCTGGGTTACATTTGGTAACAGTGTTTCAGCAACAGAAAGTAAACAAGAGAAGAGTCTATCATGGCAGGGAAGGTATGTCAGCAGGAACAGGAGGGAGCATTTTCACATCCACGGTCATGAATCCTGCACCCACTTCCAGTCTCCCTGGATGCTGCACACACACACACACACACACACACACACACACACACACACACACACACACACGGTTTGCAGACATACATACAACCTAAACACCCGTATGGTGTGGATATCTGTATGCTGTGAATGTGTTGCTCTGCTTGGTTAATAAATAAAGTGCTGATTGGCCAGTAGCCAGGCAGGAAGTATAGGCAGGACAAAGAGAGAAGAGAATTCTGGGAACAGGAAAGCTGAGTGAAGAGACGCTGGCAGCCGTGGCCAGGAGAATCAAGATGTAAGATACCAGTAAGCCACGAGCCATGTGGCAAGATATAGATTTATAGAAACAGGTTAATTTAAGATGTAAGAGCCAGTCAATAGTTAGCCTGAGCTAATGGCCAAGCAATTTTAACTAATATGAGCTTCTGAGTGATTATTTTATAAGTGGGCTATGGAACTGTGGCGACCCGAGTGGGACTGGAGAAAACTCCAGCTACACCTGTACATATATAACAACAAAAAAAATTAATGCCAGAGTGCACCAAAATAAAGGTGTACTTTATTAATAATTAATTAATAACTCATAATATTAATAAAGTACAGAAAATTCTGTATTTGGCTTCATCTGTTCCTGTTTTTAACTGCACAAAAGCATCAACAATGAAATATTGAGGTTCCTGTTACTTCAGTTTCTTTTATTAATTTCAAGACAAAAATTAAAAAAAAAACCTTACATGTTGCATTTTATTATCTTACCATTTACTATGTTTTTGCCTTGCTATTCTTAACAAATGGCTTTTGAGGTAGTCCTTAAATAGGAAAGTCTAGAGACAGCTTTGTTTTTAACTATAATGAGAAAACCCCCGACCACAAACCTCTGCTCCCCAACAGCTTTCCTCTGAGAGGAGTTTGAAAACACTCTCCTTGCTAAAGAAGCCAGCACTCTTCAGGGACAGCCTTGAAGTTCAAGGGTTCCGAGAATATTTGTATTTGAAATGCTGGTCCTTCAGGTGAATTGCTGTCTTAAAAAAATGACTTCCTAAGTTAGATAAAAGAAAATCTGACAAAATTGGATATATCACTATTTCTATCTTCTCTTATATTCAAATCTGAACTACTTCTGTTCTACAATATATAATTAGGAGATAGGAAGAAAGCAGGAAACATAACCGGTTTTCTTTGCTAGTTCTTTTGTGTTAGATAGTTGCTGCTTAGTTGTATCTGATATCATTTGATGTTTTATGTATTATAAAACAATTATATGCGAACACTACAATGGTGGACTATTTTATAGGAACCATAGTTTTCCTTCTAGTAAATATCTTTTTTTTCCAAGTTGGGAAATTACACTTATTCAGGGAAATATTTTATGATCGAAAAAATAAGCAGATACAATGGACATACATAATATTTCTCTAGCCGAGATGAAAACCAGTGTGTGTTGTTTTCCAATAAGAAATTTATAATCTTTTTTTAAATAAATAAATGACAATATCTTTTAATATCTTGGAATGCAAAGTACTTCTTTGATCATTGTTAGGCTACTCTGCAAAGACAAGTTTTGCTGGATTGATGGGTGTCATTTCTTTAGGGACAATTCCTACTACTTTGATATAGTAGTATGTAAACTTTTTAAGGAAAGTCTAACATACAGATGTCTATAGTTGGATTCAGTGTTGCAAAAGAATTTCTTTGAATAATGGATTTCATATCTCTTAATTTTTACTGGGATATGATTTAAATACAGTAAAACATACAAAATTTAACTGTTCAGCTCAGTGAGTCTTGGTCCCTGTGTGATCAGCACTCTGAACAAGAGAAAGAACACTTGAATTCCCTCAGGAATGTGCCTCATTCCATTTTCCAGTCAATTCCACTTGAACAGAGCCATGCACTTTCTGACTTCCATCTCTAAGAATAATCTCTGTCTCTTACTGTACCCCATGTAAATAGAATTAATTTAGGATGTATTTGTTTTCATCTGGCTTTTTTGTCTGAAAATTTTTTTTATATCATCCATATTACTTTGTTTATTTGATCCTTTTTATCGTTAAATACAATTGTGCTTCATAAATGCCCTGAATTTTCCTACTCCTATCATTTATTGATGCACATTTTGACTGTTTTTATCTTACACACACACACACACACACACACACACACACACACACACACACCCCACAGACATATGTATATGCTATAAAATTCAAATGCAAGTCTTTATGTCAACATGTGTTTTTATTTCTCTGGGGTAAGCATATGGCAATAAAATCATTGGGTTATGGGCAGATGTGCATTTAAATTTTAAAGAAATTCCCAGAGAATCCTCCAAATAAGCTGCATTATTCTGCATTGCTGTCATCAATGTGCAGAACTCTCCAGTTGTCTCTGTCCTTGTGCACATTTGGTGCTGTCAATCTTCTTTTAATTTGTGCCCACAACTGGCTGTTAAGTGGCTTTGTGCTTTGCACTCATAAGATCTTCAGTAGACCTCAGGAGAAGCAGCAAACACGACATCCCCGGGGAAAAGATTTAGTGTTTCACTAGCACATATTTCTCATAGAAACCCTTCATAAGATTAGCAACAATTTTGTCAGTTTTTAATTATTTGAGATTTTTTTTCAAGAATTTAAAATAATTTGATTTATTAATTTTATTCTAATTATCAATACATATTAGTTAAAAAATGAATGGGTTATGCTATGGCATTTCCATGTATGCATACATCATATCTGATCATTTTTAATATGAAACATGCACTTAAAACAGCATTGGTTTTTGTTCAGAGAAAATATTTTTATAAGTATAACATGTGAGTTTTTCCTCTTGTTTATTCAAAAAGAGCAGAGGTTGATTTGGAAATCTGAAACAATTTATGTAATCCTATCATGAGCTTCACTTGGTATATGGATGGTATTCTGTGATATTTAAAAATTGTGGCCTTTGAGCAAACAGTTCATATCTGATAAGTTTATGATCATGAAGGATTATTTTGTTTTAAAATGCACTTAAGGTTTTTGGTATCATTGCCTTGATACAAATTTGGTTGACTAGTGCTATTATGTCTTTCTGATTTTGCAAGAATTTATGAGTAATGGTGTTATTTATTCTTAAAGTTTTTTGATAGAATTTAAAGCAATGTATTAAAAAGTTCTGTATCTCACTGAACCTGAGTTTTCCAAGGAAATCGTCTGTTTAATCTAATTCATTCAATTTATTATAAGATTTAGAATATCCTGTTTGCTTTCTAATAGAAATTGGCAGTAAAACCTTTGTGATGGATCATTCGGTTGCCGCTCTTTTTGAATAATGTTGGCAGGTGTTTATCAGTTCCACTAATTATTTCAAAGTGTCTACATCTATTTGTTGGTATTTTTATTCATTGGTTTTTATTTCATGTTTACATTGTCCCGTATTTACCGATGTTTCCCCAGACTTCTTTCCCTAATTTAATGATATAGTAGAGAATGTAATCTATGCAATTTTGATCTTTTCTCTCTACTAGGGCGTTTTCATGGTTCATCATATACTTTGATGAGGTTTTGTGTGCCCTTGAAAACAATATTGTGCAATCACCATCACTAGGCACACAGTATTCTACTCATGTAAATTAGATCATGTTGTTTGATTCCACTATTCAAGTCTTCCTCATTTCCTTGACTCTTCTGTTTTATCAATTACCGAGCCAAGGACTTAAAAGTCATCTTCAAGAATAGATAGGAATTTCAACATACCACAGATGTATGAAAAACTAAAGGTAAAAATATGGATGGAAATAGGAAATCTAGAATGGCAAACAGGGATAATTTAAGAATAATTAAATGGGCATTCTGTAACAACAACAACAACAACAAAAACCAGAGTCTGACACAAATTCTCTGGATGATTTTTTTAAGAGTCGCAGGAGCCATGTTCTGGGAAGTTGAAGGCCTTCAACAGGAAACAAAGGCAGTAGGATCAGCAAAGGCCCTAGAACACAGAGCAGTGTTGGGAGAGTAGCGTGTACTGTGTCTTAAATCAGCATGTGTGAGGGTCCCAAGGGTTCCCTTCGGCTCCTCATCAGCTTTTAGAAAACTGCGCCCCTACTCTTTGTGATGCATCTTGTCAGCCTCTTGGAAGCTCCTGGCACCTTCTCCTTGGTTGCCTGGCATCTCTCCTCCTGCCCTTGTCCACATTCACCTCGGAGACACGGTCATGGGTTTTTTCCATGCCCCCGCTCCTTTGAAAACATCAAGTTCTTGTGCAACTGGTTTGTGCACTTCTGGAGGAAGATCTAACAGGACTCTTCGGGGAACAGCTGAGCAACTCATCTCCTGCAGGGACACCATGGCTCTGGAGGACACAAGGTAGGATCTTGGCTCCTTTGGTCCTTTGGTTGGGTGTTTCTCTCAAGAAGAAAAGAGATGATTCTCAGGATCCAGAGGGATTGTGGGGCCAGACTACACTTTTGACTTAATCATATTTTTAATTTACCAATTTTTAAAGTTGTTTTCTTACGTCAAGTAGTATTTCCGTATGCATATACACTAATCTATACAATATCTATGCATATATAAAACATGGCTCAATGTCTGAAGCTGTAAATTCATCTACTTAAGTAAATATCTTTCAGAATAAGATAACTCAATTTGAGGCTTCTTGATAACATTATTTTTTAGTCACTTTTACCTCTAGAATTATATGTTCTCAAGAGGAAAGAAAATACACCAAATTTAAAACACTAAAGGAAGAGTGTTTTTATTGCTGTAATTAAATGTAATCAAAAAGTTGGGAATTATGCATCCAGAGGTTGAGCGCTGATTTAGTACCCATGAAACAAAGCTTAGGCTATGATTTATGAATTAAGTAATTTCCTGTGATGAAAATTCTTTCTAGACAAATTGGAGCAATGAGAACTTCAGAAAAATACTGTTCAAAGGAATCATAGAAGCTGATCTTTTTCCTGCACTATAGCTGAATTATTCTTTATCATAAGTCACTATTTACATATATATTATATGTATATATACCTACACACACACACACACACACATATACACACACACACACAAACATACACACACATACACACACACACACACACACACACACACACACACACACACGTTTGGACATGACCCCCCCCTCCCCCAATAACTGATTGTTACTGGACCAGACTCAATGTATACCTGGAGTTGAGAATGTATCTATCATAAATGACTCTATTCTTACTTTGAATGAACTCTATTTTTCATCCACTTTAAATTTACTTTCAATCAAACTATAAAATTTAGTCATTGTTTTGGAAAAATGGTAAGATTGTAGCCTTCTTACCTTTCTTTTTATCTTCTCTCTCTCCTTTGACTTAATTTCTTTTCTCTGGCATGGAGTCTCACTGCATAGTTTAGGTTGGTCTGAAGTTGTCTATGTAGCCCAGGCACGCCTTGACTAAAAATCCTCCCTCTTCAGTCTTCCTTTTTATTACTCTTTCATTTTCTAAAATTGTAATGAGAGCGAGAGAGAGCATGTGTGTACATACACAAGCCTAAGTATAACCCACTTGGTCTGTATATTGTTCCTTGTATGTATGTTTTCAGGGATGACCACTTGATATTGATTAATCAGTTGGTGTGTTCTCCAGGAAAGTATTTCTTAGCTTCCTGAAGTCCTTTGTTTAGGGTAAAGGCCTCATGGGTTTCCCCCCATCCACTTTAGCCTGTCTAGTCTTATTTGTAGCACAAATTCTAATTGGTCTTAATAAACACCCAGATACCTGGTTTCAGATAACAGGATAAATACTGAAAGATCAGAGAAGTAAAGGAGCCAGCCACCAGAGAGACTTCTTACCTCTAGGAATTCTCAGACTAAAAGCGCCATGCTCCTGTCTCCACCCGGCCTTCTCACTTTCTCTCTCTACCCAGCCATATCACTTTCTCTTTCTTCCTCCCAAGTGCTGGGATTAAAGGTGTGTGCCACCACTGCCTGGCATCTAGGAGCTAGGTCTGCACTCTGATCTCCAGGCACGCTTTATTTGTTAGAGCACAAACAAAATATCACACTTATTGTCCTTCAACTCACGTTTAGTACTGGTGACACTTTATGGGTGTAGCTTCTGACATTACTAGGAAACACAATCTTACAGAAAACTCCTTGATCTTCTGACTTTTGCAATCTTTTGCCCTTCCCACCGCCATCTGCAATGATCCCTGAGCCTTAGATGCAGGGGTTGTGTTTACATATGTACCTGTTGTTACTGGGCTCTACACCTTTGCCTTTGATTGGTTGTGGTTTTCTGTAATTGTCTTCCTATGTTACAAAAAGACGTGTCCTTGATGAGCAGCGAAGACTACACTTGTCTGTGGGTATAAGGACAAATACTTAGAATGTAGATCAGGATTATGCTGGTTTAGCAAAGTGATAGTTGTAAGTTCCCCTCCAAGATCCATGACTTCAGTAGCCCTGGGTAGTTGCTCTACCTGATACTGGTAGGTTCCCAGTATCAGGCATGATTTGCCTCCTGTTGATCAAATCTTAAGTCCAATTAGAGAGCTGGTGGTTACTGCCAAGATATGAGTGCCACTACTGCACCCTTAGGGTTATCGTGACATGCTGGTCACTGTTGTGGTTCATAGGTGTCATAGCTGGGTAAGACTGTTGCTTCACCTCTTTGGCAGCTTGTGTGGCATCTTCTGGTACCATGAGAGCTAGTCCTCAGCTTGCTGAGTGCTGAGATTACATGTATGCACCACCACATCTCACATTTTTTTTTCCCTGGTGCTGGAGCTGAAACCCATGACTTGCATGTGTTAGGCTAGTGCTGTATCAACAGGCCAGAATCATAGCCCTCTGGTGCTTTTCTGTGTCTAGCAGGGCACGACAAAAACTAAACTTCTTTGCTTAAAGAAGCTACTGCAATTCAGTGGTCAAGTGTTATCAAAAACAGCCCAGTCTTCATTAACTAACTGTTAACTAGTTGAAATTGATAGTTAATATTTCACAAAATTAATTTGGAAATAACAAAAATAACTCATTAAGAATTTTAGTGTCAGATGATATCATTATGTAAAGGGATAATTTTAATATATTGCTGAAAATTCTCATATTGATACAGATATGAATGAATCATATGGTCTATTTTCCCATAAAATAACAAGATATCTTGAGAGAATCAACTTAAAGAGGGGAGGTATTTACTTGAGGTTTTGGTGCATGACCACTTTTATAAGATAAAGTCCTCTCATGACTATGTGAGAGACGGAGTAGGTCTAGTCATCTCATGGTGGCTAGAAGCATATAAAGACAGAAAGGGTCCTGGGTCCTGATGTTACCTTCACAGGATATAGTGGTTCAAATGACAAATGTCTGTCCCTCCTCTCCCCCCACCAGTCTCCAGAGCTTTGACAGTTGGTTTCCGGTTGGTGAATCTGTTTGAAGAAGTCTAGGAAGTGCTGCCTTGCTGAAGAAAGTACGTCACTGGCAGAGGGCATTGAGAGTTAAAGCCTTGATATTTCCAATTTCCTCTCTTTGCTTTGTGTTTGCAGTTCCGGGTTTGAGCTCCCAGCTTCCTCACATTATTTCCATGTCTGCTGATTGCTGCCATGACTCCCCACCATCGTGGGCTTTCTCTGGAACCATAAGCCCAAACAAGCTCTCTTCCTTAAGTTGCCTTTAGTCATGATGTTTTACCACAGCAACAGAAAAGTAACTAGTACACATGCATATCCCAATAGCATTCTTGGTCAGAAACTAACTTTTTGATGCCTAGGCCTTTGGAAGACATTCAGCATCCAAATTACGGGCTAGTGAGATAGGTGAGCAGGTGAAGGTGCTTGCTGTACAAGCTTAGAAACCTGAGTTACATCAATCATCAGAATCCACGTAAAGGTGGAAGGAGAGAATTGACTCCACAATGTCATCCTTTGACCTTCACATGCTAATCGGGGCTTGTTTCTGAAAGATACCATTTTTTTTTTCTCTCAGCAGCCCCCAGCTCCATTGCCTGTAGCTCTTCACCTAGTAGTAGGCCTTGTGAGATTTCCCATATCCTTGCTGACATGTGAACTGGTGTTGCCACTGTGTACGTCTTGTTTAGGCAGCCACATTACTGTGATTTTATGGATGTAACGTCCCTGTATATAAAACACTCCTTCATGGCAGATGTTTTGGTCCTCTGACTCTTACAGTCTTTCAATTCCAATTCTGTGGTGTGACTGGAGCCTTAGGTATTGGAGTTGTGCTGTGGATGTACCAATTAGTGTTGAGTGCCCACAGTCAACTGTTCTCTATAGTTTTACCAGTTATTGTTTCTGTAACAGTCTCCATCTGCTACAAAGAGAAGCTTCTCTGATGGAGGATGAGAGCTACATTTATCTGTGGGTACAAGTATTTAGAATGCAGACAGAGACCATATTGGTTTAGATTTATATCTTAGTTACGTTTCTGTTTTGTGGTAAAGATCATGACCAAAAGCAACTTGGAAAGAAATGGGTTTATTTGGCTTACCTATCCCCAGTCACAGTCTTTTGAGAGAAGCCAAAGTGGAAACTCAAGGCAGGAACTTAGAAGCAGGAACTGAAGCAGAAGCTATGGAGAAACACTGTTTACTGGCTTGCTAGGCTTGCTTTCTTTTCTCTTCTCTTCTCTTCTTTTCTTTTTTTCTTTCTTCCTTCCTTTCTTTCTTTTTTGGTTTTTTCGAGACAGGGTTTCTCTGCATAGTTTTGGTGCCTGCCTGGATCTCACTCTGTAGACCAGGCTGTCCTCGAACTCACAGAAATCTGCCTGGCTCTGCCTCCCGGGTGCTGGGATTAAAAGGCGTGCGCCACCACTGCCCAGCTTTAGGCCTGCTTTCTTATGTGACATATGTGACATCACCCACAGTGATCTGGGACCTCCCACATCAATCATTAATCAAAATAATGCCACACAGAATTGCTTTCAAGACAATTTGATAGAGGCAATTCCTCAAAGAAGATTTCTTCTTTCCAAATATGTCTAGGTTTGTGTCAAGTTTACAAGAACCAACCAGCACAGCTTTGTGTTAAGTTTCAAATCCAAGACAAATGGCTGAGGTATATATTTAACATTTCAAAGTGAACCTGGCTGCCAGGTTCTCCCAGCATCCCTCAGTCCCTTCCTGTTACATGGTGTAGCTGGCCTATCATGCCTCCTTCCCTGAACTTTCCAGCCCAGGAGCTGGGCTGTCTTTCCCCCAGAGGAATATATAATCCAGACATTTTGGTTGTCCACCCCTTTTATACCTTTGGCTTCCTGGCTGCTGCACCTAGATCCATTCTTTCCCTTTCCCCCTTCACCTCTACCCATATGGCCCAGCTCAGTCTGGTCATGTCCATTCTGGACTCTCCCAGATGCCCCTGCCTCTGGTTATGTTCTCCCACATATCTATTATAAACTTTTCCCTCCACCATACCTAGGAGCAGTCATATCCTTTCCTTTTCTTATTATTTCTTTTTTTCATTTGTCTGATGCCAAAACCCAGGATGAAACCACAGCCCCACCTTGCTGGCCTCCTCAGCCCAACCCCCTTCCTCAACCTCAACCTCATTCTCTGGCACTCTCTCATCCACTTCCGGTCCCAGTCCTAACTCAACCTCAAGTACACTTTCCTCATCACCTTCCACGGCTCACACCCTCTCCCACACTGATGGCCTTTGCCAACTATGGGAAGTGGCAGGTCCTAATGGCCTCCTCCATGTATGTGTCCCTTTTTCTATGGCTGACCTCTTCCAGATAGAAAGGTGCCTTGGTTCTTTCTCTGCCGACCCTTCTAAACCAAAGAGTTCAGATGCCTCACTCAAACCTATAGCCTCACCTGGCATGACCTCCATGTTATTCTTTTCTGTCACCCCTGAGGAAAAGAAGAGAGTCTAGCATGCTGCTCAAGCTCGTGCAAACGAGGTCCACCACAAAGACAATCCTATCCAGTCATGGCAGACACACTTCCCTCTTTGGACCTCCATTGGAACTACCAGGCTAATGCTGAAAATCAGTTTCCAGGCAGGGTAGCCCTAGACAAAACAGTTACTTGTTTCCTGGCTGTCCTCCAAAAGGCCTTTCATAATGTAATTAATTTTGACAAATTGAGGGAGGTCACCCAGAGGCCAGATGAAAATCTTGCTGAGTTCCTTGCCTGTCTTATAGAGGTCTTCCTTCAATGTACAAAATTAGATCTTAAATCTCAATAGGGCACGCTTGTCTTCCACTCTCACTTCCTCTCCTAGTTAGCTCCTGATACAAGAAAGAAACTTAAAAGACTGGATGATGGCCCTCAAACTTCCCAGTGAAATCTGTTGAATGTGGCATTTAAGGTGTTTAATGGAAGGGAGGAGCAGGTAAAGATAACCAAAGCTTCCTGTGACAGAGAGAAGTGCCACCTCTTGGCAGCTGCTCTTAGAGCCCCTCCAAAGTAGATGATGGAGCAAAGAAGAAGCCCACCTGGAACTTGCTTCAAATGTGATAAAGTTGGCCACTGGGTGAAAAACTCTTCACCTCACCTGCTGTGAGGACCGTGTCCAAACTGAACAAGCAGGACACTGGAGAATTGATTGTCCCACTTTGCCCAGATAAGGTAGGTCAGTCTCTACAAGTTACGATTCCATAGGAAAGTCTGTCAGATTTTCTGAGCCTGGCAGCCAAAAACTGATGCTGCCCTGGGACCTCTGTCCCCAATGGCCTCAGAGGAACCTAGGGTGATTGTCCAGGTATCCAGTAAATTTCTGTTATTTTTAATGGATTTGGAAGCTGCTTGGTCTGTCCTTTCTGCTTACTTTGGTGAAATTCATCCTTCTCAGATCTCTGATGGCTTTGATGACTAGGCTAGTGATAGGTTTGTCAGTTTAACAGCAACAACCAAAAATTCAGCTGCCCTCTCAGTTCTCTTCATATGTAAAAATGAAGCCTCAGGCCTCACTTTCCTAGAGCTACTATTAGGTCTAGACACAGTTTTCCTTGCTACAAGACTGGAAAAAAAGAGATAAACTCACAAAACAGATTTCAATGTAACTTTTTCCTAGTCCCCTATTCGAAGGAACGTGCTTTATAATGACTGCTCTCAGTAATCAACCACCTTTGTCTCATGGTGAATGACTGGATAGAAAAAAGTGTAAAGTTTATGCAAGTCCTGATGATACAAAAGCTTAAGTTGTGAGGATCAAAGAAAATGTTTTAGGGTCTAAGAAGGTGTTTTGCGGTGTGCAAATGCAAGCTATAAAGGTTTGAGGATTTAAAAGCTCAAGTTGTGGTAAGTGACTTACGGTGTGTAAATACAAATTATGAAGGTCTGAGTACATGAAGGCTTGGTTTGTGAGGGTCTGAGAAGGTGTTTTGAGGTGTGTGGATGTAATTTGTGAGAGTATAAGAAGGTGGCTTAAGGTATATAAAAATGCTTAAGGTTTTTCCTTCTCTATGCTTTATTATATTATATCTTCAAAATTCAGAGTTTTAACATAATCAATGGAGTTCTGATAAGTTATTAGTCTAGTCCTGGTAAACACTGACTACTATTATCATAGTCACAACTCAAGACTTTAAATTCCCTTTGGTTGTCTTACAAGTATAGACTTAAACTATTGTACTAAAAACATGTGTCTAATCTATATACATCCAGTCTTCTGGATAGAGGAAAGAATGTTAATGCTATTAACCAAAATCACTTTGGATTCTTGATCTTTTACTATGACTCAAAGTCTTGAGTCTACTGCCTTTTCTACAATGTAGATTTTGGTACAGATTACAAATAGTGGGAATGCTAACATATCTAAAATTTTATCTCTTTTCATAAACTTAAAAAAAAGTTCCTGTAACCCAAAGAAAGACACGGGGATCACCCAATGACGGAGAAATGGATGAGATCTACATGAACAGCCTGGACGTGAGTGGGGGTAATGAAGGGCGAGAATCGAGGGAAAGAGAGCTTAGGGGAGCGGGAGATTGCAGCTGGATCAAGAACAGAGAGGGAGAACAAGGAATAGTAGACCATGGTAAATGAAGACCACATGAGAATAGGAAGAAGCAAAGTGCTAGAGAGGCCCACAGAAATCCACAAAGATACCCCCACAACAGACTGCTGGCAATGGTAGAGAGACAGCCCGAACTGACCTACTTTGGTGATAGGATGGCCAAACACCCTAATTGTCGTGCTAGAAACCCCATCCAATGACTGAGGGAACTGGATGCAGAGATCCACGGCCAGGCCCTGGGTGGAGCTCCAGAAGTCCAATTGGCGAGAAAGAGGAGGGTTTATATGAGCGAGAATTGTTGAGACCAAGGTTGGATAAAGCACAGGGACAAATAGCCAAACAAATGGAAACACGTGAACTATGAACCAATGGCTGAGGGGCCTCCAACTGGATCAGGCCCTCTGAATAGGTGAGACACTTGATTGGCTTGATCTGTTTGGGAGGCATCCAGGCAGTGGGACCGGGTCCTGTGCTCAGCACATAAGTTGGCTGTTTGAAACCTGGGGCTTATGCAGGGACACTTGGCTCAGCCTGGGAGGAGGGGACTGTACCTGCCTGGACTGAGTCTACCAGGTTGACTTCAGTCCTCAGGGGAGGCTTTGCCCTGGAGGAGATGGGAATGGGGGGTGGACTAGGGGGAATGTGAGGGGGCGGGAGGGGGGAGAACAAGGGAATCCGTGGCTGATATGTAGAATTAAATTATATTGTAAAATAAAATAAAATAATAATAATAATAAAAAATTCCTGTAAGTTTCAAGGAATCAATTTGAATCCATCTCTCATGGGTCAAATGGACTTAAGATAAGTTCTCCCAATCAACAGCCTGCTTCCCTACCTGCCTATTCCACTTATTTCTGAGGGTGGGATGCCCCACCCCTACTTTTCCTGGTCTTGGAACTCAGCTTACCCAGCTACCAGGATCATGGGCCTAAAAGTTTTAAATGTACAGTTGAGAAAAAAGTTTCCTCTTAAACTCCTTAACTTTACCTTCTGTTCCTAATATATATATCTCAGTTCCAGAAGATTTCCAATGAATTAAACTGCTTCAACTGCTGCCTGCATTTTCCTAACTCCAGATGGTCCTGCAGAACCTGGACAGTGAGTGAAACAGCTACTCTTCCCAGACTTGTCCAACATTCCAGCTTTTGAGGTCCCCAACAAGGACACCCCAATGTCAGCAGGAAGTAGTCAAAGATGATTGATTACATTACCCCTTATCATTTATTTTTTATTAACAAATGGCTGGGATGTTATGTTTCAAACCTGGGATGAACAGCTGAGATGCCTATTTGACATATCAAAGTGGACCTGGCTGCCAGGTTCTCCCAGCATCTTTCAGTCCCTACTTGTTACAGGGTATGGCTGGCATACCCTGCCCCCTACACTGAACTCTCCAGTCTGGGGGCTGGGCTGCCCTTTCCCCAGAGGCTCTTCCCTATATAATCCAGACATTTTGGTTACCCATCCCTTTTGTACCTTTGGCCTCCTAACTACTGCACCTAGTTCTTCTCTCTCCCCTCCATTTTCTCCTCCCTGTCTCCTCACATGGCACAGCTCAGTCTAATCACATCTACTCTGGACTCCTCAGATGTCCCTGCTTCTGTCTATGCTCTCCCACATATCTATAATCAACTTTCTCCTCCACCATACCTAGGAGCAGTCACGTCCTTTCCTTTTTATTTGTTTTTTTCTTTCACTTTGAACACAATTCTCATTGTAAATCTGGGTAAAAGCAGCAAACAAGATGCATGCCATTGCTTCAATGCTGTGTTGCCGTGCAATTTCCTCTGTCAGGAAGATGTAATACTTCCAAACTCAGAGTCTAGTAAAGTCTCAGGGCATAGACAAAACATTGCCAAGCTAATGCCAAGAGTGACCTCCAGTTGAGTTCCCAAGAGACCCTAGTACTATCTGACACCTCATAAACCTAGCCTTTGCTCTCTACATTTCTCTCAGCACATCTTTCCAGTCTTCCCCCAAGAAAAGCCCATTGCTTATAGTAGTCCAAGATTTCTCTAGCTATTTTCTGCAAACTTTCCAAAACTCATTCTGCACACTAATTTTATAAGCTGCCGAGCCACAGTGTGAGGCACAGTCATGGCAATAGCTCCATTTCTCACTACCAATCTCCTATCTGAGCCAGATTATTATTACTAGTATAAAATTCCTGAAAAAGATAAACTTAAATGGAGTGAGAATTTATTTCCACTCATGGGTTCACAGGTTTCAAGCCAGTCACTTAATTCCCCTGCTTTGCACCTGTGTTGGCAAAGTAGATCCTGGTGGGTATGTATAGGGGAACCCTGCTTATCTTACGGCAGTAAGGAAACAAAACTGTTGTGGAATATTATTTTAACCATGTAAAGGTGTGTTACATTTGTTTCTGCTGCTTTTGTTAATGACGCAAAGACGTGTTACATTTGTTTGATTAAATAAAATTAACCTGGGGTCAGGAGGCTGAGTCAGCAACTAGCTGGTATGTACGGTCAAACTAAGTGTGGCAGGAGTTCTTTAGTGGGTGCAGGGCAGAAGGACACCCCCTTTTTCCAGAGCCAAGAGCAAGGATAGGAGGTTAGATACTTGCTATTCAGCTTTATGAGATAGCAGGATTTTACCTCAACCTTTGACTCCTGAGTTCTATAGAAGGATAGAAAAGTTTTCTTTAGCAGCTGGGATAAAACCGGTACCTGAAGGAACAGAATTCCTGCCTAGCTGTGGCCTGTGTAGGTGGGTAGGACCTGCTGCTGGTAGCTTTGAAGTTGCAATTGGGACAGCAGACACTTAAGCTGCAGTCACTGCAATGAATGCAAAATAACACAACACCTCAACACATCTTCAGGGACCTAACTTTTTACCAATATGTTACAGCTCCAGAAAGTTCCACTACCTCTCTCAATGCAACAATAGGCTGAAGATGCCCAAACCCTTGGACAACATTCAAGACGTAAATTATAATATGATCTTCTTTTTAAAAAAATGTAATGCAGTTTTCCATATTTTACCCTTATTGTTCTCTATCTAAAACTCAAATGATGTAAACATCTTCGGGCAAGGGAAATGTTGAGAGAGCCGACTGTAATACAGGGAACACTTTCTCTATGATGTACTAAAACACCTGTCTTCCAGGCTTAGCACATTCCCTGGCTAATCAACTTCAACAAATGTAATTAAAAAAAAAAAAAGAGCGTGTTTCCCAATTCCCAGTATCTAAATCTAAGTGTCTAATGGATGTACTTGATAAAGATTGGAAGATACTTATTCTGGGATAAAAGAGATCCTCCACTGACAGCTGTAATTGTCATAGCTTGAAAGATCTTTTCTTCAGCTGAAAGACAAGGGTTCCAATTATAGAGAAAAACTTTTTAAAAAGTGACTCCTTCCTATGGTGACAATAAGATGTGACAAGTAGTGCTTGCCCTTAGGCACTTCCTGATCCTGCTACTCTCCTCTTTAGAAATGGCTCCCACAGCCTGCTATACAGACAAACCACAGCAGTGGACATCTGACCCCCGTGTTTACTCTAAACGTCCATGACAGCAAAAGCTTCTGAGACCTGTTTAAAACCAAAAAATAAAACTTGCCTCAAAGTGTTTATGTTGGTCTGGCTGTAAGGCAGCAGCTTTCATTGAGTAATGTTGGAGCCTTCTGTGAACTGTGGGAGAGATTAATCCAATGTCTTGAGTTGTTCCCATAATAAAAATGTTGAGAGACATTCTTGTTGCCCTAATGAAGCAAGAGAAAGAGCATCAAAAATAATGTTCATAGGACTGGGTTTGTGGGTAGGTTTAGGCCAGTGGGCACAGAATTTATGAAGTTTGGTGTAACCTTTTAATCTGTTAAGAGCTTCAGTGTGGGTGGATTTCTGAAAGGCTGTCTTTGACAGTATATCTTTTTTAACTGATGAGATGATGCAACTGTGCTCAGCTCCCCTTAAAAATGTCCGGTGACTTTCCTATAATATCGAAAAGCAAAACAGAAAAATGAACAACTTTCAGAGGATTATATATTAGTATTCTTTTAGACTATTTTTCTGCAAATGTACATTCAATTACTGACCAGGCCCTCTTTCCTCTGCCTAAGTAAATGGGGTTATGTGACATTGCATAGTGTTCAGAAAGTTTGCTGGTGTGAGTGTGTGTGTGTATGTGTGTGTGTGTGTGTAAGTCCATATGTGCATGTGTGCGACCGAGTTAATAATGTTCAGTTCTTTTTTTGTTTGTTTTTTCAAGACAGGGTTTCTCTGTGTAGTTTTGGTACCTGCCCTGGATCTCCCTCTATAGACCGGACTGGCCTCGAACTCACAGAGATCCACCTGGTTGTGCCTCCCGAGTGCTAGGATTAAAGGCGTGCACCACCGCCTGGCTAGTGTTCAGTTCTTTATCAAAGTGGAACTAAATGCAACTGAGGGGCTGCTCCCAGAGTCCAGTAGGTGAAAAGGCAGCTCCCGGCATCATGACCTCCCTTTGGCGCCTTACCAACACCACTGTTTACTCTTAGCAATGAGGGAAAAGGCCTGAGACTCCACAGGGTGAAGCAGAGTGGGAGGAGAATGGTGTCACTCTCCAAGGCGATCATTGTCTGAGGCCAGCTGTGTGATAAAAACAATGGTCCCTCGGAAGGACTAGGATCAGACAGATCCCAAACAGGCAGACAGGCAGGGGAAAGTGGCTCTCGGTAGATGAATACACATTTCACTTAAATATTTAAGATGGCTGACTCTCGGGTTATCCTCTCGCTCTAAAACAGACTTGGTGGTCTATTTCTCTCTCCTGCCCCCTGCTGGTGGAACTATTTGGGGCGACTTTCAAATCTCCCACTAGAGGGCTCCTGTGGTGGAAAACAAACAGCTGCCCTATCTTTTTCTGCAGTATCCAATCCGCCATCACAGCCCACACCAGCAAATCACAAGGGAGAAAGGGAACTCCTCCCATTCCCAAACACATAGCTCCCCAACATACTCTCAGATCAGACTCAGACACCAAGCCTGGGTCCCCTTCCACAGGGCAGAGTCTGTCCCTGTGTGCTTTGCTGTACCTGTGGGCTCTCACTTTTGACAAAATCGGGCTGAGTGCAGAGACCTAGCTTTTGCCGTCTTTTTATTCTTTAAATCAGTGTTGGGGAGGGCAGCATTCCTGCAAAGCTAGACCACATCATCCTGCTGGCGATGCCTCCAGGATCCTTCAGTGTGGTGTTGTGGATTACTTACAGAATAATGGGTGAGGCTTTATTTATGGCAGCGTGGGTGACCACAATCAGCTGGATCACAAGAGGTTCCACCCCCAACTCACCACCTCATATAGGTGATGTGCTCATGAAAGCTGCTTAGACAGAATCTTCCTTGTTGTGGAAGGCTGTCATCTTAAAACACAGAAGGACTTCACAAGACTGGGCCTGCTGCCATTTTCATGGAAGAAAGGAAATGGGAAATTTGTTATCCCCTCACCCAAGAATTCCATCTGCTCATTATTTCTGTGTACCTGACTCCCAACACTCAGCTTTCATGTAATGACCCCCAATGCCCAGCTTGTATGAAATGACCCCCAACTCCCAGCTTGGATGTAATGATCCCCAACTCCCAGCTTGCCTATAATCCTGCCCAGCTGCACATGGTTTTTGGGAGGTGCTGGAGTTTATATGAGGTAGAGGGTTAATTGGAGGTGATTCTGTCTAAGCAGCTTTCATGAGCACATCACCTATATGGGGTGGTGAGTTGGGGGTGGGACCTTTTGTGATCCAGCTGATTGTGGTCACCCACGCTGCTGTAAATAAAGCCTCGCCCATTATTCTGTAAGTAATCCTGGAAAACTCATTGGCTCACCAAAACATCCGTTATTTTTCTGTTGCTGTAATCGAACACCATAACCAAGGCAGCTGAGAGAAGGGAGACTTAATTTGGGCTCATGATTCCAGAAGTCTATAGTCCCGGATGGTAGAGAGGAGGTAGCAGGCATGGATGACTGAAGCAGCAGCTGGGGACTCACATCTCTAACCACAAGCATGAAGTAGACAGAACACGGAGAATGGGGGGAGTGTTTCGAAACCACAAAGCCTGAACTCAGCAGCACACTTCATCCAGGAGGGCCATGCCTCCTAATCTTCCACAAATAGCTCCATCAAACATCTGAGCTTTTGGGGTCACTATCATTCAAACTACCACAGCCAAGCTGGACATAGATGAAATTGTTCCTTTGGTCTGTTCTTGTTGGCCAATCTGGACTGGATACATATTTGCTCACAGAGGAGAAGCTGGGGGTTAGTGGCCTGAGAATGGGGACAGGAGACTGAGGCAATCAAGATCAACATAGGAAAGAAATCAGGGTCCAAAGCTCTGTAAAGATCCTGACCTTGGAGGCTCAAGCTCCCCGAGTCCCTAGCCCTCTGCTATTCCTAGGAGTGTCTGCTCCTTCTTTTGTCTCTATTATTTCTAACCTTGGGTCCCTTTGTCCTGGGACACAAGAGCCTAGAATGGAGTACCATCTGAACTCAGATCACAGCTGGGATATTAGCCCTCTGCCCTCCCCCCCCCCCTTAGTCTATCTCTTTTTGTGGTTACTGGCTAAAAGCCTAAGCAGGCTTTGATTGACACTCCAGGATTTCTCTTGGTTGCCCTGCCCTAAGTGACTAGTTTAAAAGGCATGACTTTCCCTGTCTTCCTCTTCCTGACATCCACTGAGATTTTTCAGCTTGTTTGCCCTGACTTTTTTTTTGTTTCAAATTCTAATAAAATTCTCCACAAGCTTTCTTCTGAATCTGTTTTTAAATGTTTTTATTAATGAGACTAAGAACTGCTAAAGGGAACCTTGATGCCCCTAGTAACGACACAGCAAGCACTAACAAAATAATGGAAGGTAAGTTAAATGGAAGTGAATTCAGCCCGAGGTTGCTTCTCTGCTTTGAGTTTCTCTGTAATGAACTGCAACTGCATTTCATAACTCACTAACTGAACACATAGTTTAGGAATTCATTTCTAGAGCAAAGAGTGTCGAATCTCAGGTAGCCGCAGGATGCCAGCTGATCAGACCACATTCCAATGAGGTGAATGCAGAACTCCACAAACTGTGTGCCTCACATCAACTTTCTGTCCACAAACACGGCCTGTTCACTGTACACCTCTTCTGACTTCATGGTCACCTGTTTTGCGAATTGCTGTTTGCTCAGGCTGCTAGGTTTAAATTTTCTAAAGATTTTTTTTTTTTTTTTTGCCTTTAACAAGTATGAGGTAAGAGAAGAAAAAGTGAAACTAAGAATAATATTTTAGATGGAAACTCTCGAGTCAACCAGCAGTTAGTGTAACAGAAGAGTCAAATGTGACTCACAGATCTTTTAAAAATAGATAATTACAACAAAACTATAAATTGAACTAAAGTAAAGTTCTGTAAGTTTCCATTTGAGGAGTAAATTTATTCACTTGGAAGAACTTGAATTTGAGGCCCCTTTAGGACTTCAGGGATGAAGAAAAGGTAGCTACCATTTATTGTGTAACAATATCCTCAGAGTTGAAACATTCCATGGTGGAGTGAAGCTCATTAGGACTCAGGAAGTAAACAACACAACAGTTTCAGGAAGTTCCTGAAACTAACCAAATGCACAAGAGACTTCCCTCCTCGAGGTTGTATAAGCAGTAAAGATTGCTGAGGAGAACAAGACCAGCTTATCTTCCTGGAAGAGACTCTCCAACATGTAGAGTTACTTGCAAGTTTTACAGATAGCTCCAGCCTTCCAGTTTTGATTATCTTTCACCGATGCTGGGGTCAGCTTCAGCTGTTTCTTAGTAGTTCCTGCAGTAACTCCTCACTCACAGCCCCATAAGTAGCTTAAATAAAACTTATTAATTCACCAAGTTGGATTTGTATGGTATCCTTACTTTAGTCTTTCATCATTTCACATCTGGGGTGAGTAGACATTTGTTCATGTCTTCCCAGAAATATTGTCACACATCTCCATTCCATGGAGCTATGGAGGAATGTTAGTGACTTTTATCATTTCTGTAATAAAAAATATGTTCTATAAATATCTTAAAATAGAAAAGATTTATTTCTTTCATAGATTCAGAGTTTTTAGTCCTTCATTGTGGGTATAACATGTAGAGTAGCTAACATGACACACAGGAAGCAGAAGGGAGATGTGACAAGAAGGGGCCAGGGAAAGATACAACCACCAAGGACACATTCCCAGTGACTTACCTATTCCAACCTCACCTTCCACATTTCCTCCAACCCCCAAAACCCTATTCAGATTTTGAATCCATCAGTAGATGGATTCATTTATAAGGTCAGAACCCTTAACACTTCACAAATACACCAGCCCATGCTCTACTATACATTAGACATTTTTCAATCCAATGAAGAGGAAACATCACAGGAGGCAACATTATTTTGACAGTAGAGTATCAAATGGATAATGGATGCAAGGAGCCATTAGATGGGGAAATTAGAGATGACATTATGGTTTGGGTCACATAGGTGGCACTACTGACAGTATTGTGTAGGCAGCAAGAAAATAAAGAACCAGGAAAAAAGAAAATTCTGAAGAAAGAAAGCAGCTAATTGGTGAAGCTCTTAAATGAGGAGAGAGGGGGTGCTCAAATGAAGAGGGGAGGGGGACGTTGGTTAATATTGAAAAAGAAACTGCATTTCAAGAATTTGTTATGGAAAGACACTTTTACTAATTAATCTCTTTATGGTGTGTGTGTGTGTGTGTGTGTGTGTGTGTGTATAAATATGTAAGATTCCTTTTGTCAGTCAGTTGAGAATACATGCCAAACTCCCTAATTAATCAATCAGGAGATTTAGCTCTTGGTGACAGAGTCTATTGGCAGGCACATGAGTGAGCAAGGCTTAACTTCTCATTGCCAGGAAAGTGGGGAGGAAATGAGACACAATCCGAGTTTGTGTCACCATTGCTGTGATGAAACACCATCACCAAATCAACTTGAGGAGGAAAGTGTTTATTTGACTTCCATATCCCAAGACACATTCCACTGGGGGAAGCCAAGGCAGGATTTCAAACCAGGTGGGAATCTGGAAGTAGGATCTGAGGTAGAGGTGATGGAGGATTACTGCATACTGGCTTGCTCAGCCTGTTTTTATAAGGACCCAGGACTACCAGCCCAGGCCATAGCACCACTTACAATAGGTTGGACCTTCCCCTGTCAATCACTAATTAAGAAAGTTCTCTACAGGTCTGCCTACAGGAGGCATTTTCTCAACTGAGGTTCCCTCCTCTCGGATGACTCTAGTTTGTGTCAAGTTGGCATAATACTAGCCAGCACAACTGCTGTTCAGAACAGAGCAGGGCAAGGAACAAAGGAAGTGACACACAGACTGGGGTACTGGGTAAAACTCTATAGAAGGCTCAGGTGACAATGGAAACATCTGGAATAAATGTAAGGTGCAGGCCTGCAAGGCAGTCTCCAATGAGCTCACACAGGGTAAGGCACCTTCTGCTGAGCAAGAGATTCTATGCGCAGTGTCATGTCTCCAAGTGAAGCAAAAATATTAACTCTAACCTCTAAGGTCTGAACACACAGCCATATAGAAAATTAAAAATAAAAAAGATAAATCTCTTGGATACATAGCAAATAATACATTTAAGAGAAATATCCAACTGCTTGTATGGTTGAATTTTTGTGGAATGCCAATGTGATTCATTAAATAGAAAAGGACGATTAGGAACCATTTATTTGCCTTTTAATTTAATGTAAACACCTAGAGAAAATGCATAGTAGTTTGATAATTGCTTAAAATTTATTTTCCAAGTCAAATATTTAATTTAAGTCATGGCCAGTTCTGGTCTGTGTTTCACTGAGATAGAATACCTTTTTTTTAGAGACACAGATTAAGATTTCCTCCTGATCTTCCTTGGGTTTCATTTTCATTGCTCTCATTTACAAATAGTAGAAGAGACAGTGCCATTTATTTGGTCACATGAAGCTGATTTAAGAGATTAAGCCAATGCTTATTCACTGAACGGCCTAGACTAATTGATCTTTTGGTAAAAGAGCTAATGAACAAATTGCTTTCATTGGTAAGACAGTCTTAGGAAGACTGATTAAAGATAAATGTGTCACAAAGTTTATAGCATGGTTTCTTGTCACACAATATATTTTTGAAGAGGAAGAATGTCTGACAAAAAATTCTAACTTTTTGTATCTTTCTAAATTATTATCTCTAACTTTGACGTGAATGTAAATTGTCTTATTTGAATTATTAATTGCATTGTCTCTGTTAAATTCAGCTTTTTTCCTAGAAATATTTTATACCTATCAAAATAATTGCCATTTTAAATGTCTTTGCAAATGGCAAAAGTTAGAGTTTTCATTTGTTTTATTTTGTTTTCAGTCAATACCTTACTGTGAGTCACCTGGGAGGTTGGCGATTTTGTGTTGTGGGAAATGATACCTCCTAGTCACGTACCTTTGGCTTGGTCCTAATTGTCCTCTGGGAGACATCAGAGAGTACTGGGACTATAAGCTGCTCTGATGTGGGCTTAGTTGGCTCAGAAGCTGAAAAAATAAATGTAAACACCAAGTCTGAAAAAAGCAGAGAGAAGAATGAGCTAAACTCATAGGAAAGAGACAAGCCCTAGAGCGGCTGGAAGTCTGATTGAAAAGCTGAGATAATGAAAATGACAGTGCTTATATTGGCCTCACCAGAGCGTGATCATGTGGTGGGAAATCCTGCCTCTGAGCGCTAAGGAGAAGAAGAACTGGGGGCTATTAGACAGCCTAATTGAATTGCCCTTGACAATAGCATTAGAAAAGCTGCATAGTTTGTCCACATAAAGCCATTTTAAAATACTAGTCCTTTTTGATGATGAAGGGCACAATGTTAATTGTTCCTTATCTGATGATTTCATTTATTAGCTCTTACTAAAAACAAGAACATAACATTCGATCAGATTTGTATGAAGGACTTCCTACCAGACAATGAAGCCACTGCCTGACTTCTATAGGGTTTTTGAGCTCTAAGTGAAGAATACACCATCTCCTAGACCCTTTGCAGTGAGAGCTGTGTTTTATGTCAATGGATTTATTTTATGAAAACATCTTCATAGCTAAATGTTACTTCTTTTGCCAGGAATTTCTACCCCTTCACTTCCAGGACTGTGTTTGAGTTTCAGAACATAATACCCCAAATACCTTAAGCTAAAGGACTTTGAGACAAAGTCAAAAGTAGGAAGGTCTCCCCTTCTTGTTGAAGCTGATCACAAAGTCTTCCTGAGAGAGTTGCTGTCACCTCTCCCACGAGAAAAGAACATCCTTCCCCCTGAATTGAACAGACATGAGCAATTAGGCCTTGTGAAGTTTTGCCTGGTTTGTGACAATTGGACCATCCTCTTCCATCTGATACCTCAAGAACTGTCTATTCCTTATCAAACCTGCCACAAAAATATTCAGGTTTATTCATTTCCTGTTTTTTTTTCATTTTCTTATGCAAGCTTCCATGTCACATAAAACACATATTAACGTTTTTGTGGGGGCTTTCCCTGCATGGCACTGGAGCAGTAGCTGAGAGCGTCTGTCTTGATCTACAAGAAGGTAGAAAGAAACAAACACTGGGAATGGAAAGGGCTTTTCAAGTCTCAATGCCCATCTCCCCCCCAGTGACACACCTTTTCTAATAAGGCTACATCTAATCCTTCTCAAACAGTTTCACTGACCATGGATCAAGTATCCAAGTATATGGCCCAAAGGTGGCTATTCTCACTCAAACACCCCCACTCCACTCCTTGGACGCCATAGGCTTGCGGACATATCCTAATGCAAAGTTTAGAGCCAGACAAATAAATTAAAGCAGCCCTAGTTCCATAGAGAACTGCTGCGAAGCTCTGGCTTATCCCTTCCTTTTTACGGAGACCTTACAGATAAAGTAATTTTGGGGGAGGGGAATTACAGCCCCTGTATATTTCCTGGTTTCCTGGAACCATACCTATAATTTTGAGCACCCCTTTGTGTCTGACACTTTCTAGCCTGTCTATACCCTTACGAGTATGGCAGCCTTCTAGCATTTTCCTGCCTGTCCACCCAGTGTAGCCCCATTAAGCTCTCCTAGTCACATGCCAATTTCAGATTGACTTGACTTGTGTGTGTGTGTGTGTGTGTGTGTGTGTGTGTGTGTGTGTGTGTGTTGGTTTCTTATCTCAGAGAACACATTGCATCAAGCACTGTGAAGAATTTAAAAGTGAGAAAACCCAGGTTTCTTTCTCAGGCTTTGGTTAGCAGGGAGAACACAGACACTAAATAAAGAGGAGAGACACTAAAGACAGGGGAAGTGGCTGACAAAGAAGCAGAGTGGTGACTGTGGAGGCTGAGAGGTAGGACAGAGAGTACCAGGGGCTTAAAGAGCACGAGAAAGGGCAGCGTGAGAGAAGGTGCTTCCTACCCCACGCCCACCTCAGTTACTCCATGAAGTGAGCAAAAGGTAGCCCAGCAACAGGAATCTCGCATTTTAACAAGCTCCAAGGTGAGTCTCCTAAGGCTGACACAGGCATTTGGGAGGGTCAAAATATACTCAGTTTGAGACCTTGGGCTATAGCACAAGAACGGGAAGGGGAGGATGGTGGTCTGTAGATGACATTGTGGAAGGTGAATGCGTTCCAAGCAGTTAGTACCTAATTATAGCCAATAGTGATAGGAACGAGGGAAAAGAGGGTCAGCTACACAGAGTCACCCTCGGCACTCTGGGGGGTCCCCTTAATGTTTTAGGGAGCTTGCCTCGACTTAGGCAAACCCCAGAAGACACAGCTTTGGTGCAGAAAATAATTTCAGGACTAGCTCTGTATAAAACAAAGTTTTATTAATAGTAGAAACGTACTAAAAAATGCAATTAAAGTGCACACACAAAAAGCGCAGATGTGGCTTCTCAAGAAACAGTGGCAGTTTACTGAAAGGCATTTTTTATCATAGATAAGCACGGGGGTTGAGAGAAACAGAGAGTAAAACACACCCGAGAGTGGATATGGATTCCTCAAGGGAAAGGAGCAAGCAACTGGCTCAGTGTAAGCAGCATGTACCGTTTGGGAGACTTTCAACTTACACTCAAAGCGTTGCTAAGAAAGCTGTCCTTCCCAGTGTTTGCTCTCTTTTTAGTGAGATTACAGACTGACTCTGAGATCTTTGCGTGGAATTATAACCTGATATGATATAAGAGCAGGAGCTTCAAGGGTTTGGGGTGAGGTTCCTAGAGTTGCAGGTTTTCAGCTGTGAAGGGAGAAAGGTGTTCAGCAGTTTTTACCTGAACTAGAATTCTTGTTTCTAAGCTGGGAGTGAGGCTGCGATCAGATTCCTGGATCAGGGCGTTCTCTCCAGTTTTATGTCTCTGCAGGTTTTGTTGTTGATGTTGTTGCTGTTATTTCTCTACTCAGTCTCATTAGGAAGTCAGTGAAGATTTCTGAGCAGAGGGATGAGAATTATCAGAGCTATTGTCTGGAAGGGAGGGAACTTACTACAAGGTTCCTAACATTTGAATCTACCAGAATATAAAGCAGGCTTTTATACACACACACACACACACACACACAGTAATTTATTTACTGACTGACTAGTTGCTGTGTGTGTGTGTGTGTGTGTGTGTGTGTGTGAAAGAGAGAGAGAGAGAGAGAGAGAGAGAGAGAGAGAGAGAGAGAGAGAGAGAGAGAGAGAGCAGGCACTCTCACACTTATGTACATATGCTATGGCGTATTTGCTGTCTGAGGACAACTAATAGGAATAGATTCTTTCTTCCTACCCAAGTGTCAATGCCAAGACTTCTGTGGGACCCAGTGAAGAACTCCAAGAGGACTTGCTGACAGTCTGAGGTTTCTATCTACCAGAATGAGGCAGACATTACCCTTTCACATCAACAATGAGGGAATCTCTAAGGGTTGGGTCTTTTTTGATAGATCTCTAAATCTCTTGAGTTGTGAAAAGCAAACTGACAATCTAGGCTGGTATTTGAGCTGGATCTCCTGAAGACCACTGTCTGTCTGATGTGCTCAGTGTACTTGGGTGGCCATGCATGTAATGGATAGATTCTCAGACAACTTCAGAAATGGAGACAGTAGACACCAAGCAGGAACGAGAGATAGCTACTGCTAATACTCTACAAACCACTGCTCCACAATATCCATTCATTACTCATCCTTAGATACCTATAGACCTTATAAAGTCTCCAGTTTATCTATAAAGAAGCATTTCATAAAAATAATGACCAACACATAGTCAATGGGAATTACAAAGGGGAACACATTATTTTTTGCTTAAAGTATAGAAGCAATTTTCATAGCGGTTGTATGGTTTCATGGAAAGGTTACTAAGTGATCCACAAAGAACACACCTTTTATTTTAATTTTTGGGAGGTGTCTAGGGGAAGCAAAGACAAATGCATGAGTTACATTTGCCACCTTTAACTATAAGTTCGGTTGACACTCTTCAGAATCTGGTTCTCATAGAGATTTGTCGTCTGGTCACTTCATATCTTGTCACCAGGACACCTGTCTGGCCAGCTAAAGTAAATGATTGCTAGTTTTCTGAACACAGTAGGAAGCCTTGAGATTTCCTGCCTTAACTTCCTTTGCATCACTGTCCTGGAACGCCCTCCTCACCTCTCTCACTGTCTGCCTAGTAAGGAACACAAACATCACCTTCTCCAAGTTTTTTCCTGACTCCTCCTTCCAGATGAACTGACCTTAGAGGCCAGAGTTTTCTCATTTCAACGCCTACCTGTCTGTCAGTGGAACCCATTTTATTCCTCAGATCCTTTATTGCCAAGCTCAAGGTCTTCAATATGTCCTTTAGAACTAAAATGGTGCTTGAAAAATGAATATTAAACAGGTGACAAAGAAGCTTCCCTCACTGCAATCATTCATATAATTTTTACAAATTTACATACTTGGAGATCAATATGTTTCCTCCTTCATCAAACTTGGAGACTGAAGCTCTGCTAGATACTTTACAGGGACATGGTCTGAACCTGTGAGGAGCAGGGCCACGTGATTATCAGGAGATCTTCGTTACAACTCTGGCTTTGATGTCTAGCTGTGGAAAATTGGATAAGATACCTCCGTTCAGCTTTCATTTTTCTTATCTACAGAGCAGAGCTTGATTTGATCTCTCAAATCTCCCCCAAGGAACTGAGAGTCTACAAACTTGACTTTTACTACTTTCTAAAGTAATTTGTGTGCTACTAAAGTCAACCAATTTAGATGCTCATGATTTTCCAATTTAAGATCATAACATACATTACATTTTAATAAATAATAAACAGAAATTGTACTGCACTGATTTATCTTTGTATTCAAAATTAAGACAACCTGCAAAACCAAAAGAAGATGCCACTTTAAATATATATATGCCCATTCAATTGCCATATTTTTCTTCCTGTTTTCTATATCCTGTGATATTTAGAATTGTTTTAAATTTACATGTGTGTGCAATGGAGGTTTAATTTAATTTAATTTTTTGCTTTTAATTTCTAAGTTTGTTTTACCCAAGAAATTTCTTTGTCAGGCCCCCTAGAATATAACCAGCCCTGAAAAGCCCAAGAAGTCTAAAGACAATGGTTAGGTATGCATTGGCTGCCTCCCTGCGGTCTACATCGTGTCCTCACCTCCTCAGTCCTTCTTTGTCTTTGATTCTTTTCTGGGAATCTCAGCCGTATCTTTTATCTGAGTGGAGTTGCCTGTGGCACCCATCACCTTATTTCATTTTCCTTTACAGATGGGGACACTGAAGTTTAGGGAGATGACCATTTTGGCCACTGATACTCAGGTTATAGAGGGATAAACAAGATTAAAAAAAAACCCTTATGCTTTATTTCTTAACCACTAGGGCACACACAGATCTTCCAAGGTTCTTCACCTGGGGCTTGGTGTCTGGAGCTGGCAAGCTGTGCTGAGAAACAGTGCAAAGAGTTCCTTTTGGGTTTTGCAGCAGGCACCTGAGGCTGGGCCAGCTTTGGTTGAATTCTTGTTTCTCCTGGAAGATCTTTTCCCATAGTTCTAGAGTTTCCTTGGGACATTCTATCCTGTGTACCTAAGTATGTGTGTGGCGTGCAACTGGGCATGTTGCGGTCTGACCATAGTTTGCCTGTTGTTCATAGGAAAAAAAGTAGGACAAGTTCCCATCTCAAAACCTGCTCTGAAATATGTGGAGAGTCTTACACAGAGGGCTGGCTCTTCTAGAAAATGCACTCAAACAATTCCAAGTCCTCAAAGATCCCAGTAAGTAAAACTGCAATTCACCTGTGCTGGTTAGTTTATTTATCTATTTACTTTTATTCGTTAACTCTACACAAGCTAGATTCATCTGGGAAGAGGGAACGGGAATGTAGAAAATGCCCTCATCACATGGACCTTAGCCAAGCCTGTGCCTTGGGTATTTTCTTGATTAATGACTGATATGAAATAACCCAGCGCACTGTGAGTAATGTCACCCCGAGGCAGATGACTCTGAGCTGCATAAAAGTAAGTTGAAGGGTCATGGAGAGCAAGCTAGTAAGCAGTAATCTTCCATGGTCTCTCTTCACTTTCTATGTTCAGGTTCCTGCTTGAGTTCGTGGTCTGACTTCCCTTGATGATGGACTGTGACCTGGGAGTGCAAGCCAAATAAATCCTTTTCTTCCCAAGCTGCTTTTGCTTGGCAATTTTATCATAGCAATAGAAGGCACACTTGGACAGCACCTTGGTTTTTATATGATGTGCTGCTCTCAGACTGGAAGCTTGGTTAGGGAAAGATTCCATTCTAGCTTTTGAATGCTCCTCAAATACTATACATTATGAAATGCTTTATTTTTTTCTCAACCATTTGCATGCAGTGAAGATGCTAATGCCTTTTCTTACTCTCAGTCCTGCCTTTAGCTCTCAGTAGGCACCTTGTCTTTCTATCTCTTTCAAATACCTTCAGAAGGACGGGGCAGCTATGAGATGACTGAGCTACATACTGACTGCTTCCCTGCACTAATGCTCAGCAGGTAAAAGGGAGATTATTTTTTTTAAGTATTCAATTTGCAAACATTTTTGGCAGTATCGTATGATCTAGTAGCCCTGGGTTCACCTGTTTGCCTAGCAGCCGTTGGCTACATGGAGGAACAGGTATACCTTGCAGAAAATATGAGTCTCTCTGGTTCTCCCTGCAATACCTCAAATATGAGTGTGAGGGTCATGGCTGATAGCTATTACACCTGCTGCCTTTCTTGTCGCAGAACTAAAAGGACAATAAAACAAGTGCTGTAGTTGGTAAAGTGAGGAAATAAAGGGTTCTTTAAGGACTTATTGGTGTGAATATATTTTGTTGCAAAGATGAAAACTAATCTTTGATGTCAAGAATATGATAAGAGATAAAACTTCAGACACCTTGGAAAGAATCAACTGTAAAAAAAAGTAGAACTCCCCCCGCAAAGTTGTTACTGCTGTATAACACAATTATGATGGAAGAGATTTATCTTACTTTTTCAAGTTTGATATCCCTGGTCTAGAGGGCTGGATTTGTTCATATTCTGGAGAAATGTCTCCACTAATTACTTAATTTTTCTTGTGATAATAAGATATGTTATGAAATGAAATCTTTGGAGGTTTGTAGTTTATTATATAAAGATGCTCTCAATAAAATATCTAGTTGTTCATATATGTTTTGTTTCAACAAAGACTTATTGAATTCCCTTGAGGGCCCAGAATTTGTCTACTAGTAATGGAAAGATACATGGAAAACTCTCATCCTATGAGAACCTCCAGGCAGCATGGAGAGAGGCATAAGGAGGAATGCATGCTCAGTGAAATGTGGTCAAGGATGTGTACAGTCTGCAGTAAGCTCTCACAGTAAGAAAGAGTGGGGATGAGATAAGGACAGGATGCAGGAGCAGGAGAGCCATGTGATGTGTTGGAAGATAATTCTCCATTGGGTCTCACATGCTTCTGGATATCTTGTAGGCAGGTACATGGTGTATTAATTTCCATTGTTGTGATAAAAACGAAACACCTTAAGGTGGCAGGGAGGACTCATTGTGGTTCATGGTTCAATGTTGCATTCATCATGTCAGGGAAGGCATGGTGGTAGGAACAGCTCTCTTATATAACAGGAAGAAAATTAGACTTCTTACACCTCAATGTACAAGGAAATAGACATTCAAGCAAGTAGTGTTGGACTATAAACCTCAAGGACTCTCAGGCTAGAGATACACTTCCTTCACCTAGGTCCTATTTATCAAAGGTTCAGCAACTTCCTTCAAAAGTGCCACTCACAACCTCCCCAAACATCCAGTGCCACTTTCTAGATAATGTAGGAGACCAGCTGCAAACTGTCAAAGTGTTCTTTGGGGGGGAGGAGAGAGGAATGAGGAAGTATTAGATAGAAATATTGATGGAACTGAGAAGAAAGACAGAGACACAGGATAGCTTGGGGTGGTGGCTGGATCAATATCCAGCCACCTCAAGTTTATTTCTGATGGGATTTGTATACACTAGCAAGGGGAGAGGCAAAAGACCTCCCCCTTTCAAGATCAAAGCACGATGTACAACCAACTGTAGACCCTTCAAAACACCTGGTAATCACACCCCATGGCAAAGCATTTTGTGATTAGGCCTTGAAGTATAAGACACATGGTTATGCCTTTGCACCTTTTTATGCAGCTTTGGAGAGTAACATAAACTGACTCTCTGATCTTGAGTTAAACCACAAGTTGGAATCTTTGTGGGCTCCCACAAATTCTCCCTTCTTAATATATTTTTAAAAGATCACCCTAGACCTTTCAGATGACTGTGTACTACCAGCTACTGGAAAATCTCAAGTGAGTGTGGAGATTAACTCCTTATGGCTGCAATAATTCTTAATAAAGGAGTAGAGGATGGCCTTTTTAAATTGGTCTAGGATGTCTACAGCAGTTTTAGTTGAATCAAGCCTCTTTTAAATCAGTCATTGTAAATAGAAGAATCTACACACAAACTCCTGTAGAAGTCTTCCCTGTGTGTTTTTAATTCAAAATCTCAGGCTTTGGCAGTATCTGGAGGTTAAAGGGAGATGTACTTGACCTTGGAGCTAAAACCTAAAATAGAATGAGAGAAGATGCTTTAGCAAAATAGAGTTAAAGATCCTCCTTATTAATGTTAATGGTGCATATGAAGTTGATATCAAGGACAATCTAGACAAACATAGAAGGACTTTATCAAACAGCACCATATGCCAAAATAGTTATGTTTTATTGGAGATCAGAAAATAGATACTTGTCATCCAGGACCTGGATTATTACAGATGAACTTTAAGTTTTCAATTTTCTGATTTTGTCAAGTATTACAAGTGCCCTGATTGTCTTACCAACACAAATTATGTCTTACGTCTCCAGGAGCGCATCTCTGTCCCAGCTCCAGCCACATTTAGCCCAAGTGTTTTAGTCAGCTGAACTGTCAAATCTGTCCTGCTCACCCTCAGCCTAAGCAAGCTCCTTCCCTAGTTCTGAGCCCAGGGATTTCCTGTTTGTAGCTCAATGGCAAGGCTTGCTAGCATCTTTGTAAATGTCAAGGAACCCAAAATAGCTGCACCTCTGAAGAAGTTACATTCCAAACCAAATTAGGTTTTATGCTACTTGGCTCTCTCCCCACATAAACCTTTGAATATATCTATTTCTGTTACATTTTCTGCTCCCAAAAACAAAGGTATTGGTGGGGATTGCATGTGCTTTTTGGCATCCCTGAGGAACAGTACTAGATTCCTTCAGGTGGATACATTCTTGTCTGCCTTTCTCTCTCATTTTACCTTTGTGAAGGAAATGACAGACAGGTTACCAGGACATTAGCATGCTTATAAAAGCCATACACCTCACAGAAAATTAACTCAGGAAAACACTGCTGGTAAACATAATTAGGAAGAAATCACTCGCCGTTGAACCAAGGACAGCTCAAGATTCTTGAAGTCTAATGTGGGTGTCTACCACGGAAGACCAGAGCTCAGCAGCCTGTGTTCATCTCTCACTACCTTCCAGCGTGTGCACTGCTGGGTCAACAGTCTGTCAAATAGTTCTTCTTGTTTCTGTCTGCCACCAGGGACAGTGCTAGAAAGAAGGAGACATTCATCTCCGATATCTGGGAAGTCCAAGTGTCCAGGCATCATGACGTCACAAAAAGAGTTTTTGTCGTCCTTGTTTAAATCATTTTTATCTCTATTTCTGCAGGTCTGCTCAAAGCTGTGTTCTGGAAAGAATTTCAAAGTCCACACACATGCACCTCCTTCATTTTTCCCCCCTTGCTTTGGTTGTTAAATCGACACCACGCTCACGTGTAGGGATTATCCTTGCTTAGAGAAAAGCAGCATTATTGAGAAGAAGTTTATCAGCCTGGTTGGGACGTCATCTTTCAGGATTTGTGCAGTTTCTCTCCAGCTCAGCACTAATCCTCCTGTTGTCGCCTCTGTCAGATTTGCTGCCCACAGTCACTTCACCACCCAGTGTGGCATATTTCAACCCAAGTAGCTAAACCCACTCCCTGTGAAGAGTTACTTTGTTTACAAAGAGCTAAACCTAATAAAAATTTCAACTGAGTCACCTTTTATTGAATAAAGACAAAGGACATCTGTCACTTTCCAACTACCCATTTGTCAAGTTTGATGCCTGAACAGTTGTTATGCTCCATTAGTCCCATAAACAAGAACATGCGAGCCAAGGATTCTTGGTCATTTGTTGACTGGTCAGTGTGGTGTCTACTTGAGGAGAAGCTAAGCACTCAAAGCATCTGCAGGCACATACACACACACACACACTCTTCGACTGCAATCATTTTGTGTCTGTGACAAAAGCAATCTACTGCAGACAGACTTTGGGCAGTGATATATCAAGCTAGGAAAAGCTGTCTTAACTTTCTGCTAGGGAGAAGTATTTTGGAAGACACAGTTTGAAAAGTAAAGGATGAGGTCTTACAGCGACAGCCTTCAAGTAATGGCTGCTCAATGTTTTGCATTGGGCAAACAGAGGACTTGTCATGTCGCTTGGAGAGGGAAATTGAGGGTTGGGGAAAACAGAGAAGTTTTAGCTAGTGTTGTAAATTAATGGCCATGTTTAAAAAGAAGTGACCATTTCTGGACATTTTGTCAAAGCGGAAATATTTTGCATGGCTAGAATTTTGTTGAAACCAGTAAAATGATTTATATATTTTTTTTTTGTCCAGTGAAGGTGACTTCTCTTCCCAAGTAGACTTTGAAAAGGAAATACAGACATGAATTAAGAACTATATGATTGATATGATTTAATAAAACTATAAACTTCACACAAGCAACCCAGAGTAATGAAAACAGTTTACTAAAATTATCTGGCTATAAACGTTAGGAAACCTGATGTTTATGAAATACTAAACAAGTGAGAGGCTGCCCCTCTGGCTGCTGGAACAATGCGTAATCAAACGTTCTGCTGATGACTGGCAGAAGAAAAGGACAGAGTTAGAGTTCAGGTCTGTAAGCAGCTCAGTATCTAAGGGGGAGAAAACAGGATATAATGTAGTGAAGGCTTTTCCAGGTCACAAGGGGGAGAAAAAAAATCTGTCTGTCATCCTTAGGTTTCCAGAGTGAGTGCTGAAGGTCCACCCTGCTAACATTCCCACAAAAGATCTCTCTCTCCTGAGACAGGAGGTGGAAGGAGGGGTTACCCCAGTAAAGCAAAAGAGATAAAAAAAAACTTAGCTTTAACCCATATATATGTTCATCCAAATATAAGCCTTGAACCCCCTCTAAATCTGCGCCTGCCATCATCCCACTTTTAATGTCTCTAACATGAGTGTATGTTATCAGTTATTCCTGTTATTATCAGTTAATATAATATCATTATACTTATCTGGGAATTTGTTAGTAAAATTCTCAGTCCACATGATTTTTCAGCACTTTGAATTTCTTCAAGCTCTTCAAGTAATTCCACGTCTTGTACAGTGGAGATTATGATCATTAATAACTATGATGGTTTAACCTTAGTTGTCACCTTGATGGAATCTGGAACCAACTATGAGGCATACCTTTGGCCAGGTCTTGTCATGGTCTTTTCTGGAAGAACTGAACAAGAGGAGAAGGTCCTTTACCAGAAGGTGCTACCTTTTGGAGGCAGTCCAGACATAAGGAAACCAAAATAAAAAAAAAAAAAAAAAAAACAACTCTTGATTAGTGTGTGGCTGTCTCAGCTTCCATTCTTCACTGACATTGATACCAGCTTCTTTAGCCATACAATGTGGACAGAAGACCTCGGCTCTTCAGAATTCCTCCAGGCCTTCAACATAAGATTGGAATTACTGAGGTACCCAGCCTTTGTTCACTGAGCAGCTATCTTTCCTGGTTCTTACCCTTTGCCATGTGCAGACAGCTATGTTAGACTACCTAAGAGAAAGCATGTAAACCAACCTAATGAAACCCCTTGTAGATCTTTAGTCTATGAGTTCTGTTCTTCTAGAGAACTCTGACTAATACAATGGCCCGGCCATTAGCTTTCACTTTTGGACATAGCAGGAAAAGAAAATGTCCTGAGGCATTCTATAGCTCTTGTAGTTCTCCTTAGCTCTTGGTGAAAGAGCAATCCTTGATCACCTTACAGAGTCAGTTCTTACCTTACGTAGGAATGCATTTTGTGATGATCACAAGCAGTCTGTGTGGACACTTTGATGTACTACGTACCTTAATCTCTTTTCAGGAGTAACATTCCCAATATCTCCATACTCCAGCTTCTCTGAGGATTGTCACAGATAGTCATACCATTTTGGGAATTTCTTTAGTTGAAGAATCCATGTCATTGATGTTCATACCCTTTTTAGATTCCCTCATTTCCAAGGGTTGACTGGCACATATACACATTTGGCTATCTTAATCAACTTAGAACAGGTGTAATGTAATTTTAGTTATACATGGGGTCAGCTGGTGATCCTTTTGAAAGCAGAGTCCCATCCCTCTTGGTTCACAGGTATGGCTTTCAAGAACACTCCCTGAGTGCTCTTTCCTCCTGAGGAAAGCCACCTATACAAGTATTTCACCTTAGAACTGAGGAAAATTTGATGTAACCATAGACAAAAGCTATCCTTCATTGATATCACTAGCTCAACATTCTGGAAATCTAGAATGTCAGGATTAGAAAGCAAAAGTCTGTGGATATATCATTTTTCTGAGTATCTATTACTCTGCTATGCAAATAAATATTTTGTACATGGTTTTTTTACTTCGATGGCCAAGGACAGTTAGCAGTCCTGCTCCACCATCTCTCATGGCACATTCTCCAAACTCCCAACATAATTAAGATGCCATTCACTCCTTACTCATTTCTCTAAGGCCAGAGGTTTATGAATAAAGCAAAAAACTGTGCACTGGATCCTTTGGGATAACAATGGGGAGACTTTGCTTCCTACCCAGATTCATATCAAGAGGGACTGTCTTCAGAGGCAGATGATTGGAATTTCAACAACCTAAATGTTGACATTTTCCTATGGAGACTAGAGCTGGTTGGCAAAGAATTATATAAGATGGAATAGATACTTCTGTAAATGGGGTGAATAAATACCTTTGCTTTTAGCTGTGTGAGTAAGTGGACAGGTCTATGAAATGAAAGTGTGTGTGGTTTAACACAGAATTAAAGACAGATACTCACCCTCAAAAATAAACTTTATAAATACTGTTAATGTGGAGCTAGAAAGATGGCTCAGTGGATAAGAAGAGCACTTGTTGTTCTTCTAGATCTCTGGTTTCCTGCACCCACATCTGTAACTCCTGTTGAGTTATCCTCCTGGCTCCGGGTTTTCAAATAATACTATCTAGGACATAAAATGGATACTAAAATGTATAAGGGTGTCAAAACCAACACAGACTATTGTTGCTGTTCTTGGATTCCTTTCACGACTCCATGGGAAGACAATGTTGCTGAAGATATTACACACTTTGGCAGCAGTACATAGAGAAACCAAACTGATTGGAAACCTCCTCTCTGCTAGGTAACTTTTATGGTCCCAGAAAGTGCCTTGCAGGTAGATTGTGAGAAAATGCATTAGTGTTTTTATCCAGTGCTGCACCCTGCATGCTGCAATACTTACTTTCCAGGCGAGCTACACCCACTGATGCAAAAGTGAAATGGATGTTATTTCTGATGAGATTTGAAGCCTGCTCCACAGGAGGGAATTTTTTTAAAAAAATATTTATTTATTTATTTATTTATTTATTTATTTATTTATTTATTTATAATACTTTCTGGCTGAAGCTTCCTCTCCCTCTTCTCCTCCCAGTCTTCCCCTACTCTCCTGTCCCCATCCCCCAATCTACTCCTCCTCTGTTTCTGTTCAGGAAAGGGCAGGTCTTCCATTGAGATCAGCAAAACATGGCATATCAAGATACAGTAAGACTAAGCACTTCCCCATGTATTAAGCCTGGGCAAGGCGACCCAGTATGAAGAATACCTAAGGCCAGCAAAAGAATCAGAAACAGCCCCTGCTCCCACTGGCAGGAGTCTCACAAAAAGACCAAACTATGCAACTGCATCATACATACAGAGTACCTAGGTTGGTTCCACATAGGCTGCCTGGTCGACTACTGGAAAGGAAGACATTTCAGGGTCAGGTGAAAACCTGGCACAAAGGAAATCTCACAGGAGGGAATTTTATGCCTGATTCTGTAATCCTGGTTAAGAGCTCATGGCTGGTGAAGTCATAGGGTCTAAATGGTCATGCTGTCAATTTGTCTTCTAAATATTTATGTTTATTCCCAAAGACCTGAGTTGCTTTTGACCTTGGTCAGAGAAGCTTCATTTTACAGTTGGGAGAAGTTGATGCTGAGATGCAAAAAGGGTCAAAGTACTCAGAATAAGAGACTGTGTACTCAGCTACGGTAGTTTGAATGTCATTGGCCCCCCTAATCTTATAGGGAGTGGCATTATTAGGAGGTGTGGCTTTGTTGGAAAACACTGTTGAGCTTGTGATAGACTATGGGGACTTTTGAAGTTGGACTAAATGCATTTTGCATTATGATATTGTTACAAATTTTTTGGGGCCAGAGAGTAGAATGTGGTAGTTTGAATGCAATTGACCCCTATAATCTCATAGGAAACGGTGCTATTAGGAGGTGTGGCTTCGTTGGAGTGGTACGGCCTTGTTGGAGGAAGTGTGTCACTGTGGGGGACAGGCTTTGAAGTTTTCCATCTCAAGATACCACCCAGTGTTTCAGTCCACTTCCTGTTGCCTTCTGATCAAGATATAACCAGCACCATGTCTGCCTGCACGCTGCCATGCTCTCCATGACGATAGTGGACTGAACCTCTGAAACTGTAAGCAAGCCACCCCAATTAAATGGTTTCCTTTATGAGAGCTGCCGTGGTCATGGTGTCTCTTCACGGCAACTGAAACCCTAAAAAGACAGAAGTCTTAAAAGGGACCTCAGGCTCTGCTTCCACTAGGCTTAGGGAACACTGAAGAAAACCAAGAAAAAAAAAATGTAAGAGTCAGAGGATGGAGAGGGGCACTGTGAGATGTCTTCCGGACAGGGCATGGCTATTGCAACTGTGAGCTCACAGCAGCAATTACCTGCAAAAAAACCCTGCACAAGGTCAAACCACCCAAAATTTTGGTATCGATGCGGTAGATTATCTCCAGGTCCCACTGCTTACCAAGGAACAGCTGGTAGTGAACAGTTGCAGCAGGGAGACTCATCCCTTTGTGAAGATGTGGCCTTTGGTAGAACCATCGAATTCCAGTGGGTGGTCCTCCTACCCATCTGTACATTTGGACAGTTCTAATTGGATTTAGTAGGTTATTTCAGAAAAAAATGACAGGAAATTGGGAGGGGGTAGTTGACGGGAATATGGGAGAACTGGATGGGGGCAATTGGGAACACACGTGGTTATAATTGTTTCAGTGTATGAAATTCTCAAGAATAAAGACTGAATAAGTAAGGAAAAAATTTAAAATGAAACATATCAGGGTATCAAGTTAGTGACTTGTGTTTCTGTGGAATTCTTGTTCTTATACAGAATATGACAGTCTTAATAACAAGGTAGTAGAGGAAAATAGTAATAAGCTACCAGCTCCAAATGCAGTTGTTCCTGAAGAATGTGTCTCAAGACAGCTGTTCACCTACCAAGACTGCCCAGAATATGTGTGGGAAGGTATAAATTAAGGACACAGCATCTCTAAAATGGAGAACATGGCATTTCTAATGAGCTGAGTTGTGAAAATACACTCTGACCTTAGTGTTTGTACTGGGGAGTTTATGCTAGAAAGATTTTTATTGATGGAACTTCTTTGACTTAACCAGGTCAAGTTTGATGAAATTCATATCCTTAGAAGTTTAGAATGATTACTCTGTCATTGGCCTGGAGTTATTAGTAGGCAAAGCTGGAAACTGCAGAGAAGAACACCTAGCCGACTTGATGTAACCATAAATTTTCAATATCCTTCTCTTTTCTGTTGGGGGATAGAACTGAAAACCATTTTCCTTGCATAATTTAATTAACCTGTCACTTTATTTTGGAGGCTTGCTAATTCATGATCTGAAAGGACTGATTTATGGAGCATCATGCAAACAAACGCTGGATGCTGAGGAGAATTAAGCAACTGAAGCATAATGTGACGGCAGCATTATTTTTGAATTAACATCAATTATGAAGTGAGTTCAAAAGATATTTACTGCCTAAGCTGTAAAGCCTGAGTTTTATTGGCCTTAATTTTTAAAAATCTCTCAAGATTTTTAAATGCTATGTTGTACTCAAATGTTAAGGTAATATTGAAAGTCACTAATTATCATTCTCCAATGGTACACATTATTTAATGCATGCTATGTGTTTATATTTATTAATGCTATTTATTATTCTCATCAAAGTATTTCAAAGTTGGGACCGGAGGGATAACCCAGTGCTGAGGAGCACAAGCTGTTCTTGTAGAGGACCAGAGTTTGGTATCTATCCAGCACCCATGTTGGATGACTCACTGTAATGCTAGCTCCAGAAAATCTGATGCCCTTTTTTTCCGCCCTCCTCCCTCCCAGGCATTTCCCCAAGCACACATATATACATAACTTAAACACTAAATCTCCTTTTAAAAGTCTCAAAGCCATGGTTGTTATTAATATTATCAAAACATGCTTGGAGAATGCTACCATAACAAATTAGCTTACAAAAATATTAATGATGCCAAAAGAAATTTGGAAGTATGACGAATAATGAATATCCAAACACTTTGGCAGGCTGCACTCTAAATTTTTAAAGTGCTACTAATTGATTGAAAAATTTTTCTTAAATACCAATTTCCTGAACAATTTTTGAAAATAAATTCTTGTTAGGCTCTTAGGAAGTTATCTTGGAAACTATGAAAACTCAAGTCCTTCAGTATTGGCAGGTTGTAAATTAATAACTATAAATATTTAATATTGGGAACATTTGTAAGCAAAAGAGAAGAAATGTGACCTGGGGGGAAGTGTGAATTTCCCCCAGGAAGATCGAGCTATTGCTCCCATGACCTAATGGCAGATTCTCCCCACTAGAGAACTATTGCTTTGTTGTTCAGACTCAAAGCTGGAAAAGTACGTAGGGATTATATAGTGGGAAATGGGTGACAGAAGGAAGGATCTTTTGTTTCCTATAGACAGCTCTGTATGTTTACAGGAGTTAGCTACAGGTAGTTAGGGTTAACTACATGGCATGTGAAGGGGATTCTTGGAATATGGCCTCTATTTACATACAAACCACAACCATCCTTAGACCTAGGTAGGAGGGCACCATGGCTGTGACCGCTACCTTCTCCTCAGCATTTCACTGCATCAGTTCTCTGGCCCTCTTCTGATTGTATTTCACTCTCTAGAGCAGCAATTTGTGGGACTAACATGCCATGGTCAACTGGATTTCAACTTTACTTGCTTATCTGGGATCCAGAATTTCCTTTCCAATAATGTTGAGCTGATTCAAGAATTCTGAACCTTTTTCATAGTCTGTTCTGCTGAGATTGTCATTCCACAGTTGGTAACATGTACACTAGAAAGATAACTAAGGGGAGGTTGGGCAAGCATGTGAATGGTCTGGGTGCACAGGCATATGAGGTCCCTGCTGATGTGGGATACAGTTGGGAGAGAAGAGGGCTCCAGCTATGAGCCGAGTGCTGGACTTTAGTTTTTCTGAGTGCAGGATTACAAGTAATCTATAGAAGATCTCATTCCTTCACAGTGTTACAAAACTGCATTTGCTGAGCTAGGATAGTAGAACTTATTCTACTTAGCTGATTGTACACTTGATTTGTAGTATTTAAATAACTATACAATAGCACATGGATTTCCAGTTGCCCTCCTGTACAAACCCCTGCTGATGCTGTAATGTGTGTGCTGAGTATGCTATATGAAATTTTTTGGGTTTACCATTGCTGAGAGAAGAGAATATTAACCCTTAGCCCCTAGCACATTGCCTGACCTGTCATATGTACCAGACAAACATTTCTAGAATGAAACACTAAACTACTGATTCCTCATGAGGAGAATTGTGAATGGTCACACATTAGGAGCCAAAGCTCAGATTGGGAGGTAAGAAGCAGAGCTCTATTGTGGAATATTATTTGAAGATGTGTTACACTTGTTTATGCTGTGAAACACTTGTTTGATGATGCAAAGATGTGTTGCATTCTTTTATGTTGCATTTGTTTAACTCCGTGAAGCTGTGTTATTTTGCCTGCTTAAAACACCTGGTTGGTCTAATAAAGAGCTGAACAGCCAATAGATATGCAGGAGAAAGGATAGGAGGGGCTGGCCGGCAGAGAGAATAAATAGGAAGAGAAATCTGGGAAGAGAAGACCAAGGAGCAAGAAAATGGAAAGGAGAGGAGGACGTCAGGGCCCAGCCACCCAGCTACACAACCAGCAACAGAGTTATAAAGAAAGGAAGGTATATATAATAGAGAAAGATAAAATCCCAGAGGCAAAAGGTAGACGAGATAATTTAAGTTAATAAAAGCTAGCTAGAAATAAGCAGCTAAGGCTGGGCATTCATAAGAAAGAATAAGCCTCTGTGTACTTATCTGGGAGCTGGGTAGGAGGGCCCCCAAAGAGTAAAGAGTCAGAGTTAAAAAAAAAAAAAAAAGAAAATCCAACAACTACAGAGCTCTCTGTAACTACAGAGTGGGTATCTGTAAATCACCTGCCAGCATTTCTCCTGTCTTGTGTATCCCCAGCCAACAGTGCCTCTCATTATTAATTCTGCAGTCTGTGGACTGAGAATGCCAGGGCTTTCATCAGCTCAGACTCAGTCAGTGAAGTTTGTTGTACTCACTCTTAAAATGTGTGATCAATTTTTAACATCATAAAAGTTCCCATGAAAAGACATCTTGCCACCTAAATAATTTAGCATTTATCCTAATTGGTGAATTTCGGCACTTGTCAAAGTATTTACTTGATTAACTCTGCAGCAATGACATCCTGAGAGTAGACACGAATTTTATTTTAAACTGTCTTCTAAGTGGGAGAATTTTGTGGCTTTCAAATTTTAATCTGTGTGATAGGACTTTTTTTTTTCATATTTGATGATTCTTAACAGCATTCATCAACCCATACTTAATCTCCAAATCACCCATTAAGGTTCTTAAGCATACTGCACTCTGGAACACCTATTTTTGCCTTCCAGAAGATCCAACCTGCACTATGCTTTTGAGGCAGTGATTAGGGAAGTTGGGCTTTCTCTCTAGTTCCATTGTCTACAAGTGCAGTAGGATTTAGACATGGCTGAACATTTTTGATGTGTTCACTCTCTTAGAAAAAGGGTTTGTAACCTGAAATATCTCCTTTTAGTCTTCAATTTACAACTATATAAAATCATTTGCTATAGTGCTATTTAATATGCAAATTGTATTGCTACACATAAATAAAGTATCTTTTTTTTTTTTTTTGGTATGATTTGACTTAAGGCCCATTCCACAAGATGAAACCCATAACCAATATTGCTTGGGTAACCAAGAACCAGAGACTACATAGCTTATAGATCTAGGGTGAAACCAAACACTATTGGTCTAAAAAAAAAAGTATCAATAAAATGACTCCTAATGATATTCTGCTATACTCTTATATCAGTGCTCTATCCAGTCGTCATCAGAGAAGTTTACTCCAGGAGCAGATTGGAACAGATGCAGAGACCCACGGCCAGATATTATGCAGAGAGAGTCTGAATGGTATGTCTCCATCCAACTCCTCCTCTCAGAGCTCAGGGAACCCTGCAGAAGAGGAAGCAGAAAGAGTGTAAGAGCCAGAGGGGATGGAGGACACCAGGAGAACAGGGCCCTCTGAATCAACTAAGCAAGGTGCATATGAACTCACAGAGACTGAAGCAGAAAGACCAGGGACAACATGGATTTACACCAGGTCCTCTGCATATACATTATAGCTTTTAGCTTGATATTTTTATGGAACTCCTGAATCTGAGAAAAAGTGGGTCTCTGATTCTTGTGTCTGCTCTTGGGACTCTTTTCCTTCTGTTGGGTTGATTTGTCTAACTTAGGTATGATTGTTTCAGTATAACTAATTATATTTTATTTTGTTATGTTTGGTTGTTATCACTTAGAAGCCTGTTCTTTTCTAATGAGAGACAGAAAGGGAATGGATCTGGAGGAGAGAGGAGGTGGGAGGAATTGGGAGGAGAGAGGAGGTAGGAGGAATTGGGAGAAGGAGAGGGAGGAGAGGTTATTGCACTTGCCCCTGGTTGTTCCCCAGAGGTGGAAGAAAAGTCCCTGTTGCTGAAGCCACCATGCGCTTCAGACAGAAGGTGCAGATACCCCTGAGCTGGAACTAATCTGAAGATCTCCTCCCTGAGGACTGGCTGTCATGGTACCCGAAGGCATCATGCAGGTTTCCAAAGGAGTGAGGCAATTGACAGTCCTACCCAGCTATGATGCCCATGAACCACAAGAGTCAGATTGGTGCAGTAACCCTAAAGGTGTAGCAATGTCGTGCACACCTGCATAGTAACCAGCAGCTCTCTAATTAAGCTTAAGACCCATTCAACAAGAAACAAGAAGGAAATTATGTCCGGTACTGGAAAACTACCCAGATACTCAGGGATAGTAAAGATCTTAGAGGAGAACCTACAACCACAATTATACTGAACCAACGTAATCCCTAACTACACTTGGCTTTTCCACACAGGTTCTGGATATGGGACTTGAGTCCTCATGATTTTGAGGCAAGTACTTTACCAAGTCCCTTACTTTAAATTCTCTTTCACTTTCTCTTTCTCTGTTCCTGCCTTCCTTTCATGTATATGTGTATATGTATAATATGCATGTAATATATCTCCACAATCTTTTCAAGGGGTGGGTTATAAACTGCACTTCCCTATGGCAAACTTATGGGTCAATGCTTACAGTGTGTATTCCGTACCTGTCTCATTGCCCCTGGCAGGTGTGCTGGCAGTGTGTACACTGTAAAGAAATGAAGTAGAACTGGTTTATTTCACAAAGATCCAAGATTCTAATAACAGGTTACACAATTCACACAGAGCTATAATTTGACAGGCAGAAATTATATACCAGGCAAGGAAATCAGATTTCTATCTCCCAAGCCTGTGGCATCCGCTAGCTTTACTGATCGAATCAACCTGGTTTACTTTGTTGCCTGGGCATGGGTACAGAGAAGACTGCAGAGGCCAATTTTTTTGGGGGAAATAATTTGTTCTGAGACATCTGGGTTGCTCTTACCATAAAAGTTTTTAATATTTAAGAGAACTTGGTTTTAGTTAATCACAGTGAGAGTTTAGGCAGATGGGAACAGTTACCTTCATTTTTGCAGATATTGTCCCTGAATTTCCCATTTTTCCCAAGTGCTCTTTCTTATGCACATGAGGGAGCTGCCTTCTTCTGTTCTATTGTGTCTTATGGCTTAACACAATGTCAGGATGACACCAATGGTTGGAAGAGCTATATTGTGGACCACCATTGACAAAGGCAAAGGACAATCTGGTGTCCAGTTGTCATTAAAGCCCCATAGATATTGATAAACCTTCTGGAGTCCTAAATACATGTAGGTCAAAGAATGGACTTGTCACAGTATTGCTCTGGCTATATGCTGTATAATATGGAACTTAGAAGTGTCACTCTATCTGGTACAATCCCGAGAATCCCCCGAGAGCTACAGAGAGCAAGTACATTCATTTCACAGCAGAGAAAATGAACACAGGAAGATAGAAGAGCTGGTTCAGGCTCCTATTTCTCATACTGTCAGTACGGCAGGAAGATGACTCTGGGCCATGCTTCTTCCTGGCTCTGCCCTACAGGACACAATTAAAATGAAAATTAGCCATAAGAGGAAGAAGAGAAAGGTGAAAACGCACGGTTTGCTTAAGGACAAAAATTGAATGTCTTGCAAGGATAAATGAAAAGAGCATCATTTTAACTAAAGTCCTTAGAAAACTGGTACATAGAGCATCTGCAGACTTTTTCAACTGCATGGTGTTGAAATTTCCCAGCTGACTTCAAGATGAACTCATTGCATGCACCGTGGTGCACCTTCACCATTGTTAGGTTCAGGTTTGATGAGTACTTTCTTCCCCCAAAGTGACTTTGTTTGCACTGGGGGCATGTGTAGCAGAGCACCAGCCTAGCACAGCAAAGCTCAGAGTACAATCCTCAGTAATCATTTTCTCCCCAGTGCTATCACAACGAAAACAACTCCATTTGAATGTATGTTTGGGGCAAAGGTGAAGTTTATTTGTTCTTCCTCTCCCAAACACGATGACACTTTGTTTCATAAACAGCCACACTTGGGGTATTTATTACATGTACACTACTCTCAGCAACTTTGTACATTGTAACTCATTAATTTTCACAATAACTTTAGGAATTTAGATCAGTAATTATATCTGTTTTACAGCTGAAGAAATTGAAGCACAAATTGGGTAATAAATTGCTTGAGCAGGTTTTGAACCCATTCCACAACCCTTCATTTTAATGCTAGCATCCATAATCTCTGGAGTGAACGTTAGGCCTGCACGTCTCTTGTAGGTGATGAATGTTTCTCAGTGAAGGGATTCTTCTCACATAAATTGTTGCCAAACAGAAAATATGTTTTATTTATTATTATGCATCATACTCCAGCAGCAATAAACACTATAGTGTAGCCATTATGACCTCAGGATCCAAAGAAATAAAACAATATCAAAGAGCCTGTCATCACAGGGACTTCTAGGCATTCAAGCTGCTGATGCCCACCCAGTGTTCTCATGCTGGTTTTTAGTAGGATTCTTTAGGAGATGGAACAGTGTTGAGATCAGAGTGAGGACCTGTGGCTCAGGTGAGTGTGCTGTGGTGTGGAAATGTCCTATACAGGGAGTTGCCATTCCCATCCATAGTCTTGAAATCGCTGCATGGATGGCCACACACACACACACACACACACACACACACACACACACACACACACGATAAACGTAGAAAATGTTTTCAAAAATGAATATAACAATAAAAATTAAAAATCCCAAACAAACAAAAAACCCTTTTCCAAACAAAATGACATTTATAGATTCCAAAATACCTTCTCTTAAGGGGAGAGCAGAGCAGGGCACTTTTCAGCCTCTCAGGACATCCTAAGAGAAATACTGAGGTGAATGCATTGAATGCACACATCTGAACTCGGATGAAGAGGTCAGGACCTGCATGTGTGACTTCAGTGCGTGCAGAAGTGTCAGGTGAAGTGATGCTGCAGGCAGAGAGCAACCCCTGAAGGGACCCTAGAGTCCTCTGATATTCTGACAGAGGAAGTGGGCGAGGAGGAAGAGTAAACCAGACATGGTAGCTCATGGTTTACAACTTAATCCCAGCACCCAGGAGGTGGTAACAGGAGGGTCACGACAAACTGGAAGCAAGCAAGTCTAGGATACATAATGAGTTCCAGGACAGCCTAGGTTAAAGGGTGAGACCCTATCTCAACACTAACAGAACCCAACAAAACAGACACATGAGAAACCTAAAAAGGAAACAGCTCCTGAGGTAAGGAGAGAATCAGGAAGTTCTGACACCTCAGGACCCAAAGCAGAAAATACCCTTAAGAGGCTTCAGTGATGATCACACCAAGTCTGCTGAGAGATTAGTCATGTGGAGAATTTATTTTGATAAAGTGAGTTGGGAATGGGAGCGGGGAGGTTCTTAGTTAGGATTATTATAGCTGCGATGAAACACCCTGACCAAAAGCAACTTGGGGAGAAAAATAGAAAGTTGTTTTGTTTTGTTTGTTTGTTTTTTGTGTTTTGTTTTTCACTTATACTTCCATACAACAGTTCATCATTAAAAACAGTGGTGGCAGGAACTCAAGCAGGGTAGAAACCTGGAGGCAGGAGCTGAAGCAGAGGCCATGAAAGGGTGCTGCTTACTGGCTTGTTCTTCATGGCTTGCTCAGCTTGCTTTCTTAGAGAATCCAAGGAGCATCAGCTCAGGGGTGTTCCCAAGCACAATGGACTGGAGTAAGAAAATTCCCTGCAGGCTTGCTGGCTGCCTGATCTATGGAGGCATTTTCTCAGTTGAGGTTCCCTCCTCTTGAATAACTCTAGGTTGTGTCGGGTTGACATAAAACCAGAGGACATGTGGGAGAACACAGTCTGAGCAGACACGCTGGTGGAAAGGGGAATTCAAGCAAACCTTCTCTTGTTTATATGACAGAGCACAAGAGGAGTGGGGGGAGGAGGAGGAGGAGGGAGGAAGAAGAGGAGTGGTGAGGGAGAGAAGAAGGGAAGGAGGGAGGGAGAAAAGGAGAAAGAAAGGAAAGGTTGCTTTGGGTATCTGAAACAAACAGGAAGTTGAAAATGGAGGTTGAAAAAAATCACTGTAACTCCCAGCAAAGAAATATTTGCCCACGTGAGATTCAGTTTTTAAGGGTCTCAGACCTGATGTCGAGGCACACTCTGAAACCTGCTCTAGAGTCTGATTTCAGACAATATTTGATTTCCAGAAAGAAAGATCATAATAACACTTGTCAGTCTTCAGCAGGGTTGAGAAAGAAAATCTCCCTGTGGATCCATGACTATAATCCTGTTTACAGGGGTTGAGACTTAAATTTACTCCACCTGCCCAGGGCAGTAAATGCCAAGCCAAAAAATAATAAAAGTGGCTTTGTCTGTAGCAAGCAGAGATGCAGGGACAGACCAAAGGAAGTCTCCTTCTAATAGTATGGGCGCAATCTCAGTTCCAAGAGCATGGCATTTCCAGCCACGCAGTCCCCACATTCAAGATTTCAAACCCAAGAGGAAGCAGTCCTTATATAGTCAGGTCACAGAAGGAAAAAAACAAAGAAAACCTAGGCTCTTCAGGCTTTCTGACAGTGAAGGCTGATTTCACATCTTATTTTCTCAAGTACTTGAACTATGCAGAAATAATACTTAAAGTTTTTTATAACAGCTAGGGACTTTTTATTATTGTCTTACTCAAAAAGATAAATACTGTATGTTTTCTTTTGTATGTGGAGATTAGCTTTTAAGCTTTTGATATGTATGCTACAATCCAAATAACCACAGAGTTTAGATATTTAAAGTTTTAAAGGGGCAAAAAGCAGGCACATATGTCAGAAAAAAAATTGAATGTTAATCAGAAAATCGGATGAACGTGAAAAAAAAGCACCAGATGGAAACAGAGAAGCCAAATATATAACAATGAGATTAAAAGATTAAATAGAATTAAAGAGCACAATAGTCTCAGAGGAAGGAAAAAAATAAGTAAATGCAGAAACCACTGTGAAATTAACAGAGAGAGTACAAAGGAAAATATAAAGAGGAGGCTGAGAAACAAGAGATTAAACTTTACCGCTGCCTAGCAACTATGATTTAGTATTCCTCTTTTAACAATTAGCTTTGCATTTATTTATTCATTCATTCATTCTTTCGTGTGTGCGTGTGCACTTGTGCTAAAGTATGCATCAAAAGACTTACAAGAGAAGTACTCTCCTGTTTGGTGGGTTCTAGGTATTGAACTCAGGTCCTCAGGTTTGGTGGCAAGTGTCTTCATCTGCTGAATCATCTTGCTAACTCCAACTTACCATCTCTTAGTCTTGTACTTCAGTAGTTCTCAACCTGTGGGTCATGACCCTCTTGGGGGGGTTGAATAACCCTTTCACAGGGGTCACATGTCAGTTATTCTGCACATCATCATATTTACATTATAATTCATAACACTGCAAAATTAATTATGGAGTAGCAATGAAAATAAATTTTTTGGTTGGGGACTCACCACAACATAAGAAACTGTATGAAAGGGTCAATGCATTAGGAAGGTTGAGAACCACCACTCTACTTGATTGAGCAGTATTGTTGCTGGTTCCAGCTGGACATGTACACATGTATCATCAAGGTATAGCTGGTGAACAGGCTCAGCTGGGACAGGTGGAGTGGCTGGACCTCTCTTAACAAGATCTTCATCCTGAAGGAGGCCAGTTAAAGTCCTCCACATGGGCCTGACCATATTGGAGAGCATCACCTCTAGCAAATGTGTTATCAGTAACCTATTGCACCACATATGAGAATGTACACTAGTCCCAAAGAACAGTGAAGAACAGAAGCAACATGGAGGGGGCAACCCTGTGACTTTGAGAAGTGATCAGTGCCACAGGCATTAAAAGAAAAAAGCCTGACACATATCTAACTGGAGCTCTAGAAAGAAAGGAAGGGGTTAAGAAAAAGGTGTAGCACCATTCTAAGACTTGGAGACAGTCTTAGCTAGGGTTTCTATTGCTTTGACAAATCATCATGACCAAAAAGCAATTTGGGGAGAAAAGGGTTTATTTGGCTTATACTTCAGCATTGGTGTTCATCACTGAAGGAAGTCAGGACAAGAACTCAAACAGGGCAGGATCCTGGAGGCAGGAGCTGATGCAGAGGCCATGGAGGGGTGCTGCTTACTGGCTTGCTTCCCATGGCATTTGCAGCCCACCTTCTTACAGAACCCAGGACCAGCAGCCCAGGCATGGCACCCCACCAGGGCCTGGGCCCTCTCCCATTGATCACTAAATGAAAAAATGCCTCACAGCTGGATCTCAAGGAGGCATTTCCTCATCTGAGGCTTTTTCCTCTGTTGGCTATAGCTTGTGTTAAGTTGACACACAAAACCAGCCAGTAAAACTGACTTCTTGTCAACTTAACACATATACACATCACTATTAAGCTACAAACCTTCCTTTCTTACTCATCTCCATGATCTTAAATAACTTCAAAAGTCCCATAGTCTTTACAAATTCAAACACACTAAAATTTCAGTTCCTTTAAAATAGTCAATCTCTTTAAAAATCTAAAGTCCTTTAAAATTCAAGTCTCTTGACCGTGGGCTCCAGTAAAATACTTTTTTACTTCAAGAGAGAAGAATCAGGACATAGTCACAATCAAATAAAAGCAAAACAAAATTCCAGCCGTCTTATATCTGGGATCCACTCATGATCTTCTGAACTCCTCCAAAGAGCTTGGGTCACTTCTCCAGCTCTACCCCCTGCAGTACACGCAACTTGTCTTCTAGGCTCTGACTGGCTCTACTCCATTGCTGCTGTTGTTCTTGGTGGTCATACTATGGTGCTAGCATCTCTAAAATGCTGGGGTCCCTTGCTACAACTGGGCTGACTTTTATTAATAGCCTCTCATAGGCTCTATTCATGGTGCCAAGCTTCAGCTTCTTTGCACGACTCCTTCAGTCCTAGGCCTTCAATTGCCACTGAGGCTACACTTTCACCAATGGCTTCTCCTGGCCCCTCACAGTGCCAAACCTCGACTGCTATCCATGACCCCTTCATGCCATCAAAACCAGTACCACCTTTTTTACAGATTTTACACATTACCAAGTCTGGCTGCCAGCATGAGGTACAACCTTGGTGGTCTCTAGAACACAGCATCTCTCTGCTCTCAGAAAACACTTTCCAGAAGATTTTACCTCAGTGATTCTGGTCTCTTCTCAATCATTGCTAATTTCTTAGCTCCGGCTGACCAGCATCAAGTATCCTAGCAAAGCAAAGCTTTAGTAGTTCTGGTATCTTGTTAATCACAGCTGATTCTTCAGCCCCAGCTAATCAGAACCATAGAATCTTAATTCAAAATAACAAATTGCCCAGACAGAGTCTTTAAACTTCCCTCTGAAATTTTACAAGCAAGGCCTCTTCTTCCAATATTCTTATCTTCAAAGTTTCCACAGAACATCTCACTGAGGCCTCAACACTCAATGATTCTTCTATCCCCAAATTCCAAAGTCCTTCTATAATCCTCCCCAAAATATGGTCAAGTCTGTCATAGCAAAACCCCACTCCTGGTACTAATTTCTGTCTTAGTTAGAGTTTCTATTGCTGTGATGAAACACCATGACCTAAAGCAAGTTGTGAAGAAAAAGGTTTATTTGGCTTACACTGACTGGAATTGCCATATTCTATCTCAGTGAATTGATACCCCATATAACCCCTTAATAAACAAATTTATTATCAGTATTCATGGATTTCAATTCCTGCATTATCTGGCACCCAATGTGGGGCACGAGACCTGGGATTAAAAGTCCTATGCTCTACTGACTGAGCTAGCCAGAGTGTGTGTAAGTGCAGTTCCTTATGCTCGAGGCCCCATTGGCTGGAGATGATGGCACTGGGCCAGCTTGGTGGCCTCTGTTGAGATTCAAAGGATTCAAGGACTGTGTAGCTACAATGTGGTCAAGACTTTTCCATATGCAGTTCATCACTGAAGGAAGTCAGGACAAGAACTCAAACAGGGCAGGATCCTGGAGGCAGGAGCTAATGCAGAAGCCATGGAGGGGTGCTGATCATTGGCTTGCTTCCCCTGGCTTACTCAACCTACCTTTCTATAGAACCCAGGACCAGCAGCCCAAGGATGGCTTCACCCACCATGGGCTGGGCCCTCTCCCATTGATCACTACATGAGGAAATGCCTTACAGCTGGATCTCTAGGAGACATTTCCTCACCTGAGGCTCCTTTCTCTGATGACTCTATAGTTTGTGTCAAGTTGACATACAAAACCACTCAGTACAGAGACTAAGACCTGTTCATAGTATTTATGGTATATTTCCAGTCTGTCTATAGAATATGTGTGTGCACATTCATGTGTATATGAGGGCTTGGAATAGTCAACTGATCCAAAGTCAAAACCATATTTATCATCAATATAAAATATTGAAGAATGAAACTGAACATCTCAAAAGCAGCTAGAGAAAACTGACACATTATCCACAAAAAATGTCACACATATCGCTAGTTGAATTTTCAACTGTAATGACAGGAATAAAAAATAAAATAAAATCACACTTCCAAAAGGTGGTTGAAAAACTGTGTAGGCTCCTGGGTACTAGAAGAAAGCTGAAATAGAGACATTTTCTGAAAACTGAATTTGCAAACAAATAACTATTTTTAATGAAAATTTTTAGAAATATATGTCAAAGCAATGAAATGACTCCAGAAAGAAGTCTGTTATGCAGAAATAAATGGCAAGAAGTCAGGAAAAACAGAGATGCTTTTCAACTAGCATTTGATACAAAACCGCGGAAAGTATCAAGTCTAAGGAGTCCAAGTGTGGCAATAAATTACTTGAAAGTAATGACTTGAGGCACAAGATATTAAGGAACATGGATGCTTTCATTCTGGGTAGAAGGAGAGCAAAAAGCCTGTATTTGCAAGGTATGATTGCTGGCATTTTAGAAATTACTTATAAAATAGAAATGGAATATCAACATTTAGAAGGGGTATTTCAAAGGAGAAAGGAAAAGATTAGTCCAAAATAAAGCAGAATAAAAAAATCAAGGTAATATAATGCAAAAAATACATGTGACCTAGTAATTTAATGGAATGTAAGTGGATTAAACTATCATCTAAATGTGATGCAAAGAAAGGAAGGGAGGGAGGGGTGGAGGGAGGGAGGGAGGGAGGGACTTGATTGTTTTTTTTTAACTTACATAAAAACTTGTAATGATGATGCTTTTCCTAAAATTAAGCATATAGGAAGATTAAAATCAATTCATGAAGTACTGTACACTGAAATACCAAGAGATTTAAATGTGTAGTGACATTAATATCAGACCTGTGTAGGCACATTGTTAAAAGCTTTTTCTTTAGTGGTAGAGAGGACAGTTTCATAATGACAAGAGGAGCAATTTACTCTGAAATCCATCCTGATTTAAAATGTATGACTGCCATTTAACAGTACTTCAGAAAATATCTTATTGAAGAATTGACTAGGAGAAATGAATAGATTCACTATAAATTTGTAGGTTTTATACTTCTCTGCTTAATGAATATATAAACCAGGTTAAAAACTCAATAGTGTGTTAATGAATGCATACCATATATACATAGAGAACAGTATACCCCAAATTTTTTGTTACATGTTGGAATTCTAGAGGAAAATGACTATGAAATACACCATAAGACAAGTTTTAACAAATTTTATGGAATTAATATCATAAAATCTATGTGCAGTGATCATAATATAGTTAGACAGACATCTTTCACAAAATTATTAAAACAAAAAATGGATCTGAAAAATCAAAACACGGTTCTATATAATACATGAATCACAAAATGAACAAGTTACTACCACCAAGAAAAGCAGAGCAATCAGTGAGAAGGAGTGATGGATGAATTAATAAAGAAAAAACAGGACTAAACAGACTTGAAAGCGAACATATGTAGAGTTGAACAAGTTACTACCACCAAGAAAAGCAGAGCAATCAGTGAGAAGGAGTGATGGATGAATTAATAAAGAAAAAACAGGACTAAACAGACTTGAAAGCGAACATATGTAGAGTAGACCAGTGAAACAAAAAGGCTCTTTTTATATTTATTTTTATTTATGTGTGGGATATGAGTACTTGGTGCCCACAGAGGCCAGAAGAGGGCATCATACCCCCTGCAACTGAAGTTAGGGATGGTTGTGAGCTGCTTTGTCCGTGGAACTGAACACAGGTCCCCTACAAGAGCAACAAGTTCATTTAACCACTGAGCCATCTCTCCAGCCCCTCAAAGTGTGTTCCTTAAAAAAAGGGTTGAAGAAATACTAAACCTTTGATGTGGCTATAAGAAAGAGAATCCCCAAATCTATAAAGAGTTTTTAAAAAACAACCAAAATGTTGGGCTAAGTTTCTAACAATTTGAAAACCAAAAGGAAGCTTTTCTTTAGGAAAAATATAAATTAAAAAAGCGAATTGCAAATAAAAAGTTTAGAATATAGGAAAGGCCTACAAGCAATGAAGATTTTAAGCAAGCAATTAAAAATCTAACCTTAAAAATACTTCATACTGCCAGGCAGTGGTGGCTTACGCCTTTAATCCCAGCACTCGGGAGGCAGAGCCAGGCAGATCTCTGTGAGTTTGAGACCAGCCTGGTCTACAGAGTGAGATCCAGGACAGGCAGCAAAACTACACAGAGAAACCCTGTCTTGAAAAACCAAAAAAAGAAAGAAAGAAAAATATGCCATACTAAGATTTTTTTTTTTTTTCCGAGACAGGGTTTCTCTGTGTAGTTTTGGTACCTGTCCTGGATCTCGCTCTATAGACCAGACTGGCCCCGAACTCACAGAGATCAGCCTGGCTCTGCCTCCTGAGTGCTGGGATTAAGGGTGTGCTCCACCCCCCCCCCCCCAGTTCATAAGATTTTTATTGATATTAGCTATCAAAAATTCAGTTTATAGGTAACACCAACAAATACAAACTCTTCAAGGGAGCAGAAAGGAAAACAACACTCTAACTCACTCAGAACCATATATCAGATATTTTAATACAAATATGAGAAAAGGGCAGACATACAAAGGAAGAAATCCACTTGATGCTCACATACAGATTGGATAAAAAAATTTATCAAGCCAAGTAGACATTTTTAAGCAAAATAATTCAAAATAGAAAAAAATGGCTTTATACTTAATGTTCAGAAATAGTGATAATTTAGAAGATTAAATAGTTTGGTACAACTAACAACTAGGAGAACCTATAATGAGTATTGATTTTATAGAAGAAACAGTCTTGCACAGTGACCAAAGCAAACTAGTGTTCACTAATAACAAGAATGACAGATTGGGCCACAGTTACTCTATGACTATTGTACACCCATAAAAATGGTGGGTCTCGAGTCTGCACACCAATGTAGGTGAATTTCATTAATATAATTTGGAGTTACAAAGGCAATTTGTAGAACAGTTACAGAATAACGTAGTTCTTATAAAATTTAAAACATGTTAAACAAACCCACCTATCTTCAATAATTCATACATATGGATTAAAAATTGAAGTATGTGGATGGCAATGATTTTCAAAAGACAATTTAAGCATTAAAAACTTTTAGTGCTATATTACTCAGAGGCTATGGGGGTGGGAATGAGAGTCAATGAAGGGTCTATTTTCATTCAGATGATTGGGTTCTTAGGTTTTTTAAGATATTCATCTTCACTCATTTCTTATAAAATATTGTTATTGTCTAAATCTTTTATGAGCAAGGAAAAATAAAAGATGGCTAAAAGGGAATGAATTGATTGCTATAGCCAACTTTGAGTGTTTGGAAGAGGGGCAGGATGATATGGAAGCATAGGGGTTAATACCTCACTTGAGTTTCAGAAACTCATAGTTGACGGCAGGAAAATCTGCAGCAGATACATGGAGCGTGTGCATATGATAAGGAGAAAAAGATCATGGCTGTTGAAGAGGCCATAGGACTACCAGGTAAGAATATTAGCTAACTCCTCTACGTGGTATTTGAAATTGTGCAGGCAGAGATGACCAGCCACACTAGTGGAAGCCCATGAACTGTAGAATAGTGGCCATGGAACCCCCATGGGACTGGACCAGGCCTTCTGGATATGGAAGACGGTTGTTTGGCTGGAGCTGTTTGGGGGGCATCCAGGCAGGGGGATCGGGATCTGTCCCTGGTGCATGGGCAGCTTCTGGGAGCCCGGTGCCTGTGGTGTGACACCTTGCACAGCCTTGGTGCAGTGGGGAGGAGCTTCTGCCTAGGCTCAGTGTGCCGGACTCTGCTGACTCCCCATGGGAGACCTTGATTTGGGGGATGTGGGGGTGTGGGGTGGCTTGGGAGGGAGGGCTGGAGAGTAGGAGGAGGGAGGAGGGGGAAATCTGTGGGTGGTATATAGAATGAGTAGAAAATTTCTTAATAAAGAAAAACGAAAAGAAAAAAAAAAAAGGAAATTGTGCAGCATGAGAACCGGCATTTATAAAGCAGGGGCAGTTGTCGGACTTTTAAAATAAGTACTTTGTGAATGTACCTCTTACATTTCTAATGATAGCAATAAGAGACAATATGGTGGTTGAAAGTTTTTTAAATTAAAAAATTCGTGTTTTTTTTTTTTTTTTGAGTGTTTGCTTGCATGTATGTGTGGGCATCCTAAGCATGCTCGTTGCCCACAGAGGCTGGAATGAAGAGGATGTTGAACCCCCTGGGACTGGAGTTACAGATAGTGCTAGGTTTCAAACCTGGAACAAATGGCTGAAGTGCCTGTTTAACCATCAAAGCAGACCTGACAGCCAGGTTCTCCCAGCATCCCTCAGTCCCTACCTGTTACAGAGCCCTCTTAACTGGCATCCACTGCCTCCTACTAGTTGGTATTTTTTTAATTCTTGGCTCTTTTGGGGGCCTGCCACCCAGCTCCCAAATAAGTACACAGACAGAGACTTATTAATACTTACAAATGCCAAACTTTGGCTTGACTTGTTTCTAGCCATCTTTTCTTAACTTAAATTAGCCGTATACCCTTTGCCTCTGGGCTTTTACCTTTATCTATTTCTGGATATCTTTTCTTTCCTTTTTACTCTGTGTCTGGCAGTGTGGCTGGGTGGCTGGCTCCCGGTATCCTTCTTCTCCTTTTCCTGCTTCTTCTTGATTCCCTTCCCAGATTTCCCCTCCTTTTTATTCTCTCTGCTTGTCAGCCCCACCTATCCTTTCTCCTGCCTTGCTATTGGATGCTTAGCTCTTTATTAGACTAATCAGGTGTAGACAGGCACCGTAACACAGCGTCACAGAGTTAAACAAATGCAACATAAAAGAATGCAACACATCATGACATCATTAAACACATGATATAAACAAATGTAACACATCTTAAAATAATATTCTGTAACATCCTACCCTGAATTCTCCAGCTCAGGGGCTGGGCTGCTCTTCCCGACATAAGCCAACCATTTTGGTTACCTGGCCCTTTCATTTATTCTCTTTTGGGCCTTCTGGCTGGGGCACCTGACTCCCTTACCTCCCCTCTACCTTCCCCACCCCACTCTCTGCTTACATGGCTCAGGGTCATGTCCACTTTGGATTGTCCCAGATGCCCCTGATTCTGGATATACTCTCTTACGTATCTATAATAAACTTTCTCCTCCACCACACCTAGGAACCGTCATATTCCTTTCCTTTTTATTTCTTTTTCTCATTCAGTTATGACCTGCCATGTGGGTGCTTATAATTGAACCCAGGTTGTCTTGTCTTAACCACTAGTCATCTCTCCAGCCAGGTTAAAAGTTTTTAATGCCTTGGATTTTGTTTTTCTTATGTAAGTTTTTTCTTGTTACAAGGGGTGGGATTGATTTTATTCTTAAGATTATTTTATTCTCAGAAATTATTTGACAATAAAAGGACATGACAGAACACGTAAGAAGCATATTCCACAGCATCAATTCTCAGGACGACTCTGCAAAGACCAGGGGTTTGTTGACCATGTCCGTTTTGGAGCAGAGCTTCATCACGTCCTCCAGGGGTATGGCACTACTACTGACGTGCCACGGTCTACATTGTTGATATGAGATATGGCTGGGCCATGAGTCAAGAGAACAAAGACTAGGGCAGCTACAACTGAGAGAAGTTAGACCGGACCACAAGTTCAGGTCTCCTGCTAGCACCCTGTAGTCTATTTCATGGACCTTCCATTTCTTGTGGCTCACGAAAAGTCCATTTAATTGGTCTGCAGTTAAGGTTTCTCTTGGCTCCACCATCAACAATTCAGATAATGTCTACTTGTCCCATTCAGGGATATTGCCTAATTTAGCTCAGGACAACTGCATTTGAATTGTCCAGTAGGATAACAGAAAATCCCTGAACCTAACAAGCAGGTAGATCAGTGGGAGTAATATGTTTCTTTAGTGCTCATGGCTGCTGAAGAGCCAGGGATCAAAGTCAGCCCAGGGCCATGAACTCACAGCTTCGAATCCCTGCTCTGCCATCTTGTTTGTTTAAAGAAACAAGGGGGAAAAAAAGATTTTTAAAAAGTGAGTGACAAGCTATGCCATAAATGTTACTTGCGCTCTGTGATAGACAGTTTTGGGGTGAAAGAAAATGGAGAAACCTTTACCCGAAGGCACTTCAAGGTCAACAGTGTATTCAGGCGTGAATTCCATAAGAGCTAGATAAAGAAGGCCACATCCTGAAAGGAGACAAGTTTGTCACAGGAAGAGGTCCTTGACTTACTTTGCTCTACAATGAGTGAAAGGTTAGATGGGGTAGGATGAAGTTTGGGTCATTAGGAAACATACTCAATAGTACTGAAATGAGATTGCTCAGGAATTTGCCTTTGACCCACCACCAGGAAGCATGGTGGGAATGTTCCTGGCTGTGCCTTATGGAAAGGGAAGTGATTGGGTTCAGTTCCTAGGTCCACAAGGTCAGCCTCAGTGGCACATAGTTCTAATGTTTCTACCTTCCTCAGCTTACCGGTGATTGTTCCTGAACACATTCCTCTGTTCACATCAGTCCACTCTGCTTTTTAGGCTTGGGTTGAGCTTTCTCTTCAGCAAACCCAGTGTTTCTTCATGAAATTTTATCTTCAGGAGCTCAGTTTGATTTCCTATCATTGACAGGAGCCAGCAAAGCTCTGGCTGCAGAATGACCGTTCAGTAAATATATAAACAACACATCCACCATGTATAGGAAATAAACCTGAGCACACACATGCAGGATTGGCTATATATTAGAAAGCAAAGGATCTGGGTTTTTATTAGGAACTTTTTTTTTACATTTAAAAGAAAATCTTAGCTTGTAAAATTTCACCTTTACTCTGGCTTCCTCCCCCACCTCCTTGCAATCTGAGATTTATAGAAACATAAGTAGTTGCCGTGGTGACAATGCTGGGCACTAGAGGAACCATCTGAGAAAAACAGCAAGAGCTACTGTATTAGACAACAGCAACACGTTGCATTAATCTTCTTTGCTTTCAATAAAGTATAAAAATTAAATACTAAAAAATATACATATATTGGATCTTGTGGATTTACTCTCTTTGCTTCAGGGCTGAAAATCAGCTTATTTATAATACGCTCCGCAGCTTGTTAGGATTTTGAAATGATTACACACTGGTTGGGGAAATAGTCATTGAACCTGATTCCCCCAGAGTCTTAGTCTTCTGCCTCAATTACTTCACCTCAGGTCCCGCACCTTCCAGAACCCCTCATAACCTAGTCATGATGGTTCCAATATGAATATCCTCACAGGCTCGTGGGATGAACACTGGGTCCCCAGATCATCTTGAGAGGTTCTCTAAACTTTAGGAGGGGAGACCTAGCTAAGAAAAGCAGACAATTGGGGATTTGAGTCCTCATGGTTTCGTTCCTTGCCCTCTCCTTTGTCTTTGTCCTTTTGGTTTCCTCTGTCTCTCTGTCTGTCTGTCTCTCTCTTTTGCTCACTGTCTCTTACTCTCTCTCTTCTCTTCCCTCTTCTTCTTCCTGTCTTCATGAAGTGAGGAAGTTCCCCAGCCACATACTGCAGCTACCATGGTGTTCTGCTGTAGCTTGGAATCAGTGATTGGACCCAAATGTGGACTAAATTCTTTGAAACCATGAGTTAAAACAGATCCTTCCCACCTTAAGGTGTTTTCTCAGGTGTTTTGCTTGTAGAGATGAAAAAATAAACACTAAAGCAGCAGATAAAAGTTTACTGCTTCTTGTCAGGCCAGGCCCAGCACTGTGACTGTAGCTGGAAACTGGTACCCATGATGTCTCTACCATTGGTTGACACAGTGAATCTCAAATAGACGGTATTTCTCAGAGTCACAAATTAGTCTCCTTCAGACACATGTGAAGCCCTCTCAAGACTATGTTCTCCTTGCATTACCAGCTAGCATTAGAAACTCAATTACTTAGTGTAATAATAAAAAATTTCAGCATAACTTGAAAAATCTGGGGTCCCGGGAACACTGGACTTTCATTACCAAAAGCTAACAGAGTGAGCTGAGCGGAGCAGTAATTTCTCACTACAGACAACGTAAGAGCTCCCAGCTCAGTGACGCCATCTTTCTTGCTGTTCACCGAAAGGGCCCAGGCTTTTGACCTTCTTAGCCTTGCCTCTGTGGATATTTGTTTTTTCTCTGGTTGGTTCCATGTTAACCTTAAACCCTACTGCTGGGGGTTATTTGGTTCTAGATTCACAGGTCATTTAATCTCACATCACCCCCTGCTGTACCTCCTGACTCATTCGTGAGTCTGTTTTTAGTAGTCATTTCATTCTCTTTTACCTCAAGATGGCACATTTGGACTTCACAGACCTGAAATGTGGACAATATAATCCCCACAATGCTCAACTTCCACAGAAGAAAACCTAGAATGGGGAGCAGCTTGCACACTAATCTTGATATTAATTACCAATTACAGATAGGGAAAAAATGGGACTGATGCTAAATATACTTGTTCAGTAAGTGGGAAAAAAAAATCCTGTCTTCTACAGGAAAACTGCTGCTGCCAATTACGCTGCTATTTCTGGGGGAGGAAGTGTTCCAGCAGGGGCAGGCCCAGGGGTTCTACCCACTCAGTTGCTATTTTTCTCTCGTAATTGTGACTGCCACCTGCCCATTGGTGAATTCACGGCTATACTTAAAAACACACGAAAGAGAATGTTCTAAAGTCATGGGTAATCAGAGGCCTCGCTTCAGTTCTCCCTCGTGGCATCTGACATATCACCGCAAACACAGTTGTCTGAAACAGCTGCTGTTACTTGCTCATGCTTCTGTGACTCAGCAGTTCTGTAGGATCATTCACCCATGGCCGTCACCTGACGGCTAGAGGACGGCCCTTTTCATGTCTCTGTCAATCAGTGTCTCTCCAGGTAGGGCAGTGGGTTGTGGAGCCTCTCTGGGCTTCTTGGTGTGGTGGTCTCAGAGTAGCCAGAGGACGAGGGCAGAAGCCTCGGGATTCTTATGTGAGGCTAGTTCTGCCATATTCTACTCCCTCCAAATAAGTCACAAGGTCAGGCTAGACTCAAACCAGGAGGAACAAGTGCTGAGTCTTTATAGGAGAAGCAGAGTATGCACACAGATGTGAGCTGTCATCCTCCTCTGCTCAAGGATGATGGGACTGGAAGGATAATGGAACCTGAGGCTAGAACCGAAAGAGGGCTAGAATCCACTCTAATATAAGAAAGTGATCACAATAGAAAATTCTATGTAATAGTCTGTTGGGAATCGTATCCGATAGAGAAAGGCTCTAATGAGATGGGAAATGCAAAGATAAGGGAGACTGTGGAGAGAGTCTGGCTGGGAATTCACCAGGAAACTATAAAGATGGAAAGGGAGAAAGAAGGTAAAAATGGGAATGGGGAGGAAGAGCTAAAGGGTCAGGGAGGTGGGATGGGGGGAGAAGACGATGGAGGATAAGCTCCCCAAACTAGTCATCAACCATTTGCTCCAACATCATCTAGCTGCTTCTTGCCCTCACGCAGTCCAAAGCCCGTGTTTTCCAACCCACAAATTCTTTCTCAAGTTCAGCATCTTCTCTAGCCTGATGGCTGTGAGATCATACAGACAACTCCTCGAAGTTCCTCTTCTTCTGCGTTTTACAATACTGCATTCTGGGTACGGTTTTATATGCTTTTAAATACTTTTATTCCACTATCAATAAGTACGATATTCTCATTACAAAATTTTGAATTTTGCATTGAAGTCACTCAGAAAGGAAACCAGAGACCTAGAGAGATGGAGCCTGAACTGGAAAGCCAGTCCATGGAGCCCGAGCCTTCTAGACCATCAGGGCTCCTCTTCTGGCCTGCTCACAGAAACGTCAACTGCTTCATGCTCTCTGAATTATCCAAAGTAGCAATACAACTTGGATTAGCAAGTGAAAAATACAGACCTACGTGCACCTTGACTAAAACAATAAAGGAGTGGGGCGGGCCATATAAGTTGTCAGCCCTGTCATAGTCATAGCAACAAGAAAAAATGGGATGCAGACATCAGGTCCCTCTTGTTGTAAGTCACTGAGTTATAATGTATTGATATTGGCAACACTCAGACACCTTGTCACACCAGTGAAGACACTGACATTGAAAACTGGTTGTGACCTGCGTCTGTCAGTGACCCAGAAGTGAGCGAGGAAGGTGGATGAGGAGAGAGGCCCTTCAAAGGACAGCAATTGCCACTAGGAAGGAAGGTAAATAGACGGTCTGATTGTTTGCCCCGTGCCTAGCTTCGGTGCATGAAAGTCACCATGCAGACTATATTTATTCCATTTGTGTTTCGTCATCTCAACTGAGAAAACTGAAGAAGCACAACTGGTTAATTTCTAAAATTCAAACTCACAGACTCTGGGTGGTATATCTAGACACTCTTCAGCTACTGATTCCGCGCATGCTGCGTGTCTGAGTATTGTTTGCAACATCTCCAGGGCTGTCCTCATTAGCCAGAAAACATTTACATCACCTTCTACAATCCAGACCATCAGTGGATCCTCTGAGTTCTGGACACTGATGTCTGGTAAGATTAGGAAGAGGAAGGTCCCTCTGCCTATTTGATTGCACATAAGCCTGCCCCAAAGCGGGCAAACTGTCATCTTAAATCTGAAATGTGTGTCCTATAGGTTTATACTTTGAATGCTCTGTCCCAGTTTGTGGCTATATTTTGGAAGCTGTGGCATCTTGAGGAGGTTAAGCCTCGATACCGGAAGGAGGCCACTATGGGAGAGCTGTAGGGGTTGGCTGTAACCTTCCTGGGTCTCATGTTTTCTGCATCCAGGTCTAAGATGTAAGTCCTCTCTGCTATGTGTCCCCACCGTCATTCTTTCCCCAGGATAAAGAATTGAAATCTCTCTGAAACAGTGAGCCATGATAACTCCTCTTTTCCCCTGCATGATTTCTGTCGCACAGTTTGGTCACAGCAACGCAAAGGTAGTTGACACAGTCTTGCCTGAAGCTAGGCTGCCCAGCCATTCTTTCATCTGTTAAAGCGCTAGTAACTACGCTTATCATACAGCACCCGGAGTAAAAGGTCATTTGCACATTTCTAACTGCTCAAAGGTATTCCTCATTAAGAGATGAAGATGTAACCCAGCTCTCGAGAAAATCATTTGAGGCAGTTTCTGATGTTGGCTTTCAGTCTATTACCTAAGCCACCCAGACTGACAGGAGGAGGTAGTTCTTATTAAGTATGGCTGAAAAAGAAATTTCCTACTAGACCCTGCACCCAGGCTAGTTTTGACTTAGAGACTTAAAAAAAGAGAAACATTTTCACCAATACACATTTAATTCCTTATTGGAGTTCATTTTGATAGTCAGAAGAAAATCCTTTATTTTGTCTGTTCTTCAACCTATAAGTAGGCTGCTCTGAAAATAAATAAGAACAGGCAAGGTTAATGGGTCAAAGAAAGAAAAATGGGATTCTCTGCCCCCCCCATATTTCACACACAATTTTATGGTTTAACCACCAATTTTGCCCCCTGGACACTTGAGTTCTTCCTCATTAATGTCAGGAAAGGAAAGACACATAGAATCATGAGCCTTCCTCCTACATGTGAAAGGTTCCTTAGATTCTTCAAATATGGATTTAGAAACTTCCCGACTCGGTGCCTTCATAAATCACTATTCTATTTCATCTAATCCAATTTTCTAGAGAAGACATATGCACAGAAATTGGTAAAAATATAATTAGAATCTATGGATTTGTAATGCTATGAAAATTATTTTCTTATATTAAAGAAAACTTGTTATGTGTTGCTTTAGGCATTATGCATCCCCGCTGCCTTCCTCACCCGTAGGTGAGGAAACGAGGGGAAGAGAGGGGCATATGAAGAGTTAAGTTCCATCTTTGCACATCAGAGACAGACAGGTACCTTCTGTCAGTCAAAACCTGACGTTGGAATGCAAGAATGTGACTCCAGGGGTCTTTCAGGAGCTGCAGTCACAAGAAGATCACCAAGAAAAGCAGGAGGTCCTAAGAGCCAGGTACCTTATAATCATGGTCTTAAGTAAAGTCCTGCCTAATGGATGAAAATTATCCCTCTCTCTACCTCGTGCTGAAAGCTTACAGAGGCAGTCCATTAGGTCACACTCTTTAGTTCAGACTTAACAAACACCTTTCGCCAACAAAATATCCTTGGGATGAGGCAATGTGAGAAAGACACCTCCCCTCTCCTCCCTGCATCTCGTAAACTCCTCATTCACAAGTGTACATTTGAAGCAGGGGATAGAGGCGAACTCATTCCTGATGAGTCCCGCCACCCCCCCAGCACACGCACACACACTTTGGAGTAGCACAAAGAGCAGACCAGTTTATGTCGAAATTACTGACATGGCTGAAAATTGGATCGATGACCAGATAGCTACAATAAGCCTTCTTCGTTCATCCCCTCCTAGACAGACAGCTAAGATCACTTTAAAGAAAGTCTAGATGTCTTTCAAGAAAGAGAAAAGGAGTACAGGAGGGGAGCTGCTCCAAACAGGTCATTAATCAATACCTGTATCTGTCACTCAATCCACCCAGGAGTCTTACTCTGCTTACCCCAAAAGAGTGTTATTTTCTCTGACACTTTTAACTCATGCATCAGGCCTGTAAATAATTAATTCTTCAGACACAAGAAAGAAAGCTTTGCTGGGACCCCGGAAGAAGAAGCATGTGTGTTTGGCTTGAATACTTCAATATGCCTCCTACGTAGGGGGTCTATGTTCTGCTCTCAACAGAATACACAGTTTGGACTCAGTGTCAAAAGTGAATGGCCATGTGACTTGAAGGATGTGCTTAAAGACTTTTGTGTTGGGGGATTAAGAATCTCAGTACACATTTAGAACAAGGCTTGCTATTTGCAGAACACGTGTTTCAATTTAGGACTTCTGATTGTTTATAAGAACCCAAGATTCAACCAATGTATGGGTTATTTTCTCTAACTCGGCTTATTATGGGGGAAATTGGTGGCTATTGGCAGTCAGCCACATCATGACACCAGTCTGGAGAAGCTTATGGGTTGCCTAATGTAGGGAAGGGGACAGCAAGACTAAATTCATATCCAAGCTTTACTTACCCTCAAGTAGAACTGAAGATTGGAAATGGAGCTGTCTTGAAGTATCTGGGTGGTGTGATCTTTGAATATGTACACCAGATGCTAGAGGCCACTCTTAAATTGTTGTCCTAAGTAATGGGGCAAAAACATGTCTTTTCTTTCTTTCTTCCTTTCTTTCTTCCTTTCTTTCTTTCTTTCTTTCTTTCTTTCTTTCTTTCTTTCTTTCTTTCTTTCTTCCTTCCTTCCTTCCTTCCTTCCTTTCTTTCTTTCTTTTTCTTTCTTTTTTTTTGGTTTTTCGAGACAGGGATTCTCTGTGTAGTTTTGGTGCCTGTCGTGGATCTTGCTCTGTAGACCAGGCTGGCCTCAACCTCACAAAAATCTGCTTGGCTCTGCCTCTTGAGTGCTGGGATTAAAGGCATGCGTCACCACTGCCAAGCTGCAAAAAAATTTTTTAAAAGAAGTGTGTAAAATCTGTGTCCCATCATTGCCACTGTGATCCTATACTGAAGTCCAGGAGGGTGTAGGAGATGCTATAATGAGAACCCTACCTTGACTCACAGACTATTAAAGCAAAGGTTCCCCAAACAATAGACCCCAAACTAAGCCTTTCTCCAGAAAAGGAAACACTGAAAAGCCCTTGGTCCAGGGGACCAGCCAAAGGATGGACCAGCATCCCAAGAAGAACACACACTTTCATCATCTTACCATGGTGCTAAATGAAGTCATTTATTTCCTCGACTTTTGATTTCACGTCTCTATAAAATGGGAACACTGCTATAAGGAAGGTGGAGAAAAACAAAGTAAATCCATTTTCCTTTCCCAAGCTCTGTTTCTTAATTTCTTTTAAATACAGAGAAAGCAAGACTTGCAGAGCTAAGTGCTCCCTAACACTGATTGAAGGCTTTCGATTCCTTAACTCTATAAGATGAAATAAGCCTAGGGCTAAAGGGCAGGGCGGGTTCTTCTCTCAACATGGTTATCAAAATACCTGGGGAAGTAGGCAAACGGGTTAGTTTTAGGTTCTCCATGTGCAAAGACAGGCGGTTGAAATGAGATAATCTAATAATAAATTACATTTATGCCAAGATTTAAATGCTTGTTTAAATGGGAGTGTTATATCCCACTCATATTTCCATCCACACTGAATTTTTTGCAACATAAAGTGGCAATTAAATATCAAAATAGAGAGATAGACACTTTCCTTTCATCTTTAATTCTTACTTTCAAACTCTAAAATCCATTGTGCACCAAATGATAATATGTAGTTATCATGAAACATCTACTGGTCTTATCCAAAAGTGCTGTCTTTTATCAAGAGCCAGTGCCTAGAGTAATTAGAAAGTCTGGATATTGAATTTCCTGTGAAGTGCATGCACCAAACTCTATTTACTATTCATCTTTGCTTTGCCGTGATTAACCCACCTCATGTCTTATTATCATAATTGGTTCTAATTCTGTCATTCTTTCCTAGCTGAATAATCTTAATAGACAGTTGGGGAAAACATTAAAGGAAATAATATTTTCATAAGAAAATGATAAGATACAATTAATCATTATTTTTCTGGAATATGAAACACAGATAATGATCAGTAATTTTTCATTTCCACAGAGGAGGAAGAAGAAAAACCTGAAACAAAAGGAAATGTTATAATTACCAAAAGAAAGTTCTGGTCAATTTTTGTTCTCTAGTATTTGATACTGAGACAAATTTACCAAACCTTTTGTTCTGGGCATAATTTGAAAAGATGAGAGATACGTGTGTGAGATGGTTTAGTTGAAGCACCACTTGAAAATGACGTAGGAAGTTGGTTTCTCTCAAGTCAGGAATGGTTCATTTTGATTGTCAGTTTGGAATGAAAGACATAGAAGAGATGAGTAAGGCACACTTCTGTGTGTGACTGTGCATGTCCTTCCAGAGAACATGTAATGCAGAAATGAGAGAGAGAGAGAGAGGGAGAGAGAGAAAGAGAGAGAGAGAGAGAGAGAGAGAGAGAGAGAGAGAGAGAGAGAGAGAGAGAAAGAGAGAGGTCTGCCTTTAGTGGGAGCAGCAAGCCAACAGGCTGGGGTCAGACTTAGAAGAAGCAGAAGAAAGAGGAAGCCTGCCAGCACACACAGGTCCTACACTTCTTCATCAAATACATCTATTACAGCTGCCATCACCCATGGGCATCCGACTCCAGCTTCTTCTACCTTTCAGCACTCACTCCAGTGGCTCTGCAGGGTGTTCCCAGGCCTTCAGCCTGGACCAGTAGGGGACCATTGGTTCCTCTTGTTCTGACATTTGTAGTTTCTTGAATTCATCAGCTTCCAGGTTCTCAGGCTTCCAAGTGTATAAGTGGCCATTTTTGGATGATCCAGTCTCCAGAGGTACAAGCATATATATGCACATATTCTACTGGTTGTGCTCTTCTAGATAGGCTCAAGTAATGCATTTCAATTTACAAAATTGTCTGGATAATACTGTTTCAATAGCTCTAAGTCTCTAAGCATAAAGATTCTCTACTTACAAATTAATAGGTAATCAAGAACACCTTTCCAACCATTTACTTCTACATAAGCTGAGACCCTATTTTTGAGTTCATACCTTAAATAAGAGTGCTAAACATAGTTTCCACTAGGCTATAACCAAGCTCCATCATGTGAATTCTGTGAATTTGCCCCAAGGAAATCTGGAGCAGAGCTATTTCTGTTACAACATCTCCATGGTGAAGGTGCTGAAACTTCTCGGTGCTTTGTTTGGGGTTGCAGAAACACTGGAAGAGTATTACAACTGCTGCATACAGCCAGAGGATGAGTTAAGGCTTTTTAAGAATTCAGTAGTTAATAATTTTAATAATGATTAGACATTATTAACACATTCACATATTATCTCACACCAAACCCAAAGCTATAGTCTCAAAAAAGTTTGCTTGCCTGGGGCTACACAATTCCTAAGTGGATGAGTGAGGATTTGAGTTCAGAGAAATTTCTTTACATCTGAAAGCATTAAAGAAGGGAATTTCATGGACAAGTAGTTTTCAAGTTGTGTCTGGTTAAGAGGTTTTTAGCTGCAAGTTTTACCACATTTAAATATCTGACCCTGTTAAAAATGGATAATCTGCCAAACTGTTAGAATTTTGAAGTTGTGAAAATATGCATGTGTTAATAAGTAATAGTAAACAAATGATAGAAAAAATATTCAAATTGGAACTGGTGATATAGTTCAGTGGTCAAGGAAAGCTTAGCATGTGTTAGGTCCTGCATCTACACAGACACATGAGAAACTAGAGATGGAGGGAGGGAGGAAGGGAGGGAGGGAGAGAGAGAGAGAGAGAGAGAGAGAGAGAGAGAGAGAGAGAGAGAGAGAGTTGTGTCCTTATCATCCCTATCAATTTGGGTTTGTATTGTTTAAATATTTTAATGTATGTTAAAAATTAAACTATAAAAGGTACCTAAGGAAATATGGAAAATAATTGATAATCTTATAACAGGAAAGTCCTTCCTTCTCAAGAATGTTTTGAAACCCAGAAGACAGAATATGAAAGTTTGATAAATTCAACTCTTTTAATTTAAGAAAAAATTTTTTGATTTTTTAAGACAGAGATTTTAATAAATTCAGTATGGCAAAGTCACTTCAAGCAAGTGTAAAAAAGAATATATTCACTGGGAAAAAAAGAATTGAGATTTGTCTGGATCATTTTTTTTTCTAAAATGTAAAAATGTCTATGGATTAATATAAAGCTCCACACACAACCCAACAGAAAATATATAGTGACCAAGAAGAGGAAGTCCACACTAAAAAGCAAAACAAAACAAAAATAAATGGTGAATTGAGCTCTTAAGTGTAAGGGAAGTATTTAAACTTACTTGTAATAAGAGAATGCAGAGCCAGAGAGATGCTTCAGTAGGCAAAGATGCATGTCAACAAGCCTGGAAATTCCCTGAACTCACAAGGTAGAAGGAAAGGGTCAACTCCTGCAAGTTGTCCTCTGACCTACACTGTATGCCATGGTTTGTGTGCATTCACCAACTTACACACACCACACACACACACACACACACACACACACACACACACACACACACAGAGTAAGTAATGTAAAAACATTTTCTTAAAGAAAAATACCGTCTTTGAAATGTCATTAAGGTGTCAAAGTTTGTTTATTAGATTGGTAGACGTTAATGGGTCTTATGAAAATGTATAGATACTTATTAAAATGTATGGCTACATTGTACTGAAAAGAGTGTAGAAAACTAAGCCCATTCCTATCCCTGAGGAGTGATATAACTTTCATATAGGGTGATTGGGCGATATATATCTAGAAAAAATTTAAAGGCATATACTTCCTTTCATGTGGCAATTTCACACAGGATTCCATCATTTTGATACAATCCCATATGTGTACAATTTTTACATGCATATTATTCATCTTGAATATTCATATTTTTTACATTTTTGTAATGGAAAAAGACTGGAAGCAATTTAAGTGCCTATTAATAAGGAACTAACTCACTAAGAAATGGTTCATTCATAATGCAGTGTTCATTTTTGTGAAGGTTGTTTTTTTTGTTGCTATTTATAGTTAGATGCATGAATGTGTATTGCTTTATGCATGTGAGTCCGGGCAGCCAGAAGAGGGCGTAGGATCCTCTGGAATTGGGGTTACATATAATTTTGAGCTTTGTAACATGGGTGCTGGGATCAGAACTTAGGTCTTCTAGAAGAGCAGCAAGTTCCTAAAATTGCTGAGCCATCACCTCAGTTCCTCATTTGAATTTGAACTGTAAGAGCGTGTGTGAACACATGTGTTCATTATTTTTGTAATTTATCTTTTTTTGTTTCCCTCATGCTCACCCCTTCTTTCTTGCTTCTCCACAAAATTCTACTGCATGAGTGCTGACATTGAAAGACAACACAGTTGTGTAAAATGCACCAGGCTAAGAACTAATATGTCACAATAATAAAGCAGCAAGAACAAACTGGAAACAGGAGGGGCTTTTTAACTTTCAAAGCCCATCTCCAGTGACATACTTTCTCCAGCAAGACCATACTTGTTAAACCTCCCGAGACAGTGTTACCATCAGGGAACCAAGTATGCTATTATCTGAACCTACATGGGATATTTTCACTCAAACCACACCATTCCACTAGCTGGGCCCCATCAAGCTTATAGGATTTTTTTTTTTTAACTTGGGTTTGAAAACAAAGCTGAGTTTGTGCTTCAACCAAAAAGGGAGAACCTCAAGGGTTCTGTGTTCCACTGAGTACTTCACAGTGGCAGGCATCATCTATTATCCAGGTTAACAAGACTCATCAAAACAGCTATCTGTGTTAAGGGATGAGGCACAATAAATTACAGGTAGATGATCCCTAGACCTCAGCACTTACCGAGAAGCCATTGGCAGGTATTAGCTCCTGGTGTAGGGATGTTCGTTCTTTTCAGAGAGTGTGGCCACTGGTAGGTTTCTCACACTCCAGTGGGCAGCCCCACATGCATGAACATGTGAGCAGTATTAACAGGACATAATTTTCAAAGAAAAAAAGAAGCCATCAAGTTAGGAGAGGGCCATGTTGGGGGAATCCATCCAAGCGGGGTTGGAGAAGGAAATGTGGGGCAGATACGATCATATTTCATTGCATACATGGGCAAAATTCTCAAGAATAAAGAAAATTATGTAGAAAATAATAAAGTAACAGCTTACTTAAAAAAGAAGACATAAAGTTGGGAGAGAGATGGGTTGGGAGAATCCTGGGGGGATCTGGAGGGAGGGAGTAGGTGTACATAAGATTAAAGTACATTGTACTCGTGTATAAAATTTTAAGAGAATAAATAAAATATTATTAAAAAATAGGTATCTATTTTCTGCTTTGCTTTTTTTTCTTGTAGAATATCATATGGGCTCAAATCCTTGCCTTAGAAATTCCCAGTAAAGTTTCACTCTCTAAAGACATGTTGTAGTCCTGGGCACTTTCCACAGGCCCAGAGCTGGCTTAACCAGCACCTTTTCCCCCTAAAGCCCCAAGGAAAGAGGAAAAAATAATGTAAAGGGATCTCCTTCTGGAAATGGGAAGGACTCACCCCACAGTCCTTCAGTTTGCCCCAGTTCGTTTAGTTATTCATATAAGACCTATTTTCATTGGCAAGATTGGCTTGTCATCTGCTGTCAGGTAGGGATGCATTCTGCATTCTGAGGACTGTATCACTAAGTAATTTGTCACTATATGAATGTTATAAAGTGCACCTGCGAAAACCAAGATGGCTCTGTTTTTTTTTTTTTTTGTTTGTTTGTTTTTCAAGACAGGGTCTCTCTGTGTAGCTTTGCGCCTTTCCTGGATCTCACTCTGCAGACCAGGCTGGCCTCGAACTCACAGAGATCTGCCTGGCTCTGCCTCCTGAGTGCTGGGATTAAAGGCGAGTGCCACCACTGCCTGGCAAGATGGCGCTATTTTAAGTGACGTCATCTTAGGGGACTTCTGTTGCCTATGGAGCCCATGATTGAACAGATATAGTCATGAAGCACAGAATATGCAACACAGTTGTTATGTTTGGCACCAAGGTAGCATTGTCTTTGTTAAGTTTTCTTTCCTCTCACTGTGATAAAGCAAGAAATCTATAGATGTCTGGAAAAAATACTTATTAAGGGATGAAATAGGGATCATACACTCAAGAATACAAAATGAAGCAACGAGGTTGCCTCTTCGTCTCCCAGGGAAAGCTGGGGGAAACTCCAGACCAATTCACCAAACCATGCATCAGGAAGCCTTCCAAGTCCAAGAGAGCATGATCCTCCCTTTCTCTTTCCTTTTAAAAAGTCACATAGGCAGACAAGGAGCACTGCCTCCATCGAGCCAGGTAGCCCAAGGTCATTGGCTGAGTGATTACCCACTACACTGTGAAATCCTGGTTCTCAACAAACCATATTCTCAGATATGGTTTGTTGATCACATAGCATATAGCTTACACACACACACACACACACACACACACACACACACACACACACAGAGAGAGAGAGAGAGAGAGAGAGAGAGAGAGAGAGAGAGAGAGAGAGAGAATTAAGTTAGGTTCCAGTACATTAAGCAATATTGGGAGTTTGTTATCATCTCAGAATCATCATCTCTTTCTATCATGATGATGTGTGAAAGAGAGCAATCACTAGCAAGAATTCTGATTCCTCGGCCAGGAAAGTCTGAAGTCTGGGGAGAAAGAAGTTTAAAAATTTGATATAAAACTCTCAGAATATTTTGCAACAATAAATGTTGTCTGTCATTCATATGCCTGAGTAGAAATAAAATTCCCTACAGAGTAGAGTCTGCTCTGAAATACATAACAAATAAATCCTTTCTTAGACTGCATATTATTATATATGGGAGTAGAGAGAACAAAGGCAGCTAAAATATAACGAATTGTAGATGTCTTCTTGCTGTTATATTTTCTGCTGTGTTCTGTACTCACCGAAGTAAAATAATCCCCAAAGATCCTATTTTCATTTGGGAATACTACTTAAAATAGAAAGGTAACATCAAATTAATTCTAAATATGTACTTTCAGAGCTATGGCAATTTTCTTCTGTATTTTTTTTGAAATTTCCAAATATTTGTTACTTAATGTAACCTTCACTGAATCCTTGCTACATAAATGAATTTAAGCCCATCAGTATGCTAATGTAGAATCATGTTCTGCTTGATAAAGGGTTCTAAAGAAACTCTTCCCCCCTTTTTACTACACTTTGGTGAATTGAGGTGAATGACCAGAGAGGTGAACATTCTTTCTCCATTCCTCATTGAAGACCCCCCCCCCACAAGACCTCCCATCAGTCTCACCTTCTCTAAGGAAGGGACCCAGAAACTATGAGCCCAGGGAATCTCCCAGTACCTCTGGGGGTTGGGGGGAACCATACTTTCTCCACACCAAATAACCCAGAGCAACAGGAAGAACATTCTAGACTTGTGGCCTGAAAGACAATTCTGAGAAAAGAGTTTGCAGTGCTGAGTTGCTGAAGTTGAGGAATACTTTATTCAAAATCTTTGCAAGCCCTTCCTGTCTTTCAGTCCTTCCCCCTTGGGATGATTTCAGCCATTTGTGACTACATTTTCATGAGTTAACAATGTTATGCCCTCATATTTCAGGTAACAACTCAACTGAATCCCTTGCTAAGCCCAACATCTACACAGAAGTAACATGTCCAGATTCTGAGTGGGACACAAAGAATGTGTTTTAGTGGGAGACACTGTAAAAAGGTGGTAGTGACTGATCTTAGTCTGATTTCTAGAGGCATCAAAAATAGACCAACTAATGGGACTGGAGAGATGGCTCAGTGGTTAAAAGCCCTTGTTGCTCTTCCAGAGAAATAATTTGGTTCTCAGCACTCATGTCAGAGGTTCACAATTGCCTGAAACTCCAGCTCTAGAGGATCCAATATCTTCATCTTGTCTCTGGAACACCCATACACATATATACATATACACATGACATACATTCACATACACACACAAATAAAAGTAATCTCTAAACCAAGAGTAGATAGACCAGCTAAAGTCACAACTCTTCAGCTTACTCAACTAAGAGCTCCCTCAGATTCTCCATCAGCATAAGTTCTTTTGTTGATGTTGGACATCGCACTGGGTAGAAGACACAACCCCTGCTGCCGTCTCATACCAATCATAGGGCTGAGTGCTGGGTAATGCTGTAGAGCTATTTTGTTACTATCAAACTGCACGCATGAATAATCAGGCAATGATGCTTTAAATTTAAGGATAAACAACCTGCTACATCTTGATAGGAAAACTCGCTGCAGCTATAATCAGTCTCTGCTAAATTTAGCAGCACACAACTAATGATTAGAGCAAGGCTATATTACCCCAAGGGCAGGTCAGTTCTGACAGTTACGACCTCGGGTAATGGCAATCTGCTTCGCCACTGTCCTTTAGAGAATATGATCACAGTCATATGGATGGAGGTGACGGTAGAAATATTCTAGACATGGCAATTTAGCTTGTAAACAAAACGGGTTGTTAGAAGTGAATGTACACACAGCTAAAAGCTCTAATGAGCTGGTATTTACCAGGACAACGGTGAGGGGCTGCCTCCATCTGTGGACACACTTAGTTCCTGAGAGCCTGAGAAGTACAATCCACACATGATGTTAACTACTGAGGTAAGTTTTAAGAAGGTGACTCTAATACTTTGATAAATGTGATAGGGTGATGACATCAGAAGTTATTATTGAGACACAAGATGGCCAGAAGGTGAGACTCACTCATGCTTCCCTAGGCAACGGGCAGTTACTGTGTTGGTTGCTTTTCTAGCGGCTGTGACAAAACACCTCACCAAAAACTTTAAGGAAGGAAGTGTGCATTTGGGCTCCTAGTTTGTGGTGGTCTGGTCCATGCTGGCAGGGAATGCTTGGCAACACGAACATGAGGTAGGTGGTCACATCACATCTGCAGTCAGGAAGCAGAGAAAGATGACTGCTGGAGGCCAGCTTAGTTTTTCCAGCTGCCCCAATTTAGAGGTCTCCTGTCTTTAGTTAAGTATTTCTGGAAACACCTTCATAACCATATGTTTCCACAGGGATTCCAAATGCACTTGATAATGAAGGTTATTCATCATAGTTACCATAAGGGAATAAGAGGAGACATCTCAGGACCCTAACTAGTGTTTAGAGATCCAAGAGGACTCATTGGGAGTGTCAAGTCTGAGGTGTGGCTCATTACAATTGCATTGAAATTAGACCCTCATTGCTCCATTGTTAGCATACCTTATTTTAATGTTTTCATGTATCTATAATTCTACATTTCTGTTTCCTCCTGGATGACATTGGTTTGGTTTGCTGTCCCTTTGATTATATGCTTTCTTCTCATGTAAGGTGTCACTGTCCCATGATTTCTTACCCCTCAGATTTCATTGTCGTCTCCTCCTCCTCCTCCTCCTCCTCCTCCTCCTCCTCCTCCTGCTGCTGCTGCTGCTGCTGCTGCTGCTGCTGCTGCTGCTGCTGTGTCTCCTTCAAATATCTCACATGGCTGGCTGCACAGCATCTTCTTGGACAGGAACCTCCTATCAAGGTACTTTGTAGGCCTCTGGCCAATACACACATCCCTCCCTTCCCATTCATTCTTGTGATCCTTATTTTAATCAGGGGCAGTTAAAGTGGCAAGAATGTATGGTACAAAAATATTCCACTATGTGTAAGAAGCAACTCAAAAGAATGTAGCAGGCCCTCAGAGGATTTCCTTCTACAGTCTAGGAAGTAAAAATCTGCCATTCAAGTCATGGTTATTGCTTAGGTTGTGGAAGTCTAGATGGTTGTACTGTGCTGTAGGAATGACAGCATTCCTAGAGGGTAAATAATGAAATTTCAAGTAAGAGTAGCCATCCATCACTTCCTAGCAGAGACGTACCCAAACAGGCTCATTTAGGGACAAGTCCATTGGAAACATATTGATTGTACAGATAAATTGTTTTTATTAAGGCCATATGTTAGTCATCCTTATTATGAGCCAATGGCTGACTAACAGCCTTTCAATCAAACCAACAGCATCAGTTCGATTTAGCTGGACTACTGTGCATTATCATACTGCACGCTGGACTCACAAAGTGTTTTCTGGATGGAGTCATAGAAGAAAACTAAAAAGAAGAAGAAAAAAATTGACTTATTTTTTTCTAAGAACAATCTACAATTGAGATAAACACAATTATGTGAGAAATTTAGTAAGTTGATACGCAAAATGATTAAATGTCACTCTTTTTACTACCTCTTACCTATTCATGGGAGCAGCAGACTTCCTTAATAGACACTTCTTATACATGTTCTGGACTTCAACAATGTGGCATGGACATGGCTAAGGACAATTACCATTTGATGCACTTGAACACTTCAGAGGCACTAGTCACACTGTAGTCTATGTGACCGACTCTAAGGTGTGAAACACAGCATGCTCACATACATGTGTGTACACTTGGATATTATGATAAATAATTCTCTAATTCTACAGACTTGCCAAAGTGAGTGGAGACTACACAAGAGAATAGTGGGCATAAGATACAATGCCTAATTTAGATATGAGGAGGCATTTTTTGTTTTCTAAAATATGGCATTCCCAGACAGCTGGTAGTTAATTTGTTAAAATACGTTAGTGGTCACCTTAAATTCCTATGTCATATATTGGTGAAAGATTCCTCATTAGGCTTTTTTAAAACAAAAGATAAATTTTGAGCCAAGTGAAATGACACACGCCTATACCATTAGTACTTAGGACGTGGGATGAGAAGGACAAAATTTTAAGGCCAACTTACGCTACATAGTGAGTTCAAAACCAGGCAGTATTACCTGAGGTGATGTTTCAACGACATAAACAAACAGAACAAAAGCAATAAAGATGGTCCCAGAGTACATGCCCCAAAGAAATTGTTACCACAGAATAGCAATGTCTGCATAACTCTGCCTAATGTGGCCAAGTTATGGACTTAGCCTGGGTGTCTGCCAATGGATGAGTAGATAAAGAAAGTAGATATGTACGTACAAGCAAGGAGTGCTTTTCAGCCATGAAGAAGAGTGAAATTATGTTGTTTGTGGGAAAATGAATAGACATGGAGGCCATCATTGAAGGCCAGCTGTTGAAGGTTTTCTCTCATCTGTGGAAACAAGCAAGCAATCAAGCAAACAAGAATATTAACCCGAGAGCAGAAGAAGGATTATTAAGGAAGGAGAAGGGGAGGGAACACGAGAGGATAGTTACGAGGATACAATCATTTGAAGCTTAATATATGCATGTATGAAAATGTCAGTGATTCCTATTATGCAAATAACATACATTTATAATTTTAATAAAAAATTAGTGAGAGGATGCGATGGCTTACACATTACTCCAACACATGTGATTATGTATGTTTTCTCTTTGAAGTAAGAAGAAAAGAATGATATTGATGGATAAGACCTACCTGAGACTGAGCCAGAGAATACTTTAATAGTTAACAAATGACCATGCAAGCCCTTTTCTTTCTTTCTCTCTCGTCACTTGAAGAGTGTGTCTGTCAAGAGTAGTCTCTTGGCGCTGTTGTGGGCTGGTATATCTGTGTATGAGAAGCTGGCTTCTTATTTTCCAGTCTATATATTTCATCTCTGTACAGCTTAGGTTTAAACTACTGCTGTCTCTTTACTTTGTCTTTTGAGATCTTGGAAATGTGACAGAACTATAATTAAGGACAATTAGGGAACAAAAGGCCCCGGTGCATACTCATTGTATAAGAACAGTCAGTGGTGAAATGTTTAATGTTAGGACTAGTTTAAAAAAAAATGAACTAGGGACTTGTTTACAGCATTCTTCAAGATTCTGATAAGAGCAATTTGCATAAGGAGGAAGTATTGCCTTGTATCTAGGGCCAGGGTTTGAGAAATGGACATTAAATATGAGAAATTGCTTAAGGTTGGCTGGGTTTCACTGTGGTCGATAATTCCAGAAAGCATACTACATCTTCATTCTCTGGAAATTGGCTTCTGTGAGCCTCCTGTGTGGGGTGGGGATGTGGGGTGGGGAGAGGTGCGGGTGGTGGAGGTGGGGCGTACTTAAACCTGAATACATCATACGCAAGTCTATTTCTTATCCCTCAGTCCGAAAGACCATTTTGAATAGAAATTGTTTGATTGTGGAGGTGGTTATACGATTCTTTCATCTTAAAAGCAGCAATTCTCCACCTCATTAATTCTTCATTCAAAGTTCTTCATTGTTTAAACACTGGCCGTTTGTCTCCTGCTTAGAGTTGCTGATTTGGAAAGAATCCTGCCACATTCATTAACCACAGAAGCATCCCAGGGCCTTGTTGCATTATCTTATTAAATGAGTGGCTGTTTTTATGGTCCATCATAAAAAACAAAAATCTCAAGATCTATTTCCTATCATCAAACAACCACACTGATTAAAAAGCAAATCCAGCGAGATGGTCTCAGAATCTGCTTTTGCCAAATTGACAATGAGTGGGCAAACTTTTAAAATCTCTGCAGGATAGCTTTAAGATGCAGTGGTAACAACCAACATTGTAGAGGTATGTTGTTGGATTGTTTTACTCTTTACTCTTTGGGGGCCTGCCACCCAGCTCCCAAATAAATCACACACAGAGGCTTATTCTTTCTTATGAATGCCCAGCCTTATCTTGACTTGTCTCTTGCCAGCTTTCCTTAATTTAAATTATCCTGTCTACATGTTGACTCTGGGCTTTACATTTCTCTATTCTGTATACCTTCCTTTACTTCTTTCTCTGTGGCTGGCTGTGTAGCTGGGTGGCTGGCCCCTGGTGTCCTCTCTCCTTCCTTTTCTTGCTCCTTCATTCCTTCTTCTCTTGCTTGTGGATCCCTTTTTTTCCTCCTTCTATTTGTTCTCTCTGCCTGCCAGCCCTGCCTATCTTTTCTCCTGCCTAGCTATTGGCCATTCAGCTCTTTATTAGACCAATCAGGTGTTTTAGGCAGGCATAGCAACACAGTTTCGCAGAGTTAAACCAATGCAACATAAAAGAACATAACAAATCTTTGCGTCATCAAACAAATGTTCTACCGCATAAACAAATGTAACACATCTGAAAATAATATTCTACAACAGAAGAATACGGTACATGTTGCACTAAAGTAACTGGTGTAAGAAGAATCCAGAAAGGTGGGCTGGTCCATAGCCTATGCTAAAGCTTGGCCATTCCTTGAAGAATTTAAAGTAAGTAAAGCAGTAAGAAACTCCATAGCAACAAATGGCACATGGCTTTTGGTGGCCTTAGTTTGCCTTCTTTTCCCCAGTCCCTGACTATTAGTACAGTTTCCATTGTCACCCAAGTATTCTTCCTTCAGTTTTTAATGGAAACCTCTAGAGGTTTCCCAGGGATAAGGAGATGAAGCCCAAGATCTTTACTTCCATTTCCCATGTCCTCAGCTTTGTTTCTCTCCGTGTCTTCATGAGACAAGCATTTCCTTCTCTTGCTGTCACCAAACCCCTCCCCACCTCTGGGGGGAGAAGCATAGACCACTTTTTCTATCTAATATGTAGGAACTGTCTCCTTTGGCTCTACCAAGATAGTTCTTGCCTGGATTTCTCCTTTTATCTTTCCTTCTTAAAAGTTTAGTTTGCACTGTCACTCTGTGGTCAGCAGAGGGGACCTGGGGAGGTAATTTTATGTAAAGTCTCAGGAAAATGATACACCAAATGAAGTCATTTTGGACTGGAGATGGGCATCACTGATAGCAATGAGTGTAGGGATGGGCTTTCCCCTCAAGTTTCCATGACCCCAGTGACTGGAACAAACAAAAGGGAACACACCTAGTGCTTCCTTGTTGCTTCACCCACCAGGGAAGAGCCAGCTCATGTCACCCAACAGACTGAAAGTTAAACTTTATATCCAGAGCTGGGGCAAACTATTCCCTGGGATACTGACTCTTCTTAGCGCCCATTCACAGCACACACACACACACACACACACACACACACACACACACACTCACCTATATATGTATGTGTGTATATGTATGTATATATAGATCTATGTATGTATTTATATATATGTATGTGTATATGCTGTCTATACACCCAAATACATATATAGTACATGTATATATGTGTGTATGTATATATGCATATGTGTATGTATGTGTGTGGGGTGTGTGAGTGTGTGTGTGTGTGTGTGTGTGTGTGTGTGTGTGTGCTAATAAGGTTATATGCCTTTCCCCCCTCCTAATCCTTTGTGGCTAGTTTATTGCTAATTCATATATTGCTCCACATAGGGTAAAGGGGATGGTTTTTGGCCCCTGCACTTGCTCAAAGCAAATGTTTGGGACAATGGTAACTACTCCAGGTTGTAGCTATTTAGCAATACACTGACTCACTTAACCTGTATAACTATTTGGGTATTTCAGGGGTGCCGATAGACATTTTGCAGTAGGCGTGACTACTGCTCCCCTGAACTACCATTGGTATCCCCGAGGCACACATTTTATGTCTTCCATTTTGACATAAAGGTCAGAAGACGCTCTTTCATTTCTGGGTCCTCTGGCTAGTGAAGTTGGGCATTCTGGAGCACTTAGGAAATGCTTACCGAGCTTCCTCATCAACTGGAACAAACGTAGCTTGACTATTTATGTTTTAATGAACAGAGATGTAACATTTTTGAAGCAGCACAGGCAGTGATGATTATGTGAACTGATTTTCAGGATTTAGAAGAGCTGTCTAGAGGTTTGAAGGGATGGAGATGGCATGCATAAGCATGAAGGAGACAATCCATGATCAGCAGAGGTTCCTTTTTGTGCAGCTGAAGATGATTCAAGCTGTCTGGTAGCTCTCTTCCCGGCACACACACCTCTCCTAATGAAAATGTAAATATCTCCTCACTAAAAGGGAGTTTTCTGCTTCATTTTAGGAGACTGAGGGGGAGGTGAAGAGTTTTTTTTTCTATGTTGGCAGGCTTTCAATTTCCTTTCCCTCACAGTAATCAATATGCCAGTGTGGCATATTCTGAGCCTCTCCTGCGTTGATACATGTTTAAGAAACAATGAACGAAAGCACATATTCAGTTGGGAGAAGCTCAGTCTTGTTAACAAATGTCACCAGATTCTGAAAGCTAGAAACACGTTGTCAGCTTAATAGTTTCTCATTGGAAGTGTAACTGCGAAGTTACCGTACCATCAGCTGCAAGGCATGTGGCACTTGATCCCATCTGTCTCAGATGATCCAGGTCATTGTTTCATTTAGGCCCGTGACTTGCTTTCCTAGCTGACCAGACACCTGCCTCCTGAGGCTGTTCTATTTGCAAGAGCACACACCTACAGTCAAATCCCTCGTCATCCTCCCAATCCTGGGCTCTTCTTGCCTTCTGAAGAGCTTCATCTCTCTCTCCCAACCCATCACATGCTGGTTTGTAATTTAACTTTCCAGGAGAAATCTCCAGAAGCAAACTGGCTTAAATTTACTCCTTGCTTTCTTATGTAGTAGACATTATTCCTTTGTTATACATAAATATAATTAGACTTAGAAAGCAAAAATTAGTTCAGTAAGCTCATATACTCCCTAAGGGGAAAAATTTAGACTAAAACCAATTTCTTCTGCTTCTTAGTCCATAATTCTTTTCTAATTTTCTTATTTTTATATTGTTAATATTATTATTGCTATTGTCTCTGTGTATGTTCTTGTATGAGCATTAGTGTGCATGTGCATGTAAAGGTTGGAGATTGATGCCTCTGTCTGGTATCATTATCTATTGTTACCTGGGTTGTTTTTTGTTGTTGTTGTTGTTGTTGTTTTGTTTGGTTGATTGGTTGGGTTTTTGTTTGTTTGTTTGTTTTTTGGTGTGTGTGTGTGTGTGTGTGTGTGTGTGTGTAAGTGTGTGTGGCAGGGAGGGCCTTACTATGTATCACTGGCTGGCCTGGAAATAATTATGTAGATCAGGCTGGACAGAATCTCACTTGCATATGCTGCCACACCCAGCTTCCAACTCAGTTTTTTAGACAGGGCCTCTCACTAAACGTAAGGCCCATCAATTCATCTCTATTGGCTGCTCATAAAAACCTCCCCATGCCTCTGTCTCCCCAGTATTATAGACACATGACTTCACCCTTAATTTTTTAATTGCATGGTAGGGTTCCAAACTTGGGTCTTCATGTTAGCACAAAATGCCGTATTGACTGAGACATCTTCCTAGCCCTTTTCTCAAGTAAAATATGTTGAAGTTTACAATACATATATATGCATATATATATATATATAATATTATTATCTTATATAATTAATTATCTTACATACGTATGGAGAGAGAGAGAACATACCTAAATGAGTTTGTACAAATTCAACAGGCTCCAGTCACACCAGCCGACATTTGGCTTACACCCATCATTCCTAACACCTCAGTCATTCTTTCTTCCAGTACTGTGTCACCTTGTCCAGAGGTTGTGTTTTCCCTCAATACTGGGAACACAGACTGAGTTTCCTTCCTTTAAACTTGTTAGTAAGAATATTCTGTTCCTGATCATTGAGTGTTCTTTTGTCAAGGATTTCTCTAGAGTACACCATACACGAATCATTGTGATGAGAACTGGAAATGTAGCAGGTAGGGCCCTAAAGAGTCTCTATTCTCACGAGACTTACAGTTTAGGAGAGGACAAAGGTAACATATGAACAACCACATAGGCATTAGTTAATTATAGTAAGTGTAATAAAAGAGGAATATAGAATATGAATAACGCAAATAGCTGGAGAAAATACAGCCCCACCAGGGAAAGAGGTCACATTTAGAGACTTGGCTAAGAGAGGTAAGGGTAGGGACAGTCCACCTTCTTATTTGTCACATCAGTGGGTGACGTATTTAAACAGAAGTTGCTTGATCGAAAGTCTCACTAGTTTGCCAGTATGCTATGGAATGAAATAAAAGTATTTTGTTTATCGCTTCTTTCCCTCCTGCCTCTGACTGCACACATCAAGTAATATTAAAGAATGAAACATAGATTAACGGCAGAATGAATCAAGACATGCAATGTTCTGAATGTTGGAGTCCTCCAAATCTACACACTGAAATCCTCATTTCCAGGGGCATGGCATCAGGGTGTAGAACTCTGGGCAAAATGATTAGGTCATCAGGGTGAAATTGTCACAACTGGAATTAGACATTGAAGAAGGAGGTCAGAGAGACACCCAAAACCCAATAAAACAAACAACCCCAAATGATGTTTCCAGAGAAACCATCCTTCCTTAACTTCATGATCTTATTTGTGTACATACTGTGTTCCCAGGGCTTTAAGAATCCCAACCCTAAAAGCTTTGCTAGGATCAGTCTACACAGCCACTCTCCTAGGTAGTGGCTCAGGCCTATAGCTCTCCCAGGCTGTCATTGTACACAGCCAGCATTCCAGTCCTGAGGTCCTGTGGGTGGCTCTGCCCCACAGGCTCACCAGCCTTAGCCACTGCAGCAGAGTTTTGTATGGACTCCTAGGTTGTCCTGAATATGCTTTGGAGCTAGGTGGAAGCTCTTCATGCTCTATGATCTTTGGCAAGGTCATTGCTATATGGATGGTTCCAAGAGTCACAGCATGTACCTTCCTGAGCAGGGACCAGGCAGCACCTGGGACATGTGAGTCATAGTTGGGTGGAGAGAAGTGTTGGGCCAAAATTTGGAGGACAGCATGACCTGTGAGAACCTTAGGCTTTTCCCTCAGGTCCTGTTTTGGACTTTTTATAGAAAAGCTAGCTCAGTATCTCTGGAGTGTTTCTCAGTCAAGGTCATTCTTCCAATGTCTCAGTGAGCAGTCCCCCACATCCTTCCACACATACTAATCTCCTTATTGGACTGCCTCTTGGCAACACCTCTGACTTTCTCTCACAAGCACCTGCTTATTTGTTACACGGCTAGACTGAGGGGATCCACGTCTTCATCGTCTGCTTGTCTTTTAATTATGAATTATACATTTAAATTGCTTCTCCGTTCTTGCGTTTTATTACACACAGTTAAAAGAAGCCATGCAGCACTTTGAACGCTTTGCTGCTTAAATTTTTCTTCTCAAGAAACCCTCGTTCATCACTCTTAAGTTCTGTCTTCCATGAAGCCCTGGGACACAGACTCAATTCAGCCAATGTCTTTACCGCTTTGGAAGAGGGATGACCTTCTCCCTGGTTTCTAATGCCCCTTTTCTCATTTTCATCAGAGATCTCACCTAAATGGTTTTATTGTCTATATTCTCCAAGCATTCTGATTGTGGCTTTGCATGCAGCTGTTTCCTTCTGGGCTTCACCAGAACCTTCATCGGTGGTCCAACGATGGCCATTCAGGTTTTTTTCTAGTCTGTCCTTCAAAATGCTTTTAGTATCTACCCTCAGCCCAGTTAGACTGCCTTCTGCATCTTAATTTGCATTTGTTATTGAATTAGCTATACTTCTTAGGATCAATTTGAGATCTTCCTGTGGTATAATAGAAATGTATTGGCATAGAGTTTAGAAAGTTTGGAATAACAATTTATCAAGAGTTGGGCACCTACCAAAGACCTTCTTAGACATCATTTCATCATAGCAGAAGAAGGAAAGAAGAAGAGGGAGAAGAGAAAAGGATTGGGGAGGAATGTGACAAGAAGAGAGGGGTGGAGGGAAACCTACCCACAAAATCCTTTTAGTAAAGTAATAAGCCCGTTAATGAGGGTTAGATCTAATGGCCTATTCACCTATTAAAGGTTGCTGTTAATGTCAAAAGGGAGTCAAAATTCATCACACTCAGACTATAGCAATCCCTCTTACCCTTCTGCATGTGAAGATGTAGTAAGGAGGCAACATTTTGAAATGAAAAGCAAGCCTTCCTTGGTATATTCATCTTGTGTTTTGCAGCTTTTAGAACTGTAAGAAACAAATCTCTTCTGTTTCTATTCCATCTGACTTTCGGTAGTCTGTTACAGCCGTTCAACTGGAGGAAAACATGACACCAGCACCAAGATCAGGGCACCGACTCAATAATGTGCATGGGGTTGGGGAGATAGCTCTGTGGGTAACATGCTTGCCGTACAAGAGTGAGGACATGAGTTTGGACCCCCGGTGCTGTGTACATGCCTCATAGGCACATTGACCAATCTGTAATTCCACCACCAGGAAGGTGGAGATGCGGATCTCTAGAGGAATCTGGCTGGCTAGACTTGTTCAATCAATGAACATAGGTTCATTCTGGCTAGACCACCGGTTCAAGTGAAATCTCTGTCTCAGTATGTAAGGGAACCAGTGATAAGGGAGACACACAACATCAAATTCTCACCTCCACATGCAAACACAAATGGATGGCAACAAACATGTGAACACTTATACACACACACATGATACATTCACACATAATACATGTACATACATGTAATGAATACACAGATATAGATATTTGGGAACTAAGTAGTGTTTAGAAAGAGGGTTTAGAGGACTTTTCTAGGAAAATCCTATGTTACAGTAAGTGGACTACTATGGGGATAAATTAAGACTTTTTGACTATTGGGATGTAACATATATCTCTCATGCAAACAAGACATAAATGTTAGATGGCTTGATCTAAAACTATATATTTGTATCCTGTCAAAATCCATGTTAAAATTCTACTATCCAAAGTATCATTTTAGAATGGGGGCTTTTAGGAAGTGTTTGGGTTACAAATAGATTAATACCTTTCCAAAAGATCCCTGAAGGCACAACTTTATCCTCCTACCAATTGGTGAGAATGTAAGAAAGGACCCTTTGTGAACCAGAAATAAGACCCCACCAAATGTCAAATCTATGAACTCTACTGTTTTCTTTTTCTTGGACCCATCACCCTCTAGAACCATGAGACATATTTCTTTGTTTATAAGCCTTTCTCTCTCTAGCCATCTCTCTTTCTAGCTATCTCTCTACTTCTCTCTGTCTCTCTCTCTCTAGCTCTCTCTCTCTCTCAGTCTCTCTGTCTCTCCACTTATTATCCACTATGAAATGAACAACCTTGTTATACAATGTGTCACCACCATGATGCTCTATCTTGCCATAGGCTCATAGAAATGAGGCCAAGTGACAATGGACTGAATTCAGGAACCCAAATACATTTTATAAGTTGGAGTATTTTGTCACAGCAACTGTAAACTAACTATGCTTTCCTCATGATTCAGCATCTTATAGTAGGCCTCATCTCTCTTCAAAGTTCCACCACCTCCCCTAAGTACCATAGGCTAGAACAAGAAAGAAAGAGATCTAGAACAAGAAAGAAAGACATTGGCCCTCACTACCCTCACTATTGATTAAGGTACATGCCCAATTAAACAAAATAGTGCATGGAAAATGAAAATTGTAAAAATAGTTTAAAAAAATCTTCATCATTCACACACAACATAATGAAACATGGAAAATCAAAAACCTGTAAACATTCTAGAAATATAGAAATTCAGTAAACTTGTGGAATGCAAAATACATTGTTAAAGGTCTACCCCTTACCAATGCACAAGCCAAGCTGAAAACTGCAATTGAAACTAATAGGTTGGGTTTAAACATCATTTTTTTTAAATGAAGTTTCTTTACAAATTAATTGAAGAAAATAACTCCCACAAATCAATAAAAGAGAAAAACGGCACCAAAATATTGACAGGAGACTCAAGGACAAATTTATTTCACAGAAGGAGCCTCTGCAGCATAGAACAGATCTTATGAAAACACGCTCTGTCTCATTAGCAAACTGCATGAAAATGAACCACAATCCATTTTTCATAAGAGATTTGCAAAGCGTAGGTGTTGTGGAGCATAAGGAGCAGCTAGTGTACCTGTGGATGACTGTAGTGTATAATCCTGAGAAGACAGCACAGCATTCCTGGGAAAGTTGATCTTCTGCTGTGAGTCAGTCCTTCCACCCTGGACGCACACCCTAGAGACACATTTGGACTTGTACAAACATCCATCTCTACCAGAGGATGGCACAGAACAAGAAATCAGATGATAGATTACTGCATACCAGGGAAGTACAGCATTTGAACTGCTTATAGAAATAGAGATAAATGTCAGGAACATAATATTGAACCGAAAAGAAAAATTGAAGATGAGCATACAGCATGTTTCCATTTATATAGAGTTTTAAAACTTCAGCAACCAAATAGTGTATTTATTTAGGAATACACAGCTTAGTCTGTGAACTTATGAAGTACATCAAGGAAATTATGGAAAGAATAATTCAGCACAGTAGTACCAGTTAAGCGAAGGGTGACATGAGACTTGAGAGGGTGCATAGGAAACTGTAAGGTAGCAGCAATGATTATCACTTATTCTCCATGGTGTATCCAGGCAGGGATTGTTCAGTTGGTATCAACTGGTAGAGCTTGATTACAAACAACTACTTGAACAGTTCAATATTAATCCAATTCCCTGTATTTTGGTTGCCTGTATAGGTAGTTACACCAACTTTGCTGCCTTTGTTTCTGCTTGTGTGTCCTGTCTTGTGTTCCTTTGATCCTTGCTAGCCTTCTTCATATTCCTTCTTGTCTTTTTGGTACACATTCTCAAAATTATCTGCCAGTGGTTACCTTAGAGACAATGGACCTCTGGATAGAGGGTCTCCTATCAACATTTTACCATCCCCTCAAAGTATATTGACATTCTGCAAACTGTAACTCTTATTTATCCCATTTTCTCCCAACTTTGTGCTATTGCTGTCATAGATTTTCCCATTCCATAGACAGGGTTGCTATTGTTCAGAGCATTTGGAAGCATTCACACTTCCACTCATTCTGCTTTTCTCTTATCCTGTAGTTTTGTGCATCCATCAGATATCCCCTTTCCTTCGACCTGAAAAAAAATTCTTTGATATTTCTTGGAGTTCAGATATTCTAGTAGTGAATCATCTCTTTCATTATTTACTGTAATTATTAAAAGAGATTTTTTAAAATGTTATAGAATTTTAAGTTGGAAGTGTTTTTTAAATTGACATTTTAAGGACTGGATGCCTTTATGTAGTGATTTAATTTCATTTCTGTTGCTAACCAAATTCAATTTAGGGGAAGAAAGGGTTTATTTTGGTTATAATTCCAGATTACAGTCTATCATTGAGGGAAGTCAAGGCAAGAACTCAAGCAGCTAGACACATCACATCCACATTCAAAAGCAGGAAGAAACAAAGGCATTTTTGTTGTTTGCTAGGACAGGCTCAGACTGGTTTAGGATCCAGCCCATTACATGGTCCCATCCACATTCAGGGTGGGTTTTCCAACTTCAATCAACATGTAAGACTATCCCCCACAGACATGCTCATAGACCAAACTGATCTAGATGATTCTCCAATTGAGGCCCTTTTCCCTGGTGACTCTAGGTTGTGTCAAGATGATAGTTACAATGAGCCTGCATATGGAAAACAGTGTGATAATGTAAAATATTTATACAACATGTAATGATAAAACAAAAATAGTTAGATTTCCGTGTCCTTAGACAATTAGCACTTCCTTTGCTGGAAACCTTTGAATTTCTATGATGTAGCTCTTTAGTTCACCATATCTGTATGTGGTTGTAGACTATAGTTATCCTATTGCTCTGTAGAACAGTGGAACTCATTACTTATATTTTCCTATTTGATAGGTGTTAGCTTTTTCTTTCAGCATTTAGAAATGTCATTCATACATTACTATCCTCTATAGTAATCATCTATAATAATTAAAAACAGAATTAAGACTTACTGTTGGTCTCTGAACTCAATGCTTCCCCTTTTCTCTAGTTCTGTCTAATATTTTATCAGTGATCATATTGTATATGATTTTTATTATATTCTCGAGATTTCTGATGAAATCTTCCAAACTTCCGTTATTTTCTTCCCTCCACTTCAAACTCTTTGAACAACATGTTCTTTGCAGCTCATCAGTCACAATTTGCAATACTCTCTGATGAACTCAAACCTTTCAATCGATAGTTCTGAGAACCTGGCAATCTTTTTGTAAAGTGTGGAGGCAAAATTCCTTGTGGCCCTTTTACCATCTTTAATCCAACTTGTATTTCAACATTCTTTGCTTTGGATTACTTGGGGAATATGCACCTGGGTGTGTCCTTAAACTGGCTGGTGACACCACTGTATCACACATACCTGGCAGACACAATTTCTCTAGCCCACTATCTGTCACTGTTCCTGAGTTCCTTAGCTTTAAAGCTCTCTTCCTATGTTAGGACCGAGCTTGTAACTGGAAGGCAAATTAGACTGTTCAGCACATTGGTATTCCTAACACATTAGTATTCATATTACTAGTCAAAGCACATTAGTGTTCATAACAATCACAGCACAGGCAATGGGAACTGCGACACATGGGCTCCCATGAAAGCTTGAATCAACTGCCAGTTAGCTGTTCCAAGTGGGTGTGTTTCACAGGTCTGGAAAGCTCATGGACTTCTTTAAAGTCACAGGCAAGCTTTAGTTTTTCATCCCCTCTTCCTTCTGTCTCGTTGTTAGTGTAGGGCAGATGCTCTCTCTTGACTGGTGTCTACTGTATGTGTTCAAAGGTATTTATCACAAACAAACTTCAGTCCCACATCAGAATATGGCTAATAACACATCCCTACCATTCATTATTTACAACAGCAGAAGGAAAAAAAAAACCATGACTAGATGCCCCTGTGTGTGTAAGAAGAGAGCTCTGCCTGCACTTGTCACCGCTTCCTCAGCACCCAACAACCACTCAGTTGCTTTGCTTTTGCATTCGGAATAAAAGTACTCCATGGACATTTAACTATGCTCTCAATTGCTTTATTTCATTTTGTAAAAGTAGGCCTTATATTCTCATATGTCTCTACCAGCTAGATAGACAGCTGTTAAACTGTATGCAAACACACATATGAAAAGGTGTATGATTGTTCTTTATTGTGGGATGGCACTTTTGAAGAAAGTAAATCACCTTCTTTTAATTCTGCAGCTGTGACCATAGCGCTGTTTCAGTCCCAAGGGTGTTGCCCCACTTCACTGAAGGTATTCTTTGACATCTTTTGCAAGTGCAGATTCTGTTTTTATTTTGTTTATGGATTTTTAAAAAACTACTTCTCCATTGCTCCCTCACTCCCCACACAGGAAAATGCTTGACTCTATTGCTATCAGGTCTGATATCCCTACATATGCATTTTAGAAGGGCATAGTTAGTTGACAACATTTTCATAGCTCTCCAGCATCTCTACTTCTAAAGATTTGACCCATCCAGTTAGATCAACTGGCATGCACTCAAGGGTTAACTTCTTTTTCATTCCTATCTCAAGAGACACAAATTCAGGAGAGTCATAGCACTCTGGGACAAACACCTTCCCACAAAGAGGATGGCCAATGGGCAAACATCAAACTTTGTCTGATGGAGAGACCAGAGTAATTTGCATCATTTTACATCTGTGTATTTCTACAACATGGGATGGGTGTCACTGACGGGCTACAGAATGGATAACCTCTGCAGACAATACTTCCTACTAATACACTCTACCCTAGGCCCTCTCCTGACATAATTTTCTTCAAATGGAAATCACATTATTATCCAGCAGTTCCAAAGGAAAAGTTTTGGAATTTGATCAGTTACATTTTCAAATGAAGGTGATCACATGGTTCTTTCCTTTGTTTCATAATTGTGCTAAATTATGTCAACTGATTTTTTAATGTGAAGCCAAATTCAAGTTCTGGGAATGAACCCAGTTTTTATGATAAATTATCCTTTTTTGCATATTTCTGAATTTGATTTGCTAATATTTTGTTTAGGATTTTACATTTGTGGTTTTTCTTCCTTGTTATGTCTCTAAGTCTTGGTATATTATGTTGTGCTAAAATAGACTTGAGAAATATCTCTTCATTTTTTTATTCTCTAGAGGAGTTTATATGTACAGGGTGTTATTTCTTACTGAAGTATGGGAGGAATTCATGACAAAAGCCATCTGAGAATTTTGTTGTATTGTTCTTAATCACATCTTTACTTTTTAAACATATATCTGTTAATATTTTATGATATGCTGTGTTTAAGAAATGTTTTCATTTTACTTAAAATTTCAAATTTGTTACTATAACATTGGTTATAATGTATTTTATTATTTTAGTATTTAAATTACCCATGTTCCTGTTTTAATCACTGTGTTTATAAGTTTTTATCTCTTTCTTTTCTTGATTAATTTCTGGTTGTTTTTCCATTTTTATTAAACTTTTCAAAGAAGTGGCAGTTGGTCTTATTGATTTTTTTTCTCTATTGTATACATTTCAAAATTATTTTGAATTTAAACTTCTGTCAGCTCTGTTCCTGTAGAGACCCTGACTCATACACATGGATAGATCAAATGGAGCAAAAGAGTGAAGTGTGGACAGACCCCATCTTTGGATGACAGGTCTCTGAGTCTCAAGTTTGCAGACTTGCGAACTGAACTTTATTTTTCCTCACCTTGAAGCAAGAATCAGACCACTGGTGGTTCACTGGTTCTGGGAAATTCATGTTTTCCTCCTCTTTTCAACTTGCTGACAGAATAGTATAGTTCAGCCTCTGTAATTTTGTGACCCTGTTCTCAGATTCAACCTCCACTTCTTTAAATCTCTTGACCTCTTATTCTGTAAAACTCCCATTACTCTATGAACAGCCCGTGGCATCTTCTGCCTGGTTTACCCTCCTCCACCCTTGATTCTCAGCTTTGAGACCTTTTCTTCACTGACTGCTCTGAACCACTTTGCATTAAATCACAACTTGAGTGGGTGAGGGTGGTGAGTTTATCACAAGGTGCCCATTCTTCCTTCCGTGGATTCTCAGCATCTTAGAAATTCACGGAAGTGGCTCCAAGAGAATTTTCTAAAACTTCAAGCTTATCTCAGGTCATTATTTTTGTCTCTGGTGTCTTAGTATCTGAAGTCCTGGCTGCCTACAGAGTACGCTGGTGTGTTCAAACAGGTGTGTCTGATTTGTTGGTTTCCTTACCTGTCTGTTCCTTGGTGAGTATTTCTGGGAGGGTTAATCTGCAACAAGCTACATGACTCAATATTTAACCTGTGAATCCGAGACTTGAGGTCTCACCAGTTCAAATTATAATATGAATTCATTTCCAGTGATCAAAATTCCATCCTTTAACTAGTAAAATCAAAATTTATATTGGTTATTTTGAAAACATTCTTCTTATATTGAATTTATAAACGGAAAACTTAAGGTATTTTCCATGTGAACAGCTGTTCAATAGTACTTTTATAGTATAGTAGACCTAACTTAAATGCACAATTTTACATTAAACTCATATCTTCTTAATTTAAATCAATCTTTCCTTAGGAGAGATCTTCAGCAAATGTGGAACTTGTTGAATTCAGCATAGCCCTCAGTTAGTCAGCCCCTTTAGATAGTTTTTTTGAGTTACTGTAGATCACAAACTTTTAGCTAATGAAATAAACATAAGGAGAAAAAGCCAAAATTGAAAATTAGAATAGGGAGAACTGAAATGAAAAACAATTTTATACACAAACAAGTAAGTGGAGAAAAAAAATAAACATATGTGAGCTCTAATTAGATGTTTTCTTTCCATATTGCAAATCTATGATTACTTTTTCCACCAGAAATATGAAATACTTAATATCAGGCATTTTAAATGAATACAGAAGAAGATTTTGAAGTTGCCTTTAGCTTCCCCACAGATTCTGTCAAATCTAGAGGGACAGGTAGACGCCCATAAACTCAACCAACCAATTTATATCAAGATACATACTCAAACCTGGAACCAAACTGCCCATTGCAGACTGGTGATATCTATTCTGTCAGCTCCAGACAAGAGGGTTGAGTTATGGGAGGCCAGCTGGGAGATTGGCTCCCACATTTTACCCCAGGGTACTCTTGCAGAGTGAGGGATAAGAGATTTAGATAGAAGGATAGAGGGGAGAGGAACAGAAACACAGGATAGCATCGGGAGGGCCTGGATCCTTACCCACCGGCCCCTTCTGGCTCTTCTAAAGGGCTAGTTATAGGAATGCCAAGGGGTGGAGCAAAAGACCTACCCCCTGCCCAGCACAGCCAAGTGCAGACCCTTTCCAATCACCTAGTAACCATGCACATGGTCAAGCAATCCTCTAATGCAGCTCTTCTGGGTAAAGCAAGATCAGATCTCACTAGGAAACCTTTGTGGGCCTCCACATTGAGTGAGGCTGTTGCATCTGACAGCGGGGGTCAAGACCTAACCAGATGGAACTCAAATGCTAGAGGTGTTGGTAGTTAGTATTGCATTTTCAAGTGCTTATTTCAGTTTGAGTTTGATCTCCAAGGGCCAAATTCTCTCAGGTGGCTGAAGGCTGTGCTACTTTCCATTCCTTGGCTGTAACTCAGTGCCATTACCACTACCCCAGGCCAATGCCCAATTTCTCCATTGGGAAATTCAACAACCAAATCAAAGATGCTTTCTGAGACAATGTCTTTAGACACACAATTCCACAGGTAGGTGGTAGCTAGCAGTTCCTCCAAACATTTAAGCCCCACTTTCCACAATGTAGCTGTAATTATAAAAAAGGTAATTTCCCTGATCCCATTTCCTAGCACTACCATTGTCTTCTAAGGGATGTAATGGATCTAGTTCTCATCACTGGATTAGGAGACCAAAGTGTGAGTCAACTCTAATAGGAAGAGGTAAGGAAGTAGGTGGGCATATTCTAACCTCTCTATTATGTCTGCTGCCTGGAACGTTCTTGCTCAGAAAGACCTCAGAAGGTGCTTCTTGATGATGGCAGTGTCTCTTCAGTCTATGTCCCTAAATAACACATACTCCACTCACACCCCCTGACAACATTCTCACACATTGTCACACAGTCACATTTACACACTCACACATTCACACACACTGATAATATTTTTATACACTATCACACAGTCACATGTTTACACAGTAACACATTCACACACACTGACATTCTTACACACCCTCAGTCATTTATTTACACACCCACACATTCACACACACTTATATTTTTACACTGTCACACATTTACACACACTGACATTCTCACACACTGTTACACAGTTGCACATTTGCACACTCACACACTTGTATATATATATTCAAGCACTGACACAGGTACACACAAACACACTCTCACATATTCATGCATTTTCACAACCACATACTCAAACATGATGAAAAATATACTCTTACACACTGTCACACACATAACCACACTTGTATAATCACACACATTCACATAACACTCTTTTTCATTAACACATTCACATTCTCACAGATTTGCACATGAATGCCCTCACAATCCAATGCTTACACACTCAAACACACTGTAATACTCACATATTCATTCACTCTTGCATGCATATATTCACATATAGACAAACTTCCAAACTCACACATTCATATGCTCACACACACAATCAAACACCCCCACACTGTCACCAGCAATTCAAATACTCTCAAATGGTCTTATACTGGCTCAAGGATGCATACTCACACTATTAAACACACATACACTAACATGCACATTTGTATATTTGCACACTATTACTCAGTCTCAGAATTATACACACAAACTTACACTCACACATTTGTGAATACACTTTCACATCCACAGAAAAAGTTGGGGATGACTGTGCTGTTTGTAACCCCAACATTGGGAGACAGTTAGGTGGGAACCTCAGAGCTCAGTGAGTAGCTAGCCTATATGAAAAGATGAATTTCTAGTTGAGTGAGAAATCACAACTCAAAGAAGAATAGACAACAATGCCAATATTCTGCTCTGATCTCTACATGCACACTCATCACTGTGCACAGCTACACACTCATGTGAATGAACCACAAACAGAAAAAGAAAAATTATTACTTTTTTAATTCAACAAATGTGAATTTAGTGTTACATACCATTCAATACTTGGGAAAGTAATGAACATAATGTGGAGAAGTACAGTCTTGAACATCAGGAAATCACTATCTAGTGGGAGGAATAATTCTATTAACATAAAACTATGATGGCATTGCAATGGCATTGCCATTCACAGGATGGCATAGAAACATGAAGGGGTAAAGAGGCAGAGGACCAGCATCAGCAGTAGCAGTAGACCAACTCACCTACAAATACCCTGGAACATGCTACACCTCCCTAATACCATCAACTTCCAACCTTCTTCTGGCATATAACAACAACCTTGACACCACATAAAGCCATTAAATGGACAGTCATAACCATAGAACGTCTAGTTCATCTTCAGAAGCCAGAGCTGAGGTAAAAACGTTGGCCAAAAGACTGGTAACTCTGCTTTATTTCCAGCTCAGCATGGTATACAGACGAAGCAGAGGAAGACTCAGAAAAGATCTGTAGACACTGGGAAAAGCTCTTGTCCATGTACTCTTCAGGCCAGGGGAAGATGGCGTGGCAATATAACAAGGATGCAGCTGATAGGAACTGGGAATTAATCTTAACTCTAACCGGTAAACTTCTAAATAGGTTCACCATAGAGACATGGGCCTTAGAAGGTGTTTCTAGGCTGTATTAGGCATTTCAGCAGCATTCTTTAGTTAACACACATCGAGGAAGTAAGACCAATTACTATCCCTCATTTTTCAAGGGATGGAACTGAAGGCAGATAAATTTTGGTTCAAGATCTAGAAAGGATTGACATGGGAAGGAATATTGCTACAACTTTTGCTCCTCTCTCCGTCTCTCTCTCTCTCTCTCTCTCTCTCTCTCTCTCTCTCTCTCTCTCTCTCCAGACTCCAGACTGACAACCTCAATCACCTTTCTGTAGTGAAGAACTGTGTGTCTGAGCATTCATTTCGTATTGAACTCACCTATGCTATTCCCTTCACCTTTACCCAACTTCATGTAGTAATAGTTGTATCAATTTCAATTACATTTCCTGAGTATACTGTCAAAAGAGGTACTAATATGTGGTACTAAAGTTTACTAAGCCTAAGGAGAACCAAGCCCCTGAAATCTCAAAGCTCCAACTCAGTGCAGTCTTAGAGGGATGTGGAGTGTGATGCTGGAGATTTGTTTTCTTCCCAAATGCTAAGCACCAGAATGAAAATTCCTCATTTCCCTGTGTACTTACAATACACAAAGTAGAATGATTCTTATTTGTCAGCCAAACTGGGATATTGTGGTGGTTAGTTAATTGAGGAATTGTCTAGATCAGGCTGGTCTGTGGACATTCCTGTGAGGGATTGTCCTATTAACTGATGTAGAAAGATCTGTAGTTGGTAGTTTTTACTCTTCTGGCTTTTTGCTTTTTTGGGGGGTGCTGGCACCAAGCTCCCAAATAAATCACAGAGTCTTATTCTTTCTTATGAATGCCCAGCCTTAGCTTGGCTTGCTTATTGCCAGCTTTTCTTAACTTAATTATCCTGTCTATCTTTTGCCTCTTGCCTCTTGGCTTTTACCTTTCTCTATTTCTGTACACCTTTCTTTACTTCTTACTCTGTGGCTGGTTGTGTAGCTTGGTGGCTGGCCCCTTGTATCCCCCTCTTCTCTTCTCTTCTCCTCTTCTTGTTCCTTCTATCTCCCTCTCACCAGATTTCTTCTCCTATATATTCTCTCTGCCTGCCAGCCCCACCTATCCTTTCTCCTGCCTTGCTATTGACCATTCAGCTCTTTATTAGACCAATCAGATGTTTTAGAGAGGCAAAGTAACACAGCTTCACCGACTAAAACAAATGCAACATATCATTGCATCATTAAACAAATGTTCCACAGCATAAAAAATGTAACATATCTTAAAATAATATTCCACAACAAAAATCCATACATTCCCTATGTAGGGAATGATGAACTTTATAATATAGAAGAAAACTAGATGAAAGCAACCTAGCAAGAATCCATATGGTTATTCTCTATGCTCTTCTTGTCTATGAATGTAACTGGCTGCTTCCAGCTCCTGCCACTGTAACATCCGTGCTATGATGGACTGTAATCTGGGATTATAATCCAAATAAACCTAAGTTTCCTCCCTAAATTGCTGTTAGTCAGGATATTTTGTCACAGCAACAGGAATGAAACCAGAATGGAAAATTTCAAAGTAAAACAGGCTTCTTAATTTTTTATGCCTTCAAAAATCTGTGAGGACCACTCCTTCTTCACAGATTGGACAAACCTAGCCAACCTGTATCTCTACACATGGAGTAATGACTACAATACAGCTGCCAACTGATACAACCATGGATACATCTAAATTTTGGGTCAAAATAATCTGTGCCACTCGTTAACAGCTTGTCCTGGTACATTCACTAGCTCATTTTCACTCCACACTGGAAATTTCAGTTTAAACAGGAAATTAGTTTTCTAGGTTGCTATAAGAAAATGACAAAATCAGATAGCTTTAAGCCATAAAATGCCATGCTCTAATAGTTCTGGAGGCTGGACATATGATTTCAAGATGGAAAGTCAGGTCATTCCCTCTGAAGAGTATAGGGGAGAAAGCTCCATGCATTTTTCTTAGTCTCTGGATGTCTAGCAATCCTTGGTATCCCTTGGACTATAAAGCATCTTTCCAAACCCAACTTCATTCTCTCATGGCTGTCTCCCTATGCTGAGCATGTTTCTTCTCTCTGTATGAAGGCACTGATCACATTGATTGGATCAGCATCCATTCTCATGTTAGTAGCCTAAACACATCAGCTAAGAAAATTCTCGAATAGGATCACATTCTTAGGTAGGATTAGCACCTGCACATGTCTTTTGAAGGTACACAATGTAGCCCAATAACACAGTTGAATACACTTTTAAATTCTTGGTATTATTGTCACTTCCTGAACAAACAGACCTCTATAAGGACCAGCAAAGGGTATCTGAAAGAGAACACTGAAGACCCACAGAGCACAGGGATAGTTCCAACAAGGCACAACCCACCATGGAGGAAACAGTCAAGGAATACAATCTACATTCTTTATGGATTATCTTTCTACGGAAGCATTTGCATCTCTTGGATAAAGTGTCTGTAAAATCAGTTAACAAAGCCTTTTCTATATTTTTTTGGTTACTGCGTTAGGAAAAACATTGTCAGATGTTTTGCAAATATCTCTTAGAAGAGCCAGTGATCAAACACTTGTGGTTGTAATCTCCAGTGATGCATTAGGATCAGGAGGCCCAGGCATTCCCCTTCACAGGGCACAGCTAGATACATTCTCCGATGCATCTGGTAAATTATTCATATTGTTTTCTTCTGAAAAACAAGACTGCCGTTCACTACTTATCAGTTCACTTCGTCCTTGCTTCTTTCTTCTGACAAACACCTGAAAGAAATCATTGACAAGGCACTGTTAGCAGCTCCATGCTGTCACTTCATGGGTTACATTACCCCAAATATGTTAATTATTAACTGGAGGAGAATATGTGGTATGATATAAAATCACAGATGAATTGTTATATTGAAAATCAAAAGCAAATGAGGGAGAAAATATTCCTGCCTTCCAGCAACAAGTTTATATTTATAGAGTATTCCACACTTTATTGTTCAAGCTTATCCCATTAAGAAGCCTTGGGGCATATTCCTGTAATTTGAAGAATAATGTGTCTCGAGGCCATTTGTTTATTCACTAAGAGGGACATACAGAACCTCTTCTCTTAAATGTCATTTTGAAAATACCTGGGTTTGAGATATGTGTAGATCTGCCAGACTTTAATGGGGGGAGGAGGTTATTACTGCAATGTCCATGGAACGTTAATCATATTCTGTAGTGTTTTCAGACCCCACTAAAGTGGAATCCTCTTTCCTTTTAATGGAAGTTACACCCTTTTGAAAGAATTTCTTTACTTGATTCCAATAAGGACTGCTTATGTGTGAATTATGCACACCATCAATAGTTATGGTCATTCTGTCTTTTGTGAATTGGGAGAAATATATTATAGTTTGCAGTTTCATGTGTCTCTGTGCAGATATACAAAAATGGAGTCAGTATCTTGAATTAAGGGGTGCAATTTTTCATACTTAGTTCTTCAACTTTATTCCACTTAGATGTTTTAGGCATATTTCTATACTTAATAGGAATTTATTTTAATTAGTTTGGGGTGTGAAAGAAGCAGATTTAGGGAAATTCACCAGAGATATAAATGATGGTGTAGTTTCAGATACTGCTGTGATAGAAAAAAGAAATGATGTGTTTATGTTAGAATGGATTGCCCAGACATCACAACAGCCAGTGGTCTTTATATGCAATCAAATGACAAGCATTGTACCTGACTCCTATTTTAACTCCTTTACTCACAATAGCTTGGCTATTAAGGTAAAATGCATATTTTATACCCAAAGACATTCTGGATCATATTATTCCTTTTGTTTTTAATACAGGTTGGTGTATGTAATTTGGCAAATCAGTCAAACAGTTAGTGAGTACATCGGTATTATCAGTGTATTATTTTCTATTACATTTGTACATATTTATTCTTTTCGAACTCTAACTGATAGAAATCTCTAAACTAAATGAGGTCACCTTAGATGACAGGTTATCTCTAGAACACCTTTGTTGTTCTTTTAGCAGAGGAACAGTTAATAACAACCTCACCAATTCTTCACATAGACTCACTAAAGACCAAACATTTCATCATCTTGTTTTCTGTAACATGGTCTCATGCTCTCTAGTAAAAATTTGATCCTTTGCACTATTATTGCAATAAGATCCACTGATGGTGGTCAGGGAAATTAGTGGGGATTCTAAATCTGGAAGTGATTTCATTTGTACATGTTTCATAGTACTGTGGGTGACTTTGAGCTTTTTCATGATTTTATTGTGGTAAAAATCTCTCCTTGTCTGAATTAGAGGATGATTGTTCAACCAATTGGTGACTAAAAAGAAATAAGATCCTAATTATACTATATTTTTAGCTTAGGAGTTGTTGCATGTATTTGTATCATAAGATATCAATAGCCAATATTCACTGTGCCAGGCAATATCTTAAATATATTATAGGCACTGTTGCAATGATTTCCTGGAATAGGTATGATGCCCTATCTTTTAGAAACTGAAGTAGTAAAAGGATTGAAACAAAATCAGTCTGGTTTCAAAGTATGTCTCCTTTTACTATTTGTGTGTGTGTGTGTGTGTGTGTGTGTGTGTATGTGTGTATACCTCTTTATGCAGGTGCACTTGCCTATATATGTGAAGGCCAAAGGTTGACCAGTTGTCTTCACTTATCTCTCTCTACCTTGTATTTTGAGATATGGTCTCTCATGAGCCTGGGGCTCACCACATTGGCTGCACTGGCTGGCCAGTGAGCTTTCCAGGAGCCTCCTGTCTCTGTTCCCTTCCCTGCTCCTCTAGCACTGGGTTTATAGATGTGTGCTAATGTGCCAGTTTTTTTTACATGAATTCTGTGGTTCCAAACTCAGGTCCCCATGCTAAAGCAGCAAGCATTTCTCTTGCACAAGTACATCTTCGGAAGGTTGTATTGGACTGGATAACAATAACAGAGAAGCAAAAATGCTGAAAGGTGTACATAGACTTGGAAAAGAGAGAAACATATAGACAATTATATAAAAATAATTTTAAAAAAGTCTTTAAAAATAAAAATAATGCAAAAAAATCCACATAAAGATAAAAATAACACAGAAAGTCTGGATTATATTATATTGCCTTTGGGATTTTTAACTACAGAAAGACATTTGATTGTAAAGGCTGCTGAGTTAAACCCATATGTATATTTTAAAGGTATCTTGACTTCAAAATTTCGACCTAAGGATATGTTGCTTTTGAAAGGAGGCTCTGTTTTTGTCTCCACAGGAAGCAAGAGGCTATGGATTTGTTCCAGATTAAGATGGGTCAGATTTGATCAAGCCAGATCTCCTGAACTTTAACAGATGGTACCTATCAACAAAGGTTATAGCTGGTCTTCCCAGGACTTGACCATTATCTCAAATTTTCTCAGGGTCCCCATAAGACTACCAGTGGCCACTATCAACAAGAAGTAGCCTAGAATACTACACCCACATTCCCCCTCAAAAAATGGATTATGGATGTTTGTCTTTATTTAGGTTGTTGGTTACAAATTATTATTGGTCACAGTCAATTTCTTTCTAAAAGAAAAAAGGGGGATAAGATATATATATGATAGAATGAAAGGATAGATTATCGAATCTACTTTTAAAGGGCAACTTGTTTAAAATGTTTTAAATTGCTATGGATTTTAGTTTATTAATACAAATTTAAAGTTAATTTTGTTATACTGTATGTATATTTCTACTCTTGTTTAAAGTATTTTGTTTGTGCAACTCATTTGAAATTATAGTATATAGCTGAGAAATACAGATTAATAATTAGTCATTTATGATAATCAAACTTATAGTCATGTTAGGTAAGTTTTCTAGATATACATAGATATATTTCAATTAGGTAGGTAATCTTCAAATGCTTCAAAGACCTACAAAATATGGCATTTAAAATGTTTTTAAAAACTTTCTGGACAATGAGACATGTCTGCTCCTGGCAGCACCAATTTACTTCAAAGAGAAAGATGGGTGTTGAAGACACTCCATATGGAGTTTATCTTCTTCTTGGCAAAAATAGCCATTTGGGCTAGAAATTATTCCTTCCTGGACTGCTTGACAAAATGTTGTATCGCCTGGACATGCAGGACCCATAGGAATGTGAACACTGAACTTTGCAAGGTGAGATGGTCCTTTAGGTTCCTGCTTTGCAGAGGAAACTGTCAGACTTCTATAGGACACAGAGAGAAGCAACTGAGAGACTCTAGGCCTATGGGCTGAAGAAGGATGCCCCAATGTTGCACAGGAACTTTGAATGACTGTCTAGGCAGCCAGCTGTCTCTGTCATTCTAGATTTTTGGAAGTTGTGTACAATGCTCTTCCTGTTTACTTAGGTAATATTATATCCTTCTGGGGTCTTTGATGTAGTTGAAGACTAGATAGTTATGATAAAAGATAAATTATATAGCCGGGCGGTGGTGGCGCACGCCTTTAATCCCAGCACTCGGGAGGCAGAGGCAGGTGGATCTCTGTGAGTTCGAGGCCAGCCTGGGCTACCAAGTGAGTTCCAGGAAAAGGCGCAAAGCTGCACAGAGAAACCCTGTCTCGAAAAACAAAAAAAAAAAAAAAAAAAAGATAAATTATATATAAAACTTTAGACTCACAAATATAGGAAAGATGATAGAATATTTTCTTTAATTTTGTCAAATACAAACTGTAATTCTTGCTTGATAACTGTTCTATTATATGTAATTTCACTATGTTAAAGTTAAAACCTTCCTTTTTGAATAGATAGAAAAGGGGAAGTGCTGTGGGATGTTATTCTGTATGCTGTGAATATGTGTTGCTCTGATTGGTTGATAAATAAAATGCTGATTGGCCAGTAGCCAGGCAGAAAGTATAGGTGGGGCTAGCAGATGAGGAGAGTGCTGGGAAGAGGAAGGCTGAGTCAGGAGTCACCAGCCAGACACAGAAGAAGCAAGATGGCAAGGCAGAACTGAGAAAAGGTACCAAGCCACGTGACTAAACATAGATAAGAATTATAGGTTAATTTAAGTGTAAGAGCTAGTCAGTAATAAGCCTGAGCTAATGGCTAAGCAGTTATAATTAATATAAGCTTCTGAGTGATTATTTTATAAGCAGGCCACAGGACTGTGGGGGCCTGGCAGGACCAGAGAAAATTCCAACTACACAAAGGGAAAAAGTCAATGGATATAAAAATATAATTCCATTCAATAATAAGAGCAATAATTGCAAGAGTGTATTAATTGAAGTGTTGGGACCATCCCATAAAAAGACTCCTAAGGTCATTGACATAGCTGACTCACTGATCTGATCCATGTTCAATCACTAAGTACCACAAGTCTACCTCATAGCTGTTTTCACAACTAGTCTGCTTCAATCCAAACATAAAACACAGAGGCAGAGCAAGAGATGTGGGGAAGGGATTAGAAGAAAAGTCAATGAGGACGAGGTCAAGCCATGATCCTCACTCCTACCCTAAGAGCTACTGCATACCAGACAACTCACATACGTGACAGACTAGAGAACAAGAAATGAGAGTAGAAATGGCAAGGATGTAGCTTACACACAGAGAAGCCAACAAGGAAAAAAACCAAAGTTCCCTAAGGACCCAAACCTGAAACTCTTTAAGGATAAAATGGATTCTTCTTTTCAACATTTCAAGTGTGAATGAAAAGAGAGATACTGACAGATACAATGCTGATGGCTTATTCATTAAAAACTTAATGAACTCACCATGATAATAAAGATGGAAGTCTGTAGCCAGGAATTATTATTGCTTTTCTTTCAGATACTAAAATAAGGTCTTACAGAAGCAAATCCATTTGCATAAAGACCCACAGACAGACGTTCTTTCAGTGGCAGGATTCAAACCCAGATCTCTTTTCCTTCTCACATGGGAATTCCTAATTGATAAACTATACTCCTGTTTTAATAGTGAGACTATCTTTTTATCTTTTGGAAAAGATGTTCTTAGCAAGGTTGTATTTCCTGTATTATTCACTTCAGATAGCTCCCCCAGAGTGCTCTGAGGAGCTACCATGAACAGCCTCAGGAATAAATTTCTTGTGATTGCTGTACTAGGTCCAGAGATCTGTCCTCCATGTACCACACTCCACAGAGATCAGGTTGTTTGGTATATTCCCAACTATTCAGGTCAAAAAGACTCAGAAAATATCCATTCAAGCCTCCTGAAAAATCATTTTACTTTATTTTCTTTCAGGGATTAATCCAATTCCTTCATGATTCAAAGTAAATACTGGAGACAAAGAGACCACATCTGACAAGTTAAACATTCATTAGGACTGAGGAAGCCAACTTAAGTAAAGGTAGGATTTCATTAACCAGGAAAATTAGCTGCTAAACACCAGTGTTTAGGCTGTGAGTCCAAAATTTCTTATCGGTTGTGAAAGTTTGGCTCTTTATAAATAATAATGTGATGGCTGAGGAGTTCACAAAATACAGTCCTAGGAGCTCTGTGTACAAATGCTGTTTGTTCATGGGCCATGTCAGCAAAACATCTGGAATGACCTAAAGAAAACACCTGGAGACTGGTACACATCCCAAATTACCTCCTCCCCACCCTAATGTTTATTTTGTTTCTCTTTTTCTTTGTGACTAAAAAACTGTAGGTTGTAGTTTAGGAATCTACTAACCTCAAGTTATACATGCCAGGCTTCCTGAACTACTTGCTTATCCAAAGATTTGATGTCAAGCGATACAGTCTCACTGTGACCCCTCCCCCGTGCCCGTGCCCCAGTTCCTGTCCTGAAACACTGACCTCTAAGATGACAATATTAGTGATTAGATGCTTAGGTCACGAGAGTACAGCACACATGAATGGAATTTATCACCCTTATCGAAAGGTCTCAGAGATATGCCTTAGTCTTTGCACCGCATAAAGACATAAGATGGCACCATCTGTGAATCAGAGAGCTGGCCCTTAAATCTATCAGGATCTTGAGCCTGGACTTTCAGCCTCCAGAACTGTGATAAATGTCTGCAGATGGTAAGCCCTGCCATATGTGGCACTCTGCCTAAGCCCTCTGAATGGACTAAGACAACAGAGAATCTTAATGATTACATTTTTTCTAAATGTAAGCAATATGGAAAACACCTCACCTGGTTCAATGCATGACACACACACATGCACGTTTTCTTTGACCATGAGAATGCATAGGAGCCCTGTGCTAGGTGTGAAAAGGTGCCAACCCTCCTCCCTGTAAGACTTTGTTGCAGGTCCCATGGAGCCATCAGCCATCAGGCCCCAGTACTCAGTGTTTTCAGGCTGCTCTCCAGAGCTTCCTTACATAAGACCGTGAGCTTCCCTGGGACTACTCACTCTGGGGGCTGACAAGGTGAGGGTCTAAAGACCCAGCCATTTCCACGCCACACAGTATGACCCTAACAGAAAATAGTCATTCAAAGTTTCACCACCAGCAGTGTCTCTGCTGAGTTTCATTCCTTAAGTGTCTTTTTCTGTGACCTGCACAGCTGTGGGGTTTACCTGATTGAGATAACCTGGAATGAGGAGACAAGACGCACATACAGAAGTGCTGTGAACAGGAGGGGAGTTCACTCTCATGGAGATGCAACAGCAGCCGAGAAACTCATGAAACGTATTACATACAGCTGAGCAGGGAGGCAGGCTGAGCAGTCCCCGCAGACTCTACTGTGGCATAGAGGGTCTCTGTAGGAGAGCAGCTTCAGGCTGTAATCATCCAGGAGGAGCAAGTCGCAATTGGTACCGTCTGCACACACTGTTAACATCTCTACTCGGACCAGAGGAAGGCTTTACCATTCTCCTGAGCCTGACCCAGGTTCTGCCATTAATCTGAGGCATTGTGGACACTGACATATTAATATTTAGGTCAACAATACACATTCACTCAGAACCTCATCCTACTCCCTTTAGTCTCTCACAGAGAATGACCCCAAACAAATACACTTGTCCCAAATCCCGTCTGAATATCTACAATAGACATGTGTCAGATCTGTGGGCAGTTAATATGTATTGTTTGTTTGCATGATCTAACTTCCTTTGACAAATGATCTTGCAAATTTGATCCCACTCTTACTTTGCTCAGTGTGTGACCTCTGAGGTTTTTTCCCCTCAGGTTAATATCTAAGAAAAGAAGGAAGGAGATTTAGACTACAGAGATTAAAAAGAAGAGAGGAGGGATGCAATTAGAAGAACCGAATCAAGACTGGCATACATGCAGTCAGGTCAACCAGTAAGCCGGGGCAGAAGTTCTTCAACGCAACTACCCGTAGGAGTTACTTGGAGAGCTTTCAAATTAAGATGTGGATACACAGGCCCTATCTCCAATGGAGATGCTTTAAAATATAACATTTTAAGCAATATGATTTGGCAGAAGGTCATAATATAGTGAGTGGGGGCCATGAATTGTTGAAAAGTAACCGGATTCATACTTAGGCTACAATAGAATTGTAAATGGAGGCAAATCCTAAATTTTGTCTAGTCAAGCAAGATGCACTCTGCTTTATTTTGTTTCTAGGAATCACTCAATCAGTCTGCTTCACAGCATAGAACATGAACAGGTGGAAGCAATACGAGTGTACCTTCCTCCCCGGGGCCCTAAAGCAGCTTGGGCACTGATGCACCCAACCTGACCTTCTGTTAGCAAGGCAGATAGGCATCCTGAAACAGAACGCAGGGATTTCATCACAGGTGCTATATCCTCCTGTGTTCTGTAAATGCCCAAGAGAAGGTTACTGTAGTTGGCTTCTTCTCTTCTGGGGGTCTACCACCCAGCTTCCAAATGAAGGTATGAAGACTTCATATTCTTTGTTACAAATGCCCAGCCTCAGCTCAGGCCTGTTTCCAGACAGCTTTTCTAATTTAAATTATCCTGTTTCTCTTTACCTATGTTTGCCTTGGGGCTTTCTTTTACCTTTCTTTCCTTCTTTCTGCATGTCTTACTCTCCTGCTTCCTCTGTGGCTGGCTGGCTGGCTGGCTCGGTGGCTGGCCCCTAGTGTCCCTGTCTCCTTCTCCTTCTCCTTCTCTTCTACTCTTGAGCCTAGATGTCTCCTCCTATTTATTCTTTCTCCCTCTTATTTATCCCCACCTATCCTTTCTCTGCCTAGCTATTGGCTGTTCAGCTCTTTATTAGACCAATCAGGTGCTTTAGGCAGGCAAGGTGAAACAAATGCAACACATCTTTACATAATTAAACAAATGCAGCATAAACAAAAGTAACACACCTTTACACAGTTAAAATAATATTCCACAACAGATTGCTAATATCTTAATAGAAAAAAATCAGAGGAATCTAAAAAACCAGACATGATTCAGGAGAGTATTACTATACAAAAAAAAAAAAAAAAAAATAGAATAAGTTTCCGTAGAACACCTGGGATCAATTTTGACCTCAACCCAATGACTTTTGCACAGTTCATTCTCATTCCTCTCCTTCTTTATTTACATGAAAATTTGACAGTTCTTTGAATAGTTACATTCTTCAATAGTCAACAGTCTTCCTTAACACACAAATAAATGAAAATTGACTAATGTGACTCTGTTACTCATTTGCCTCAAGTGGTAGGCATGAGAGCAATGGGTGCTAAGTTTTAGTCGTGATCTATAGATTTGCTCCAGCAGCATGGTGAAGACATAGAGGCTGAGCTCCTATTTACCAAGAAGTCTGGGACCCTCAGCTCTACCAGATTTGCCAGGTAACTGGTTGCCCTCCAATGTTTGAGAACTGTGACTTTAGCCACCCTGAAGACACACAGACAAAATACAATTTAGAGCTGATCTCAGTAGTTAGCCACCTTGAGACATCTTTCTATATTAAAAGGAAAATCCACTTTGTGAATTTATTGTAATTGTGGCCAAAACATTCTCAGTTGATATACAGCCAAAGCCCCCAAAGAAATCAAAGGCGATTACACTATTCCCAATGCCGTAGAATCAAGATGTTTCTGTTGCTTTGAAGAAACTGAACTTTAGCCCTGAGGCGAAAGAAAAATTTCCCCAATAGGCTCACACACACAAAAAGACACTATGATAAGAAATGGTATGGTAAGAAATACTTCCAGCAATATTTCTGCAAGAAATGCATGGGGCATATTTTGTGAATCTCTGTATTGTATCTCCATCCAAAATACCAAAGCAAAATTCAGCAAAAGTGATTCTAGGGAGTAGAGTAAGGATGAAATTTAGACTACAAAAATCAATGATGTGTTGCACAAAATGTAAATGAAGAAGCAAACCTGAATATTGGTTAACATATTAGCATGAGTGTCTTGGAGTTTACTTGACTTGACTTTTCCAAGTTTTGATGTAAATGTGAGTGACTAACTTATTCAGATTTATCCAGTGTGTACTAGATAGTGCATAAAAATCTTGCCTTCTTTAATTTCATCATTGAAATAGAAGTCAGTGGCAAGTGTAGCTCATTACAATTGTGCTTTAGTGTTGCTTTGCACACCCTGGTATGCACACTTGTTCAGACAACCTTTAAAATGTGTTCCAAAGGCTGCTGCTTTTTAAAGAGCAACCATTAGCTCAGAAGACCTTGGTCAGAGGTGCTTAGCGAAGTCAGTGAGCATGGCCATCAGTGCAGAAAGGCTGAGCCCCACCATTCAGGGGCAGCAAAAGGAAGACGGCCTCTGTGTTGACCTAGCCATGTTACAAGACCCAGACTCTGACCTGGTCATTAAGTCTCACTGAGAAACACCACCACTGCCTTCAGTAATGTAGCTCTGCTCTGACATGGCTCAGGATATAATTTATGCTAAGCCCACACCTCCTCAAGTCTCTGGCCAATCTTCTTGTGTTTTGGCTGACTGCCAAACATCACACCTCCCACAGTGCATTTCTTCGGGTCTTTGAGTCAGTTACTTTAATTATCCTCTTCTTCACCTCAGATTTTCACGGAATCAATACCCATGCTTCCCTCTGTCAGTCCAGTCTCAGAGGAATAATTGCTTTTCTTTAAGTGAAATAATTATTTACTTGTTATCTCGATGCCTTTATCCTTATATGCTCTGGAACTGCCCCATCAATCACACCTTCCCCTTCATCCAGAATCCATCACTCTCCACTGTGTTTTCCCTTCTGTTTACAAACATGTCCGTATATTCCCTATCCTCAAACAAATCCCTCCTTTGATCCGGCCTCTATATTAAGCTTCCATCTCATCTCTTCCCGCTAGTGGGAAACTTCTGAAAATAATAGGCTGGGCTCAAAGACTTCACCTTGTAACAGCTCCTGATCTCCAGCTTATTTTACCTTGAACATAGCCTCCGCTTTACACTCTGCTGTGTGTTTTTAAAGGATGGTTTCAATGAGCCCACTATCTCAGCCAATCACTTCTTACGTTGTCATCTTCCTCTCTACATCTTCTGATGTTACGGATCCCTTTCTGCTTTTGAAATTTCCTTCACCTTTAGACAATGGCAACACTCTGCTTTTGTGCTTCAGTCTGTAACCTGAATTCCCAATTTTAAGAGCTGTCCACTAAGAGAAAACTCTTAGACATACACATGTGCAGATGTGCAGATATGTGTGTGTGTGTGTGTGTGTGTGTGTGTGTGTGTGTGTGTGTGTGTGTGTATGCCAAAGCTGGCAATCAAACACGGCACTGTACCTACTCAGCTAAAGATGATGGAACCACTGGCTGGCAGGCAAAGGCTGAGTCAGTGGAGTAAAGAGTGAGGTTGTGGTGATTTAACTCCCCTTGAAATAAAAGCAACTTCAATACCTTAGTTCTATTCCTGGCCCTTGTTTCTGAAAACTATGGTGATTTCATTAATCTTAATTTCTACATGGATTACATCAACATGTATTCACTTTTGGCCTGACTTTCATCAAAATTCAGAACAGAGTGTGCCTAATTTCTATTGTAATGATCATCCTGACAGTCCTTCAATTGCTTTTTATTCAGAGCTATCCCTATTTCTTCACCCACAGTATCTAGCATCCAGACACAATGCCTTGTCAAACAGTCTTTGAATTTACATATATCCCATGATATATATGCATATGTATGAAGACTTAAATTTGAACAACTATGTATCATCATAACGGAACTAATTTTTGAAGCACATTTGTGCATGAAAGTCGTAGCCAGTAGCTTGTAATTTTTAAAGCTGTGTGGAGGTTTGACTATTGAGCTATATTGAGTGATAAGGACCTAAGGCATTTCTGGCTCATTCTATCATTTCTCAAATATACAGTTTTGACACCCCTTAACAGCACAATTTTCTCTCACTGGTCAAGATCTATATTGTTAATATTCTTTTTAAAAATAAATTTTCTAGATTATCAAAAATTCACAGCTGTCATGTACCTGTGTAGTTCTGTAGGCACAGCTCAACCCAATAACTTCTTCAGTCTGCCATGTGGTTGTTGGATTCAGTGTTAAAGAATAACTTGAAAGACATGAACCTCTTAGTGTATGTGTGAGAGATAGAAATGTGTTCTGTGTGTTGTATTTATTCTCTCTCTCTCTCTCTCTCTCTCTCTCTCTCTCTCTCTGTGTGTGTGTGTGTGTGTGTGTGCAAGGAAAAATAATGGAAGATGGGGAAAGTAATGTTCTGTTTATGTTATCTACCCTACAAACACACTCCACTCCCTTATTACACACAACCTTTAAAAGTGGATCTAGTGTGTTGTGAAAGCATATTTGAAAATGGAAATTGATCTTTCTTTCAGCTGCATCAATGCCCTGTTATCATCCAAAAATCACACAACAGAAGGACAAGCATATAAGCGCTAAATAAGAATCTTGAGCTAAATTCATGTCCCAGGATTTATCCATGAGCCTACAAAAACTTAAAGGCTTAATGGTGTGTGTGGATATGCATATTTATAAAACTGATAACAATGGCATATTATTATCTCCTAACCTACAGTCCTCTCCATTTTTTGTGTGAATAAAAATAACAATAATTTTGAATGGCAACCTTTTTCACTCTATCTTTTTTCTTATACAATGGGTGTATGAGAAGGACCTTAGCACCATCTACATACATTCAGAGTCACATTTAAAATTAATTCAAAAGGTAAGTATAGTGGTGTATACCTTTAATCCAAGCACTTGGAAGGCAGAGACACACAGATCATTGTGAATTTGAGGTCAGCCTGTTCTACATAGCGAGTTCTAAGTCAGCCAGGGGTATATACCAACATCCTGTCTCAATTAACAAACAAGTAGAATAAATTCAAGTTAGTCTGAGCACTGGGGTCTACTCACTTCTATCCTAACTGGGTTTGATAATGCTAGGTGTTCTGCTAAATCTCCACTAAAGACAGCCAAATCAGTATTACTATTATAAAGAATGGGATATACAAAAATCAAATGTTAACTCAATGACTCAGAGGGTGAACTAAGCATAAAACTAATTTCATGCTCACCATCACTAAGGAAAATGAAAGAGCAATTAACATTGCTTACTGTTTTTAATGTGGTTGGCATTATCCAAAACAAGTTACATAAAATTAATTTATTTTAATCTGTGGACTCATCAATATGGATAGTACTATTAGTCTTATTATACAAATGGCACAGAGCAATCTCATGGCTGGAAAATATCAGGGCCAGATTTTAAATTGAGGCTAAAAAAAAATCCACTCAACGTTTAGCATTTTTTTTTAAAAATGCATCTTTCTCAAATAAAGCCAAGCAGCATTTTAATTTAATGGCAGTACCATACATATTTAATCCATCTATTAATTCACCTTTAGGAATCATCTTTTTATAACCCTGCTTAAAACTTCAGCAACTCAGCTCTAACTATTTCAAAAAAATGCAAGTGCAGGAAGCCAATATTTTCATTGTCTCAAACTTCCCATTCCACAAAAAAAAAATTTTAGGGAAAATATCTCAAATGTTCTGATAATCACCTAAACCATCTCTAGCCACAGGTAAACTGGTATAATGATTGCATTATTAATTCAGCCTGCCCCACAGATTATTCTTGAGATGGGTATGTGGCAAACTGAACCAATTCATCTTTGCTTTGGGAATTTGGAGACTAGTTCTCCCAGGGTTCCATAATGGTGGCATGTAAAATGTACAGACTTTTTCAAAGTCACATTCTACTATATGGATTTGGAATCTGCATAAGAGAAGAATGTTGCACGAATCCTAAAAGGTGTTATAATAAAAACCCGGACACAGATATCAGGGTGACAGCTGAAAGATCAGAGAAGCAGAGGAAGCCCCAGCTACCACCTCTTACCTCACCAACTCCTCAGCCTGACAGAGCCTCTGCAAGAGAGCAAATTCCTGTCTCCTCTCACCTTATATTCCTTTCTTAGCCCAGCCATATCACTTCCTGTTTCAACCTTCCTAGTGCTGGGATGAAAGGTGTGTGATCCCAAGTGCTGGAATTAAAAGTATGTGCACTACTGCCCGACTTCTATGTTTAATCTAGTGGCTTGTTCTGTTCTCTGATCTTCAGGCAAATTTTATTTGTTCAAAATATCACCAACAGAAGAAAATAAAAAAATATTTACTGTGATAACTAAAACAAAAGACAGAAAAAAAGGTACTGTACTGTGGTTTGAATATGTGCTGCAACATTCATGTAGTACAAATTACAGCCTTAGTGCAACAGTTTTGAGGAGGGGAGAACCTTCAAAGGATGATCCCATAAGCCACGTGAATGCCTTAGTGCAGGGTGGCTGGTGATGAACCAGTTCCTTTCTTGTGCATTCATAGATAAGCTCTAGCCATATGATGTTATGTACCATAATATGATACAGGAAGAGGACCCTCACAATGTGCCAATCTTTGATTTTTGACTTTCCAAACCTCTAGAACTACAATTCAAACACATTTCTGTTCATTTCTGTCCACTTTGTGGTATGGACTATAGCAGATGTTTTCACAAGGCTTCATCCCAAAGCCCACTATACTCTACCCTATCTGATTCCCTTAACCACTTAGATGTCTATATTCCCTTTGGGATAGCTATATAGTATCATTTTCCATCTTTCACCATCAATTCCAATTAATTTTCTAATACTTAGAACCATAACAACCCTAGTTGGCTTACAGAAAGACAACACTGTATTTCAAAAAGATGTGCATTATTTTCTATACTTACTGTGTCTCATATATGTATGTGTGTGTGTGTACTCTCATATGTATAGATACACTATATATATATATATATACTATATATACATAGTTTCTCACATATTTTCCATATATACATATATACATATATATGGACAATAATTTTAAAATGTTTGCTGAAATATTGCCTAACCATACCAACTATTGAAAATTCATCCTCTCAAGGGAAAGATGAAAAGGAATATCTTGATCTGACAGGACAGTAAAAGAGCTGGTTATACACAATTCTGCTCACATGAAGGTATATCTAGAGTCATGAGATTAGTTTCTGGAAGGTCAAAAGAATACTGACTGCAAATTGAGCTTGTTTGGTTGGTTTTGGGGGCTTTTTTTTTTTAAATAAAAAAATTGTTTTTGGCATTTCACCTTTGAATGCTGTCTAATTGGCTTGAAAACCTTTCAAAATAGATGTGGCCTCTTAGCATTCAGGGCCTCTGGGGCATTGACTATAAGCTGGGCTTGGCTATGGACAGCAAAGAAACTTGAAGACAAATAAAAGGCCCTATCCACTATGCATCTTTCTCTCAAATGCCTTGCTGAGGAAATTCATTATCCAGAAAGAGCAAAACATAAAATACACAAGCTATTCTACCACTGGTCAACTCTTCTAGTCAAATAGTGTCAGTCAGAAAAACAGTCAAAGAATATAAATGCGGCTGTTCAAATGAACAGGGACTAAGATAATACATTGACTGGGTGGTGAAAACTTGAACCAGAACCAACACTATGGAGTAAGAGCAATCTGCATGTTATTGAACTGATAGTTGGTCTTTCATTATCAAGAGTTAAATGTCTAGCATGCAATACTGGCCTTCCATTTAGTATGAGTATTTATTCAATAATAGCTAATGAGTTCTCAGTGTTTGAGCAGGAAAGAAAATAGAAAAAATATCATGGTAATATGAATTAATGTTCAAAAAACCTCATTGCATTTATAATTTGGGTGAATTGCAACTGATTCCCTTAAGTATTTGAGAAAAATCATTTGTTAGTTAATTGTATAGATTCTGCTGGTTTTTCTGAGGACACTTGTAGTCATTTCCATAGTCAATCACAGGCATACAGATTCAATGTACTTCCATTGGGCATTGATCATGAATTTGTAGGGGAAATGATGATGGAAAGGTCTATAGAATCAGAGGACTATTGTTGCAAAGCCAAATTTGGCCCTTACTTCTTTGGGCCACAAACAGGTAATAACTTGAGATTAATTTTATCCATATTATGATAATGATAACTTCATTTCTTTATTGCTAATAAAATTGGCCAAGGTGCCAGAAGAGTGCCCAGTGCTGGGAAGGTTGATACTCCATTACGCTAGTGCAAGGACTTCTCCAAGGTTCATAGGGACCACAGGGAGATAAAAGCTTTCAAACAACGGAGGTGCTTCATCAACCTGTTGAACATGACTGCAGAAGAGGCAGAGAAACCAAACAAGAATCTGGAAGCAAAGGCCCTATTCCTCAGACCTTGAAGGAGTCCTGGGTGCTTCTCAGGAGCAGAGATGCTGTCACCAAGGTCTGGGTTAAAAGTTGTAGGACAGAGGGTCCCGTGAGTTATTGGAAGAGCAAAGAAAGGCAGTCAGCTATAGTCCACTCGCTCCGGCCCAGTTTGCAACAACCACCTTGAGCAAGACTTTTCCTATATATATGTGTATATATATATATATATATATATATATATATATATATATATATATGTATGTATGTATGTATTGCTCATCTCTCTCTTCCTCCCTCATCAGAAGAGTCCAGTCACAGGAACTGGGTGGTGCAGGAGTGATAGAGAAGGACAATTAGAAAAACAAAATGTCATCATGGCTATATTTTCCACGTAAGTCTTCCAGAAAAGTCATAAGGCCTGTGAGAAATTTTAGCTAGGAACAGAATCATGAATACATTTTATGAAGTGATAAGTGGAGAATCTTCTGCCTTCTTTACCCAAATTTGGTTGCACCTCGACTCTCTTCTTCATTTGGAAAAATGACATTTTGGTTATTAGTTCCCAGGTACTGTCTCAAGGCTCCATGTCATGAACTCATCTTATCTTTAAATCTCCCCACAAGTCTCTAAGTTAACTGGAATTGTCCTCACTTTGCAAGCATGAAAGATGAAGCTTGAAGCTTGATATTTTGCTGAATGATACATGTGTAGTGAGGGTGAGAGCCCATATAGAAATCAGCTTCTCCTGATTCAAAGTCCACATTCTTATAACCAACCATGTACTATCAGTACAAATAAACTATTCTTAATGCATAAGTCAGTAAAAGAGAAAAAAGGTTTAAGAGGAAGTTATTTCATGAAATCACATGCAGAACATCCCAGTTTTGTTAGTAAAAATTCGCTTCTCTTTATTTTTCTATCAGTACATATAGCTATTATGAAATACGTTTTCATTGTTGATAAACAGAAAGGGCTTACTTTAACTGGTGTTTGTTTGAGAAAGATTACTTCCACTCACATTGCTCTTAATTTTATTACATATTATTTCTAAAAACAGAAGAAAAAATTATCTTTTCTTTGTGTCAGCTGACTTTTTTCCTTCTTTGTCTTTATTTCCTTATACTTAATTAGGTGACTGGTATTTCTCAATATTGTTCCCAACATTTTCATCACCTAAATTTGGCTTTAATTGGAACTCGATCCTCCTAAAGATGCATGTAGCAATCAAAGGACATTGATGTAAATGTTTTAAGATAACTGTAAGGTTCCATTTACAGATAAAGGTACCCGATCATGTTAGAGCTCATAAAAACTGATGCATTAGTTATATTCTATCAAAACATTACATCAAAACACGAGGGACTACGTGCTTTGTTTTCTACAGTGCTTGGGGTTGAACCCAGGGTCGAAAAGGAGAAACTAGAAGACTGGAAGTACAGAGGATCTCATTTTGCAGGCTGGTGAAGTTATTGTGTAAGATGGCTGGCTCCACAGCTGTGCTTCTTAAAATGAGTAAAACACGGAGAAGAATACATTTTCCATTGTGTCATGATACCTTTGTTTTACAAAGTAGGAAGAAATTCACTGCAAGTACCAGGATTCCACTAACAATGTTGAATCATGTAAGAAAAATAATACAAGATTGTAGCTAGAGTTTTCCTGCCTGGCCCACAGTCAGGACAAATCTCTGTCACCCTCCAGTCCCACAGCCGCTCAGACCCAAACAAGTAAACACAGAGACTTATATTGCTTACAAACTGTATGGCCGTGGCAGGCTTCTTGCTAACTGTTCTTATAGCTTAAATTAATCCATTTCCATAAATCTATACCTTGCCATGTGGCTCATGGCTTACCGGCGTCTTCACATGCTACTTGTCATAGCGGCGGCTGGCAGTGTCTTCCTCCGCCTTCCTGTTCTTTCTTTTCTCCTCTCTGTTAGTCCCGCCTGTACTTCCTGCCTAGCCACTGGCCAATCAATGTTTTATTTATTGACGAATCAGAGCAATTTGACATAAAGACCATCCCACAACACAAGATCTTCTTGCTGAAATCTTTTCTTCTTACATGTACTACTGTGCTTCAATTTTTCTCTTCTTTTGGTTACTTTCTCTTCTAACAGTTAAAAACACTGCATTCATTAGAGTAACATAGAGGGAGGAAAAAACAACCAGCCCCCCCTCATACATCCTGGATCAAGTTTATCTGTATTTTAATTCTCAATTTTATTTTCTTGACAGGGTCTTACAGGTGTTTGGCAAAGCTCTCTACCACTGAGCTATACACCCAACTCTTATTTTGTGTTTTAAATAATTGATTCAATTATTTTATTTTCTTATGCTCATTTGTGTTATTTTATCCACACTGGCAAACATCTATGGCACTTGTCTTCAGCCGAGGCTGCCCACTAGAATTGCCCTGGGAGTCTCATAAACAATATTGGATTCAAATCACCTATTCAGTGAGTGGTTCACACTGTTCATGGGGCACAGGCTTGGCATAAGCATTTTATAAAAGTTCCTAATGAGATCTTCTCAGCAAATAAACAAATGTGCAGTCAGTCTTCCTGGATTAAAGTGCAGCCCAAACTTTAGTCTAGCTTATAGAATGTTTTGTTTTTCTGACAGCAACTTTTCCATTTATATTTAATTCTTAAACACACTAAGTATTTATAGCTAGCCACACTACAATTTCCTGACCCTGAGAGAGTGCATTAATGACTCAGGATAATTCAATCTGCCTCCTTTCTAGGTGACAGCTGTCCTTAAACTAAGGTCTCCACAGCCCTTCCCTTCATGTCCAGGCTAGTCAGCCCAGGTGGCAGATGTGGGACGGTAGAAGTGGATCACAGAATTTTTAACATTGTTCCTGTTGGCTGCGACTACTCTACCAGACAGGCTCTCTGGACTTACGTTCTCACTGGTGAATTCTTGGCACTAAGATTATTTTAAAGGTGTTTTTAATGGAAAGTTCTAAGGTACTTCTCTTATTTTTTTTTTTTTTTGGCAGAGTTGGGAGATATTTCATTTAGATCAAATGGCCATCACATTTAGGACCAATGATTTACCTTAAGATTTTTGTGTTCTTATGCTTCATCTAATACTGTGGAGTTCCTGTAGTACATTGCCATAGCACATTAAGAACTATGTTGTAGCTGGACATTGAAAGAAGCACATGATTGATCTATTAAAGACCAGAGATGTGTTTCTCATATTTCCATTATTACAACGGAATACCTAAGGTGATCAAGTTGAAAACAAGGAAAGTATATTTTTATCTAATAGCTTCAGAGGTTCAGTTCATAATCTATTGGGTCTCTGCTTTGGGGTCAGTGATGAGGTAGTGTATTATGGCAGGGAGCAAGCTGTTCACATCTTCATGGCTGAAAACCAAAAATACAGGCAATGGAAGGGCAAGTAGTCTCCAGATCTCTTTCAAGGTGATGCCCCCAATAACTTAACTTCTTTCCAGTAGTCCCCTGCTTCTGAAGTTCCCACCAGCTCCCAATAGTACAACAGGCTAGGAATTAATGATTTCATGCATAGGATTTTGTGAACGCTTATCCAAACCACAGCAACAGTAAAACGATTTTCTGTAGTTCTCTATAATTAAGAATGTCTTTCAGACAGTGAACAAGTTACTTTAAGAGAGATAGTAGGGTTAGAAGCACAGAACTTTAGATGAGTGTTAAAAAATTGGGAAAGGTCTGCTCATGCATTGTGAAATGCTGGGCTGGAGGGGGGAGATCCTAGGAGAGTAAATTCAACAATACTGCAGGAGCCAGGGTTTGGTGAGTTTCCAGTGCATGGAAACAGCTCTAAAACCACAACTGAACCACGGGGTGGGAAGATGGCGGGAGATGAGGCTGGAAGGTGGGAAAGTGTATGTGTGGGCCATGGAGAGGAGTTTAGATTTTATTTAAAGTGTGCTGAGAGTCTGTGAACGCATTGGTGAAGGTTAATTTTCTGGTTCAACTTGACTAGGTCACAGGGTGCCTTCATATTCAATGAACCATTATTCTGAATGTTTCCCTGAGGGTAGTTTAGATGAGATCAATATTTCATCCAGATAACTGAGCAGAACAGATTGCCTCCTCAGTACAGGTGAGCCTCATTCAATCAGTTGAAGCCCCAAATAGATCAAAAGTGCAGAGTCTTCCTCCCACCTGAAAAGGATTTCTTGTTGTGAATATTATTTTAACGATGTAAAGATGTGTTACACTTGTTTATGCTGTGGAATATTACTTTAGCTGTGTAAAGGTGTGTTACATTTGTTTATGCTGCATTTGTTTAATGATGTAAGAATGTATGTTTCATTATGTCAAGATGTGTTGCATTTGTTTCACCTTGCCTGCCTAAGGCGCCTGATTGGTCTAATAAAGAGCTGACTGGCCAATAGCTAAGTAGAGAAAGGATAGATGGGATTGGTAGGCAGAGAGAATAAGTAGGAGGAGAAATCTAGGCTTGACAGAGAGGAGAAGAAGAAGAGAATGAGGAAGAGAGGAACATGCCAGGAGCTAGAAGCCAGGCAGCCACCAGACAGACAGACAGACAGACAGGAGAAGCAGTGCTAGCAAGATATACAGAAGGAACAGCAGAAAAAAGCCCTGAGGCAAAAGGTAGCTAAAGAGAAACAGGTTAATTTAAGATAAAAGAGTTAGCCAGAAATGAGCCTAAGCTAGGACAAACACTTATAACTAATAGGAAATCTCCATGTCATGATTTGAGAGCTGGTTGGTGGCCCCAAAGAAAAAGGCTGGTATAGATCCTTGTCCTTATGGCACCTGAAATGGAACACTGACTTTTACCCCTGACTTTCTGAATTGAACAGAAACATGGCTTTTCATGGGTATCCGGCCTGCTAGCTTTCAGATAGGAACTAGGTCACTGGCCTGGTTCCATAATCATGGGAGCTAATTCCTTACAGCTACCCCTCACCTCCATTGCCACCCACATTCATAAATTTTTGACATTGTGTGTGTGTGTGTGGGGGAGGTGTCTCTGTTCCTCTAAGAAATTGAATGAATAATCTAATAAAATAGAATGAAGATTTTTTAATTAATTTTTGACTAGTATATAAAGAAATAAGCTTCATTATGACATTTTCACACACACACATATATGTACATATATGTGTTATACTGGGTTCTAATGAATGGAGATCTTTTAAAACAGAGTGATATAATTTGGTTTTACTTTAAGAATAACTGATCGCATTGTGGCCAGTAGCAGACAGAGGGAGGTGTAGATATATCACTGTTTCTGGATATTCTTTGCCTCTGCCTTACAGAAGGTTCAACCTGTGCACAGAGAACAACTTTAACCCCTGACTTGACTTAGCTGACAAGTGAACGGAGTAACACACCTCATGTGCAGAGAGCCAACACACAGCTCTGCCATTTTCCCCTTGCTCTTGACAACAGCCTTTCCAAAGAGACGTGGCTCCTTTAGCCAAGGTCCTTGAGTAAAGCAGATGTCTTGACTACAGCATAGCCAACATGTAATCTGTGCAAACAACAGACTTACCAACATAGGTTGGTAATGTTTGTTAGATAACATAATATTGGAATGTGCTGAGTGATGTGGACCAATCAGAAGGCTGCGGTGTTTCTCCAGGTAAGACATGCTGTGATTTATATAAGATTAGTGCTAATAAAGATAAATACACACAGAGAGAGAGAGAGAAGCTGAACATGGTTTGCATATTTGGATAGTAAATTTTCATGTGTTGACTTGGCTAGACAATGGTTTCCAGTTGTTTGGTTAAATATTTTCCTTGGTATTTCTGTGATTGTGTTTGGGGTTGTGCTTAATATCAATCATCTATTGGTTTTAAGTAAAGCAGATTACTGAGTGTGTTGCAAGCACGCTTCAAACACTCAGCTGAAGGTCTGCAAAGCTGAAATTTGAGGCTCCACAGACAAAAGGAATCTACAACCTAAAAAGCCATCTTGAGTTTCCAGTTCTGTAATCTGTTCTACAGGCTTCAGATTTGCCAGCACCTACAGTCAATTTCTTGAAGAAGTGTGTCTCGTCTATTCCTGTCTCTGTTTTTTTCCCATCTGTGGTGAACCAATGGGATACATTTGTTTTTGGAAAGCCCTGACTATACCTGTGCAGAGCAGAAATATTTTTCTGAAGATTTTGGATACAAGGCTGGGGGGCATGTTATGGCTCATAGGTTATTTCCCTGTGTACATCAATGGATAGGCACATAACATATGACACACGCCCATAAAGTGTGGTTTTATTGAATTAAACAAACTGAATCTCTAATTCTCAATATTTGTCCTGAGAACTTCTGTTGGTTGAACTCTTAAACATCGGCTAAGAAAAGTCCTAATATGCATTATTACAGAATTTCACTGGTAAAAATAAAAAGGCAAGAAAGTATTATCATTCTTTCTGAGCTTTACGGAAAATGTGATGTCTAAGAAAACTCTGAGAAAAAAAGGATTCCTCTGACCCCAGATACTGATTTTGTACATTATTTAGTAATGTGCACCAAGAGCAGCTCACTGTCATCCCCATAACCATAAAATATTACTTTGAAAATGGTAAAAAGGTGAAAGAAATATCAAAAAAAATGTGCTGTGTCTCAGAAACTGCCTGTGAATTACATCTGCCTCTCCTAGGCTCTGCACATGTGTGACAGACAGAGGACATAAACCAGCAGCACCCACCCAGCCCCTGTTCAACCCAGAGACACACTGCCATTGGTTTGCCATGGAATACTAGGAGTCTCAGGCACAAACAATGGGTTTAAGAATTGTGTGCTTCTCAGCATTATTCCTAGTAGCCAGAACCTGGAAACAACCTATATGCCCCTCAACCGAAGAATGGATAAAGAAAATGTGGTACATTTACACAGTGGGGTGTTATTTAGCAGTAAAAAACAATGACATCATGAAATTTGCAGGCAAATGGATGGAACTAGAAAAAATCATCCTGAGTGAGGTAACCCAGATTCAGAAAGACAAACACGGATGTACTCACTCATAAGTGATATTAGACTCAAAGCAAAGGATAACCAGGCTACAATCCATAACCCTAAAGAAGCTAGGCAAAGAGGAGGGCTGTAAGAGGATCATGCTTGAATCGCCCCAGGAAGGGTAAATGGCTGTCTTCTTGAGTAAAATGGGGGAGGGTACAGGGGAGTGGTTGGGGGGTCGGAACATGAAGGATCAAGATGGCCTAGTTGGGGCAGGGAGGAAGAGGGAGAGCAATGAAGGGGATATCTTGACAGAGTGAGCCATTATGGGGTTAGAGAGAAACCTGGTGCCAGGGAAATCCTCTGGAACCCATAAGGATAACCCCAGCCAAGACTCCTAGCACTGTCAGAGAGGGTGCCTGAACTAGCTTTCTCCTACAGTCAGATTGGTGACCACCCTAATTATCATCATAGTACCTACATCCAGTAACTGATGATGGAAGCGGATGCAGAGACCCACAGCCAAGCACTTGGCGGAGCTCCTGGATTTCAGTTGAAGAGAGGGAGGAAGGAATTATAGGAGCGGGGTGGTGGTGGTCAAGATCATGATAAGAAAAACCACAGAGATAGCTGACCCAAGCTAGTAGGAGCTCATGAACTCTGGACTGACATCTGGGAAACCTGCATGGCACCAAACTAGGCCCTCTGAATGTGGATGACAGTAGTGTGGCTTGATCTGTTTGTGGGGCCCCTGGCAGAGGGACCAGGGACTTAGCCCAGGTAATGAATTGGCTTTTTAGAACCCATTCCCTATGGTAGGATGTCTTACTCATCTTTGATCCAGAGGGGAGGGGCTGTAGTCCTGACCCAACTTGGTATGTCAGCCTGTGTTGACTAACCGAGGGAGGCCTTACTTCCTATGAAAAGTGGATGGGGGTGGGGTGGGGTGGGGACATGGGTGGGAGCAGAAGGGGAGGGAGAGGGAAATGTGGTTGGTATATAAAATGAAAAAGAATTTTTAAATAAAATAAAATGTAAAAAAATAAAAATAAAAAAAGAGTTGTGTACTTCCCCTTCATGTCTACCCTTGATTGACATTTCTGCTCTACTGAAGATGGAAGATAATATGCATCCTCAACCCTCACAGGCAAAGCAACTAACAAAGTTTTTCTTGAGAGGTTCACTCATCAGCACACTCCATCACATATTCTGCAGTGATGGGCTGTATTCTCTGAGACATGGTTTGTTAGGTGGTTTGATTGCATGCAAGCATCATTGAGGGAACTACACAAACCTAGAAGGTTTAGGCCAATCACTCAATGAAATTAATACCAGATGTGCAATGCCAGTAACATGACAGATTCTGGCATCATAAATTTTATGAGTATAAGTGGTCTCTAAAATAACAAAAAGTTCCTTAACTAAATACCTAAACTAGAAACATAGAAATATATAATCATTGTCAAATATTATATACCATATGTGATTTACCCATTCTAGCACAGGGAGGTATAACAGGAACAGATCTGTCTCATACCTTGTTCTCTTGAGTAGGCTGGCAGCTCAGCCATCATAAACCTAAATTGAACCCCATGTTAGATGAATGATGGATATTGATTCACAGATATATCAATTATTTCTGAGCAAACCTGGTATCTTTCAAAAACAGGATAAAGCAAAGAGGAGTAGGTATCATATAAAAGAAGGGGAAATGGACAGATTCATTTGCATGGTGTATTATTTTAATTTTCTGCTGTTGCAATAAAACACCCTGACCAAAGCAATTTAGGGGAGCAAGTGTTTATTTGACTCACAATTCCAGTTCATCATTGTGGGAGAAGTCAAGCTAGAGCTTGAAGCAGCCAGTCACAGTCAAGAACACAGAGAGAATACGTGTATGCATACTTACTCAGCTCATTTTCTCTATGTGTATACAGTTCAGGAACCAACCCTAGGGAATGGTACCACCCACAATGGACAGGTCCTCCCACCTCAATTAACATCAAGATGATGCCCTACAGACATCCCTAGGCCAGCCTAATCTGGAGAGTCCCTCATTGTGGCTCTCTTTCCAGGTGATTCTAGACTGTGTTGAGTTGAAAATGAAAACTAACCGTCACACTTTGCAATAAGGAAACTCTTCAAGTGAGTTCATGGGCTCTGGCAAGGCGAGGCACAGATGGGTCTACTGATAAAATTTCTTCACTTTGCTATAATCTCCATGGCTTAAAAAGTGATATTGCTAAAGACATGACACAAAAAGAGTACACTTTATCATGCACACTTTTAATGTTGGAGTGCCTGTGCTTTTAGGAAGAAAGGCTATTTTAATCCCCCAAAGCTGTGAACACCTGGGATATTTGGAGTTTCTCCATTGGAATTGTATCCAAACCCAATTTACCAATCATGTAAGTGTATCTGTTTCATTGCATATATTCACAAGTTTTTCCTAACCCAACTTATTTAATCTGTTTTTTTAGGTGTTAGGCTTTAAATAACTTGAAGGTATTTCTAAAACTAGAATTCAGTATTAAAATACAAACATTGGATATTGTAATAGAATTTTTTAAGTGTATATTGGATTCGGAAGAAGACACTCTGGGAAAAGTTAGAAAAACTGAGATAAGCCTGAGACAAGTGGCTTCCAGGGAGTTTGTCTTAGGGCAGCTCAAACTGTTCTCAGTAAAAATGTGGAGTATGGCTCTAATTTTTGCCATTTCCTTAAGAAAGACAGAGCATAAAAAAACTCACTTCTTTCCCAGAAAGATGAATCTAGACATGAACCTCCTTTGCAGGGGCCTGTGAGCTGTCCTCTTTTATAGTATTGGTCAGTGTGAAATAAAATGAGGTAAAAGACATGGACTCAGACAGGTCTTGAAAGAGGAGAGCAGAGCACCATGGATAGAACAGGACTGCCCAATCCCTACATACTGTATCAAAAGAGGCTGTATCAAAAGCAACAGACTCATCAGTTGAGGCAGAGTTGGCATTGTGTCAAGACTGGAGCTATGATGTTCATCTAAGCCTAGTCCTGCACCCTAAAAGAGAAGAGATAGATACATCTCTTCTAAAAGGAAGAGACGGTATATGGCACATGTATGAAGATGATGACACATGCTGGAGACTGAACTCACTGTGCTAGGAGAGAGAGAGAGAGAGAGAGAGAGAGAGAGAGAGAGAGAGAGAGAGAGAGAGAGGGGGGGGGGGGTCTTATTGTCTCACAGGAAAACACCAAGCATTTGTCACTTGAGCTGTTTGAATGAACTGCTCCAAACTCTAGAATAAGTCTGCTTTGGGGGATCATTGCAAATAACTTTGGTAGGTAGAGAGGGTGCCTTCCTATGGAGCAGAAGACAGAAATTTTCACAACGTCTAAGATACTAAAAGCCTTATTGGCACAAAGGTTAAGCAAATTTGCTAACAGTTCTTATAAAAATTGGGTTTCCTCAGCTCAGGTTCAGTATGGTCTCAGTTTCTCTCTGGAGACTCCTAGCCAGCATTGAGCCCCTTGGTTGAGGAGAACCAAGGTAACAGGAAGCCTCTAAAACAGGCTGTGCTGTGAGAAACATCCTTTGTCTCTGATTCAAGAGTCACCTGTCTTCTTATGGGGTGCCTGAACCTGGCAGGCTTCCCTTTTAGCCTACAAGAGGGATATAATGTTAGTCCTTTCACGGTTCTTGACAGTCTATAACTTCTGAAAAGAGAATCGCATAGTCTCTTTATAAACTCTCAGAGCAAGGTTTTATTCATAAAGTGACCATGAAAGCAGACATACACCTATGAGAAAAAGATAAAGCGTGAGGAGAAATAAAAAGCTGGCAGGTGCAGAACCAAAACCATACTCAAATGACTTACAAAAGAACAGCAGGCAGAGACAGAGAAAAGAGGGAGCCTGTGTGTGTGTGTGTGTGTGTGTGTGTGTGTGTGTGTGTGCGCGCGTGCGCGCGTGCGCGTATGTGTGTGCATGTACGCATGTGTGTGCACGTGTGTGCGTGTGTGCATGTGTGTGTGCATGTGTGCATGTGTGTGTGTGTAATGTTTAGACGTGCATCCACACGTGTTTACAGATAACACTGTCTTCATTAATTCACAAACAAGTTAGGAACATGTGCATCTAAGAGCAAAACTCCATTTTTTTTTGCTAAAATTTGTGTTGTGGCCATGTACCTGTGTGCATTTGTATGCATATGTACACATAGGTGTGCCTGTCTGTGCAGTTGTGTATGGAGGCCAGAGGTGACAACGGGATGTTTTCTTCCAATTTGTCTCCATCTTAATTTTTGAAACAGTGTTAGGATAAACGGGCTTGCCAGAGAATACATGGGATCCAGCTGTCTCCGTACAACATGTGTTACAGATAAGATACTTCTACACCTGGCATTTCTTATGTGAGGTCTGGGGATTTGAACTTAGCTCCTCACACTTCCACAGTATTTACCTGCTGATCAAATCCCAGCCCCCCAGAATTTGAAGCCTGAGAAATGTACTCCTCAGGCAAGATATCGAACACCCACATTAGTTGAGTGGAAGGTGAAGTTATTTAGTTTTTCTCTTCGTTTTCCTCTTTGGTGAAACCTTCAAGAGGAATGACACTATATAAAAATCTGGTCTAAAACTGTCTCATCCATTTCCGTTTCACTGGTTTTTTCCTTGAAAAGAAAAACAGAAGCCCAGCAGCAGATCTCACGCCAACTTCAACATCATCAATTCTCTGTGCTTCCTGTTTCCTACTCAGACCTGCCTGTGCTCTGACCTTCCTTTGAATTTAGTTCCAATGAGTTTGTACTTTTATCTCATGGTCAGTCTCAGGGACCTTCTGGAGCGCCCCCACAGCTTTCTAGGGTGCCATTTCATGAAAACTCCAACCATTCAGTCTCCTTTGCACACTCAGCATCTAAAGACCTGGAAAGGCTCACATCTCACGGATCTCAGTCTTAACACACTTCCCTTGGACTTGTGTTTCATTAGGAGAATTTTTGCATATCGGCACTAATGGGCAAGGAATATAAGTTGAGGGAATGCTTAGTGTTTTGAATTGGTTTGTTTTGCTTTGCTTTGCTGATCTCTAGGCTCTGTCCTTACAGCATTTGCTGAGAGAGCAAACCCTAGAAGTCTCTATAGCCTCGTGGGCTGTGGAAGGAGATCCACAAAGTGGAAAGGAATAGTACACTTCCAACAGAAGGTCAGAGCTAAGCATTCCAAGGCACCTTCCCCAGGTCTTACAGCATATCACATGGGGGCCATTCCCTTTTTCTCATTAATGCTAGGTTTAGGAGGTGGCAGGAAGATTGGAACCTGTTTATCCTCAAAGTGGTCAGAGCTGGCCAAGAGCAATGTTTCTCAAGCCCCCTTTCTCTTTCATCTCTGTTCCTGAGAACACTGATTGCATATATCTGTCCACACGCTTAGACCACATGCTCTTTACAGTAGACCCGCATAGCAGCGTTTCTAAGTGTTCAGGCATTTGTTCACCTTGCTCAAGCATCACACAGACGATCTTTCTCATGACAGGCGGCCTTCTCAAAATCATTCCTTTTGACTTTCCATCTCCCCACTGTTCCTGTAAATTTGTGTTGAATTCAATTCTCTAGGGAAACACATTTTTCTCTAAAAGTGATTGCAATGAAGAACCATTTTGCTTACTTGCCCCATAAAAAGTAAATTTAAAATAATGTTTGTGCAGCAGAGCAGAAGCCCCTGGGAACACTGGTTTCTCTCTCCTCCTCGTATTGACTTTCCCAGGAACCTGTTATTACTGCAGCTTTATGCAGCAGCTTTGGGAGCAGAGCAAACCCAGAGTGTCTTTTCAAGGCTTCATTGCAGTCAAGACAATCTCCCTAACATCTTATTTCTGCGTAGAAAGTCTCCAGTCTTCTCTTTCTGTTCTAACAGCGACTCCTTGTGCTTTAGAATTTCTGCCCCTCCCCCCACTTGCCCTAGGATACAGTGAGACTTAAATTTTCCTCCATAATAAAACCTCTCTTGGTCCGTGTTGCCAGCTTGGCATCACCCTGAGCTGTTCTTCGCTGATGCTCCCCTAATGAGGGGACTTCCACAAGTCTGACGTCGCAGCTGTATAACACAGGCTGTCTTAAACCCACATAAATAGTATGCTTTTAATACCTTCTATCTCTCCACCACCAAGAAAATGGTTCCTTTAGTCATTCAACAAACAGATCAAGGAAGCTAGATCATTGTTAGGCACCAGAACATACAGTGTGCTCCCATGCAGCCCTATTTTCTTTGGCTTACAACCTGTCAGAAATGGAGCAGGTGCTCGTGATTTGTTGTTGTTACACATAATTGATTGCTAATACTCCAGCTCTGACATGTCAAACCCATTAGTCTGTTGGAGGCTCTTCTTGTTTATACATGTTTTATCTTTCAATGGATATTTTATCTAGGGTAAATAAACTCTGCAAGGCTAAGACTTTTTCATCAAGCTTTTATAAGTGATATCAACCTTTTAACATGGATTTTAATGCTATAAGCCATTTAAGAGAGTCATGTCAGAGTGGAAATGAAAGAATGAAGATCCATCATTGTGAATGTCTGAGCTTTGTCACAAAAAGAAAAAAAAAAACTTCTGGTTTTGGAATAGCCACTTAACCTTTAAATTTCATTGCCTTTGTCTGTTAAATGCTGGGGTAGAGTGAAGTCAATGTTCTCTTAACCTTCCCATCCAAAATGCAATGATTCTGAATCTGAAAGCAGTTCAGGTATGAAATACGCTCTGAACACATTTCTCACGGACACTCAGTGAAGGGGAACTCTTTAGCCTGCAGATATGGGAGGTTTACAGTCTGGAGAAATCAGAAATTACCCTGAGATTCTGGACCATGGGCAGCCCAGGGGGATGGCCAGACTGGTCCATGGGTGTGGAAACTGCTCCAGCTCCTCTTTCCACAAGATCAGGGTCAGTGTCATTTAAAAGACCATGAGTCCACTATGTATACTCTCTGGGGCCATAGGTCCCAATTTACTAATAAAATTAGGCTTACAATTACTTGATGACCTAGGCATTGCAGTTATATTTATTATTCAAATCTAGGTGGAGGAAAATCTATGAAAAAACATAAATGATAGAAATGGGTCTTCTCTGGTATCCTAGGGGAGCTGCCAATCCTCATGTGGCAGTCTACTGAGATCCAGAAAAGTAACCTTGAGTTACAAATTGTGAGAACTGTTAGATTTGGGGTTTAAAAATATTTTTAAAGGTGTGTGTATGTGTTGTGTGCACATGTGTGTGCGTGTGTGTGCATATGCATGTGAGTACACTGTCTGTTCAGGCCAGAGGCAGCAGAGGCTTATGTTGGTGCTGGGAACTGAACTGGAGTCCTCTGGGAGAGGAGTACTTGCGTGTTTCCAAAAGAGACACATTCCTTTGCCTGTGTGATCTGATAACATTTACAGAGCTGATAACTGTAGCATTAGCTTTCCCATGGACAACCAAACAGGGCAGAGGCCAGGCATCTTCTTCATACAATTTTAAATGCATATTGCTTTAGAAAAAAGTCTTGTCCTATACAATGTATTTACATGCACAATGGCCTTGGAGACGAATCCCCACTACCTTTTTAATAATTCACCGAAACACACCTTAGATATTGATTCTGAGGGAAATTATATTTCCCCCATTTAAACAATCAATTATTTACATTATGGTTTTTGTTCAAAATAATAGATTTCAGACAGTGTCTTGTTTTTTGTTTTTGTTTTGTATTTGTGTACTGCCAAGCTTCTTTGGCTTATTCTTTTCTCTATAATATGCAATGCTGTGAATGAAAGTTCCCACAAAGAAACACACCTCCCACCGAACCTTCTGCTAATTAGAAAACCAATGATTGTGGAGGAGTGGGAATGTTGAAGGTCTAGAGCCTGATTAGTTTACCTTGGGCTGTCTTTAGTCCCCTAAACAACTATTTCTTGCTCAGGACCTCTATGTGTGTGTGACCCAACATCCTGTAACCAACACATAAAACCTTTCCAAATGTTTTAACTTAACAAAACACTAGTTTCCACTAACGTAAGGGCTAAGAGTGCAATCAGGTAATATCCGAGGCCCATAGCTGAAATCCTCCAACTCTGCTGTAACTCACCTGAGATGTCTTTACAATTTACTTTAAAAGCACCTTACTTTGTAACTTTATTTCTCTAGCAACTACAGAAGCTTCATTAAACTGTTACCACACTGAACCATGAAATTTGGGCAAATCTGAATCTCTGTCTGGGAGCCATGGTCATTAATGTTTGGTTCCATGAGAAATTATCTCATATCCCCTTTGGGGAGAGTTGTATTTCTGTATTAGCAATGATATCATCCTGCTTCTTAGTCTCTTGCCTTAAAAGACATAGATTCATTGGCAGACTTCCATTTTTCTTCTCTTGTTGACAACAGGAGGGCCTATTTTGTTTGTTTGTACATCTTTATGATATGCATTATGGTAACTCAATATATGTACATAATATATACTAATCAAGTTAAGATATTCAATACGTGCATATAATGTATACTGATCAAGTTAGGATACTAAGCATTTCTGTCTATTCAACCATTCATCTTTTTTTGTGGAACACAAGTTTTTTCCAAATCAGCAAGTCCATTTTTATTAAACTATGACTAGATATGAAATTACCCAGCAAATTATCCACAGACTTGCAAATGCTCCTCTAAAATAATGCCACAGAACAAAAACCATGTGATTTAATTCATGTTGTGTGTGTATAATATGTTAAATATATTACACACCTATTACTTCATCATCTAAGAACATTCTAAAATACTGCAATTACCAGAATGGTGCAGATTTTATTCATATTGAACAACAGCAATTTTCTTTGATGTTATACAATACCAATTTAAAGAGCATATTGGACAGAAATGAACTAGTGTTTCATTTTAATGTCATGATTTTAAAAAATGCTATCAAGTGGCTATTGGTTGTCTAGAAACTTAGTGTGTCATAGTAAAATGGTCTAAGAGGGTAATGAATATTTATGAGTATCTGAGTTAAATAAATGTGCTTGCATGTTTCCAAATTTTGTTATGCAGAATAAACACCATATTAGTTTACTGTCAGAGTTATTTTCTTATCTGCAATTCCTCTTTTTATGTAAAGCCATTTCTTTCTCCAAGTCTCACCTTCTCATTAATGTTCTAAGGAAATTATTGGGTGCTCATATAACTCCTCTTGTAGATTAAGGCCATACATATTAATAAATTAGTTGCAATATAATTTGGCACTTGAAAATTATATCTTTTCACGAAGCTTGTTGAGTCACAGGTTCTTAAATGAAAAATGCCAGTGAAGATAATGTCTGCTTGAGGCATACTTTTTCATTATTACCTATCCTCTCTTTCAAAGCTGGAGACCATCATATTCCCCTTTAATGAATTAACAAAATTGGAACACATCAGGAACTCTCAATCCATTTGGTGACTGTGGCAATGGAGTTTCAAAGCAGAAAGCATGTTGGTGAATGGCCCTGGAGAAGAGAAGTTGTATCTACCAGAGCAAGAGTCATCTTTGCAGATCACAAAGGAAGGCTAGGAGCTTGATTCATGGTGAGATGTGGCTTCTGAAGCACCTGATGAGGTGGCCGCATTTGAAGACCATCTTATCCTGATTGTTACACTCCTATGACATCAAAAAGGTGACATATTCTCTACCCCAATTTACTTACAGCAAGTTTGATGAAAACAATATTGTCTGGAGAGAGAGAGTAGATACGGGAGGGAATTGGCTCCTGTAGTTCTGAAGGTGGGAAATACCATGGAAGGCTGTCTACACACTGGAGACCCTGGAAGGCTCATAGGGTGGCTGAGTCCAGCTGTGAAACCCCCTGCTAAGGAGAGTTCGGTAGTGCAGCTCCGAGTCTAAAGCAGACCCCAAGAGCCTGGGGGAGGAGATAGCATGAGTCTGAAGCTCAGTGAAGATGTCTAGGTTCCCGTGGCCTGTGGCAGTCCTAGAGAGAGAAATCATCTGAATAATTCAAGAAAAATGTTATTTAAGGGGAGGATTTGGAAGCCCTAGATTAAGGTTGAGTTAGGTATGAGTAACTGTCTTTAAGTAGAGAAAATTGAAGAAATAATAAGAATATTAACAAAGTTTTGAAAATTGGAATGATAGGTAAAGTATTAGATGACTAATGTTGCAAAATTGAATTTCATATATCAGCTAAAAGCAGATATATAAAATGTATGCTAATCCAATGTTATTTGTAGTTTCAACCATGGATCTTTAAATGACCTTGTAAGTTTGCACTGTAGAAGTATTTAGTGATGGGCTGGAGAGATGGCTCAGAGGTTAAGAGCACTGCTTGCTCTTCCAAAGGTCCTGAGTTCAATTCCCAGCAACCACATGGAGGCTCACAACCATCTGTAATGAGATCTGGCACCCTCTTCTGGCCTGCAGGGACACATACAGACAGAACACTGTATACATAATAAGTAAATAAATCTAAAAAAAAATATTTAGTGATATCATACAAGTTACTCTTCCCATTTTTGATGTCTATGATCTATAATAGTTCAGAGAATTGTAGTAAGTATCCAACATTAAAAAATTTGACATATCAGAAATGCATCACAAACTGAGCTATCCACTGAAGGCAATTATAATACAAGTTACCCAGAGACTACTCTATATATACTACTCTCTATATACTCTAAATACCCCAAATTTTGAACAGTATAAATCTGATCACAATGCCAAGATATGGCTTTAAATAATTTAAATCATTTGCATCCATTTTCTCTGTGCCTAAAATATTGACTTATATGGGCATTGCATTTATTTACTTATTTGTCATAAACTATGTATGGTGTGTGTATTTCCCAATAGTGAGTGTTCCATAAATATGTTGTATTGAAGTTGCTCTCCATTTGAAATAATATAGAAGGTACATAGTGAGAATACACATCTTCACTCTAGGGAGATGCTGGCGTAGAAAGATACACAATACACAATTTTGTCTTTTTGAAGTAAAGCATGATTCAGATTCACCTTGGGAATTAATATTTTTTTTGTCTCAGAATACAAATGACAGAAAAGTCTTGGAGAAATTGATGATTTGTTTTTATCTTTAATTTTAATTTTAGCTTAGGTGTCTTGTTACAGCATTTACAGAGTGAAAGACTTCAAATGACATTCAGTTTAGGTCAATTGAACTTAAAAATTTGAATTATACAATAAATGAAGAATTCAGGTTTTAAAATAAGGTACACACTTAAGACTTTTTTTTCACTTAGTTGTAAGTTGATACCTACAGATATGTCTTAAATACTCTCTTCCAAGTTAAAAGCATAGAGCTATAAAAGACAAATTTAGAGTATGGCTTCCTGGGAAAGGAGAGAAATTTCTCTGACTTAGATTTTGAGGTGATCAGACCAAGAGAAAAAGTTGAAAATGACAACAAAAAGGCCTCTCTGGGCTTCAGCTCGGACAGCTGACAAACCCGATGTGTTGTATGTGAAGACCAGCTATTCTTAAGACTGACATCTTGGGCCCTTAGTGGGTGAAGCTTTTGCCTTAATGACTGACTTCCTCTGTAAGCTCTTCCAATGTGATAATGAAAGACATCGGAAAATTTTTTTTCAAGCGCTCTGTGTCTATTTTGCAATTCAAATGACATGGAAATTAAGACCTGTGTCAAGGTTTTTATCAGTCTTGGGCTGACACAGAACACAGTCTGTCTTCTCCCCGAACCACTTCCTTGGAAACTGCAGTATTAAGATAAATTTGGAATGTTGTATCTGCTCTGTTGTATTTATGCCTAATCTGTAAAACTACATTTGGGCTGTGGGAACTGAAGGCTGGCAGGCCTTGGACTCACTTGACGAGATGAAAACTTGGCTCTGGTTTGCAGCAGTTTCTTATGCCTTGAGTGGGAGAGGAGACAAGAGCTGTGTATTGAGTCCCTGCTGGTCCCTTGTGGGATGACGCTGACCAGTGGAATCTCCTTCCCTATTATAAAGACAATGCGATGTAGCATTAAAGCTTAGTGGCACTTCAAGGGTCCCAGTGCCAATCTAGACCTCTAACTATGAGTACCAGTGTGCAGAACCACACTGGACTCGTCCATCCTTATCACTTCTTCCACTCTGTTCCCCAAACTGTGTGGATGGCTGGGTTACCAGCAGACAGCACTGAATATTTATTGAATGCCTGCTGTATGAGAGGAGCAACGGAATTTTCAGCAACATTTCTGGAGGAAGCTACTTCTTTCCATAAAAAGAATGCATTAAACGGCTGCATCTCACAGACAAACCTGCACCCTGCATGTCATCTCTCTCCCTACTCAGGCACAGCAGCAGATGGGAGGAAAAGTCATTTATTACTACAGGCTGTGACAATCGCCGGGAAAATTTACAGCAGAAAATTAACCAACAGTTTTCAGCGGGAGGTCCAGAAATTAGCTATCGAAGATTCAGAGACCAGAGGCAACATTTCACCTCACTTGTTCAAATGCTGAGGACAAATAAAATTATGATGGCATATCTAGTAACCTCTGTCCTCTGAGTTTTGACAGGCCAATTGCTAATTGGTTGTTTGGCCCAGCTCACACTCCAAGAGAAATAGATTACTATTAGATCCCATTCATAATTCCTATGCCTGCATATATTTTAGTTTTATTTATATTTCACAGAGCTGAAATCACGTTCTGTTAATACTTAAGAGAGAAATAAAGGTGTCATGATTTGGCTCCATCCTGTGGCCTTCAAAAGCAAGAAACAAAATAACCATTCAATTAACCCTACAATTAAGAACTGACTAAATATTTTGAAAACATGGAGAGCAATACGATACCAACCAGGCAAGGCAATCAAATTTGGCACCAAGAAGAAGCTATGCAAATCCCTAAATCAGGTTGTTCAAGCATAGCCACTCTCCATTAACCTCTCTCGGCCCTTGTGGAACTGACATCATTTCAGATGTGGCAGTGACATTAGTGAAAGGCTTATGATGTCTCTTACACAAGATCTGCTTTCAGTGCATGGCCAAAACTTCAATCTGAACAATATGACAACACTGCATAAACTTAATCTGCCAACTGTTGTGTTCAGTAAATATTTATCAAAGTTGGCTGTTATCTCCTACACTAGACTATATATGCAAATAACTCTAAGCAAGAAATAGTTTCATCTTCATGGAGTTCAAGTTCACCAAAAGAGGATAAATGATCAAAAAGAGAGGCTTAACATCAATAAAATGTGGAAAGGACAAAGGTGATAATATGAACAGGCTGGTTAAGAGTTCTGAGATAGGCTGGCCAGAGCAGGTATTATGGCTTGAGTATAAAATGTCCTTCAAAAGGCTTATGTTGTGAAGACTTGGTGTTTAGTTGGTTGTACTACTGACAGGTCACTGAATCATGATGGCACTTCTTTATCAACAGATTAATCCATTGATGAGTTCATACTGAAAGGGCTATTGGGGAAAGGGCTGTTTAGAGCAACTAAATCCTAGGGTGGAGGGAGGGGAGGATACTTTTGAAGGGCATGTTTTGTTCCTTGTTTCTTTCTCTCTCTGTTCCTGGCCATTATGAAGCTGATGCTAGCAGCTATTCTCCTCCTCTTCCTCCTCCTCCTCCTCCTCCTCCTCCTCCTCCTCCTCCTCCTCCTCTTCCTCCTCCTCCTCCTCCTCTTCCTCCTCCTCCTCCTCCTCCACCCCTTCCTCTTCCTCCTCCTCCTCCTCTTCCTCCTCTTCCTCCTCCTCCTCTGCTTCCTTCTTCTTCTTCTTCTCCTCTGCCTCCTCCTCCTCCTCTTCTTCTGCCTCCTCCCCCTTCTACATTGTTTCAGCTTTGTCACAGACCTAAAAAATGATGTTGTCAACCAGACTGAAGCCTGTCAGAATGTGAGTCCCAAACAAATCTTTCCTCCTGCAAGGCACTTCCCCAATATATTTGCCATAGCATTGAAAAGCTAACTAAGACATGTTTCCTCAGTGTTGTAAGAGACAAATCAGAGTCACTGAATGGAGGAAGGTCAGAGGGCAAAGTGAAACTGGACATCCTCCAGTTCTGCTATTGGATTCTTACTGTCAAAGTGGTGCTATGGTCTGGATATTAAGTTTTCCAAAATGTCCATGGGTTCAAAGCTTATACTCTGGCTCACAATACTTTTGGAAGCTGTGAAACCTTTAAAAGTTAAAGTCTACTGGGAGGAAGTTAGGTCTTTGCAAGTGTGATGGTAGAGGTTATTGGGACCAAAGTTTATCTTCCTCATTCTTGCTTCCAAGTTGCTGTGAAGTAAGGCATGTTAGCCCCACTATGCTGCTCTGCCCTACAACAGGTCCACTGAGGTGGGTACAAACAGGCATGTACAGGAACCTCAGAACATGTCTCTCCTTTGATGTTATTTCCTTCATGCATTTTGTTCCAACAATAGAAAGTTGAGCAGCTCATCAAGTATGAGTGAAAACTAGGTGAGGAGGAATGTATGTTTTTGGAAAGTAAATAAGAACCTTTCCCAAAAATGAAAATAAGGATAGGGTTGTCCTAGAATGAGGAAAAAATCCCTTTAAACCAGAAGACATGGTATGGAGAAAGCCACTTGCAAGCTGAGGACAAGAAGCTAAGAAACAGTGATCTAGACTGTCCTTAGGAGAAAGAGGATTCAGAGAAGGAGGGCCTTATCAGGAAGTACTTTAGTGAAAATTTATTGCATACAAGGTAGTGTTTTATAAACTGTAATGGAAATGTGTTAGGGAATCTACTCTGTCCTAGGACAGCAAGAATAATAGCTTATCTTTCTTTTTTAAAGGAAGTATATGGGGAAATTTGACCAAAAGAAAGGTATTCAAGGCAGGAAAAGATAATTAGGTCATTTTATCAAAAGGAGGAAAGAAATGTTGAGGTCCAGACTGTAAGAAAACATGTGCTTCACCAATTTGTCATTATGCAAGGCAAGATGAGCGACAGTGGCTACATAACTCTGCAGTCACAGATACCCAAGACTAGAAGGGAAGGACACCAGCACACTCTGCCAGGTCAGTGCCTGTGGCCGACCATCTGTTACACCTGGGTAGTTAACAATTTCCATCCCATCTAACATTTATTCTAATCAGAAAACTTTACATAACTCCTTGAAATGTGGCAACCACTTTACCATCGTGAAATATGTCATATTCTCCCTACAAATGTTTTGTAATAAATGAGAAACTCTACAGCAGTTAGTTCAGTGTTACCCATGCAGGACGAATACTCTGAGCAATTACCTTGTTTCCATGACAACAGAATATCCGCTCATCCTTTCCTGTGATACTGGAAAGCCACCAAATTGGCTCTGCTCAGTAAAACTAAGGACAAGTTAGTGAAAGGGGAGAGGAGGTATACACGTGGGATTGTGAATTAGAGGACAAGTTAACCAACAAACAAACTACCAATTACAGTATCTATTAATTGATATATTCAAGAAATATCAAATCAGTCATATGACAAGAAATGCAATGTGAAGAATCAGAAATGAGAATCAGAAATGGTGGAAAATGATAATTAGGTTTTCTAATACCATTGTTTCTTCCTGATCTCTTAGGAGGAAGCCTTGATGGAAACAAATCTTCAGGACACCTCCCACAGTGGATACCTACTTAAGCCTTAGCCTCCATCCACTCTCCAGAGACTACAAATTTTGATTTTAAATTAATTCTAGAGAAAATAAAAAGGAGGCCAACAGATACCATTGACATCTATAAGATCTATAAGAAACTATCTATGTTGTTATTCTGGTTGCCCCATGAAATGGTGAGATATATATATATATATAGTGTGTGTGTGTGTGTGTGTGTGTGTGTGTGTGTGTGTGTGTGTGTGTATGTATATCAGGCACTCTGAGACCCACAGCAAATACAAAAGCAGGGAAGGGCTTCAGAGTGAGGCTCTCAGATCGGCTTCAGGTACCTGTTAAGCAGAGCTTTGAGGTTAGAAGTTGAAGAAGATTCATTCCTCTGGGAAAGTGGACGTTTTAATAGCATTGTCCTTCTTGTTAGCACAGTTGATTATAGGTTCTCATGGGAGTTGGTCCACAGACAGTTTGAGAAGTAGAATGTAATTTAGAGACATTTTCTTGGTAGAAAGAGCAACAAAGGGTCTAAAAAGATATGTAGGAAAAGAATGTATAGAAGTTTGAGGGAGAATAGGAGCAGAATTGTCACCCAAAATACCACGTTTTGATTGATATGACATGCAATTACATCTAATTACAGGCAGTGTTTTGGAACTTGGACCACAGGCTTGAAGATAAATTTGATACTAGGGAGAAATGCCATGACTGCATAATGAAGGTCTTTAGTCTATTTCTCTCTCTAATAAAATTATCATTAAAGAATCCCTAAATCAAGTGATTATGCATGTAAGAATTTTTCTTATTGGAAAGTAAAGTGAAATAACCATAGGAAAGATTACGGGGGTAGTCTTCCAAAATGGGCAATGGAAATATGCAAGGAATTATCCCAGTGTATAAATTTCTCTGCTTTTTAAGTATTTACTTTGAAAATAATCTTGAGATAAATATTAAACATAAAGATGAAAAGTTCTCTGGAAAGTTAAAAGACAGACATTACTGAAACATGATCTTCTAAGTACAAGTGAATAAAAATGTATTTGATAGTGAAAAACTGTAAAATCCAAAATGAAGTTCCACAGCTTCAGAATAGCTATTCTAACTGTATTCTACCTTGAGAATTAAGTATTTGTATTTCATAAATTATGTTTATATAGCTAATCAAAGTTCATCAAGACATTCAGAACTGTACCTACAAAAGAAATATTCAAAGAAAAGTCTTGGAAGTGCTGATAATCTTATTTATAAAATCTGAAATCTCACCATATTTGTCAGTTGGAATCCTTATTGCTTAATTTAGCACATGGTATAAGACACCAGTGTATTTGATAATTTAATAATTTAAATTGCATAATAGTTAATAAAGAATAATATAATAAATCTGTGCCTCAGCTTACTTCTTTAAAATTGCTCATAAATATAACCACATGAACTAATATAATGATATTTGTCTGTGAAAATTAATTCATTCATTTAAAAATATTTTACTACTTTCTAGCTCAAGCCATAGTATCATAAACAGAAAATATCAAATAGATACTTAGTTAGTTAATGAGGAATCCAAATAACTGGTTTAATCCAACTTTGAGATTGCCATACAATTTAATATTGTGGGTGAAAACATGGGTATTTATGTATCTCTATAATGGTATTCTCTCCACCCTAGACTCCCTAAGCAGGTTTTTCTTAACTTCCCCACAATGATGGGATTCACTCTTATTTTCTGTCTGCCACTTGGCGACATTATGTGGCTTTGCCAGTCAAAACTTTCCCTGTTTTTATGGTGGAGAAAGTACTACACAGTTACTTATCTCTATTCTCAATTTTTACCCATTGCTAGAGGGCTTGTTGGGGGGGGGCAGTCTCTTCCCTAATCTAATGGTTAAGATCACAGACTAATACAAATACACAAGAATAAACCTACAGTGTGTTATTGGATACAGTCATAGGAGTGGTATAAAACTTTTTTTTTTTTTTTACATAGAAAACAACAGTGAAGGGCTAGAAATGCAGCTCATCCCTTGCCTAAAGTGCTTGCCTAGCATGTGAAAGGCTTTGAGTTTGAGCTTCAGTGCATAAGAAAACAAACAGAATTAGAAAGGGATGAATAGAAACCCTGGAAATGGGGAGGTACAGGGAAACTAACATTCCCTAAGCAGCTGCCTTTGTTCAGGCACGAAATTAGGGGTTTTCACACATAATATTTCTTTTATTTCATACATTAAAATCTTTTCACAATTTTACAGTGTACGAGGCCCAGCAGGGTTTCGGAATTGCACAGGGTTGTTTGCTTGCAGGTCTCTGAGCAGACATTCTAATTCAAGTTGATACTATTTCCAGACTGGGCAAGAGGAATAGAGTGCACACAAAGGAGCCAAGGTAACATTATGCACAGGTGTGCTCGACAGATAATGATTACAGCAGTAATCTAGAACAGATCATCTGAGGGAGGAGGAATCACTTGTGCATAGTCATCCTGGAGACACCAAACCCTTTTTCATGGCCAACATGGCCTGATGAAATCAGTCCTTGCTTGGCCAAACTTACCCGAGCCTCTCATTTTAGTGTTTACCTCCATACGTCTACCACACTGGTCAGCTTTCAGTCACCCCAGAAAGCAAGCTTTTTGTAGCCCCTGGTCAAGAACACTCTCCAATTGCTTTAGTGCATGCATGATGATCCTTACATTCTGCGAGTTCTCAACTGAACTATCACCTCCTCAAAGATTACTTCTATAATTACTGGAATAGATCTCTCCCACTCCATTCGCTCAAAAGTAAGTCTATGTTGGTGATATATATTATTTCTCCCAATTGCTTATCACAATCCTAAAACATAATCATTTGGTTACCTTCCTCTTATAAGTGTCCTAACTATCTGGAGCGCACTCATGTCAATACCCATGTTGACTTAACTTATCATAGTTTAACTGGGGTCAAGGACAATGTCTAGCACAAAAAAAGCCATTAATTAATTATTGAATTAATTAAAGAATCAGTACATGAATGACTCATCGTTTTTTTTCAACGTTGGGTTTAGCTGACTCAATTGAAAAGAACACCATGTTATTGTTTAATATATGCATATAAATAGTGCATTAGTGACAAAATCTCTTAGGAGTGGCAGGTGTTCCCTCCCAGAGGGCAAGAACATATGGCTGTTGCTAAAACAATAACAACAACATCCTGAGAAATTATAACACTGTGTGAAAAATCAAGGTATTTCAGCATGAGGTGTTTCTGAGATCTTCATTACCAGAGCAAGTAGTAAATTCCCATTGTTCTGTAGAAACACTTACCTGAAGATGTGTAGTCTCTGTGTACCCTAGAGATCTGACATAGTGGAACATCTCATTGTGATAATAGCAGCTTATTTGGACAGTGTATTTGTTATGAGATGCTCCATTCTACTTTCTGAATGAGGAAATGAGTGAAATAGCTTTGTAATTAAAAAGTACTAACAAAGCCAGCATGATCCTTTAAGCTCATTTATTGAGAAAATGAGCCACCTCCAGGCCTATTTCCTCATTATTACAACAATAGTAGCAAGGGGGAAAAAAAACAGACTTGTGAATGGCTTTCCTGACGATGGTAACCAACTGGATTACTACACTTTAGAGGTAACTCTTAATGGGGCACATAGTTTGACATAGTTGTATTTAGTGGGCAATTACTATATCAGATAATATTGTGGGTATAGGCATGTTAGCTCATTTAATATTCATTAAATTTCTATCATTGCCACTTTATAAAATAGAGAATTAAAACTAAGGAAAATGCAATGAGTATTGTGATGTATAATCTTGACTGTCAACTTGACACACCCGGGAATGTAGTTTGCCTTTGCACTCACCTTTGGCTGAGGAGGTGGAACGTGTTTTTCTGATATGTGTATTCAATATTTGAATTTCTTCTTTTGAGAATTCGCTAATCAATAACATTGTCATTCATTCATCGGATGATTTGTTCTCTTGATATTTAGTTTTTTTCAGTTCCTATATACACTCCACATCAGTCCTCACTCTGGTATCTAGTTGGTACAGATTGTCTCATCCTGTAAACTGGTTTTTTCACTCTGTTCTTCAGAAGCTTTTAATTTTATTCATTCATATTTATGAATTCTTACTATAATTTTCTAAAGGATTGGAGTTATTTTCAGAAATTCTTGCCTATACCTATATCTGGAAGTTAGTCCCTTCATGTTTTCTTCTAAAAGTTTCAAAGTTTCAGGTCTTACATCAAAGTCTTTGGTCTCTTTTAACCTGATTTTGGTACAGGATGAGCAAGACTTCCTGTTTTATTCTTCCAGATTGGGTGTCCAGTTGTCCCACCACTATTTGTAGAAGATGCTGTGTTTTCTCTAAGATACATTTATTTCATTGTTATTATCCTTGGTGTGTGTGTGTGTGTGTGTGTGTGTGTGTGTGTGTGTGTGTGTGTGTGTTGTGCATGGTGTATGTCTATGTTGCGTGTAGGTGAGTTTGTGAATACCCATTATTCTGTACACTAGCATGTATGCATGCAGAAGCCAGGGCAGGATGTAGAGTATCTTCCTCTGCCTTTGCCTTTTTCATGCTAATGCCTTGAGAGAGGTCTTTTACTGAACCAGCAGTTATCCGTTTTCAGCTAGGCTGGCTGGACAACAAGCTCTCAGGACCCGCATCACCTCCATACTGATGTTACAGATAATCACAGCTGCACTAGGCTTTTTAAGTGGGTATTGGGGATTTGAACTCAGGTCTTTGTGCTGCAAGCACTCTTATCTACTGGGCCATCTCCCTACCACCTCTCTGGCATATGTTTGGCACCTTTCTTGAAAGTCAGATGGTATTATCTATGTGGGTTTATTTCTGGATCCTCTATTTTAGTTCATTCATCTGTATGTTTTATGTGTGTGGATGCCAGTACCATATTGTTATTATTGCTGGGAATCTATAGTATAATTTAAAATCAGATGCTGTGATGGCTGCAGTATTGCCTTTTCTGCTCCTGATTGCTTTGACTATTTTGTGTGTGTGTGTGTGTGTGTGTGTGTGTGTGTGTGTGTGTGTGTGTGGTGTGTGTGTGTGTTTCCGTGTGTGTGTGTGTGTGTGTGTGTGTGTGTGTGTGTTTCCGTGTGTGTGTGTGTGTGTGTGTGTGTGTGTGTGTGTGTGTGTGTGTGTTTCCATATGAATTTTAGGACATTTCTTCTTTCCTGTGAAGAATATCTTTGGGATTTTGGTGGAAATTTCACTGAACCTCTATACTGCTTCAAGTAACATATCCATTTTCACAATATTAACTCTGAGCCACATTTGTCTGTGTGTGCGCATATGTGTGTGGTTGTTGTACCATCTTGGTGGATTGTTGTCTTGATTAATAATACGTAGTGATCTTCTTTATTCCGAGCAATGTTGGCTTGCAGATTTCTTTATCAGCTGTAAATGCTTTTTTTTCTTGTTTTGTACTTCGGTTTGCTTGGGAAATTGATCTCCATGTTTTCACTTTCATTCAGAGTCTGTCTTTTCCAGTGAGGTGGAATCGTGTAGACAACCAACAGTTGACCTAAAAAAAAAATCCAATCAGCTAATTTTTCTGTTAGTTGGTGAAATAAAACATTTATAATTAGGGTTTCTTTTTAAAAGAAGGATTTTCTAATTCCTATGGCTTTGTTATTTGTTTTCTTGGTTGTTTCAAATGGTACGTGTTCCTTTCTTTACCCTTTTTATATTAGGGGTTCCCTGGTTTGCTGAGTTTTACATGACTGTTTCTTTTCCAGCTCTCCCTTTCTCATCAATTCATCTTATGAAATCCATTCTTTCCTGAGCTCTCATGATTGAGACTTTTTTCTTTGTGTGTAACATCCCTTTACACCTCTCTACAATCCTGGCTTAGTGGCCATGTCCTGCTTTAGTTTGTGCTCATGCTGAAGTATCTTTCTCTCTCCTACGATTTTAGAAGATCACTGTGCTGTACGTAGAAATCTTGATCGGAAGTTATTTACTACCAGGGCTTGAAGTATATCATTTCTTGCTTTCTGGCTTTTGGAATTTCTGATGAGTAGTCTCATGGTGTTCTGATGATTGTGCCTTTAGGTTGGTATTGTTCTCCAGCATGTATGAATACTGATTGTTTGTTCTGTAGCCAGACTTCCACTCTACTGTGTCATGGAGGAGTTCTTCCCTAGACTCACTTATCTGTTTCCAAATGCCTCTTGTCCTTAGATTTCCTTTTTTTAAAACTGTGATTTGGAGAAACTTCTGCTTTTATTTTATTGAATGGCATTTCAATTTCTATGCCTTTAGTTTCTATTTCCATTTTTCTTGTCCCATGGATTTTTAGGTTTGGTCTCTCGATTGCATTCCAGCAATTCCTGAAAGTTGTGGTCATGCTTTTTATTTTTATTTTTATTTATTGGTGTTTAAATGCAATGTACACCAACTTTGAATTCCTCCCCTGATACACTTTATTTGGTTTGATCTAGCCTATGGTTATATGATGCTTTTTTGCTGTGAGTTTTATTTGAGTTTTCCCTTTCTAACACTTATAGGGATGGACTTCTTTCCAAATTCCAATTTCCTTCCTGAATCTCTATCCACACTGCTGTTCATTTCTCTGTTTCAAATTTTCTTATCTAGTTCTGGGGTTGATTTGTTCACTTCATTTCCCTCCTTGTTTCTCTCTCTCTCTTTCTTTCTCTCTCTCTCTCTCTCTCTCTCTCTCTCTCTCTCTCTCTCTCTCTCTCTCCTCAGTGGATTTCCTCATGTTTTCACTTTTCCTGTATTTCTATGGTGTAGTTTGCCTACCTGTTGATAGGGATACCTCTTCTGGTTTTTCTTGGTAAAAGGAAAGAAAGTACTTTTAGTGAGAGGTATGGTTTTCAGGGTTCAGTCACCAGTACCACTCAGGGAGAAGAAAACAAAGTGCCATGGCAATAAGGATACCAAACCAAACATGGTGTAGAAACATACTCAAGGATGATTAAAGCCAACTGCTTCCCTGCCAATCACGCTCTGTAGAACGTGCATTGAGGCTTGTGGTTAGCACATAGCAGTTAGGTATCTGATATCTGAGACAGACGTCTTCATCTTAAGAATATTTTTGCTGCATTAAAGAAGCCGTACTGACCACATTGAGCTTTGGGGGCAGCGAATGGGGCAGGTTCTTTCATGCTCCAGAGACATACCAGTTGGTACACTCTGGGGTGGCTAATATTCTTGATAAGCGTGTTTCCTGGGTGTGTTAAGGAATGGAAAAGGCAATCAGGGTAGGGATCTGAACCGGGAGGCCAAAGCCCCTGCTTTCAACTCTCTCAGCATTAAATATTGCTGAAGAGATGAGGCTGTGGACACAAGCAATTAACTGGAGCTTAAGAGTTCTTAGTCCCATTAGCAGAGCCTCAGAGAAGTCAGATGGCTGTGAAGGTTTGGGCCACCTTCTGGCCCCAAACCTAAAGCTATCAGATTCTGCTACAGTTATCCTTGAGTGACAGGTTCAGCTCCTATTCACCAAGATTGTTGCTCCAGATCACTGTCCCCTTCTCTGTCCAAGTTGAGCCTCTTGTGACCTGAATTTCTTAGTGTGTCAGTGTCTAGCTGCCACCACCACCACCACCCTGTCTTATAACTGCTCTGTGGGTATCTCCCAACAAGAGGCTATGGTAGATTGTCCCCAGACTCCCTGACTTGTGATTACTCCTGGTGTTCAGCACCCTGTACTATTGCTCATTTACTTAAACACTAGACTTCTTCCAACGATGACACCTGAATATCCCTCTCTGAGACATGGCAAGGAACAGAGTGGACCTCTTTTCTAACGCTGACCATTCTCTAAAGAGAAATCAGGGTATTGCAAATACTTGTAACTGGATGCAAGATTGTGGAAAGTAAGGGTTTGTCCTGTAAGTCAGACTGCCAATCCTTTTACCAGGGTTTCCTGGATTACCTTATCAACGAAGCCTTTGTTTGGCCTCCCTGCTACCACCAGGGAGCCAGGGTGGAGTGAAACCCTGCCGACTTCTTCTCATTACACCCATCCCATATCTCTCCGCAATTCTCAGTGGTCTGATCACCTCGTTTAGGGGTCACAGGACTTTTCCAGTGATTCTCTTTGAAACACAGTAGATTTTCAGTTACTCTGACTCCTTTCACCCAATGTATCACAGAGATTCAACTTCCACTCTCATACCTTGACCAGGAATTCTTAGGCAAATTCTGGAGAAAAGCATTGTGAGAAAAATGTAGTGTAGAGAGACTACGAGACAGAGTCAGAAAAAGGAAGAAAGGACACACATAAATCTAAACAATTCCCTTCAACAGCTTTGATAAATCCAGCCAATGTCAAGAAATATAGCTATGAAATTACTTAAAAGAGATACAAGGGGTGTGAATCTGTTGCCTGCTCTGAAAGAAGGATTTCTTCTTTCATCACACAGGCAACAGGGGACAGAGGTAGAGACTCAAAAGTCTGTAGGATTTCTGAGTCACATACTAGAGAACATGAAGGCAAATAGGCTTTGAGCTATGAGAGGCTGTTGAAGGATCTGTGCTCCACCTAACCAGCTGTCCCAGGGCAACACTACTGGCTCCTTCCACCCTGTGATGCCCAAAGACTGACTAGGCAAAATACCTAAGGGACCTGTTGTTTAGTAGATAAGCTCCAGAATGACAGAGGCAATGACATTGTTTAATTTGGGAACATAATGGGAAAGAAATATTAACTAGAGCAGTTTTGACTCTAAACATCTGACAATTAGGCAGACTCCAGAATAGATTCCAATATGAACAGATTGCTCACAGAAAAAGGAATACAAATAGCTCACAAACATAGGAAAAGGCAGTCACCCTTGCTAAAAATCAGGAATTTAAATGAAAGTTCTGCTGCAATGTCACTTTCCATGTAGTGGGTGAGTGGGGGCCCTCATATGTAGTATGAGTGGTTATTAGCTGTGTGGAAAATTATTTGATAATATTTATCTGAACTTAAGGTGTTTTTCAATATTTCAGTGCTTATGATTCCAAATCAATTGTTCTACTTGTAGGAATATCTTACAGGTAACTAGTACTTGTGAAAAATAATACATAAAGATTTTCGTGAAGAGATTGTACGTGATGGCCAAAAGTTCCAGTGGCTTGTAAGTGATTAAACAAAATATGATTTAAAAAGCATGTACAGCCATTGGGGGGGCAGGGCGGGAAGAGAATTCTGTCTAAATTACAGTACAACATGAAAAGTGCCATGCAAGGTAGAAGTAGTGTCTATAATATCCTACTAGATGTATGTACATGTGGTGATCTGAGAAATGTCTCCAATAGGTCCCCCTATTTAAACTGTTGGTCCCAGTTGGGAGTCTTCTTTGGAATGGTTGTAGGACCTTTAGGAGATGGAGCCTGATGGAGGAAGAGTTCCCCTGGGTGAGGGATTTCAGAGTTGAGATCCTTGCCCCACGGCTATTTGCTTTCAGCTTCATGTTTCTCGTTGAAGATGGGATCCATTAGTTTTGGGCTCTGGCTGCCATGCCCCCTCCACATTGTGGACTTCCTCTATGAAACCATAAGACAAAATAAAGTTCTCTTCACTAAGTTGTTTTTGGTCTGGTGTCTATCACAGCCACAAAAAGTTACTAACATAGTATCCAAACACACACATTTATGCACTGTGTATATATACATATATACAACTGTACATGTCTATATTTCATAACACATCTCTACATGAATATGTAAGAAAGTTAAGACAAATTATCTTCTGAAAGGGAATCTGCTTACTGAAGAGAATGGTCCAAAAAAGACTTTTGCACTATGTATCTTTGTTGTATTTTGAATTTTGATGCCAAGTATCTATTGACTTGGTAATAAGTTTCACTTTTTTAATAAAATATGCATAGCACTATGGCCTTCTTTCTTTGATTGAAGGCTATCCTTGTCACTTGAGGAAAAATGAAAAAGGAAAACTAAAGATAATTTGTAAGCTAGTTTAATGATTCCCCTCAAATTTGAGACTACAAATTTGGAGAGATGTCACCCAGGGTGATTAGATGGCCTTTCTGTCTTCCATCAACTTTAAGAAATCTTGCAATTAACAACAAGGCTTTTGTCCTGCCTTCAAACTAAGATTAGCATTTTGAAGGGTAGAAACAGCAGAATGATTGAGTGATAAATTAAGGCTAGAGATGTGACAGTATCTCAGAGGCTACATTTGGGGTCTGTCTTTAGAAGCCAAAGAAAACATGTCAAAGGCACAGATGGATGAGAGAGGTCCATCAGCACCTCAGGGGCTCTAAACAACCCCTTCAGTGGGGTCTGGCTGAGTCCACACTGAACAGTAAAAGGTATCTGATGAAGCAGTTCCCAGGCGAGCTATGGCCTTGGTTGAGAATGGCTAACTGAAGAACAGATAAATGTCTTCTGAGGCAATGAGACAAAGAGATGTGTTGATATGTTAGTAGATACTTGGTTGACACAGGTAGAAACATCAGGAACTATTAGCAAAAGATAGAGAGCAGAGACTGGTGTAAACTAAGACCCCAAATTTTCTTTGATGGAGAGAGACTGATCCTAGGGCTAGCCTGTGGTCAGCGGAAGCTATACAATAAAATGGCACGAACTCCATTGTCTCTCTAAGATCTGACTGCAATCACCTCTAACCTCACTGCTGTTTGGCCTTATGTCCTACTGTTCCTTTTTCCTTCCTTCTTTTCTTCTTTCTTTCCTTCCTTCTCTCCCTCCCTCCCGCCTTCTTTCCTTCTCTCCCTCCCTCCTTTCTTCCTTCCTTTCTTCTTTCCTTCCTTTTACTTTTGAGGTTATAATATAATTTAATCATTCCTTCCTTTCCCTTTCTCCCTGAAACCTCTCCATATACTCCTCCTTGTTCTTTTCAAATCCATCCTTTCAGTCTGTATAATGTTACTTGTGTGTACATTTTCAGGGCTGATCCTTTGGTATTGCATAGCCAACTGGTGTGCTCTTTCCTGGAGAAGACTATTTCTCCCACTCTGAACAGTCCTTAGCTGCCTGTAGTTCACTGTGTCTGGATGAGGCCTGGTGACTTTCCCCTGCAGCACGTCTGTTGTTGGGTCCTTGTTCAGCTCATGTTTAGGCAGTCATGTCAGAGGTGAGACTTTATGGGTGTAACTCTGAGATTACCAGGAGACACAGCCTCACAACAAACTTCCTGATCCTGTGGCTCTTTACAATTTCTCCTACTCCTCTTCCCAAATGATCCCTGAGCCTTAGCTGTGAAAACTGAGCTCTGCAACTCTGCATTTTGTTTGATTGTGTTTTCCCATACCGGTTTCTTTCTGGAGCAAAGAAAGGTTTCTTTGATGAAGGGTGAGGAATCCGCTTATTTGTGGGTATAAGAACACATATTTAGAAAGTGGTTCAGAATGGTGCTGGTTTAGTAAAGTGGTGGTTGTAGGTTTTCTCCAGGATCTGTGACTTCACTAGCACTAGGCAGCTGGCTATGTTTCCAGTACCAGGCATGATTTTTTCTCTTGATGGACAGGCTTTAAGCCCAATCATGGACCTGTTGGTGGTTGCCAACAAATGTGCAGTACTACTGCACCCTTGGGGTTATCCTGCCACTCTGGTCATTGTGGTTCATAAGCATCACAGCTGGGTAGGACGGTTGCTTTCTTCTCTCCGTTAGAAGCTTTGCATGGTGCCTTCTGCTTCCATGAAAGCCAAGACTCAGGGAGGAGGTCATCTTGCAAGTTGTTTTTCCCTTCCTCTTTTAAACTGCTGTGTCCTCAGAGCCTGGAAGAATGGCTGCGAATGTCATACAATTATTAAATAGTTGTGGGATGAGTGGAATTAGCTTTTACACAGGGATTAAAAAAACAAGTAGAAATCTCAAGTCAGACCTCCTCCCTATGATGTGTGAATTGGAGCATAAAGCACTCTGAGTGATGCACATGTCTCTTTCGCATGTTTCTGGAAATATGGAGCACTTGGCAAGTGCTACCACTGCACCAGTGAAGCAGATGGAAGGCCAGCGAGAGCCAGCCTCGGCTCTCAAGGATTTCATCTTCTTGAAGACAGTACAAGACCTAAGAGAACTTCAAGTGGAAACAAAATGGAGACAGGCTGACTGCTTCACGAATCTAGAAAATCATCTTCTTAGCTTCTAAGGGAAAGTCCAAGAGTAAGCCTGTAGGCTGAGCATGACCCCTTGGGCTCCCGGAGTGGCTTGGGAACAGTGGGCTGAATGAGAGCAGTGGCGAGCTTGCTTCAGGACCAACTGAGGATGCGTGCTGGAAGTACATGGCCTGGGTCAGATCATCAAGCTCTTGATCTCATGAGGGAAGTCCTAGAATACTGCTTTACGGATGAGGAAACAAAGACTCAGAGAAGTCACCGAGCTAAGTGCAAAGCTGGATCTTGAAACCGGGTGGTGTGAGCCCTCGGCCCCTCATCCGAGTAGTTGAACTCTACTGGTTTCTTACTTCTGTAAGAAGAGGTCATGTGAGGAGTCTAGAACAGAGTTTGAGGGGAGGGAGATATTAAACATGAGTTTCAAAGTTTCTGTAGAGGGAAGCTGTAAGGGCTTGGAGTACTCTGTTCTCAGTGCAGAACTTTTCTCTCAAGGCATTGGAGAAAAACAACACAATCTGTCTCGAGTTTCAAAATAAGAACCAAGCACTGTGAAGATGAGAGGGGGTGAATGATGACCGCTTGCATGTGGATGGAAAGAATGAGAAGGAGCCCTGGACTGATGTGAGGAAATTCAAGCAGAAGGAGCTCAGGTCATGACAGACAAAGATCTGAGTCATCTTTTCGGTGAGATACAGTAAGTGGCAGATAAACACTGAGAGTTATTGCAACCAATTACATTTTCATATTCACTGATGTCAAATAATCTTTATTGTCAGCAACAAAGATGAGAAATATAAATTTAAATAGTTTCCTGAGCACATGTGAAAATTAAATGTTCTCCCTTCGAGCAAGAGATTTCACCATCTATTGGTGAACTGCATTTATCAATCTCATTAAAATTACTGCAGTAAAAGATGGCATATATTTCCCCGAAACTGCTTAATGGGTTTTAAAGGTTTTATGGAGAACTTTACCTGAGTCTAGTAAAATTTCTATTAAAATTTCCTCTGTTATTTGTCCCCTGGGACCTATATTTTTATAAAGTTATTTTTAATTGCCTCTTGGCCTATTGGAATATTTACTCACTGGCATCAGCTTATTTTTTCCCTGCACTCTTCTAATCTCCACTATACACAACAGTAGCATCAGGAGCATCCCCCAGGTGCCGTGATGGACACGGTCCTGGAAGGCAAGAGAAGGCTCTTCATTGCCTTCATTCCCTACTAAGAACTGGAAGACATCATGAGACTCTCGGAGACTGTTTCTCTATCCATATCTGTATAAATGAAGAGCATATATTAAGCAATTACTAACTTTCTTTCATTATGTATCCTATAATATACATAGAGTTCTGCCATTTGAACCCTTGGAAAGCTACTGAGCTGAATTAGCCCCATCCGTGTCTCAAGGAATTTTATGTTTAAATATTATAAGTGCAACAATTCTTATTTTAAAAATTAATGCCATAACTCAAGAAACAATATTGTCTTAAAATAACCTTCAGCTTAAAACAATTTAATCACATTTGGGATTGTCAATATCTGTTCTATCTATCATCCATCTGTCTGTCTGTCTGTCTGTCTATTGAACAAGAGAGACAAAGATGGTCTTACTGTTTCCGAAGCTGGCCTGGAACTCACTGTGTAACTGATGCTGGCCTCAAATTTGCTGTGTACAGCTGTTCCTGGCTCTAGATAGCAATCCCTTAAACTTTCCAGAAAACAAACAAACAAACAAACAAACAAACAAACCAAAAATGACAGACTCCTTCATCCACTGATGGACTTGGAACAGTTAGTAGCTGCTCTTCTGGTTTGCTCTAGAATGTAAAAGAAAATGCTCCCTGAGCTTTCTGCATGTCTTTGTAGTCAAGATTGAAGTGGGGAGTACATCTATATAGTTTTTAAAAAATGACAGACTCAGAAAAGCAAGGAAACAAAAACTAGACCATACCAAGAGTGCCATTTTGTCTTCAGTATGATGTGGTGATATTGTGTTCCCCAATATATTGTGCACCCTAATAAACTTATCTGGGGTCAGAGAACAGAACAGCCACTAGATATAGAGGCCAGAAAATGGTGGCACACACGCCTTTAATCCTAGCATTCCAGAGGCAGAGATCCGTCTGGATCTCTGTGAGTTCAAAGCCACACTGGAAACAGTCAGACATAGTGACACATGCCTTTAGTCTCAGGAAGTGATGGCAGGAAGCAGAAAGGTATATAAGGCGTGAGGACCAGGAACTAGAGCCTTGTTAAGCTTTTAGGCTTCTAGCAGCAGTTCAGCTGAGATCCATTTGGATGAAGACACAGAGGCTTCCAGTTTGCGGAAATAAGATCAGCTGAGGAGTTGGTGAGGTGAGGTTGGATGTGACTTGTTCTGCTTCTCTGATCTTCCAGTGTTCACACCAATAATTGGCACCAAGTTTTTTTTATTAATAAGACCTTTTAAGATTCATGCTATAGTATGATCATACTATGTCAGTAAAAAGAGATCAGAACCCAAGAAAACAATGGAGAACTACCAGCAGATTGGGCGTTTCTTTCAGACTTGCCTTTTATGAGGGAGAGAGAGAGAGAGAGAGAGAGAGAGAGAGAGAGAGAGAGAGAGAGAGAAAGAGAGAGAGAGAGAGAGAGAGAGAGAGAGAGAGAGAGAGAGAGAGAGAGAGAGAGGAGACAAAAAATAAGAATTATTTGTCACCAGGTGTAATATGAGTGGGCAACCAGATATGTTTGGGACTCCTTGGTCTCTGTTAACCACTGTCAGCAGACACAGGAAAGGGACTGGTCTCTGCAGAGCACACAGGATATTCTTGATGAAACCCTGCAGGAGAGCAGCCTTGGGGCAATGTTGACAGGCTGCCTTACATACATTTTTTTTTTGTCTTTATTGGAAAGGCGCTGTTTCTAGCAAAAGCATGTCTGGAGTCCTGCTGCTAAACACAGAGGCAACTATGGAAAAAAGTGCAACCTGCTTCTTACTAACAGGGAAGTGCTCATTGTCCCCGACTGTGCCCCAAGGACCAGGCTGTCAGCAAACGTGAGACAGACATCTCTGCAGCTAAGCTTCAGGATTGTGCAGAGCATCCCAATCCTTCCCCAGGATAGTGCAACCAACCACCTGTGCTACTGTGTATTCTTTAGCCTACACACAAACAGCCAAGATTTCCTTCAAGGCCCCTTCTAAATATGAATGACACCAGAAAAGGCAGGAGGTAGTTCTCCTGATTCACTGCTGCTGAGACCTGCCTCTTTCCAGATGCTGGTCCATGGCCTGGCCGATATTAGGTGCCCAATAAATATTTGTTTAAATGGCTCTGAGAAGATTTAATGGCTAATTAATTTATGGGGCCTATGACTAACCCAATGACTGGTACATGGCAAGTGTCAATATATTTTTTATGAGTGAGCAAACTGGCGGCAAAGTCACGTTCAAGCACCGGAGCCAAGGCAGTGTCAGACAGCAGGTAAAGGTACTGTGGTCCCTCCCATCTCAGCTCCTGCAGGGCTTAGCAGAGTCCATGGCTCACTCTGGAGAGCCTTCCCATGCTGTGTTCCCTGAGAGCAGCATTTCTCAATGACCAGCAGCATCACTTACTAGAAATGTAAGTCTCAGCCCCACTTCAGTCTATTTGTGGGGGACCAGCCCCCACCTTTTCCAGGGTTCCTATGAGGAGGAGAGAGGAATGAGGAACTTGTAGATAGAATGATAGGCCTAGCCAATGAGAGGAAAGATAGAAACACAGGATAGCTTCGGGAGAACCTGGATCAAAATCCACCAGCCCAGAACTTTATTCAAAAGGGATTTTATAACAATGTCCAGGGGCAAGGCAAAAGACCTCCCCCTTGCTAGATACAGCCAAGTGTAGACCCTTTCAAACACCTAGTACCCATGCTGGTGGTCCAATTATCCCCCTATGCAGCCCTGCTGGGTAGAACAAGCTCAGATCTCACTAGGAAACCTCTGTGGGCTCGCACATCTATTGAATTAGAAACTTTGAGTGGGACCAACAATCTGTGCTGTGACAAGCCTTCCTTCTGTGTATCTAGGGGATCTACATTCTTTCACAGGGTAGACTCCCTTTCTCAGGAGTTTTGCTTTCTTTTCTATCATCCAGCAGTTGGTGAGTTTCAGCAGAAGATTTTAGTTGATTAGGTTATTTTATTATCCCAGTGATATTCTAATGTTTAACAGGGGATTAAAGAAAAGCGACATTAATGATCAACACCCAGGTCCAGTCGCAAAAATAAATAAATAATAAATAAGTTGCTTCTAGAATTGTGTTCCTCTTCAGACCCATTTCTATGGCCTGATACAAAGAGGGGGTCAGATGAGATATGGGTTGTTTATTGGCTATTCGGTGTTTAGTATCTAGATCTTAAAGAAAGATGAAGCCCTGGGTCAAAATTCACCCCTCAGATATGTGGTGTTGTTCTTGATCATTAGAACATTATAAGTAGGAACATATTATATAGAAATTTGAATTGTGAATGTTTCTTAGAACATCAAAGCCTCCTGTTCTATGGGCATGTACTCTGCTGTGATAAGAGTCAGATGAATCCAAGAAGCTGCTCTCTTTCTAAATTACCACTGTCACTGTCATTCTTCAGGGCTTTCTCTCATCTCACTGACCCACTGGAGTGTATAAGAGCAAGCTCCTGCCTGTTGTAGGCATTTGTGTTAGTGATACACACTTTGCATGGATTCAACTCTATCACTTCAGGAACTAACGGTGTCCAGTAATGACCCAGACAAAGAAATAGGGCACCAGTATTGATGAACCAGCCTGCCTCCATCTTAGGCTTGAAAGCTATCTTATAATAAAGACAAACTAGACTCATTCCTGTTTATCACTAAACCTCTGTTTCTCAAAGATTGGCCTGTAACCTTAACTACAAATGGTTCAGTACTGACTGTTCTAGAAAAAGCAACCATGTCTTTGTTTCAAAAGTTGTTCATAATCATTTTGCAATCTTACCTTTGTTTCAAAAGGTTATCTAACCATCTATGACTACCTTGTTATGTCCTTGCAACTATGTGTTTGTTTCAGGAGGTCATTATGACCAATTTGTTATGCTTATGTTCCACTCTTGTAATGCCACCTATTTTGCCCACCAAATGCCCCATTTGGAAACCCCCTACCCTTGACCTATAAAAACCTTGTCTTTCTTATGTCCAACGCCCACCTTTTGAACCCCACTTTTAGAGAGAGAGCCCTAGCCCGTGTACAAGAATAAAAAAGCTTGCTTTAATTAATTGCCTGCTTTAGTTAATTAAGCCATGATGATTTGGGTTGGTGGTCTTTCTCCTCTCATCTTTGGGATTAACATACCCTACATTGTCCATTTCTCTCTTAAGTGACTGAAAACTGTGAACATTCTAAGGTGGGCACAGTGTTAAACACCTATAATCCCCAGAACTTGAAAGGATGGGGCAGGAAGATGAGATTTTAGGTCAGTGGGAGCTTCATAGTAATTTTTTGTCTCCAAAGCAAAACAAAAACAAGACACCAAAAAACAAAAACCCATAGGAAAAAAAAAGTAATGAAGATGACTTCACTATGGGTGTGGGTTCATATGGAGATGGAGATTTGTAATTCTTGGAAATTTTGATGAGTTTTCCTGTCTGTTCAGCCAGGTCTGAAGGATTGATTCCACTCCATGGAAAGTCCTTGACATACTGACTTCCTTTCTAGAAGATTCTGTTTAATACTCTAATGCACTTTGTCAAGTTGCAATATCTTTTTCCAAAAACTTAAATAAGTATTTTATTGGAAACATTTTTCATGTTTAAAATTGAATCACAATGTTCACTTCATTTCCTATTCATTTGATTATGAGAGTGGCCATTTTTAACCAAGCATATAATAAGACAAAATGAATTACAGCTGGTCCATTTAATAGTATTTCCCCCATGCACATATCAGAAATATTATGCTGCTCATACTGTTATTGTAGTATATATAATACGTGGATAGCTAACCTTCTAAATCCATGTTGTCCATCCCTATCACAAATAACTTACCTCATTAAATATTTCTGCAAGTCTCTAAGCAAACGAATCAAACAAATCAGTCTAGCATCTGCCTTTTTCGCACTGATTTTCTCAGGCACCTGTGAATTGCTTTATGTTTATTTCATTAGGGATCAGAAGGGATTTAAATTTGTAAATCCCAATAGGTACTCTAAAATCAAGGTTGAGGAGTTGGTCTTGTTCATTATAGAATGGGAAGGTTGAAGAATATCATATCTCTAGTCCAGTGCTGACTGACTTATTTATTTATTTATTTATTTATTTATTTATTTATTTATCTATTTATTTATTTGTGGAGGCCCACAGAGGCTCCCTAGTAAGGCCTTACTCATGTTCTGAGAATCTGAGCTTGCTTTACCCAGCAGGGCTGCATAATAGGATGATTTGACCAAAGGCGTGGTTACCAGGTGTTTTGAAGGGTCTACATTTGGTTGTATATTGTGCTTTAATCTTGACAAGGGGGGGGGGTCTTTTGCCTTTCTCCTTGGTAGTGTATAAAAAGCCCATTAGAGTAAATATTGAGCCTGCTGGGTATTGACCCAGGGCCCTCAGAAGCTATCCTATGTCTCTGTCTTTCTTTCCATCTACACCTATATTTCTATCTAATACTTCCTCACTCCTCTCTCCTTTCCCCAAGAACCCTTTAAAAGGTGGGAGCAGGTTTCCCACATTTATTTATTTATTTATTTGGTGTGTTTATATGTGCATGACCCACCCCTTATTTGTGTGTGTGTGTGTGTGTATGTGTGTGTGTGTGTGTGTGTTGGGGCCACAGCATGTATATGGAGGACGAGGGATGTGGAATCATTCTTCTTCCTCCTTTGAGTGGGTCCTAGACATTAAACCTAGATTGCCAGGCTTTTGAGCACCTTTATGCATTGAGACAACTCACCAGCCCTCAACGCTGACTTTTATAGTTCCATGCTAAAGTTGCTATTATTTCTCACTGTTCTGTCCCTTTAAATGAGGAGAATGTGGCTGTGCAGGAAGGGAAGTGTGATCAAAAACTGTCCACACCCCTCCTCACTGTCCACCTCAGCTGGAGCTCACTATTTCATTGACCTCATCAACAGCTGTTCTGGAGAACTCTCACCTGTGAAGGCAACAGCTGCAGACCTTTATTTACTCATTCTAGAAACTTCTAGAGAGCTTGACTATACTCACATCGTACTGTCCAGCTTTTCAACAGAAAATACCAAATGGCTCAGTGCTTTGAGACTCTTGGAACGCTCACCATATGATTCTGACATGGTCTTTTGAAGGGTTTGAGTATTTAATTCAATGGTAGAGTGCTTACCTAGTGAATGTAAATTCCTGAATTCGATCCTCAACTCTAAAAAGAAAATGGAGTTCTATTTTTAACTCCTAGACCAGACCTCCAAAGCTCATAAACACACTATCTTTGCCCCTTCCTTCTTTTTTTTATTTTATTTTATTTTGCAATATAATTTAATTCTATATATCAACCACGGATTCCCTTGTTCTCCCCCCCTCCCGCCCCCTCCCCTTCTCCCCAGACCACCCCCCATTCCCATCTCCTCCAGGGCAAAGACTCCCCCGAGGATTGAGATAACCTGGTAGACTCAGTCCAGGCAGGTCCAGTCCCCTCCTCCCAGGCTGAGCCAAGCATCCCTGCATAAGCCCCAGGTTTCAAACAGCCAACTCATGCACTGAGCACAGGACCCGGTCCCACTGCCTGGATGCCTCCCAAACAGATCAAGCCAATCGACTATCTCACCCATTCAGAGGGCCCGATCCAGTTGGGGGCCCCTCAGCCATTGGTTCATAGTTCATGTGTTTCCATTTGTTTGGCTATTTGTCCCTGTGCTTTATTCAACCTTGGTCTCAACAATTCTTGCTCATACAAACCCTCCTCTTTCTCGCCAATTGGACTCCCAGAGCTCCACCAAGGGCCTGGCTGTGGATCACTGCATCCAGTTCCCTCTGTCATTGGATGGGGTTTCTAGCATGACAATTAGGGTGTTTGGTCATCCTATCACCAAAGTAGGTCAGTTCGGGCTGTCTCTCGACCATTGCCGGCAGTCTATTGTGGGGGCATCTTTGTGGATTTCTGTGGACCTCTCTAGCACGGGAAACAACCTAGATGCCCTTCAACTGAAGAATGGATAAACAAAATGTGGTACATATACACAATGGAATACTACTCAGCAGAGAAAAACAATGACATCATGAGGTTTGCAGGCAAATGGATGGATCTAGAAAAAAATCATCCTGAGTGAGGTAACCCAGACTCAGAAAGACAATCATGGTATGTACTCACTCATAGGAGGATACTAGATGTGGAACAAGGATGATTGGACTGCTACTCACAACACCAGGGAGGCTATCTGGAAAACAGGACCCCAAGAAAGACACGGGGATCACCCAATGACGGAGAAATCGATGAGATCTACATGAACAGCCTACACGTGAGTGGGGGTAATGAAGGGCAAGGGTTGAGGGAAAAAGAGCTTGGAGGAGCGGGAGATCCCAGCTGGATCAACAACAGAGAGGGAGAACAAGGAATAGGAGACCATGGTAAATGAAGACCACATGAGGATAGGAAGATGCCCCTTCCTTCTTGACATTTTAAGCAATATGCTGCTCACTTTTGTCTTATCAGGATTTCAGTGCTAGCAAGGAAGCCAGTCAGCCTTCAATATTCTAAAACTCCCAACCCGCCAGTAACTTAGTTGATATGTTTATCAACAAGCTGTTTTCCAGCCTCTTCCTCACAAAAGGTTCTTACCTTATTTCAATTTGTTGGCTGTGCCCTGCTGAGACTGGAAATTGTCTATTGCTGGATTCCAACACATAAACTCCCTACACTCACTTACCTCTGTGGACAGTGATGGCTTCATCTCCATCTCAGACAGTGCTTTTATTTTCCTTAGCTATAACTTCTGCAGGAAAAAAGTTGCTTATTCATCCAGTAACCTTAACTGTGGCACCATCATGCATATACATTGGCTACACACTACTGTGTTTTCATTTCCAAGACGTAAGTCGCAAAAAAGAGACCCTTACAAAGAATACTATATTGTGATGTACTAAGCCAGACCCCTAAGTTGAACCCAAAGCTAGTCCCCTCCAGACCAATCCAATTCACAGAAATTCTTAAAAAAAAAAAACAAAACCAACTTCAAATGATGTAAATACCTTGAAAACCCTAACTTGTGAATTCAATGTGGTGTTTATGCAAGTAGTGGAAACATTACAGAGAGACTGGGTCTAGTCCCAAGTCACATGGGAAACAGGACACATGGTGTTCTTTTCATGGAGTTCAGTCTACTAGTGTCCAGGAAACAGAGTTTCAAGCCAATAGTTTACACTGCAACTGTGTGAAGTTCTGGGCAGGGAGCTCACGTACTTAAGAGAGAATTTATCTAAGCTTGGGAACTTAGGAGGCTTACTTTTGAGAGCAAGCATTAAACTGAGTCCTGAAATCGTTAGGAGATCTTGAATACTAAGGTATTAATTGAAGGTTTGTTTTGTTTTGTATGTAATATGGTAAAAAATCACCGATGTCCTAAAAGGGGGAAGGAAGTTCAGTGCGATATGAGTTGACAGGCCAGCCTCTGTGCAAGAGTTCTGTAGCTGAAGGTACCCTCTTGTGCTGATGGTTGTCTTCCTTTTTGTCTTGGCTTACCTACTGAAATGGATACTGACTGGGATGTGTGGTCATTCCTAAACTTCAGGTCCAAGTTTGCCTTTGCATCTTAAGTATTGTGAAATCAGGTTTGGGAACTAAAACACTACTTAGCAATGCTTCCTCTTTTCATTCACCCTTGAATTATTTGCTTTAGTTTTATTGAAATATTTTTTTCCTCTCATATACTATTCTTTTCTCTTATAATGGAGAGAAAATATCAGCAAATGACAGGGCTCTAGAACTTCCTGGAGAGGTTAGATAGACTGTATTATATCTGTTTAAAAAGCACAAATGAGGACTCCATGAATAAAAATTAGTATGTGTGTTTTTCTTGTGTCACATACGATAAATCAGCTGCCTGGCCAGTGACAGTGATGGGAACAGTAAATCATCTCCTCATCTCTATGTAATAAAGGAGTTAAGATAATAAAGGAAGTACTTGAGAATGAAAAGGAGAAAACTACTTTGTGTTTCTGGGGGATACAGTAAGGGATGGGTGATGAAGGAGAGGGTTTTATCACATGATGCCAGCTTACCTTGGAAACCATACAATGCTTCGAATAAAGCCTGACTTGGGGACAGAAGAGCTCCCAAATTTGCTGAAAGCCAAAGGACTTCAATAATTTATTTCATCAAGTAGTCTTCTTATACAATCCATCAATATCCAACAAGCGAAAGGGAAGCAGGGAGAGGGCTTGACGAGGGCAGAGGAGAGGAAGCTGGGAGGAGAGACCCATACTTCCTTTATTGTAGAGGTACACAGACCCAAGGTTCTGTTTAATAGAGTAAATTGACTAAAATTCATGTTTCACTACAGATTATTTTTATTTAATGAAAGTAAAAAACCACAGACCATCCTAAAGGAACTGGAAGCCTTTGAGCGAATGGCTTCACCAAAAAACCACAAAAGTCAGAGATGACTTGATTTCTTGAGGACTGTTTGGAAGGCATGATAAGGAGTTTGTGCTACACCAGCTTATTTTCTATAACATCTGTATATTAGAATTTTTGTGTTGTTAAAGTGTTTCTCAGTTCATGATTTTCCTTTCCCTGACATCTTGACACTGTTCACCTTCTCTAGAAACTCTCCATCAGACAGGCAAGCAAATGATCCTAATCCCAGATTTAGATGACTTAAGACTTTCCTGTAAAAGGATTTCTTAATGACCACAGAGGCTTATGAAACCTAGAACCCCAACATCTCACGCCGAACTGTATTGGTGAAATTATTAAGGCCACTCCACATAGTTAAACGGAAGATTTATTTAGTGGGTAACTTACAAATGAAGGGATAGGTAGGTTGCCGGGTCTGGGGAAGGTGTATCGCAGTCCAGCAGTGTTCTCTGGAGCTCTGCTCGGTCCACCTCCACCGTCCAGGGTCCAGCCACAGAGAGAGCACTGGCCCATCCAGATCTCAGGTCTCCAGGCACCTCCCTTGGCCCTGCCTTGTAGGCGTGACAGTTGCCGAAGCCTCAATGGGGGTTGGAACTTCCAGATCAAAGCTGGAATGGCTACCCACTACAGAACTGGGCTTATTATCCTCCATGGAGTAATTTCTTCTCCTGTGCCCTAAGAATCCCCCCCCCACTACACTCCCCAACCAATCTCCCACCACAACCCCAGTGCACATGCTTTACAGTGGAAGGAGCCCCTGGAGTCATGTGTCCCCCTGCTGAAGTACCCTCTCTGCTTTTCTGGAATTCTGTTTTAGCTGTAAGACGCTCTCCAACTCAGACACATCACTTCCACCTTGACATCTTCTATTTTTAAAGTTTGAATTCATGTTGCACAGGAACTCTAATGAAGCAATTAATCTGAAGTAAATGCTAAATAGGACTCAAAGAAATTAAAAGAGACAATTTGAAAATGCCAAGATAATTCCTTAATCTGGCACTTACTCCAGAAAAGCTTCAAATGAGAGCATGTATTTTTATCAAGTCACTGAGGCGCTCACCAGGAGAGCCTCCCAGCTTCTTCAGGATCCCACCTACCTTCTGGAAATGTTGGTTCAATAGCCCTCCAATGCTCTCAGCTTTTCTGTAGTTCTGTAGAAGTCCAGAAGTAGAAAACCAGACATTCATCCAAGACCCATAAATGATGACAAAGGGTCCCCATCAGTTCACCAAGAACTACCCGGTTAAATGACGCACGCCTTTAATCCCAGCACTCAGGAGGCAGAGGCAGGCGGATCTCTGTGAGTTCGAGGCCAACCTGGTCTACAAAACGAGTTCCAGGAAAGGCACAAAGCTACACAGAGAAACCCTGTCTTAACCCCCCCCCCAAAAAAAATACCATTTCTAAGTTCATCTCCTCTTTTGTTTGTTTTTGTTTTCCTTTTTCCTTTAGATTATTATCCCCTTAAAGTTTCACTATAACCAATCAATTAAATTGAATCATTTGCTTCTAACGATTTAAAAGTTTTTCTGTCACATAATATGAATGTGTAGAGCATTAATCTAATCCAATAGACCTGAGGTACAACCTGCTAAGTAAATTTAAATTTTAATTAAACACAATTTAAAATTCAAGGGGGCCAGAAAAATGGTTCCACAGGTAAAGGCCCTTGCTGCCATGCCTGAGAATCTGAGTTCCATTTCTAAGACCCACATGGTGGGTGGAGACAGCCCACTCCCTCACATTGTGTGCCTTGGCGTGCGTACAAAACACACACACACACACACACACACACACACACAAATAAATAAATAAATAAAATAAAATTTAATTTTTTTTATGTTTGAAAATTTAGTACATGTACATAAGGAGATATGATCATACCTGCCACCATTTCAACCCTCTAAATTCCCCATGTTCCTCTAAGTTGGCCCCTACTAACTTCATGTACTTATTATTTTAATAACTCACTAAGTTAGTGACTGTTGTCCATGTGTGCATGGGTGTGGACCATTCTCTGTGGCATGGGAACTCTATCTCAGAAATGAATGGTTCTCTTTTCCCCAGCATTGTTCATTGGTGATAGCTCTTTAGTACAGGGGTGAGGCTACCCCACCTAAGCTGAAAGTTTAGCTGGCTTGATCCTGTATAGATCTCCTGCGGGTACCCACGACAGCTGTGAGCTAGATAACCATATCATCCATTTCCAGACGACAGAATTTTGCAGCACTCCTCCAGATCATCTGCTCTTAGAGTCTTTCCACTTCTTCTTGTGCAGTAGTCCCTGAGCCTTGGTGGTAGTGGAGATAATACAGGCATCCCATATAGGGCTGAATGCTCAGCCTCTTCTTTTCAATCCTTAGACTGGCTATGCATCTCTGACTTGACTGCTGTCCACTGTAAACAAAAGCTTCTTTGACCAAGGTTGAGAGCAGCCCAAGTCTATAGGTATAACCACACATATTTAAAAGGCAATTTAATAACTGACCATTTAGCAAGATGGTTTTCAACCTGTGGGTTTCAACCCCTTGTAGGTAAAACTATCCCATCCAGGGATCACCTAAGACCATGGGAAAACACAGATTTTTTTTTAACATTATGATTCATAACAGTAGCAATATTATAGTTATGAAGTAGCAACAAGAATAGTTTCATGGTTGGAGGGGTCACAACATGAGGAACTGTATTAATGTGTGTGTGTGTGTGTGTGTGTGTGTGTGTGTGTGTGTGTGTGTATTTCCCAATATCAGTGAAAACAAGACCCTTCTAGAACTGGGGGAGTGGTACACATATATAAAACTGTAAATGCTGGACTTCCGTTGTGGTCACAGGAAAATCTGGGTTGATGCAGGTTCTTAGTGATGATGTCAGTTGGCTTAAAAACTGCTGCTCTGTTGCTCTTTTCTCAGCAATTTAGCATTTTGCCCTTGGGCACTGAATGGAATAAAAGTAGATGGCACTCAGTGGTGCTTTGCCTTTGTTAAAAGGTAAACATATTAACATTTTAAAGAGTTTATTTACACAATGGTACATGAATCGGAGAGTGACTGGACTCAACCTATTTGTTGGCACCAAGGAGATCTGAAGGGGACAGGCTTAAAAAGCAAGGGGAAAAAAGCCCTATATTTGATGGAATAAAGTGGAGCTTCTAGGTAGAGTTAAGCTTAGTGGTTTATGATTGGTTAAAGTTGCTCCATTTTATTCTGGTCACTGAGTTGGAGTCTAGCTTGTTTTTGTAGGAACTCAAGACGCTACAGCCAGCCCAGCTGTGATGGCTAATCTTGTCATCTTGCTGAGACTTAGAATTCACCTAGAAGTCACAAGTCAATGTGTGTCTGTGGGCATTTCCAGAAAGACTTGCCTGAGGTAGGAAGACACATTCTGAATATAGGAGCTACTGTTTTAGGGGTTGGGGGGAGGTCCGACACTGAATAAATACGAGCAAGTGAGCTGAGCATCAGATTTGGTCACTCTTTGCTTCCTTTCTGCAGATGAAATGGACCAGTTGCTCCGGTTCCTGCCAGCATGCCTTTCCCGCCATGGTAGACTGTACCCTGAAATCATGAGACAAAATAAACCCTCCCTTTCTTAAGCTTCTTTGTCAGCTATTTTTTTTTTTTGTCATCGCCAAAAGACAAGTAATTAGTACACCAGCCTAGTGGGGTTCCAAGTATTCTTAAAGATTCCTGCTAGTTTGTTAACCATAATTCTGCAACAAATGAATCAGTCCTGAAGAGATTCATATTTTTGTCTCCCTATCAGCTTTTTAGAAATATAAAGAGCACATGTTTTCCAAGTTTTATGTAATTACAAATTTAAATCTTTTCATCAATTTGCACTAGTTTTACCGAAGTTTTCCATATTCAAGAACTATATATTTTTGGCCATCCCATCACCAGAGTAGGTCAGTTCGGACTGTCTCTCGACCATTGCCAGCAGTCTGTTGTGGGGGTATCTTTGTGGATTTCTGTGGGCCTCTCTAGCACTTTGTTTCTTCCTATTCTCATGTGGTCTTCATTTACCATGGTCTCCTATTCCTTGTTCTCCCTCTCTGTTGTTGATCCAGCTGGGATCTCCCACTCACCCAAGCTCTCTTTCCCTCGACCCTCGCCCTTCACTACCCCCACTCATGTCCAGGCTGTTCATGTAGATCTCATTCCATTTCTCTGTCGTTGGGCGATCCCTGTGTCTTTCTTGGGGTCCTGTTTTCCAGGTAGCCTGCCTGGTGATGTGAGTAGCAGTCCAGTCATCCTTGTTCCACATCTAGTATCCTGTTATGAGTGAGTACATACCATGTTTGTCTTTCTGCGAACTGACCTACTCTGGTGATGGGATGGCCAAACACCCTAATTGTCGTGCTAGAAACCTCATCCAACTACTGAGGGATCTGGATGCAGAGATCCATGACTAGGCCCCAGATGGATCTCTGGGAGTCCAATTAGCGAGAATGAGGAGGGTTTATATGAGCGAGAATTGTTGAGACCAAGGTCGGATAAAGCACAGAGACAAATAGCCAAACAAACGGAAACACATGAAATATGAACCAATGGCTGAGGGGTCACCAACTGGATCAGGCCCTCTGAGTGGGTGAGACAGTTGATTGGCCTGATCTGTTTGGGAGGCATCCAGGCAGTGGGACCGGGTCCTGTGCTCATTGCATGAGTTGGCTGTTTGAAACCTGGGGCCTATGCAGGGTCCCTTGGCTCGGCATGGGAGGAGGGGACTGGACCTACCTGGACTGAGTCCACCAGGTTGATCTCAGTCTGTGGGGAAGGCTTTGCCCTGGAGGAGATTGGAATGGGGGGCGGGCTGGGGGGAAGGTGAGGGGGGCGGGAGGGGGGAGAACAAGGGAATCTGTGGCTGATATGTAGAACTGAATTATATTGCAAAATAAAAATTAAAAAAAAAGAACTATATATTTTTATATATTAGTTGAAACAAAAGAGAAGTAACCAATATCAGGAAGAAGGGAGAATGCAGTCTAACTCTAGTGGGATTCTTTTAAACGTAAAATACCTGGACTATTTGTGGCCTGCTTGGTGGATTCTCACCATCTGGCTTTATTCCCATTTTTTGGACTATTTCTGCTTACTTCTTTGTATCTTCAATGTGTGTTTTTTACTGTCCTTCTCACCCAGGAATCAATCGCTCCCTAAGCTAAACCTATTGTTTTGTATTTCTGTTTTCTGGGAAACTGTTATAACATCTTCCACATGTCTGACCCAGTCTTCCCTCTCTCTTTCTGACCTCACCTTTCATCTGGCTTCTGTGGAAAGACAGGTGACCTCGGCAAACTTGAATCTTCTCCCTCTTGCTTAATTCTCCAGCATGAAGTAACAAGGATATGAAAGCAGATATAAGGAGGCAGTGTTGGAAAGAGCCCAGCCCCAGCCTGTGTCCTCATCTCTCCTAGGACAGGATGCTTTGCTCTGCTTCAATGCAGCAACCCAGCAATGCTTGGGAAAAAAAAACTCAGATTGGATTGCTTCCAGGGTCCCACAGCTGCAGAGCAAAGCTGATCCTGAGCATATGACACTCCATATGTCCTAAGCAGCTCTCTCGAGCCTCCAGAAACTGATTTGCCATGGAGCCTACACGTCTGTTGATTTTTTTCAGCCTATCTGTGAAAAATAAAAATTATCTGCCTGACTTGCCATCTCACCAGACACATAATACAGGAGCTGAGTCTATGCAAAGCTTCCTGCCAGATGTAGGAGCCTGCTAGATCTAAGAATCTTATAAGAAATTGAGGAGATGCTTAGAGTCTTCCCCCCTTGGACCTATCATTGATGCACACAGTTTTCTGGGGGGACACAGTATTTGCTGAACAGAAAGGGGAAAGTATGTAATGTCCTCCATTAAGATTGGCAACTGGTGTGTGGTGTTTTCCTTCTGGGGATTGATATGGCCCACTATACTCTGCCTCACAGCTCCATGTCACTAATAATGAGAGTATGAGCCTTCTGTTCCCACCCCACATACAACATGCTGCTCTATGGACCTAACCTGTATCTCTGATCTCATTGATGGGCATGCAGGGAAACATCATCACTCCCATCCTGACTGTAGACCTCACTGAATTATCCATCACCCCTTGTATCTCCACTGGCATACTTTGTAAACATGACTATAACCTGAAGAAGTACATACAGAGAAGAGACTGGGCATAAACTGATTAGCCAATTTCATTGAGTTCATATATCAATGGAGACAATGATACAGAGAAGCTGGAGGCCTGTGTGCTGTCCTGGGAATGCCAAGAAGGAAATGATTAGGGAGATTTTGAGGATCTCAGGTAATTCAATTTTAAATTTACTATCTACCTCCTGGGACTAGTCTAAGGCTTTCCTAAGATTTCGGCTATGCTTTTATTTATTTTTCTTCTGCCACTTACAGATACTTAATTTATACTGAAGTGACTGCCTGCCTCTTGTCTTTGTTTCCTTTGTGACCGTGGGACAACTTTTGTGCATAGATTATTAGTGAAGAGCTACTGAATCAATTAATAAGCACAGAGGAAGGACACATTAGACAGGAACAGAGCCATCAATACACAAATATGTTAAGCAGGTAACGCTTTGCAGAGGGAGAGTCTCCTGCGATCAGGTAGTCATAACGGGAGAGAACAGGCATGCAGCAGTGAAATGCACAGTCAGCTTAGCTGTCTGTGGTGTAAAAACCAAGAAGTCACCGACCAGGAACTTGGTATGTGAGTCTCGATCTCAGCTTACACTAAAACACCAGCAGGAAAATAATGCCCCCTCCTGTGTGTGTGTGTTTGTCTGTGTCTTTTTTTAAGATTCAAAGTCCTAAGTAACAACAAAGCAAGTTTGATTCCAGGCCATCGATAGACGGAATACTCCATAGAGGAAGGGATCCAAACTGCCCAATGCTTGAAGTGTTAGGCTGCGGATAGCGTTAAGGTGGATAAATGCACTTTGCTAAGAGATATGAAGGATTATTAGCTTCAAAGAAGGAAGATTCTCTAAAGCCAATCCCTTGCTTTAAACATCCAGCCTCCAGAACCGGGGGGTCTGCACATTTCTGTTGTTTTAAGCCTCTTAGCAGCAGCGCTGATGGAAGCCCCCTGGAAACTAGTACAGCCGAGCCCGTGTTATACCAGATTTCTATGTGAGGAAGTGCTTTAGCCGAGAACGCATTTCAAAGGAGACCAGATTCTGCACCATTCTCCTGGGTTACTACGTTAGTCTTGACAGGGAGGTGCTCTGCTTGAAGCATATTTTATTTCAACAGACAATGTAGCCATCCGGATGCCAGTACCAGCTGAGTTATGGTGGTCTCCACGGTGAAAATAGAGGGAAAAAAATAGAATAGTGAACAGGACTGATCTTTGGGCTAACTTGAGCTAAAAAAAAAAAAAAAAAAAAATCACCCTGAGATTGTAGCAGCTATACTAGCGTAAGTAGAGACTTTAAACCGTAAAAGAGAGCTGCTCACACCACAGCTAGGATGAGAGTTCATCATTTAACTTGATCAAAAAACAGTGTGTTTTTATTTTGCATCCCAAGCTAGAAAATTGGGACATATTGACTTCAGTAAGAAAGAGACTTCATATTTAACTACTGTCCACTAGGGTCTTAATGCAATCCAGCTGGGCGTCATGGTGCTCACGCCTTTAATCTCAGCACTCGGAAAGCAGAGACAGGCAGATCTCTGAGTTTGAGGCCAGCCTAGTCTACAGAGTGAGTTCCAGGAAAGCCAGGGCTACACAGAGAAACTCTGTCTCAAAAAAAAAATAAAGAAAGGGAGAGAGAGAGAAAGAAAGGAAGGAAAGAAGGGAGGGAGGGAGGGAGGGAGGGAGGGAGGGAGGGAGGGAGGGAAGAAGGAAGGAAAGTGCAATCTAGGGATACGAGAAGAGAAGATACATTGCTTTCCTTAGAAATTAGAATGAAACAATCACACACCTTTACTATTGTACCCTAGTTCTTCTCTCCCCTTTTGCTTTTTCTACATTAAATTATTATCAATGTATTTATTTAGCATATTAAGATCGCATAATAACAGCTGTGTTGAAGGTGGAGTTGTCTGCAGGTACAACCCTGACCTAGATTCCTACACTTCCATCTGCCACTCAGACTCCAGGCCCTGGAATGCCTACCCTCCATCTCCTCCGAGGCCCTCTAAATGAGAAGCATGGGTATGAAAAGACTCTTGAGAACTCAAAGGAGCATTGGGGGCACCTCCTTTAGCCTCTCTTGTGCTGCTGTACACATACATAAATGCCTAAGATAGGGTGATTTGAAAGAAATCTATTTCTTCTTTTAAAGTTATTGAGACTGGGAAGCCCAAGATCCCGGGCTCAGCGTCTGTTTAGTTCCTTCCTGCTGAATGATGCCATGGTAGATAAAGAAAGGCAGGGGGGCAAGGGATCAGGGGGAATTAATTCGTCTGTGTGTCCAGCCCGCTCTGCAGAGAACAGGTCTTGAAAACGGTTATTACTCCACTGATGAGGACAAGGCCACCTCTTCCTGAGCCTCATACTCAGCTCTCTGTTTCCTTGGACATGAAGTGTCCAGTGCAGGAGCTTGCAAATCGTCCAACAATACCAACGTCGCACTAGACTGCCACACCTACCTCAGCTTCCCAGACAGAAGCAAAGTCACTGGTTTTTCTACTAAGCATGCTGCTTTTCTGCTGCTCCCTAGCTTGCTACAGGATGAAAGACTAGCTCTAAGGGCTCAGCTCAGGGCTTGGGGCCCTGAAACCCTTGGGCCTCTTTCCTTCCTGCCTATCTCTCTCAGAACTCTTCACACAGCCGGTGGCCTGCATCAGCCTGTGTCATCTTTCTTTATTGAGAATCAGACCAGGGATGGGATGAAGCTCAGTTGGTTGTTTGCTTAGCATGCATGAAATCCTGGGTTTGGTCCTCAGCACCACATAGACCAGTGTGGGAACACAGGCCTGCAATCCCAGAACTTGGGAGGTAGAGACAGGAGGATAAAGGAGTTTTCAAGGTCATCCTTTACTACATAGAGAGTTGTTTGAAGCCATCTTGAGCTCCATGAAATCCTTTCTCAAAACAATAAGAGGAGGAGGAGAAGGAAGAGGAAGAAAAAAAGGAGAAAGCAGAGGAGGAATCGAAAAGGAGGGGGAGGAAGGAAAGGAGAAAGAAGAGAGAGGTGAGGAGGAGCAGAAGGGGAGGAGGTGACAGTTGAGGCAGGCTCCACCTGACATTGAGAAGAACTCTTTCCTGACAGTGCCGAGGCTGTCCAACATTGGTTCCCAGGGTAATGACACCTGTATAGGGATTCTGGGCTGTCACGTACTCATAGAATAGGTGTCCTAGTCCCTTTTCACAAGGGAGGACACAAAGCAGCCTTATTCTCTTAGTTGGTATCCTGCCTCAGCCCACAGAGTGGTCCTGCCTTGTTCATTTCTTCTCTGGAGGAGTTCCCATAATGCAGTGGATTAGAGTGAAATTATATTGTCGTTGTTATTGTTATTATTACTACTACTACTAATAATACTTCTCTGTTGAAAATTGATAGGGAAAGACATGCACGACTGATCATGTTCAATGGCCCATCATGGCTTGGGTTACAATAACCCACTGTCAAGTAATTCATACTTTCTTCTATTTAATGTGTGGGGATCTTAGGGGCAAGCAGTCTCATAATGTTATCTAGCAGTCAATCACCAATGGAACTGAAGCACCGACAGTAAAGAATTGCTTTTGCCCTGACAGAACCACTGCAGCACCGACTGGAGATGTTTTGAGTGTCACTCACAAGGTTGAGCAGTTCCGTTTTATATTCATCTTTCCATAAATAATGCTACGACAACTTGATCTGCACAAATCTCCTAGATCCAGAGAATACAAATATAAAACCATATGTAGATTGTTTGAGATATTTAAAATCTCCAAAAACTAACTGTTCTACTAAGCTTCTATAGTTGGATTAAACCTTACATTATATTTCCAGGACATATTATATAATCAGATATTACATTTTTTCCTAGGATAGTGACTATTTTATTCATTTTCATCTTGTTTTTCCTGGTTTTTAATATCTTGAATTAACTCAGTTATTAAACGAGTTTGTGAATATGACCAAGCAAAGCAACAATCATGCTAAAATGGTGCATTAGGTCACTGTCATGATGAGGTGACCTCTCATGCCTCACGATAACAGACTATTTAGCATGGGCTTTATTGGTTAAGCTGAGCATTATTTTCTACATGGTACAATCACAAGTGATCTTTCTGAATACCTGTAAAAAGTGCTTCCATTTGAACTTGTAACAACAACCAACTGACCAAATACTCCTGGGAAGTAACTTCCAGAGTACAGGACCTCACCAACTTTACATGAAGATCACCCTGAGAACCAGAAGGGAGAGATAACTGTCCTCAGCAATGACCTGATAAAGGACAAGATAAAAATGGATGCTTGTCTCTTGTGGAATTCATTCTAGAAGGAATCTCATTCTAATAAATATTTCATTTCAAAAAGTATTGCTGATGAGACACAGTGCCATATAAAACCCAAATTTTCAGCCTGACATCCTAAATGTCATGCAAATATAGAAACTTAATTGAAATATTAATCTGAAATTTGTCTGTCAACAGGCAAGCTTGGACTAATGGAGACTTTTGCTGTCATGATGGGAGAAATGGTTCTGGGAACACGTTTAGTGTTTGCTTAGAACAATTCAGGAAAGATGGAGTCTTTGAAAACCCAGTATTCACCACCAAACACAAAATCATTTCTCTTAGGAAATGGTCCTCAAAAAGCTACATTTGCTTTTAAGAAAGATGTTATCTGAGAACAAGGATAGCAATAAAGGGAATTATAATTAATATGTTTGGAAAAAATGAGCAATTTGTGGGATTTGTGACCAAAAGGAGATGGAAATGGTGTGTAAAGAATAGTGAGAGGTAAAAGAAAAACAGTAAGTCTCTAGAGAGCGGACAGTAGACGTCCACCATACTCATGTTTCCCATTGCTGCTATGTGACAACTCAGTGTCACTGGATCATTTATAAAACTCACTCTGACTTTGAGGGTGCATGTTTATGGGGCTGCAAATGTTAAACCTGAAAAAAGATTGAGTTCATAACTTGGCTGCTAAGATATGTGATTTGGAACACAGATGTTCAAAACATGGAAGAAAGCTGAAAGAAGAAGGTGGGGAGGGAGAGGGAGAGAGAGGGGGGAACAAAATGGGAAAGACAGGACAATAGGGGCATCTCCATTACAGCAAAAAGAGAATTCATAGCATTCTAAGTATGCAAGGAATTGGAAGCAGAGTCTAGGTCTAGATACAAGCAGCCTAGTAGATGACTTCACTGGACTGGGAAGATATGTGTCTCCTGAGACTGGGGTACTTTCCTAAACCCTTTAGAGCCTCCCTCTTATTCAGGCTTTGATTTAGAAAGGCTCTGCCTCACTTCCTTGCCTTACCCAACTTACCTGCAGTTATCTGGATTTAGATACACCTATAAGCAAAAAGGATAACCCCTTTATTTCCAGCACACGGCAGGAACTGGAATGCACTGTTAGGTGATCATCAGGAACCTTAGGGATCTCAACTCCCTGATACAGAAAGCCCCAGTATTCAGAACCCCATTTGCAATTTCTCTGTTCCATATTCCATGCTGCATCATGTTGGACCAAGACATTGAGCCCAAATGCTATTTGATCTCAACATGATTTAAAGTCTTGGCAGTTCTCCTCATGGGGGTGACAGAAACTATATGCTAGGGTTTTCTGCAATGAAAGTCCCTCTGATATTGTCATGGTCCAACTACCAGAGAGATACCGCTAATTCCCAGCCTGATTCACACATACTTGGCCAGTTCTCCAGGATCCCACATCTTGAAACATTCAGCTATAATTTCCAAGGCCAGCCTTACCACCTTGTCACAGTGCCTTGTGTCCTTGAGCTGAGTATACCAGGGTCAAACTAACAATTGACCTTATGGTGCATCATCTCCCCTTCAGAGAAAACTGCCACTCAAAGCTGTAAAGGAGTTACTCAAGGTCATTGAGCTAAATGAGGTTCTCAGACAGTTTGCTTAAATGTAGACCATATGTTCCTTCCACATCACCACCAGCATCCTATTAATTTATATTCTGAATCATTCTAAAAAGAGTTTGAGGTTTTGAAGTTAATAAGTAAATTCTCGTATGTATATAAATCAGCCTCCTGTGCGTTTGGGTGGTAGGAATAAATTCCACTGAGGTTTACCCTAATGATGAACTTGCCTTTGCTGTTAAACATCCAGACACCTGACTTGTGGTGAATTTGCCAAAATGCTGAGTGCCATAACACCACCTGAAGTCATCAGAGACCTTGTCAGGGTGTGGGAATCATGTTGGGAATAGTGTGGCTTCCATGGGTATAATCCGGCACTATAGGTAATGCCACTGACTATTTGGCACTGAGATTGGGGTCCAGCTGAAATTATCCTCAGCTCTTTACAAATCACCTTAACAGCAAATTGAATTTGGTGATTAGATCTTATCTAAAAAGACAGCCTTGCATCAGGGAGTTGTTTGAGCCAGTCTTCCAACACACTGGCACATCATCTTTCCTAGTGCAATGTTATTCCATTGCTGGTGCAGAGAAGCATCCTTGGTTTGCTCCGGTTCATCCAGAATATCTTGATTTCATTTGCTCGCCTGATACAATCAACCCTGCTTCCTAGACTCGGAGAAGTTCTGTCTGGATCCTTTGGAAGAAGAACTTGGAAACACTTTAGCAGTTCTGTTTTACTGGCTCTCTGTCTAGATAGCTATCCCCAGAGGCCTGATTAATGCTGGAATTGTTCCTAGCAGCCTGCATGGCTGATGTACCATCCATGCCTCCGAAAGCAGTATTTTGATTTGACAGAAAGAGTAGGAAATTTCCCCCGGTGGCTAAGTCCCTCTTTACTTGGCCCAATCTTCGTTAATATGGCAGTGTTCGAGAAAACCGTTGGTGAATTCAGAGCTGAGCACTAACACTTAGCTGCTGGGGTTTTCAACATGTTCTCCCAATCTATCTAAACTTCAGCTTCCATTCCTTTCTAAGAAGGCCAGTTGAATCTACTCTGTGATGTCTAAGGAGATATCGACTAGGCGTTTAACATAAGCTTTGGTATAGAAATAAGCATTTGGAAAATGCTATCCGTTCAAATGATTCCCATGACAAAAATGAGAATATGCAAACTATTCTTTGTGTGGTAGAGTCCAGGAGAACACTGGTGCTTAGTTAATGGGTTCAGGTCCCAGTTAGTTTCAAGGGGTTCCCTGCATTCCAATTTTCTCCTTTACAATTAATGTATTTCACAGCAGCCTGACAAGGTAATTGCTCTAAATTCCTCCACTAATATGGTTACACCCTGCTCAAAAAATCCTCACTGTGTCCTCATTGTCATATATTTCAAACACATGTTCTTCATCTTGAAGCTGCCTACTTCTATGTAAAAGACAGCAGAAAGGGCTAGGGAAATAGCTCCGTCATTATCGTGCTTGCCACAAGCGTGAAGACCTGGCTCTGATTGCCAGAACCCACATATGAAAGTCAGAGTATGGCAACATGTGTCTATCATCCCAGCACTGAGGAGGCACAGACAAGTGGATCCCTGGAGCTCACTAGCCAGCCACCTAGCCTAATTGGTGAGCTCCAGGCCGGTGAAAGATCCCATCTCAAGAAATTATAAGGAAGACTCCTGAGAAGAACACCTGAGGCTGTCCACACATGGAAATGTGTGCCTGCCTATACATCTATGCACACCTGCATCTGCATATGCACAACACACACACACACACACACACACACACTGGAACTACTGACTGTAGAGTCTAGCAGAGGGCTTAGGACATAATTGGACACATTAAGTCTTGCTTTGCCCTTTTTTCTTTGAGTACTACCCAGTTCAGCTACAACGCCCTACATGTCAATGTTTCCTAGACCTTTCTAGTATTTCTCATCTCCATCCACTATTATCTCGTCTATCAAAACTTGACCTTTCACCCGAGACCAATTCAAATGTTAATACACCCATAGCTCTTTGTAATTCCCATTGGCGGTGATTGTTAGGTTTTCCTCAATACTTTTTAAAAATTTATTGGTTACTTTATTGTGCTTTCCTGGGACTTTATAAATATTCCATGCTGCTTTTGAAGTGCTGCCCAAGGCACTGGTATAGAAACAATGATCCCTTAGAGGCCAACACATTTCCAGGCTTAGGAACTGACTCGGGCTTGGACAAGTGAAAGAAAATCATGGCCTTCAAAGTCCAGCAGGCCCAAGGGTGAATTTTATCTCTGAGATTTCATAAATGCTCAGCCTTGGACAATTAATATCAATGAGAATATCCTTTACAGAAGATTGTTAATAGCTGTCTTTTAAAGATATTCTTCTACAGATTTTAAATAATGGGAAAAATCAGCCACCTAGCAAACTGTATACCCCAAGCCAATGGCAAGCCTTATTTTGTGCATGAACTAGGGAGAGTATTGTGTCTTTACTGAGAGTCTATACAGACTATCTGATATCTGGATGTCAGTATTAGTCAAGGCTGACTGCCAACCTCAAGGGTGCTGTTTTGCTTTGAGAAGTCCAGTCAGATTCTTCCTAAAGAATATGCATTGTATTCAGAAAGCCAACTATCCAAGTGGGAATAGTTCTTTGGGCTCATTGTTATAGCCACATCTCCCTGCGGCTTTGCATAAAAATGAGCTGTTCCATCATCTTTTAATCGGGAGGATGAGGAGTTGGACATGCTCACTTTTTAAAAGATGAACACGAGACTAGGGCACTTTTCTAAGTATCTAGTTAACGTTAACCTAGTTAATGACAGAACTTGGTCTGGACATGGAAAGGGGCCTGGTATAGGAGGGCATTAAGTATTAATTTTCTGTCTTTTGCTGCCTTCCCACCTAGTCTTAGTTAATATCCTCTTCACTACAACTGCTTCAGACTCATTTTGGTTGGGAAGTTGTTTTTGCCTTTGAAACGGAGGACAGAGAATTTACAATGAAGGCAGTAAAACTCGATCTTATTGTGCATATGGTGAAGCTGGGTATTGTTCTGCAGGAGAATCAATTTGGGTAAGGCGCCCAAGCTTTGAAGGAAAATCTCTTCACAGCGGCTAAGACACGGGCATTGCTTTTCTTGTGGAGAGAAAATTGGAGTACAGTTAGATGAAAGCTATGTTTAAAAGATAAGAAAACCTTTTTTAAATTTGCATTTGGATACTTCTTGACATCATGTAGATTCAATCAAAGTAAAATTCTGCAAGCCTTTAAAAAAAAAAAAAGAAAAGAAAGTGAAGGAACTCAGAACACTACACAAGAGTGATGGGTTTCTCTTTTATCTCCACTTCATTCATATGGCAATAATGTGTCAGCGTCCCTCCTGGCTTCTAGATAGATATGTGTTTTTCTTCAGAAAAGCACAGTTGCTTCAGATAATGTTCATGCTCTTTAAAATAAATGAATTGCTTTGCAATCTATTGACAGGCAAATTTAATTAATTTTTTAGATAAAATGGGCAATCATGTTAGATTAAAATTCCCTCATTGGATGACTATTCCAGGATGCCATTAACCACATTCCCATATGAGTGAAATAATGCAAAATTACATAATTTGTGTTTGTGCAGTTATGTGATGAATTACCAATTTGAAAGTCACAATCTGAGATATTTAAAAGCCTGAGGTAAAAAAGTTAAACTCAGTCACGCGCTTCTTAGAAAAAAATCCTCTTATTTAATGTGTTATAGCCCAGTGTTGGGTGAGTCTGAAGAAATACAGTCTGTATGCTCAGTGTAGGACTTTTCCATCTGAGGCCTGGCAGTTGTTACCAACAGGGCTAGGGGTGCAGCTTAGTCAGTTGGAGAGTGTCTATATAGCATGCCTGAGGCCCTGCAAAACCAAAACCCCAAAACTGTTAGGAGATAACATCAAGGGAAAGTAAAGTCCATGGTAGGCATGATTTGATCATCCTCCAGGCCTATGAAAACCCTAACTATAACTGGGTTAAAATTCTCTCTACAGATAGTCCAGTCAGCTTAAGCCTTTTACTGGTTACAGGGAACAGAGAAAAATAGTAGACATGGAAAACTAGGAACTGGACAGATCTCTGACAGGTAGACAAATAGGAAGAGGGAACATAGATCGATAATAATTAAGAGGGCAGATTTTTAGCTTTTTCTTCACCCTCTTGAACAGAGACAAAGGCCTTCCTAGCATTATCTCCTGCCAACAGAACCCATCCAGGCTGACTACACATGTTTAAGGCTGATCCTGAACATGTATACCAAAAGCTGATGTGGTGGTATTGTGTTCCCCAAAATACTGTGCACCCTAATAAACTTATCTGGGGGTCAGAGACAGAACAGCCACTAGATACAAAGGCTAGAAAATGGTGGCACTCACACCTTTAATCCTAGCATTCCAGAGGCAGAAATCCATCTGTTCAAGGATACAGCCAAGCATGGTGACTCACGCCTTTAATCCCAGAAAGCGAGCCTTTAATCCCAGGGAGTGATGGTAGAAAGGAAAGACATATAAGACGTGAAAACCAGAAACTAGAAGCATTTGGCTTGTTAAGCTTTCAGGCTTTCGAGCAGCAGTTCAGCTGAGATCCATTCGGATATGAGGACTCAGAGGCTTCCAGTCTGAGGAAACAGGATCAGCTGAGGAACTGGCAAGGTGAGGTAGCTGTGGTTTGTTCTGCTTCTCTGATCTTCCAGCATTCACCCCAATACCTGGCTCTGATTTTTATTAATAAGACTCTTTAAGATTCACTCTATAGCTGTGGGCCTATTGGCTTCATTTATTTAAACTGATCAATCCATAATTAGAATTAGGCACCTGTCTTATGTCACCCAAAACACTTAAACCCCCAGCCTTTCAAGGAAAAATATGGATAATATTTTAAAGGGATAAAGGGAGCCTTTCTCTATGCACTTTGTTGTGTGTGTGTCTGTGTGTGCACGTATGTGTGTGTGTGTGTGTGTATGTGTGTGTTGTGTGTGCTTGTTTGTAATAGTTTGTTACCTATTGCTGCCTGCTGTGACTGCGATTTTTTCTGCTTTTTAACTCTTTAATTGTCAGAGAAAACAAACCAAATCAAGGTGCCTAGATGGTGACAGTCTGAAGTTTACCAGGAGCATGTTTCCTGTTACTCCTTGAAAAGCAGACCTTTCCTGTCCCAACAGCCTGGTCCCAAATCACATAGTCAGAGGCTGAATATGAATTGTAAATGCTCGGTCAATAGCTCAGGCTTGTTTCTAGCTAACTCTTACACTTAAATTAACCCATATTTCTATTTATGCTTTGCCATGTGGTTCATGGCTTGTTACCTCATTTTTCACACTTTTTGCTTGCTTGGCAGCTGGCTGGCCTCTCTTGACTCTGCCCTCCTTCTTCCCATTCTCAGTTTGGCTTTCCTGCCTAACTTCCTGCCAAACTATCAGCCTGTCAGCTTTTTATTAACCAATGAGAGTAATATATATTCATAGTATAGAAAAGGATTGTTTCCACAGCAACTCCTCAATATCAGGATCTCAGTTCAAGCCAGAATATCAAGCTTCAGACTCCCTGGCAGGTGGGCTTGGTCAGCGACAGGCTTCTTCCTTGAGTAATGTAAGTGGAAGTCAGAAAGCTCTTGGGAGCAATGTAACAAACACTAATAGTCCTTTGCCCTTTCTGTTCATCATGCAAGGTACACTGATGTGAAGCTAGAGGTGGAACAGGCAGTCTTCAGCAATGAGGAGACATGGGGAAAAATCCACAGGTTGATTGGGAAAAGGAAAAATCAGAGGCTCTTGGTATCATAAAGTCATTTCACTTCTCCTAGATTTCCTGCCTCATGCACTTCTTATTCTGTGAGATGCACACAAAATAAATGTTCAAGTTGTAATTGGATAAGTCACAGAACATTCGGTTTTCTGTGATGTGCACTGAACCTTTTTCCCCTGAAAGATAAGCTTATTCATCCCATTAAAAAGATTGAAAATCAGTGCTGTTCCATCCTTATGAAGTCCGTCTATGAAAGAGACGGATATTTTATCTGTCAACAGTATGTAGACTTCTGTATTGATCATGAACATTCTAAAAATATTCACACAACTAAAATTAAGAATATTAATTATACCAGATCTAGCAACCACATTTACCAAATCAGCAAAGAAACTAGGAAGATATATTCATATGCAGCCAAGCATCTTCTCTTTACTTTTTGTAACAATTCCTAATGTGATTAAATATTAATGTTACATTAATATTAATACTATATAGACCCACTGGGATATGCTTACATGATGAAGATAAAAGTTGTCCTTCCAAAGGCGAAAGGCAAAAGCAGCATTTTCAAACTGAGTGTCTCAGCGATTACACAAGCTTTTTTTGTGAAAACACTAGAATTGAGGTATAATTTATATGTAGTCAAGTGCACACATCTCCTGGTCTCAGTTCAATTGCTTTTGTCGACTTTACACATCCGTTTATTGTCAGTCATTTGAATGCCAGCAGTGTGAGCTCTTTCTCATTATGGTTTGAAACTGACTAAAAACTAGTGAGGTTGAAAATCTTTCATTTGTATGTCTTTAGTGAGAGCATTCAAATCTTTCAACTCTTATTTTTTATAGAATTATTCATCTCTTCCTAGCCTGGTATGAATTCTTTGTATATTCTGAATGGAAAGGCTTAAAATGCCATATATATATGGCATTTTATATATATATATATATATATATATATATATATATATATATATATATATATATAATTAAGTTACACATTAAACATATTACCATCTGTTATTTTCATTTTTAACTGTCCTTTAAAGAGCCAAACTTACATTTTGATGAATTCTGTTTAAGTTTTAATTTTATATATGTGTGTGTGTGTGTGTGTGTGTGTGTGTGTGTGTGTGTGTGTGTATTGTTTGGTTGGTTGGTTTTTGTTTTGTTTTTAAAGACAGGGTTTCTCTGTGTAGATTTGCACCTTTCCTGGAACTCACTAGCCTAGGAGGGCCTCGAACTCACAGAGCTCCACTTGCCTCTGCCTCCCAAGTGCTGGGATTAAAGGCATGCGCCACCATTGCCTGGCTTTATTTTATATTTAATTAGGTTTTGGTTTTTTACCCTTTTTAAAAAATACCTTTGTCCCCAGTGTTGTGACCTGGGTTTGTCTGTCTGCCTGTTTTAGAGGCAGAGTCTCCAACTCCTGGAAATAAACCACCACCCAGTTCAGCCTGCCAAGTAGCTAGATCATGGCATGTGATGTTCTTGCCCAGCTTCAAAATGTTTTCCTGTTGTAAATTCTTCATAGAGTTATCCGTTTTATGTAGTTATGTAGTCTACTGGTGTGAGATGAAGGCCAATGTTTGATTTCTCTTGCTCTCTCTCTTACTTTCTATATATAGATATTCAGTTGTTTCTGAATTCATGGTAAAGGTGGTCTTTCCTCCTTTGAATTACTTTGACATAATTCTTGAAATCAGTTAGCTCTTTTATTAGAAATGAATTGGGTCTATATGAGTACCATGGTCTCTTCCATTGATTCATGTAGATATTCTCCAACTGGACAATGACTTAGTTTTACAATAATGCAAAATGATACACCTACAGTAGAACTGTCCTTCAATTTTCTATAATTCTATCTATTCCTAGTCTCCTGAAGAGTAGTATAATTCTCTCATTTGTGAATGAGCAGGAGCCAGCAACACAATCCTGAGGGTGAACAACTGACACTCTATACTGTGTGCTGTGCAGCCAAACTGCAATATTCAGTATGTAAATTCAGTACATGCATCTGCAATTTAGCTATTTTATGGTTTTATTGGTAACTCCATTTAAGTAACACCAATGATGTAACCCCGTGGAAGTCAAGACAACAGTCTGTACACATCTGTTTTAATCTGAACATCTATGCTGATTGCTATCAATTTTAACTTTTAACTCAAGTGGTTTAAGTCCTCCAAGGGTGAGTGTGTGTGTGTGTGTGTGTGTGTGTGTGTGTGTGTGTGTTTGTACGCGCGCGCGTGCATGCCTGTGTTGAAATCTCTAAGTCTATTTTCAGAGAAGTGCATTTCTATATGGAGGTTGAGAATCTTCTTGTCATTTTCTATCAACAAAGCCTGCTGAGATAGGATGAAGAAAACTGACAAGTTAATAAGACTGAAACTTCTGATTTGTGACCGTGGGAGAATGCCTTGTTATTTAATTTCTTTCAAAATATTTTATAGCTATTGCATATAAGTCTGATACATACTTTGTCTAATTTCTTCCCAGGTTTTTCCATTTCATTTTTCCTTAAAATGTCCATGTTTTTGTTTTTTCATGATGTAGATATTTCTGCATATTGATTGTATATCCTAAAATGCATCTAAATTCACTTTATAGTCTTTTTTATAATTCACTTTTCTTAAAAGAATTTCTTTATATCTTCCTATGATGCTTGTAAAAAACTTGTCCATCTTCTTCTTTAATAGAACTAGAAGGGACTTACAATATTGAAAGTTAAAAAGTGGACATCTTGACCTTGTGTATTTTAGTGTAAAAAATTGAGTATTTTACCAAGAAAAATTATGTTATCTATAGTTAATGCTGTTAGCTTTGTTTTATTTTGTTTATTTGTAGGGACCCTTTATTAGGTAGAAGAAATTTCTTTTATACCTAGATTTACTGAGATATTTTTTCTGTTACTTTATTTGTTTTTCTTGGATAACTATTGACCTTTGTTAAACAATTTTTATGCATGTGTATTAGCCTCATGATAATATAGTAAACTGCATTGATGTCCCTATGTTAAAACAATCATACCTTGCTGAGCAAAGTTTTAATTGTATTTGGTTCACTAAAACTTTGTAAACATACATTGTCTCTACCAGTAAGAGAAACATTGTTAAGGATTATGTTTTTAGAAATTTTACTTTTCATTGTCTGTAGTTGGGGCATTTGGGTGACTTTGGTTTCCCAGGGGAATTTTAGGAAGAGCTTGCCTTTCCCAGAAAGAATTTGTGTAAAATGAATATTATTTCTCTTTTAAAGATTTTGCAGAATTTACCACTGAAATCATTTGAGCATGTGGTGAGCTTCTGGAATTTGTACCTTCTAAAAAGTTGTTAATTTCATATGACTAGCAAATTGATTGCATAAAGTTGCTCATTTTATCCCCCTACTTGTCTGCTAATGTCTGCATGGGCTGTAATGATAAATCTGTCTTAGTGTTGTTATTAACAACTGATAGCTTCATCTGCCCTCTGTTTCTTCATCAGTTTGGTTATAGCTTTTTCAATTTCTTTGATCTCTTCAAATAACTGTTTTTTGTTGTTGATGTTGTTTTATTGATATTCTTACAGCAGGGAGAGTAGCACTGGTTTTTTGTTTGTTTGTTTGTTTTGTTTTGGGTTTGGGTTTTTCGAGACAGGGTTTCTCTATGTAGCTCTGGCTGTCCTGGATCTTGCTCTGTAGACTGGGCTGGCCTGGAACTCACAGAGATCTGCCTGCCTCTGCCTCCCTGAGTAATGGAATTAAAGTCATGCACCACCAACATCCAGCCGTATCACTGATTTTTACAGTCTTACAGATGAAAGAACTTATTGCTACCAATTCTCTCTAACCAATGCTGTAGTTACATATCACAAATTTCATTATGAAGTTCAAAGTACTTTCAATTATACTATGTAAACTTTTATCTGACCCATGCTTTATTTAGTCATTTGTTATTTAATTGGTGTAAATACATGAGAAGTTTCCAAACATGATTCTCATGTTGATTTTCCATTTACTCTTAGTGTGAACATAGAAAATGTTTTCTATGTCTAGGGTTTAAATCTCTTTGCATTCACTGAGACGTGTTAAGAATACAATGTAACTTGACAAATGTTCTCATACACTTGAAAGGAATGTGCACATTGCTGTTAAGTGTCTGCCATAGTTAGGATTTCTATCCCTATGATAAAAATGCCATAACCAATAGCAATTTTGGGAGGAAAAGGTTTATTTCTCTTCACAGATTGCCATCCTCTGTTGAGGGAAGTCAGGGCAGGAACTCAGGAAAGGAACCTGGAGCTGCGGGCTCATACCAAAACCACAGAAGAATGCTGCTTACTGGCTTGCTTGCTCCTCATAGCTTGCTCAGCCTATTTTCTTGTTGAACCTGGGACCACCAGCCCAGAAATGGCACTGCCTACCTTTACACACCAACCATAAATCAAGAAAACACAGCACAGGCTTGTCTATAGGCCAGTCTGATGAGGGTGTTCATTCAGTTGAGGTCCCCTCTTCCAAAATGACTCCAGCTTGTATCAAGTTGACATATAAGGAGCCAGCATAGTGTCCCATTAATATTTGTAATTACATTAAATAAGTAGCAAGTGTCATTCAAGCCCAGAACATTATTGCTGGTTGCTCACCTTCCTCTTCTATTAATTACTGGAATGAGCTTCACTGTTTCCCAGGGTCAGTTTTTGTTTCATAGACTTTGAAGTTTTATTATTAAGCTCACATACAATTAAAAATGCTATATTTGCTAATTTGATAGCTTTGTCAGTAAGAAATATGTGTGTGTATTTAATTTCTTAGTCTAGAGAAATGCCTCACCAGTTGGCAGTGCATACTGCTCTTGGAAAGACCAGAAATTCATTTCCCAGCACCCTTGTTACAACCACCTGTAACTCCAGCTCCAAGAGATATGACACCTGTGGCTTCTGTAGGCACCTGCACCTGCCTGCACAACCACACTTGCACTAGCACACTTGTACATGTGCATGCATGCACATAATTTAAAAATATTAAAATTAAAATCTTAAAAAAGCATTTTTAGTTTCTTAAAAATTTTACCTATATATTATTTCTAATATTATCATTTCTTTGTATATTCAAACTATTGGTAGGATTTTTCTTCATCCTTGAAAGTTTACTTTCAAATTTTTGTAAAGAAAGTCGGCTGGCAATAAATTATCTTAATTTTAAATGGATGAAAAAGACCTTATTGTACTTAGTTTTTGAGATATTCATTGACTGAATATCAATTATGAGCTTTTATTTTCCTTTTCAGTAAAGCCATTCCCTCATTTTCTTCTGACTTAAGTGGTTGCCAATGACAAGTACATTGTCAGTCTTCTGCATTGACTCATAATTTTCCTCTGGCTGATTTTAGGATTTTTTTCCCTTTAATGATTCCAGCAATTAAATTAGAATGTGCCTTGTGATTTCTTCATTTTTCTTCTGCTTGAGTTAATTTTGAGCTCATTTGGCCCTGCTACAAAGACAACTTACTAAAAACTGTACCCAATGACCTGTGTAAAAAAAAAAAAAAATCTCCAGTTGTTAGACACAGCAGTTGGTATCTGAGTCTACGTGAGTGCTGGGGATAATTCCAACTGCTCCATCGCATGATGTTATGATTCTTTCTTCTTACTCAATTAGCTTCCTTACATGCAGATTATTTTTCAACCAAGCTTGAGAGGACCCCTTTGCAGCCCTTTCAATAGATCTGCACTGGGGAGGTAGGAACAGAGGTTGCTGGGAGATGACAGATGATGACAATAGATACATAGATGATAGACAATGATAGATGTTGATAGGTGTTAGATAGATAGGATAGATAGATAGATAGATAGATAGATAGATAGATAGATGATAGATAGATGGGTGAGATTGGTAGATAGGTAGATAGATAGATAAATAGACAGATAGAGGAGATAGGTAAACAGATGATAGATAGATAGATAGATAGATAGATAGATAGATAGATAGATAGATAGATAGATAGATAGATCTTGGATACTACAGAACTTTAAAATTTTCTTTTGGCAAATTGTTTCATTTGGTAGATTGAAATCACATTCATTAATCAAGTGCTCTATATTCCAAAATTGCCTATTCCTCTCTCCAATCAAAATTTCTCTTTCCTCTCTGGTGGGAGGAGGGGGCTAGTCTAGATGAAATACAAAATGGCACAGAAGAGATTAAGAGGGCTGTCTCTGGAGTCAAACCCCCGTGGTCCTTTTCTGAGGCTTTTTCCTTAAGAATGCAAGGAAAGCAAGTCTCTTAGTCACTCTGAGTCTTGATATTTCAATTTGCAAAGTGAAAAATCATTAAAGTTGCTGTTGGGAGACAGTGTAAGGAGTGAATATTTCCCACTCAAAGAATTTTGCATAGAAAAATATTAGAACTGCTGTTTGATGCTAACGTTTTTGTTCACTACTATGTGACTGATAAAGCCCCTGACACTTTTAGAGAATGATTTTACAGATTGGAGGAATATTTGTTGGCTCAGATAAACCTCACTTTGATCAAGTTAGTGTTTCATTTTCCTTTGCATTCCACTTCAACAGCATGAATGGAAACAAACATTATTTGGAAGGTCAAGTACTTCTGTGTATCACACTGCTGGGGGCTCCTGAGTCCACATTCAGGTTTACTGAATTACTGGAAGAACTGACAGTATGTAGTAGTCACCAACTAATTATGGCAAAAGAATACCTAACAGACTCAAGACAAGCCTCCAAGATTGGATGAAGCCTGCTAATCATTCTTCATTGCCCCACCTTTGTATTGTGATACAGGTGCAATGTGGTCAGCAAAGAAGCTCATTGGAGACTCCATGCTCAGGATTTGTACTGCAGCCTAAAAATGGGTATTCTCTTCCTCATATGCAACAAAACTCCAGATTCCTGAAGGAAAACAGGCTCAACATTAACTATGTTTATATAAACACCTTAAGGAGTCAGCAAAGTGGCATACTCATTTCAACTAAGAAAAGGTTTATAGAATTGTAAGGATGTTTTTGCCTGTAACATTGCCAAGCCTCTGCCTTGTGGCAGGTTTTTGTAGAGGAAATGGTTGAAGCCCTGCCATGCTGACTTTGCCTACTCATCTGCAGGCTTTTAGCTCTGCTCATTATGGCTTCTTACCTCGCTCCCAATTCCCCCAAAGTGCCAACAGTCTCAATTACCAGGTGAAGAAAGGGAAGGAAAAGGTAAGTGTCTAACATCATAAGCTCTGTTGTTTTGTTTGTTTGTTTTTTGTTGTTGTTTTGCACTGTAATTCTAGTTTAATTCCACATTTCCAATTTCTGCAACTATTTTCTATTAAAGTCTTACTCTGTGAGGGGGAGAATTTTTAAAAGATGCAATGTACTGTGCTAGAATTGCACTTGGTATTCAAGTGAGATAGACAGTCACTATCCAACTGTATTAATTAGAATGTGTTTGCTTTTATAATCACTGCTAGAATAAAATAGCCACTGATCATTTAAGATTTAGATAAAAACAACACTTTGTTAATATCACCTACTATGGAAATAAGTTGGGCTTGGGTGTTGCCTTTTAAGATTTCTTGCCACAATGAAAAAAATGATACATGATACTATGGGATTAGATCTTTGTCCACATCCCAGATAGTAATTTATTTTCTCTCTGATCATTAGGTAGGAAACTCTAAGGAGTCATCTCATATGTCACATCAAGGTCTAGATTTTAACCAATAATATACTGGCTTGTTTGTAACCTTATTCCATTAATAGTTATTTGAAAGTGTGTGTGTGTGTGTGTGTGTGTGTGTGTGTGTGTGTGTGTGTGTACAGGGAAATCACATTTTGGTTGACTACAGTGGTATACCAAATTAAGCCTTCATTTTGAAATTAGTAACAATTGCAGATCATATTTTTAAGCTTGGTATTTTGAAAATTAAAAGCTAACATGCTTAAACAACTTTATAGGTTCAATTCAAAGCTCAAAAACTTAAAATCTTCATCTTAAAATAATTAATTTATCAAAGTGTACATTTATTTGTAGGAATGTAATGTCAGAATCCAGCCTTTGTGTGGGCCATGCTATCTGGGGTAGCCTCCTCTCAGGGATACCCACCAGCACCCTATTAAGACCTTGTTCTTGAGTTTCTAGCTAACAGACTTCCAGATGCCAGGCTCTCTCCCCTGGGAATTGAGTTAACATAGAAGTGTAAGTATTGTAGTCACATCCTGCGCCCCACCTCCTTCTCTGCCTCCTGCTTGGAAACTAAACAGTCTGGCTTCAGCTTTGTACTGTGAAGCATCCCCCGTACACAGACAGGTATAACAAGGAATCTCACTTCTGCCACATGGTCCCTCTCTCAGAGACCCCACCATGCTGTCAGTTTCTAGAGCTAGCATCCCATCATGCTCTGTCTAGCCATAGCATTCATGACTTCTCTATTAAACGCCTTAGTCCCTGGTAAACTGCTTCCATATCCTTTTGGACACTAAAGCCTCTCAGTGTTTTAATTATTGAAAACATTATAAATTGATACAATACCCTCATTTTTCTGTATAAATGCACTCTACTGCTTGGGTTATTTTAATTATTTACTACCTTTTACTTTAAGTTTCAACATTTCTATCTTTTAATGAATATTTTAAGGCTCTGTTTTTTTTTCCTCCAAATACCATTTTAGCTTTTCCCCTGATTCCATCCACTATGTAGTTTTTGATCAGTTTAATTTTGTCATTTTGTAGTGTTTTTATGATTCTTCTTAAATCTATGAAGTATTTAAACACCTGAGTTTTAAGCATTTGTTTAAACAGCATAGTAAAGTGCTTTTCTAATTACTAATTAATTACAAAGTGACCAGACAGTGTTCCCTAATTGTTACTTCTCTGACTTTCCTAGTACTGTACTAGGAATCGCTTCACACCCAAATATGATGTCAGGTCATCTTCATCTGCAACTTGCACCTTTGACAGCACTGGACTGCTGGTCATCATCTGGAAGAGCCGAGCTGGTCTACCTGGAATGTAACCTTGTTCTTTCAGAATTTTTGACTTCTTTGTGGATTCATCCCATCTTGTTCATCACCAACTAGCATCTCTGAGTCCTTCTGAATAAAACATGCCTGCTATCCATTCTCTCATGGTTGTGCTTCCCCCTTATTACCTATGTATTTGTTTTGTTTTGTGATGGGGTCTTCCTATGTAATTCAGGCTGACCTCAAACTTGTGGTCCTCCTGCTTTGGCTTCTTGGGTGTTGGGATTACAGGCATGTGACATCATACTGTCATACTCAGCAAACCTCCTTCTCTTGTAACATCCATTTCTTGTGTAAAGTTTTTTTCTAGTGTGTGCACAGAGCACTTGTGTCTGGATCACCTGAAGGACTTTTGGAAAGTACAGGCTTATATTTTTCTCAAGAGCATTTTAATTAGAATCTCAAACCTGCTGTTAGAATGAGTAGAATTCTGAATACAGAGCTACAAATATCACTGTCAGTTTTGTGGATATTCAAGTTGATGTCTTCTTACTGGTATTTATTTTATTTTTATAATCATGTCCTCGAATCCAACGTCAAATCAGTTGATGTTAATGAATAAAAGAAATAATAGAGGCCATACAAATGACTTAGTGGTTAAAAGCATATAATTCTCTTGCAGAGGAGTCAAATTCTGTTTCCAGTGTCCTCACTGGGCAGCTCACTACTACTTTCAATTCTAACTTGAGGGGGATCTGGTGCTCCTGGCCTCTATAGGCACCTACACTCAGATGTACACACATATACACATACATGAATACACACACACATACACACATACACACACACACACAGAGTTAATAAAACCAATCTTAGCAGTTGCCCATGTGGCACAGTTTCAGGGGAGGCTAATTCTTCAACACAGCATTAGGTCTGAGCAATTCTACCAGTGTTTAGTGCTCTGCCTAAAATGTTAACAGTTCTGTAAGGTTTAGTTGGTCAAATCTATTAGTATTAATGTATTCATGACTTCAGAGTATTTGAATTGCCAGGGTCCATTTAACATAGACAAGTCACCTCTGTCATTACCCAGACCTCGTATCTGAAGCTGCTTGCCAAGGTGTTCAGCAGGAAGAAGACAATATTAGAATCAGAGTCTTTGCGACATTCAGTAAGAAAGGAAAGAAAGAGTGGAAGTTTTCTGAAGAGAAACTGAGGTGATGAAGCAGCAAGATGAGCTAAAACTTTGGTCTCATGGTTTGTCAGGATGGTGTAGTACATAGACCTATGCAGAAGATGCAAGTGAGTGAGGAAAGCACACTCAGATTCACTCACTAGAACATATACCAGCCATACAAAGAACTCAAGCTCAAATTAAGATAGCTGAAGGTGGAAACTTCCTAGTGTAGGTTTGCCTGTATTTTGCCTCTATATATAAACAACAGAATTTGAATGATAGTCACATATGGCCATTGATGTTGAGACTAAAAAGAAATACAGTTTAAACCACATCTTTTCTCTTGATTCAGACTAATGCAAGTTTCCTGTAGGCCCAGATTGAGTTATATACTATACTGATTCAGTAGAGATGTTCATTATTATTAATTACTATTATTATTATTATTATTATTTATGATACTGGTTATTAGACCCATAGTCTTAAACATACCAGGGCAATGCCTTATCACTAAGCTCTATGTCCAAGGTTTTATTTTATTTTACCTTTTGAGACAGAGCCTAACTAACTTGTCCAGGCTGGCTTCAAACTCTCTCTGTAACTCAGACAGTCTTTTAACTTGCAGTCCTCCTACCTCAACCTCCCTGGGCTGGGATTACAATCCTTCACCAATGGGCCCCGCTATTATTTATTTATTTATTTTATTTTACAATACAATTCAGTTCTACATATCAGCCACGGATTCCCTTGTTCTTCCCCCTCCCCTTCTCCCCAGACCACCCCCTATTCCCACCTCCTCCAGGGCAAAGCCTCCCCTGAGGACTGAGATCAACCTGGTAGACTCAGTCCAGGCAGGTCCAGTCCCCTCCTCCCAGGCCAAGCCAAGCGACCCTGCATAAGCCCCAGGTTTCAAACAGCCAACTCATGCAATGAGCACAGGACACAGTCCCACTGCCTGGATGCCTCCCAAACAGATCAAGCCAATCAACTGTCTCACCCATTCAGAGGGCCTGATCCAGTTGGGGGCCCCTCAGCCATTAAAGAGTTGGTTCTTTGAGAAAATCAACAAGATAGACAAGCCCTTATCCAAACTAACCAAAAGACAGAGAGAGAACACCCAAATCAACAAAATCAGAAATGAAAAGGGGAACATAACAACAGACATTGAGGAAATTCAAAGAATCATCAGGTCATACTTCAAAAACCTCTACTCCACAAAACTGGAAAATCTAAAAGAAATGGATAATTTTCTGGATAGGTACCATATACCTAAGTTAAATCAAGACCAGATAAACTATTTAAATAGTCCAATAACCCCTAAGGAAATAGAAACAGTCATTAAAATTCTGCCAAGCAAAAAAAGCCCAGGACCAGATGGCTTCAATACAGAATCTACCAGATCTTCAAGAAGAGTTAATACCAATACTCTCTAAATTGTTCCATACAATAGAAACAGAAGGAACATTATCAAACTCCTTCTATGAGGCTACAATTACCTTGATTCCTAAACCAAACAAGGATATAACAAAGAAAGAGAACTACAGACTGATCTCCCTCATGAACATTGATGCAAAAATACTCAATAAAATACTGGCAAACAGACTCCAAGAACACATCAAAACAATTATCCACCATGATCACGTAGGCTGCATCCCAGGGATGCAAGGGTGGTTCAACATACGAAAGTCCGTCAATGTAATACACCATATAAACAAACTCAAAGAAAAGAACCACATGATCATCTCACTAGATGCAGAAAATGCGTTTGACAAAATCCAACACCCCTTCATGATAAAGGTCTTGAAGCGATCAGTAATACAGGGAACATACCTATTTATTTATTTTTAAATGACTCTAAATTGTTCTTTTGCTTTCCTCCCAAATCCACCACCAGATGGCAGTAAATGCACCGGCTATTCACTGAAAAATTGGCAACAACTTGCTGAATTACAACCAAGTTTGTTTCCAAGTGGTTTGTAGGGATACATTTTCATTGGCAGGAAGAAAAACTTGCACACACAAAAAGTAGGTTGAATATTTTGTATGCTAATTGAAAGATATAATCATAAGACCAGTGACAAAGAAGAACCAAAATAGAAAGTGTTTCACACTGGGTTTGGGAGAGAAAAAATAGATAAATTGAATCAATAAAAATGAAAAGGCCAAATCAGCTGAATGTTGAAACCATTTCAATTGAGTGAGTCCTTCCGTTCAATGCTTGGTGAAGTCTGATGTGGTTTTGAACCATTTTCACAGATTCACTGGCCAGTAGTCTCCTTTCTCTACGGTATAAATAATACACTTGAGATAAAAATGGCAAAACCTACCAAGTCTTCCAAAATGCTGTCTATATCTTCAGTACCCTTAAACTTACTGAAACCAGTCAAGGCAAACTTTGATGTTGCATCACGATATAGCAGCATACAGTAATTTCTCTGAGATTAATCTGAACAAACAGAATTCAAGGCTATCAATGTGTCACAGTGCTGTCCAGTGAGCAGAAGAGCAAGCAGAGCAAAGATAGATGCTGTGGTCCATGATCGTTGATGGAAACATGGCAGATACATTAGCTTTGGGTGTGTGACTCTAAAGAGACTGGGAAACTAAGGAGCATCTTAGGAACAGGAACAGGAATGGCATCTGCCACAAGTAACCATAAAGGTTGAATCTGTAGAACGGACATAGAATGAGAAAGCTGTGTGTGCATATGGGAACAACCGTTATGTGAGAAAGAAGTGACATAAGAAAGCAGCAGAATAAGGCAGTGATTGAAATCCACAATAGGCTATAGAAATGTAAGCCAGAGGCCTTCCATTTTCAGTCCTTACAACATCCATGGCTGAGATACAATATTGTAGCTCCCGCTATAAGCAACTAGAAATGCAACTCAAGCCATCACTGAAAAGAATGTCAGAAGTAACAGAAAAGAAGCAAGCCAGCAAAACTCCATGGGCCAGAAATGAAGAGGAAAAGGATGCAAACTAGGGTAGAGATGGAGATCGATGCTATGAGAGTGAGAAATGGACCGTGATGCCCAATGTCTTTCACTAAGGCAGTCTCAAAATTTAAGACCATCTTGGCTGAAGAGAGCCGTGGAGTTGGAGGAGTTGGGACAGAATCTCTAACATAATACAGAAACTTGAATTGGCACTTAATAAACAGAAACTTAAAAATCGGACAGCAAGAACACTCTGCCATCAAGTTGCAGAGAAATTCGTCTCTGCAAATAAAGTCACATGGGACTTAGGCTTCACCCCCACCGACAAGTATCCAGGGTACTGGAAGGTACACTGCATGATGCTAGAGAAAGGTAAACTCCAACCCCGCTACAAAACCTATGATCTACAGTGTCCACCCGCCTACAAGATACACTGTTGCAGTAGTGGCACAAGCTTGTGGGAGTAACCAACCAATCGCTGACTGCATTTATAGCCCATTGCATGAGCCGGTTAAAGCATGTCTGAGCAACTGTTGTCAGAGATTTCTGGCTTCACCTTGTTAATGTTAAGTGAGTCTCCCAGATACCCTCTCTTACCATGTTTACACACTTTTTTAACCTTGGCCAGATAGAGGCTTTCACAATGGCCAGTCCTGTTCAACATAATACTTTCTTACTTTTCACTTGGCCTATGTATGACTCATTGTAAATTGGACTGGAAAAATTACAAGGGGTTTGATCTTTCTCAGGCAGTATTTCCAAAAATACTGGTCCAAATATTGAAATATCTGGATGAAAATAATGGTTGGTGAGGAGTATAGATGCCCTTCCTCCCCATCTCCCCGGCTGTCTCCAAGTAGCTAAGAGCTTAGCTTGCCTGAGACAAAAGAAGGAGACTATCCAACATCAAAATGGAATGTCCCACAAACCAGGGGCAAGTCTCTCCTTCCTGGAAAGATACCAGCAGTGGCTAGAGGAGCATCTTCCAAATTTATTTTAAAAGATTCCTGTAGAAGTTCAGGCCAGAAAGTATAGGTTTAGACACTGTGTCCTGGAAGATGTTGCACATTCTTTCTAGAACATTTGTGACAGGTGAGCTGATCGGATCATGCTGCCAGTGGTCATGGTGAAATTAGCACGGTCTAGTAAATAACTAAAGCGATGCCATAAGCAGAACAAAGGTTCAGACATTCAAAGCCAGAGTCTGTGCGGGGAGGAATTCTGCCCTTGGTTTAAATCAGTGTCCTACACTAAATGAGTTTGCAAATGTCCACAGCTTAGTCATTTGCCCACTTCGTGGAGAAGGCGTTACAGAATTACGTGAACCCAATTTATACTTGAAAACTGGCACAACATTTAAATCGGCTATTTGAAAAACAAGTGAAAGTAAATGCTTGCTAATAGGTCATGTACTACGTGTTGTAGGACATGATCATTTTTAGGTTTTTCTTCAAAGAGCACTTCCCAACATAGGCAATGAAAACATAATTTGCTAGTGGGGATCCATTTTATTACAGTAAGGAACATCCACTAATACGAAATGAGGACATTCAGATGTTGAGGTTTGATAACAAATTGGTGATTGATTCGATTTTTACAAAATGGGATTTCTCTATCAGGCTATTTGAAGCTTGCAAAAGTCACCTTACTATAATAAACCTGGTTGCGCCACTTTGTTCAAAAGCTGAACATTTTTATAGCTGATCTTAGTTTTGGCAAATCATCAACCAGCTCTCAGCAGACTTATTAATAGAATTTTGCTGTGGAAAAAAATGAATGGGGTTATATGCAAAGAACTGGTAGCAAGATGAGTGGAAAACAATGTGAGGATAACAATCTTTTCACCAGAGAAATGGAGCCTTTCATATCTTTGGCAAATGAAAGTTCATCTTTGTTTTTTTAAATAGCTCTAGCTAGTTTTATCATTAATTTTCAGTCAGGTGAACAAAGAGTGGACCCAAATGTCAACAGCAAGAATAGAGGGTAATGGTGAAGAGTGAAAGGAAAGAACATCACCAGCCACCACTTCTGTGACTAATGGACGCACTAGTTGTCTTGGGAAATGTCACTGTAGTGATATGGATAAGTCCACGTAATGACAATAAGTGAGCTGGAGGTAGGGAGAGGGGGCTGGGGAAGAGGATACTCTACTTAAAGATGCTTTATCTGAAAATACCATAGTGATATATAATGATATTGCATGTGCTAATTAAAAACAATTAAGTGAATGATTTCCTGAGTAACCAAGGTAAGATTACACTCCAGGTTCTATTTTTGCAAGCATTCAATACATGCTCATTGAATAAATGCACGAGTTATTTATTATGCTTTAAAACTTGTCATTACAATTAAAACAGGAAATACTTGGACAAAGATGGCCAAGAAAAAGAAGAGTTCAAAGGTTTACTAATAGAAACTGAAAAGAAATATATTGAAACCCAAAAGGAATATTTTTCAGCATCTCTAGGTCTTATAAGAAAGACCATGATGTGAGAGAGAAGAAGAAAGAAATAAAATTCTTCATTTATATTCAGATTGTTTAAAAAAAATACTTCAAGGTTACTACTGTTCTCTCCTCTCAATGACCTTAAGATAATAATTACGCTTTTAGTTTCAGGCTCTAAGAATCCACAGCTCATTGCACCCAAGAAAATGTGAATAAATAAAATATATTTATGCATTATTTTCAGAAAACTATGAATTAGGACTCACTTTTTTTTTTTTTAAAAAGTTTCACTATGCAGCCTGGCCTAGCCCTAAATTGCCAATCCTCCTGCCTCAGTTTCCTGATTGCTGGATTACAGACATGTGCCACTATGTCCAGCTAAATTTAGACTCTTTAATAAAGAAATCAGTGTTTTAAAAATAATAGCATATGCTAATTGAAAACAAGTCACCTTACCATGATTAGAAAAGCAATTTATAAAGCTTTTATAGATAATACAATTTTATACAATTCCTGTCTTCTTTTTTTCTATATGTCTATCCTGTCTAATCAGTCTTATTTATACACAGCACTGTTTTTTTGGGGGGGGCTGTTTTGTTTTGTTTGGGGTGGTTTCATTTGCTTGTTTTTCCTGCATGCAGTGCTGGGAATCAAACTCAGGCCACAAGCATGCCAAGCAAGCATTCTCCTGCTGAGCTACATAGGCACCCCTATTGATTACTGTATTTTAGCCATGCACATTGAAACAATATGAAGACACAGGATAATAAGTGAAATACAGTATTTTTATACCATCTGTCTATGTCTTCTCATTTTGAGATTTTTCTTGGCTTTCTTTGTGTTGGCCTAACAGAGTATTACATGCTGAGAAATTAATAAGGAAAGGAAATGTATCTCTTACAGTGTGGGGGCTGAAAAGTCCAAGGTTGAGGTGCTGACCTTTGAGAAGGGTTGTCTAGTTGCATTACTCCATTGTAGAAGGCAGGAGGTCCTGGGTGTCTAAGAGAGAAACAGATCAAGCTCTTTTATAATTATCATTAACTTGGGCATGAAAGTGGAACCTTCATGACCTAAATACATTCTCGTAGACCCCACCTCCTAACTCTGTACTATTGGGGATTTAATGGTCATATATGTTTGGGGACGAGGGCATACTCAAGCCATAGCTCCATCTTTTAATGCCATATTAACTAGAGCATCCGAGAAAAGAGTCAGTGGACTTGGAAATGGAAAACATGGCTTCTCTGAGGATAGAAGGTAAGGAGACACAGAACCAGGCTGTGCTAACTGAATCAAAACATCAATTTCAGAAATATTTAACAATCAAACTGAAAACGTAGAGTAAAAGAAGTATTTTCCATATTCACAACTCATAAAACATTACCAAAATGGCCAGTGGCCAGCCTGCATCTTATTTATAATACTTCAGCTGTCCGGAGCTGACACTAATGTTTTCAAGGTAGACGTGAGCAATCTGGAACCTGGCTCATTCTCTATGCATTCTGACCTAAACAAACTAGCACAATACAACTCATGCTTGTACCCTACCCAAAATAACCCCAAATGTTGACCCTGTTTATTTTTATTACAAGTTCAGATTTTCTTACTATTGGGGGAAAAAAACAATAATTTCCCTTTGTCAGTATTTAAAACACAGCTGTTATTATTGTGCTAAGTATCCTCAAGTTATCACTTCACTGACCATCCCTCCACACTGCTAACGGGTCCTTACCCTGGACACAGTCAAAGATTGTTATTGATCAGGTGATTTTCAGCCCGTTTTTCTCCCACAATGAATGCTGAAGATTGGGTTTAGCCTGTCAAATACTTTGTATCTTATAGGGAAACTGATTTGGTTTTAGTGGCATTGGTCCTACTTATCTTACTAAGCAGGTTGACATTTGGACTTTAATCTAGAAATTTGCTTGGTCCTCACTTTATTGTTCACATGTCAAACTAGGATCAAGGACTCTCAAATGGAATCAGAAGGGTAACTCTGCCAGCTACATACTTCCTACCAGTTAAGAGGAAGACAAAAAAGATCTTTTGGTGGTCCATTCCATTTTACAGCAGAGGGGCCCTCAGAAAGACAGAGGGGAAAGTTGGAGAAGCAATGTAGGTTAAACACATTGTCTCTTGTTGAGAGGAAGTAAGAGCAGGGGAGAAGTAAGGGCATTGTAGAATTCTGAGACATGGAAAAACACCTTAGGTTCTAGTTACCCTATCTTACAACAACTTTTCACATTTACCCCGTGTATTTGCATGCAGAGTTTAAGAGCATGTGTTAATGACAGGGTATGAGACACAGTGAAGGTTGGGGGGGTCAGGTCAAGAGACTTTGGGCTTGGCCCAAGTCTGTGACTAATTTTCCTGGCTGACTTTGAGCAGCCTCCAGAATGTCTATGGACCTTATTTCCTCATACATTGGTAAACATTATATCATCTGGTAGGGTCCTTTCTATCTACAGAACTCCATGATTCTAAAACTCTGTGGGGTTTTCATAACTTAGGTTTCTTTTTCTGTTATTAGCTCATCATCTCTCTGCTTAGTGTGCCTTAAATTACTATTTGTACCTGTCCACCTACTAGGATTGGAACTGTCACATGTCCTGTGCACACAGATCTTGGGAGTTTTAAGATACATGCAATATAATGTTCCAAACTCTGCTGCACACAGATGTGACATCGCTGTATAAAATGGCAGGAGGTCAACAACAATTAAGTTTAGAATACTGTTGGTTTATAAACCAATTCCAATTATTTTAGGAAACAATATGGAATCTACATTATTTTCCTATCATCCACAGAACATAGCAACTCTAGAGAATGAAATAAAAATCTCAGATCACTCAAACAATGGGTGGATAGCTAGCCCGTCTGCAGAACGATATTATTCCAACTTAATCTAGTTTCCATTCACCTGGTCTTCTTGCTCCTCAGTGACGCAAACACCGCCCTCAATGTTATAAGGTACGGCAGGTCTGTTCACAGAGGAGGAAGCTAGCATAGAATTACCCTTCAGAGTGAGCTTTATGAGGAGAGAGAACCTAGTGAACAAGAGGTGGGGGCTATGAGTGGCGCAAGGTAAGCATACTATAGACATTAACTGTGAGAACGTGAGGAGTGAGAGCTTGAAGTGAAAGTGTAGGAAAGACAGTCATTATGTATAGATGGATGGGGTTCAAAGGAGAAAGACTTCTGAGAAATCCTCTAACAAAGGGGATTTTCTGATCTTTATGAGTTTTCAGGGGCTTGTGGGAAGTCCCACACTATGTTATTTAGTCCAGCATGGACTGAATGCCCAGGGATTGGTTACTGGGCTGAACCTTTAGCTTAGACAACCACAAATGAGAGAGAGAGAGAGAGAGAGAGAGAGAGAGAGAGAGAGAGAGAGAGAGAGAGAGAGAGAATCCAAGTCTGATTTCTGAGCTCGAGGGCCTGTGGTCTGACTGTTGCCATTCCAATGTAAGAATGAAAACTTGAAGAAACACATTGACACTGTAGTCCCATGTTATTTTGCATCTGGTGATTAGTGGAGGAAGCCTGTGAGTCTGTACTGGTCATCAAAGATTTTTTCTTTAAACATACTTTTTTTTTCCCTAAAGGCTGGTCCTCACCATGTGGACCACATTGGCCTCAAACTCTTGCTTGTCCTACTTCAGCCTTCCAAGTGCTGGGATTAGATGCCCATGTTACCACACATAGCCCAAATACTACGTTTCAAATGAGATTGAATAAAGCACTGTGATGGGAAGAGGAGTGGAGAGAGGCACCAGGCTTCATATAGAAAATAAGGCTTGCTTTGGTTTGAGTGTGAAATGGTTCCCATAGGCTCCTGAGTTTGAACCCTTGGTCCCTGTCTGGTGGTTCTACTTGGGCAGCTATGCAACCATGAGGAGGTGAAGCCTTGCTACAGGAAGTACGTCACTAGGGGCGGGCTTTGAGGGTTCATAGCCTGGTCCCACTTCCTCTTCTCTCTCTGCTCCCTTGCTCCTGCTTCCATGCCTTCCCACCATGATGAACTGTATCTCTCTGGAACTGCAAACAAAGTAAACCTTTTCCTCCCTGTCCAGCTTGGGTTTGCTGTCCACCTGGCACAACTGAGCATTATCTGAGAAAAGGAAACCACAATTAAAATAATGCCTCTGTAAGATTGGCTTGTAGGCAAGCCTATGGGGTAATTTCTTAATCAGCGGTTGATATGGAAAGGCCTAGCCCACCGTGGACAGTGTCACCCCTGGGAAAGTGTTCTTAAGGTATATAAGAAAGCAGGCTGACTTTGGAAATCAATATGGCAATTTCTCAAAAAACTGAGAATCAATCTACCTCAAGACCCAGCCATACCACTCTTGGGCATATACCCAAAGGATGTTCTATCATACCACAAGGACACTTGCACAATTATGCTCACAGCAGCACTGTTCGTAGTAGCCAGAACCTGGAAACAACCTAGGTGCCCCTCAACTGAAGAATGGATAAAGAAAATGTGGTACATTTACACAATGGAGTATTACCCAGTGGCAAAAAACAATGACATCATGAAATTTGCGGGCAAATGAATGGAGCTAGAAAAATCATCCTGAGTGAGGTAACCCAGACCCAGAAAGACAAACATGGTATGTACTCACTCATAAGTGGATATTAGCAGTAAAGTAAAGAATATCCAGGCTAAAATCCACAGCCCCAGAGAAGCTAGGTAACAAGGAGGGTCCAAAGAGGGATGCATGGATTTCCCTGGGAAGGGGAAATAAATGAGATCTCCTGGGTAAACTGGGGGCAGGGGATGGGGTGGGATGAGGGGAAATCGGGATGGGGGGATGGGAACATGAGGGATTCAGTTGAGCGAATTGGGAATGGGATAGAGGGAGAGAATAATGAAAGAGATATCTTTATGGGGGGCATATTGGGGTTAAGGGAGAAATCTAGTGCCAGAGAAACTCCCAGGAATCCACAAGGATGACCCCAGCTAAGACTTCTAGCAACAGTGGAGAGGGTACCTGAACTGGCCTTCTCCTGTAATGAGATTGATGACTACCCTAATTGTCATTAGAGAGCCTTCATCCAGTAACTGATGGGTACAGATGCAGAGCTCCACAGCCAAGCACTGGGATGAGCTCCAGATGCCCTGTTGAAGAGAGGGAGGAGGGACTATAGGAGTCAGGGGGTCAAGGTCATGACAGAGGAACCCACAGAGACAGCTGACCTGAGCATTGGGAGCTCACAAACTCTGGATTGACAGCTAGGGAGTCTGCATGGGACTGACCTAGGCCCTCTGCATGTGTGTGTGACAGTTGTATAGCTTAGTCTGTGGGGCTAGCAGTGGGATCAGGACCAGTCTCTGGCACTTGAGCTAGCCTTTGGGAACCTATTCCCCATGCTGGCTTGCCTTGACCAGCCTTGATGCAGAGGGGAGGAGCTTGGTCCTGCCTCAACTTGATGTGCCATGCTTTGTTGACTCCCATGGGAGGCCTGCCCCTTTCTGAATGAAGATGGATGAGGAGTGGATAGGGTGGGGGAGTAAATGGGAGGTGGGGAGAGGGAACAGGAGGAGAGGAGGGAGGGAAAACTGTGCTCGGTATTTAAAATAAATGAAAAAAATGTAATAAAAAGTAAAAGTAAATAAAAAGAAGTTGGATTTAGAAAGAGAGAGAGAGAGAGAGAGAGAGAGAGAGAGAGAGAGAGAGAGAAAGAAAGAAAGAAAGAAAGAAAGAAAGAAAGAAAGGTAGGAAAGCAGGTTGAACAAGTTGTGAGGAGCAAGCCAGTAGTCAGTGTTCCTCCAAGGCTTCTGTGTCAGTTTCTGTCTCCCAGTCCCCACCCCGACTTCCTTGGATAATGGACTGTGATATGGAACTGGAAGCTGAAATGAACCCTTTCCTCCCTAAGTTGTTTTTGGTCAAGTTGTTTTATCACGGCAGTAGACAGCCTCTTGCAGAAAGAGTAGAAACCCCTCTCCATCAGGTCTTGCCATCACAAACAGCGTGTCTCAGAAAAGCTCTGTGATCTCCAAATGCGGGAGAAGGTGGGTGCTGTTTAAGAACTTAAAAGAGTCAAGGCCTGGGGTCCAAGGACCTTTTTGAACCTAGATCTTCTCCCATGCTCAGGGGTACACCTCCCCTTTTTTTGTTTGAGAAACTGTCTCTGTTTCTATCACTATTCACGTGTCCCTTGTTTGAATCTTTCTTTATGACTCCCTTTAGAGTTACAGAATTGTAAAGGAAACTGTTGAGACTGCCTCATGGCTAAAGGCACTTGCTGCCAAGCTTGGCAACCTGAGCCTGAGCCCCAGAACCCATATGGCAGAGGGAGAGAACTGACTTCGACAGGTTGTCCCCTGACCTTCACCCATACCCGCCACACACACACACACACACACACACACACACACACACACTTCAAAGAAAAAAGAAAGAGAATCAACATCCCCACAAAGTCTCTTCCCTAATCATGGAGGGAGGAGGGAAGCTGCATGGACATTTTTTTAAAATAACCCCACAAAAGAGACACCCCAAAGAATGTGGCCTTGCTTGGCAGATGTGTATTTAGGCATCACTCAGCACCTGGATAGGCCCTCCCCCCCCCCACCCCCACACATACTGTTTCAGATGGAATTTTGCCAAAAGGTTGATTTTCTCCAAGAAGAGCCAAAAAGACAACGCACCAAGCTAGAACGAGGTAAGAAACGCCTCTAAGACCTTCATTTGTACTAAATTGGTCACAAGGAAGCAAATGTTGCTTTAAAAGCTTTTCGCAGAGCAGCTCATCCCAGCTAGCGCCAAGATGGAGATAATCGCCTCCAGCTGACCTCTAATTACCTAGTTTGGATCGGAGCCACACAGATTATGTGCCGCCAAATGGATTTCACTGGAATTCAGATTTTCTAAAAATAAAGCGGCCGACGACCAAGAGCAAGGGCCGGTCTCCCTAGATGAATCATCCCGAAGACTAAACTTAGCAAGAGGGTGGTGTCCGCTTGCCAGAGCACTCGCTGTCTTGTTCTCCTGGGTAGGAAACGTTGTCTTCTTCTAATATCCTTGAAAAGCAGCCACTCTGTTGAAAGCCACATGTGTCTGGGAGACAGGAAGACAGCTTTCTGAGGAAAAAGCTGGCCCTCTAGTCAGGAGCTAGCGCCATGAGGACAGCAAGTATTGCCCATGGCGGACAAGATGGCTCAATAACACCGAGCCAAGATGGAAAAACACATCACTAATTCACACAAAAAAACTATTACCCACCAGACAGATGACAGCTTTCACCGACTTGCCGCTGTGAGTGAAGACTATAAATATCAAATAAGCTGTGAGGGGAGTTCACACCGTGTGTGTGGGGGGACTTAGTCCTTGCCCGATGTCCTTACCCCAGCGATAATTAAAAGGACAAAGTAGTGTGGAGGAAAGTATGAAGTGATAACTAATTGACAGTTCTATCTTCCCTGCTGGGTGAATTGGGACGATGTACCGAATGCTCCCAAGCCTCAGTTTTTCTGTCAGCAAAACAGAGGAAAAGAAATGTGAGGGTAATAGTGCCACTCTTACACAAGAAGGTTTTTTTGTGAATTGAAGTCAGTATATGTTTGTATGTGGAAGACACAAACGCTTACTGAAGACTTGAAGTGTTGCGTGTTTGAGCTGCTCATAACTGCCTTTTCTCATCCTCACTTCCTGTCATTCCTTTTTCCTTGGTGTGCACAGCACAGAAGCATTTATCAGGGCTTTTAGCAGAGTACAGTTAGAAAAATAATGTTCACCCTAGAGCAAGGTGAGAGAGGCTTGACAGATGAACGCAACATATCTAAATAGTATCTCTAATGGAGTACTCAAAAATGTGTACCGCCACCCTTTGTTCCTGTCCCCACATGATACCTATCCAAATAAAGGGAAATGAACATATTAGATGAACAGGTGTTTGGTTAGCGATGAGGGAAGGAAAAGTCTCTCAGCTTGGTACACTGCCATTCCATTAATTGAACACAACACAACATGCCTTACCTGCTGACCTAAATACCTCTCTCCAATGATGGCCACCTCCTGTGCATAATTATGCTTTGCTTTTGAGCTGAGATTGAGGCCAGCAGCCATTCACCTCTGACTATCACAAGAAATGAGCTGACATCTATAAAGTAAAGAAGAAGAAGAGAAGGAGAGGAAAAAGAAGCACCACCACCACAACACCACACACACACACACACACAATGGGGATGTGTTTTTCTCAAAGGGTGTGGCCACCTCCTCCATGTCCTAGACCTTCAATGACTTGGAAGATAAGCTCCGAATAGGGAATAATTCTCTTCCACTTCAGACATTTTTTTTTTGTTTGGCATCCCAAACTATCAGAGTTTATAGTTTTATAGGAAGTTTTGAGTCTGGTTGTGTGTATGATAGAAGAAATCTAGCTTAATGAGAAAATATTAAGCTGAGAAACAAAATTGTATTTACTATTTGAATAACAAATATTCATGAACAAATAAATAAACCCTAAATGACCTCCAGCAGGCCTTTCTGAGCCTCAGATGCAACATCTGTATGGAGGGGCAAGTAATATTTGTTCCACTGTCTTGTTTTCAAGGACTTCAATAAAGACAAAATAATATTTAAGACCATACTGGCCTAAAGATCAAAGGCCAAATTTTGCTATATTTTTGTTTTGTGCTGCCTGTCACAGGCAGAGGAGCACCTCAGTCTGTCATAGACTGTTTTTTTTTTTTTCATTGTGACCTGCTTCTTATGTGCTGTGGGGAATGCTTTTAAAAATACCAAACTCTTCTCAGAGGGCTCTGAGCAATAAACTAAAGGCTGTATAACCTTCCAGATATCATAATGGCATGAAGAAAGGCCATTTTATAAAGCAGAGGAAAGAGTGTCACAATCATATGAGTAATGAGAGATGCCAAGGACATTTTCTTTCAATGCCAGTGTATGCTGTCTCTGGTTTAGCAGAGGTTTATCCCTCTAATAGAGTAAGTGAATTATTTCCCAATATAGAACTTCACACTGGTGTGCCCAGGAAGCTACAGAGTGCACAAGACAGAAAACAAATAAGGAAGTCCTACTATCTGCTGAGCTATGCCAACATAATTTACTGTAGCATTCCCCTTGAAAACAACCAAGACACAGACCTATGTGCCAGGCCTCTGTAGTCACCATGTTCTCTATTTTCTTTAAAAATACCAGGCATGGTGCTGGGATAGTATATGCTTAATAAAAATTCAGTTTAGTGATCCTCATACCCCTCTTATTAACAATATCCATGTGTTGAATTTCTATTGGAAATGATTGTACTAGAAATTTTCTAAGACTTTAGTGTGCAGAAAAGTTATCACTATAGTGCTACTCTGGAATGAGTGGAGAACTTGGTTCTCAATGGAACAGTATTGGCATGATGGATGGTTGAAAGCTGTGTCCTTGGGGAAAGTCACTGGGTCATGGGGAGAGAAGATACAACTGTCAGAAGCTATATTGACACAGTTCTTGCAGGACAGAATGAGTTGCATGTATGGAAAGCAAAGGCATTCCTCTTCTATGTGGCCATTTCCCTTTCTACTTCTGTATTATATTATGACACAGGCAAGGGGGAACTCCCTAGACAAGGACACCGTGCTGTTTAGATTTTCCAGATCAAAAAAACCATGAGTCAAGTAAAAGAGATGACACTGTTGACTTTGTACATTATCTGCACCTAGGATTTTGTCCCAGCAACACAGGTTATGATAGACACGGCACTAGTTGGTATGAACTCAGACATTATCTTGTTGAAGAAAGGAGAGCTGCAACATGGATTACTTCTCTGCTTTCCCATGGCTTGAAAAAGGACCAGGAAGCAATACAGTTACCATCACTCCTCAAAGACCTGCAAGCCCAGTCCCTAGTCACCTAGGACTCTGATTACTAAGGACTTGCTCTGAGGACCATCCCAACATACGGGAGGCAAATGCCTCAGGGTAGGACATAAGGCTCTATCTATCCATTAACTGTTCCTAACAGATATCCAAGTCTTCCTTTTAATAGTTTGTTAATCTTTATTTTACTTTAATTCATGTGTGCTCGTGTGTGTGTGTGTGTGTGTGTGTGTGTTTGTGTGTGTGTGTGTGCATGTGTGTGTACACGCGCATGCACAAGCATGCCACAGTGCATGTGTGGAAGTTACAGGACAATTAGCTTTAGTTGGTTTTTGTCCTTCTACCACATGTTCCAGAAAATTAATTGTCAAATTTGGTGGCAAGTGCTTTTACCCACTGGGCCAACTCACAGCCTCCCACCCCCATGTCTTCCATTTACTTTAATGCATTGAATTTTAATGTATACCTTTACTTTATTTTGAATCTTTTGCTGTTTTTTGTTTTGTTTTGTTTTTAATATTGTATTTTAATGAGATGTTCTGTCTTAGACTCATGGTTTAAGCAATATCTATCTGTGTTTATCACTTAGTTTTTCTTATTATATATTACTTCAAGGTGTGTGTGTGTGTGTGTGTGTGTGAGAGAGAGAGAGAGAGAGAGAGAGAGAGAGAGAGAGAGAGAGAGAGAGAGAGAGGAGAAAGGGAGAGAGACAGAGACAGAGATCAGATACTCGTGTATGTACAAATGTGCATGCATGTGTTAGCATATGCATGTGGGGGTCATAGGTTAACCATAGGCAGATGTGGTTCTTAAAAAAATAATTAGAATCTATGACTGGGTTGAAACTCACCTACTGAGTGAGGCTAGTGGGCCGGTGAGCTTCAGAGACTGTCCTGTCTTCCTTCACCATTGCTGCAGTACAAGCTCATATCACCATGGTCATCCTCTTATGTGGCTTCTGGGGATGAAAGCTGAGTCCCCACACTTGCAAGATAGGCCCTTTGCCAATGGACATGTAGCTCCTAGTTCAAGTTTTGTGGCACAGATAAACATAAAGAGTCACATCTTCATAGAAAATTTCATGAAAAAAAAAACATTCAAACCTTTGTTCATGATTCAAAAAGAAGAATGATCCCCAAATTCACTGTGGTGTTTTGTAAGTTGTAAAGTATGAGAGTATTATTCAAAACTTGAGATAAATAAAACACCAAAATGCCACTGCCCAGCAGTCACGGTTCATTTGCAATGCACCATTGGCTGGGCTGACATTAGATGACCTTTCCAACTGGCCATCTACAACCCACAAGCATTTCTCAGAGTGTCAAAAACAGATTAATAAGAAGCACTACGAAAATAAGAGAGAAAACTTGCTGCAAGTTCTCAGTGCTTGCTAACTTAAATAAAGCAATCACACATTGAGCAACTTTAGCAGTTCCTCCGCAAGGCCAGTGTGAGCAGTGAACTTGGAGGTCTCATAAATCTCTACAGGGCAAACTGAAAAACAAGGAACAAATCACCATCCGTGTGCCAGCAAGACATATGTACCCTAGTTTCCAAATCACACTTTGAAAGTTTTAGGGAAAGATAGCAAAAATTAATGTTTTTTTCCCAGTGTACTGGCTGGTTTTGTGTGTCAACTTGACACAAGCTAGAGTCATCGGAGAAGAAGGAGCCTGAGTTGAGGAAATGCCTCCATGAGATCCAGCTGTAAGGCATTTTCTCAATTACTCATGAATGAGGGAGAGCCCCGCCCATGGTGGGTGGTGCCATTGTTGGTCCCGGGTTCTAAATGAAGGTGAGGGAGCAAGCCAGGGGAAGTAAGCCAATAAGCAGCTCCCCTCCATGGCCTCTGCATCAGCTCCTGCCTCCAGGTTCCTACCCTGCATGAGTTCCTGTCCTGACTCCCTTCAGTGATGAACGGCAATGTGGAAGTATAAGCCAGATAAATCCTCTCCTCTCTAACTTGCTTTTTGGTCATGGTGTTTCATTGCAGCAATGGAAACTCTAACTGAGACACCCAGGACACTTGAGACAAGGGAACAGGACTTGCAAGGGACTTTATGGCTTTAATCTGGAGATCAACCAGCTGTCCATGCTTTGCCTACATTTTTTGTTCTTTTGATTTTTCTACCTTCTCCCAACCTCAGTGCATCCTTCTGACTTACTTCTGAAAATGTTCTGGCCACTTGGATAAGTACCTTTCTTTTTTCTTCCTTTCAACTAGATCTCTATTGGGTACTTACTGGGAGCCAGGTGCTGTACTAGACTGGGATTTAGAAAAAAAAGAACTAAATGTACTTTTACTTTTAGGAGAAGCTACATACGGCAAATACTCTCCTCTCCAATCCTTATAAAGAGCTGTGTGTTGTTTTCAAAGCCACAAATGGAGACATTTGGAGTTAAAGAGGCTAGAATGTGTGTTCAGTTTACACAGCTTGACACTTGGCTTCTCCGCCAGGCCTCAGCTTTGTGAGTCCTTCTTATTTTCTTGCCACCATTTGTCACTTGTGCGTCCCAATCTTTCTTCTATTTTCAAAGTCCTAACAGTTTCCCTCCACCTTTGCCTGAGGGGAATGTAATTAATTATAAATGATAAAATCCAACTGAACTGTCAGCAGTCCTGTGAGGGGAATATGACACGATGTGATTGTCCACTTCTAAGATCATGAAAACCAGGCCTTAGAGGGACGTAGAGACCATCATCCCTGTTCTTAGGGGACTGGTGTGATTTTTTTCCTTGAGGTTTCTCTGATCTTCATGAGGCTTAATGGGTATAGAAGTGAGACCTTGATTCCTATCCTGGTGCTCTCCCACCCTCTGATGCCTCCTCAGACCATTTTACAAGGAACTGAAACCAAACTGGTGTACAATGAAGGAAGAGGAAGTGGAGGAAGGAAGTGGAAAAAGCCAATCAGGAAGAGGCAAGACGAGATCAGGGTGCATTCATGTGCACAGCCTGTGGCTTTGCCAGCAAAATCCTACCACTTTTTGACATAAAAGGCAAGTTGAAACCCGAGAAGAATGAGAAGAGAATTGTAAAATGAACATGTTCAACAACCCAGGAAAACGCACTTGAGCAGTCAGGAACACATGCTTTGCAATGCTCTTCAAGGTTTTGCTTTCACAGATTTAGGGGACAGCACATGGAAGACATTGCAGTTACTTGGTCAACAAGAGCGGTGTAGGTGGTTAATTGATCAATACGCATATGTTTGTGTTCAGAAAGGATTAGAACACCCGCCCTAAGCAGGGAAGACTGGGAGCAAGTTGAGAATCTACTCCCCATGCTGCTCTGGGGCCACACTTCCCGAGAAAAAGAGTAACTCCTGTCACACAGCCTCAGCCCTAGGTGTTCTGTTTTCTCCACCTTCTGCCACACCGCAGATCACATATAATCTTAGACTGCTGCCTTGTGGTGCGAGACCTCTCATTCTCCCCTCCCCCAGCCCCCACCCCAGTTTGACTGCCAGGACTGAAGCTCTTGTGCAGGACCCTCATTGTACTGTTTGCTGAGGTATAAATGAGTCTCTTAATTGAAGGATGCTTTGACTCCAGGTCTTTCCCATGAACCTTCTTTTTCTCCTCTCCCTTCCTAAAACTCAATGGAATGTGCACAGGACATTCTTCAAGTTATTGATTACTCTCATGGTGTGAGCTCAATGAATAGGAACTCTGATGAAATTGGTAGAAGCAAAAATTAACCAGGTTGTAAGATTTCAGCATCCAGGAGGACTTGACAGTCTTATATTTTAGGTACTCTAGGCCTGAGAGGAGTTCAAAGATTCTTTATATTTTTCACATTATATTTATTTTATTTATTTATATTTCCACATTAAAACAACTTTCTGCAAGAAAACTAGTTGGAAGAAAATACAGAAAAGTGAATTATTTGCCACCCATTGCTAAAGTGGGGAACAAAAATAAAATAATAAAGTGAGATAAGATCAAGTACCATTCCAGAGGAAGGACGGAGGAAGAAATCAATCTCTTTGTATCAAAATGTATCAGAAGAGACTGTTGTTGAAAATCAGCAGGCCTAGAACGGAAATTGATCACTTGGGAAACAAGGCCGGAGAAAAGACCAGCAGAGCTGACAAAGGAACAGCCCTGCAGTGTCGGGATAGCATCACAGAATCAATCCCCAACATTCAGATTAATGATGCCCCTGGCAAGAGTAACTAACTATTCCGTATCGCTGAGGCCCAGTCTGGAAGGGTATGGATGTCAACCAAACTGAAGTAAAAATAGAACAGAAACAAATTTAACCTACTTCTGATTAGAAAAAGGGGCGATCTGTCTATTCCCTCCCTCAGAAAGGACACAGAGACTTAACTTGTCAACAGCCACAAACCACACTATCGACAAGACTTTCTGCCTATAGCAGCAGTCTGGAGTTAGAGTAAAAGACAAGGCAACTGGATTCAGTCTCTGCTTCAACCCACAGCTAAATAAGCTATACGAATAGGATGCTTTCAATAGCAGATTGCAAAGTTTTCCCCGTGATGCACGGCTTTTAAAGAAAAAAAAAATCTTTTCTTTTCTGGCAAGCACTCTAATCTGATGATGTGCATTTTAGCTTGCTACAGTTAGATTTACCCTAATTACATATATAAGGAAATAAGAATTAATCCATTTCATAGTGACAATTAATAAGACTGCTTAACACTTATTCAGAATAGTTAATAATCTTAGAACTCAAATAAATATTTGGTTAATAGAACTTGCCAGGAATTTTATTTGGAGAAGCAGAAACCCTTTGTCTCCATCAAATAATAGAAGCACATCCATTTGTTATTTTTTAAGTGGTGACAGCGGAATCAATTCTAAGGGGGGAAGAGGAAAATGAGATTCTGAATTCTCAATATACCTTCCCGTTTCCCTTGACACCCTAATTAGTCACCCACCCTCATCTTATGCCTTGCAGGGTGTTTGCTTAGAGGAAACATGAAACTTGCAAAACCTAGGAGTGGCAGTGACTAATGAAGAAGACAATAAAGAAGTGACAATTTCTTTGAATGGTGCCATTAGCTACATGCTGTTGAGTTGTTTTGGTGGCTCCCAGCGTCTATATTCTAGCATTTCCAGTTGTTTACAGAAATTCCTGTGGAGAGCTACAGACTGTTCATTGCCCATCTCCAATAGTCTGGGGTTTGTACAATTAAGGAAGACATAGCTTTGCTTGCTTGTTTTTCAACATTGTTGTTGCTTTTCTCTTGACAGTCAAGAGGATATATAAAAGACAGCGTTTCCTCACCCCGTCACTCTGAAGAGTTCGCAGAAAGCTCTTTAAAACTTTGGAATGTCAAGTGTAAATGACAGCAAAATTCCTAGAAGGCTTGGGAAAATGAGTACCTTCAGAGTTTGTAGGCAAAATTCAATTAAAAAAATATATGAAGGGCTGGAAAGATGGCTTGGAGGTTAAGAGCACTGGGTGCTCCTTCAGAGGACCCACAGGGTGACAACAATCATCTGTGACTCCAGTCTCAGGGTATCTGATGCCATCTTCTGACCTCTGTGGGCACCAGACACCAGTGTGGGACACAGATGTACATGAAGGCGAAATGTCTGTACACATAGAATTATGCATATTTTGATTTTGAAATAATGAGGAGTATTTCAACACTTATATTTTCAGAGGCTCTTTGAAACAGCATGGAATTATATATAGGGAGAAATCCAAGGGAGTCGGCTTAAGGGTATTAGGGAGTTTATTATGATATAAATTGAGGAGAACAACTCACTAAACCCGATAAGCAAAATTGTCACAGAGTCCTGGAAGGCTGAGGTCCTGTCGCACGCTGCTCCTGCCACCTGAGTCAGTCCACACCATCCAAGCCCACCAAGGAGAGAAGAGAGAGAGACATACCTACCCTCAGGTCTTAAACTAGCCCTGAGGCCACGCCCACCCTAGGGGCTGGTACCTCAAGGTCATAGGTGGAACAGGTACCCACTACAATTATATTTTGGATTTTACAAGAAGTTATCCAACCCAAGAAAATACATAACTGAATTGGAAGTCATTAAGAACTGGTAAAACACCAACTCATAATAAATGTCTCCATCATTGCACTATGGTGGAAAAATATTTATCGGTTGGTGCAAAACACTGCTCTCATCTCAAAAGGAATAAGATCATTATGAGGCAGAAATGAAAGCAACTATAACCTCAGTCTCAGAGTGCCCCAAATCACATGTTTCAACATGAAAATATTGCATTGAGTATTTTTCTTTAAATGTGAACTGTATCTCATAGGCTAATATGTTTGAGCACTTGTCTAACTTGGTAATCTGGCTGAGGCAAATGCAAATTCTTTTATCCCAATCTTTAGTTACTAATAGTAATGTGTGTGTGTGTGTGTGTGTGTGTGTGTGTGTGTGTGTAATGAATACAAGTGAAGGAGGATACATTAGAGTTCAAGAGGGTTGGCCTGATAGAAATGCAAATAGATAAGATAATGAACCCTGAACCTGAACCAACCAAGAGAAAAAGCTACCACTATAGAATCAGGCCTTGGGAGAGTTGGAATTGAGAGCAAAGATGTAGCCAGCTGCAGAGATAAAAGGGCAGGACCAGATCCAGAACAAGAATGGCAGGTCCAAGGCCAGATGGACAAGCAGGTGGACAGTCAGACAGCAGTTGAGTAGGCCAGATCAACAACAGTGATCACATCGCGCTGAAGACCCAGAGACAGTGAGGAGCTTTAGTCCATGACATGAACAACAGGTGTCAGATGACAGATTGGTGAGGCCATGCCTTTCAGTGTGAGGTATCTCTCAGTATATAGGGACAAGTGAGAGGGTTGCACTCATTCATTGGTCTGTGCTGTTCAGTAAGTTCTTGGACCTCGTTTCTTAAATCTGACTTTAGTATACCCATATGCCCCTATAGTCTCAATTGAGCCTGATAAATTTATAGGATGGTGTAATTTCTACCGCCAGGAATAAGCTATTTATTTATTAGTCTGTGTTGAGTGGAAAGTCCTGAGCAGATGGTGTTATTTGATGGTCTACCTGCACAGTCTTTCCCTTCTCTCAAAATGGAGTCAAAAGCTGCTTATAAAATGAAGTTTCTCAGGACAAACCATCTGGGGAAAACCACTGTTTTACACAATATGGAATGATTTAGAACACAAAAGAGCATGACCTCAACGCTGATATTTACTTGGTGCTTTTCAGTTCACAAAAGACCTTCTCCTTTAAGAATGACCCAGTTTCTGCTGATGGAAAAGCTGAGTCAATTGTCCTAATTCATGTAGAAGGTAAGTTGAAGTTAATTATCACCTCCTAGCCATATTTTCTTCAACTCTTGTTTGTTACTGGGCCAAGGACAGTGGGTAAGGGCTTGTCTCTGATAGAATGACCTCCCCTTACAGCTTATTTGATATTTATCATCTTCGTACTTAGAGCAGAGATTAGTGAGACCTGTTCCCTGTCTGGTGGATAATGGTATTTTTTGTGAATTAGTGACATAGTATTTTCCCATCTGGCTCAGTGCCACTGAGGGTCAGGTTTACCCCAGAAAGCTGTCTTTCTGTCTTTCAGACACTCTTCATCCCTGGCTGGCTATCAGGTATTTTAGGGGAAAACAAAATTAAAAAATGAGAATGAGACAGACCCTCACAGCCCTGGATCCTTTTCCTTAACTACTTTTCTTGGGAAGCTCAAAATCAGCAGGTAAGAGTACCAATTTCCTCTGTCCTAGATGAAACCTCCAGAAATGTACCTAAGAGGTTAGAATTCTCATTACCCCATATGGTTCAGATGCCTAGATCTTTGCCCCTTGTTTGGATACCTGTGTGTAGCTGAAGTTTTCTCCAGTCCCGCCTGGGCCTGCAGCCACTCAGACCCAAATAAACACACAGAGGCTTATATTAATTATGAACTGTATGGCCTAATGGCTTGTGCTTCTTGCTAGCTAGATCTTACATCTTAAATTAACCCATTTCTATAAATTTATACCTTGCCACATGGCTTGTGACTTACCGGTATCTTTACATCTTGCTTCTCCTGGTGGCAGCTGGCAGCATCTCCTCACTCAGCCTTCCTGTTCCCAGAATTCTCCTCTCTGCTTGTCCCGCCTATACTATACTTTCTTCCTGGCTACTGGCCAATCAGTGTTTTATTTATCAACCAAATCAGAGCAACACATTCACAGAATATGGAGCGATATCCACAGCACCTGTGTTACTAGGGCCTGCTATGGGCTGTCAATTGGTAGCCAAGCACAATCTGAGAAAGTTAGCAAAGATCAAACCACTCAGTCTTTCAGGGCATGGAACAAAATGGCTAATGCAATAGCAATCTCTTAGGAGCTATTTAAAGATTTTAAAAAAAAAATCATGTCATTGAATGCAACAGATCAAGAGTCAACTACTCTGTACTGTTTGAAAGACATTCTTTTTCATCTATGTGAGTCTAGACATATACAGCATTTATCTATGATATTTGTTAATTAGCTCTACTAAAGCTAAGTTGGAAAGCCACCTACCTATGTAGATTAAGTATCTACCAGAATATTCCTTTCTGGCAAAAGTCATTTTAAGATCCTTTTATAAGAAAAATAAATAACATCTCCATTTGTAGAGATGTCTGCCTGTCTATAGAAGAAAAAATGACTAAGTCAACAGGTACTGGTGTAAAGAAGAAAGCAGATATTTAATCTTCTAACAGGCCTTACCTTTCCTCAAGGTCTTTTCCTGACCCTCCGGTTATAACTGATCTTTTACTCAAATATTCCTTTATTTTGCCAAAGTGCTTTATAAACCTGAAGTCTACATTCTGTGCATCTGAGACATAATTTTTCAACTTTCTCTCACCTAACAACTATACCTTTGAAAATGCAAATGTAGGAAAAATGACTCATCCAGATTGAAAAGGAAACTATTTAAAAACTGACAAATTAAAAATGTCTTAAAAGTTCTTTTTATAAATAGTAGTTAAAACAATTTTTATCCACCTATCCTGGTAATCTTACTTCATTTCATCCAGAAATACAATTCTAAGCCAGGTACTCTTTATAGACTAGTAAGTTTGATGTCATTGTAACTAGAACACTACAGACATTTCAAAATAAAAGCTGCATGATTTCTGTGAAAATCTGAATATTTATGTTATATATGTGTGTGTGTGTGTGTGTGTGTGTGTGTGTGTGTGTGTGTGTGTGTTGGAGGCTTTATTCCTCAGGTAAGCTTAGCTGAGGTGTAGGATCTTGGACAATTATGAGTCACCAAAGTCACCCTCTACCAGTAGCTTCTGAGTCCTTCGTAATACAAATTGGAGGAATAGTGGGGATAGGACGGGGGTAGGTGTGTGGGAGCGGGAGAAGAGGAGGGAGGGGGAACAAGGGTTGGTATATAAAAGGAAAGAAAAAAATTTTAAATAAAAAATTAAAAAAACAAATTGGAGGAATGAGTTTCAAGGACAATGGGAAGGTCAGTTTTATTATAGGGTTAATAGATAATAGTTTAAGAGAAAAGAAGAAAGCAGGGCTCCTGCCTAACAATAGTAGGTCTCAAAGATGGGTGCCACTGAGTACTGTTAATGAGGCTTTACAGGGTTGAGGCATGGGGTTAAACTGCTCAATTCAGTTGTCTCCACACAGGAAGTCTTCATAAGACTCAGTTTCAGTCATAACCTCACATAAAACTTCCAGACATTTGTAAAAGGAGAATAAAGATAACATGGAGCAAGAGTCAGTGCTTCTAAACTCAATCAGTACTTTTTCTTATTGTGTGTATAATCTATGTGTCATTCTCTCATGCTTATAATTCATTGAGCCTTCTTATCTGATGACTTGTGCCCAGCAGCAATTCTAGTAAAATTTCATCTGCTTTCTCTTCTGCATTGCTTCTGTTAATCCCACAAATACAAGGAGAAAGACCACCAACCTAAATCATCATGGCCAAATTAATTAAAGCAAGCTTTTTTTTAATATTCATGCACATGGGCTGTCTCTCCCTAAAGGCAGGTGGGTTTCAAAAGATCAGCACTGAACAATGAGAAGACAAGTTTTTTTTTTGTTTGTTTGTTTGTTTAAATTTCAGGAGTAGGAGGTTTCCAAATGGGGGATTTGGCAGGCAACTAGGCAGGGTTACAAAAGCAGAGCATAAGCATAACAAGTTGGTCATAACAGCCTCATGAAACAAAGACATGGTTGCAAGGTGGTCATAACAAGTTAGTCATAAAAAGATAGTCATGGGAACTTTTGGAAAGAAATTCGTGGTTGTCATTTCCTGGAATAGCCAGTACAGAACCATTTGTAGTTACTGTTACAGGTGGGGCATAGCAAAATCCTTGAGAAACAAATTTAATCATAAACAAGAATGAACCTAGTTTGTCTTTACTCGAAGATGGCTTTCAAGTCCAAGATAGAGACTGGATGGTTTATTACTTTTTAAAACTTCTATTAGTCACTGAGATAGTGGAAGTTGGGGTCCACTCTTCGGGCTCTAAGTTTCATTAATAAAGTAATTTAAGAATGGACTCAAATGAAAACTCCAGGACAATTTTATTAGACTTTAAAAGGAAATCCCCCTGGAGAAGGCAAGGTATAAATCTCAGCAGTTGCCACGTGACTTAAGCTGGCTTGTAGGTCAGACACTTGGTAGATAGGCAGGGAAGGGAACTTGTAGTAGGGAAACCCAAAGTATTAGAAAAAAATATACTTAGGTTCTGGCCAGCATCTGAAGTAAAGAATAAGAAAAAATGGAAAAGTTGTGCCTTTCTGATTCCAGCTTCAGAAAGGCAGACAGAGCAAGATGAATCTCATGGTGACTGATTAAGGACCATCCCATGGGACAGGAATTCTGAGAGGAAAACGTGCAATATCTCATTAAAGGAAAAATTATTCCTCTTATCTCTGGCTTAAGGCGGCCCCACCTTCCTAGGAACGGCCCCTTAGTCTGGTGATTGACTTGGTCTGACCAGAATGTTAGGTCTCCACACAGGGCAAAGATTCTAGTCTGTTGACCAAAAGGAGCTTTTTTCTTAATGGGGCTTATTACCAATCTAACATTACCTCTGCAATTTTATACTTTTGATATATTTTTTTAGATATGGTCACTCCAGTCTCCCATACTCAGGAGTTAATCTGCTTTACATATTTTTTTTCACTCTGTCTTTTGGGATCTGTACTCTGAATTTTTTTTTCAGATCTATCTTCCAAGTCACAGAGTTTCTCTTCGACTATGCTGAATTGATTACTTAATTCATTAATATAATTTTGAAAGTTATTTGTAATTTTTAACTTCTAGAGGTATGTTTCTTATCTTGTCTTACTTTTATGTATCTTTCATTTTCATCAATTTAAAGGGCTTTCAAGATATATTTTATCTAAAATTTTATTTTCCTTAATCTAGAGAGTCACCTAAATATCCAGTTTACTACATCGACAGAAACTTAAATCACTGAGAAGGAAAACCTCTAGGTTTATTTGAGGTCTGTTTTTAAATAATAGGAAAATTCTAAGTCTAAATTATGAGTGTTAGAGCTACTGTTCTACTTTGGTTTGTTCTGTCTGTATTGTACAATGTGTATAAACTAACATCTAATACTCAACAATGTTCAAAACAAGAAGTAACCATCTGAGAGAAGTCCTTCATCTAGTCAGAAATCCAAGGGAAACTGTCACTGGTTCGTCATCAATCATAGTGTAAAACTTGGATTAAAATTGATTCCATGCACATCGCTTGCTTGTCAGCTACAAATCATTTGCAAACTGCTACAACACTGACTGGCACAGAATGATCTGAAGAGAATAATGAACAGAAATTGAGGTTTGGGAATGTTAAATAGGTGTTATCAATGGTTTATCCATTTAACGTAGTTGACATTATATCCTTGTATATCCTTAGGAATTTATCCTTGGTTATTACTTGTGTTATTACTTATTAAAAATAAATTATTGTTTATTACCAAATAAATGTTCTTTGGGCTCCACAAGTTTTCTGACTCCATGGACAGCTTTCATGATAAATGTTTATCTCTATAATTCTCTAGCTACATTTGTAAATATCACTGGTTATGGATTTTGATGTTTATTGTCTAGACTGTTTTTCTCTTTTTTTGTTCTTTAAATATAAGAACATTGTAAGCAATTTCTGACCATTATCAAATACCTTTTTTTTAAATGTAAGAATACTAAAAACAAAGCACCCTCTGTTGTTCTTGTTTTTTTGTTTTTGTTTTTGTTTTTCGAGACAAGGTTTCTCTGTGTAGCTTTGCGCCTTTCCTGGAACTCACTTGGTAGCCCAGGCTGGCCTCGAACTCACAGAGATCCGCCTGCCTCTGCCTCCCGAGTGCTGGGATTAAAGGCATGCGTGCGCCGCCGCCGCCGCCGCCGCCGCTTTCCTGGAACTCACTTGGTAGCCCAGGCTGGCCTCGAACTCACGGAGATCTGCCTGCCTCTGCCTCCCGAGTGCTGGGATTAAAGGCGTGCGTGCGCCGCTGCTGCCGCCGCTGCCGCCACCACCACCACCGCCCGACACCCTCTGTTGTTCTTTAAATATGGAAGAAAATGAATACTTTCTTGCTAGCCTATTTGTAAGCCTGCTTGCAATTATTTTTAGTATATTAGTCATTTTAGGCCTATGTGAACTGTCTTCGCTGGTCATACAGGTGAAATTCTGTTCTTCTTGGCAACAGTTTTCATCAGCTATACAAACAACACACAGGATCTGCTCTCTGCAAGCTTTATTTTGCCTTGAAAAAAAATCAATAATACCAAATGACAACAGACAAGCCTTTCTTAAGAAAATAAAGCAATAGTCTATGTGACTACAAGCTTTCCACACTGAGATGCAAAGTATCAAATAATTTAAAAAAGAAAGTAAGTGTACTTAGAGTACTTCGATGTAGGCAGAAAAGACAAATTTGGAAGTAGACCTGTCATCAAAGCTCATGCTTACCTGACCTTAGTCAAAGTCGTTTTGTCCTCACAGTAGTCTACGAAAGGAAACAACTGTAAACAAATTTGCCACTGGAGACCCCGAATGCACTATGGTATGATCCCTGTTATGGGCCTATTTGATCTTAGAACAAACCGTGTTATGCTTCTTGGTTGCCCTCTCTAGTCAACTCTGAGAAATTGAATTGGGCATGAGTCGCCCATTTTACCTTATGGTAATTTTTAAAATAACATTTGTTTGCTCATTCTTGGTGGTGGCGGACATGCATGCATGACATGGTACTCTGTAGAGATTAGAGGACAACTTGGGGAAGTTGGTTCTCTCCTTCTACCATGTAGGTAGGTCCTGAGGATCCAACTCATGTCATTAGGATTGGTGACAAGTGTTTTTACCTGCTGAGCCATCTCACCAGCTATTTTTATAATATGTTAATTCCCTTTGATTCATTTTCCCCAAGACTCATTCAGAGAATTGGGTTGTAGTAAGTGTTGGGTCAATTATTTATCCTAGTTAAGAAAAATCAAAGTGTTCTTGCAAATCGATGACTTCTCTAACCAAAAAGCAAATACTATATTTAAACTAGTATTCTGATAAGCCAAAAGAGAATCAACACTTAATATGAAGTACATCTGTATTCTATGCCTTTCCTTCTATAATCTTAACTGTGCTGAGTGGCATTCTCTACTTTATTGACAATACTGCAATCTGAACTCTGTTGAGGGACGCGAAGAGCAGACAAGAAACCCAAAATGGCTTGGAGATCTGGGACCAAGTGATAGGGAGTTCAGGTGGAGCCATTGACAGAATAGGAAATCCAAGAGGAGAAAGTGAGTCTGTAGAGAAAAGGGAAAGAAGAAATTGGTGTTTTGACATATTCATTTTAATTAAAAACTTGGAAGTGAAAGATGTTGGAGATATAAATGTACACAAATAAATAATACAATGGAACCATAAATGGTAAATAGTGATAATTCAAGACCCAGGAGTCACTGCAAATATCAATAATAGAAACTTTTTAATAAACCATGAAAATATTTTAATGGAAAAAAACTAAACAGTCTGAAGACAAAAAATATGACGTTTTGGTAATTTATAAAGGACTGATAGCCTCAATACATGAAAAATTTCTCAGAATTAAATAAAAAAAATACAACTAGGAATGGTGGTACATACTTTTAAGCCCAGAACCCAGGAGGCAGAGGCAAGCTCAGCTCTCTGAATTCAAGACATACCTGGGCTACATAGGAACACCACATCTAACAACAGCAACAACAAAACCAACAAAGGAGCAAACAAAAACTATATACAAAAGTATAAATAGGCATTTCACTGAAAAATTAATTCAATGGATCCATTGACTTGGCGGGGCGGAAGGGGGCGGGGGGGGGGACCACGCACTCTTCCACTTAACTTGGAAGTATTGGTGTCACTCATTTCAATGAACTTCACAAGAGGGACAGGATAGGAAGGAGACTGTCTGCACTGGAATATAGAAGCAATAGCATTTCAAGTGAAAGTACTGCAGGCATCCCAAAGAAACTGGGGGTCTTAAACAGAGCCTACCCCCAGATTTGGCTCAGGATAATTTTGGCATTTCTTAATATGTTAACATGTTAGCAAGTAATAACACAGCTAGGAAAAACTATTGAGGTCAATCAGGAAGGCCAGCTTCACAATTTCATACAGGCCTAATTTCAAGACTTAAACAACTTAAACAGCAATGGTATAAGGAGGAAAGCATGGTTTTTGTTTTATTCTGTTTTAAATAATGAGATTATAAAGAAATTGACCTCTTTCAGAAAATGAAATAAAAACATCTCACTCATTGCCATTGAGGATTGCTTTAAAAAATCAACCAAAATTCATAATTATAAGAAATGAATCAAATATGCGTACTATCGCTCTATGTAAATTATATTTGAAAGTAACTAGATAATCAAGGAAATCAGAATTCCCAGAAAAAAGAGAAAACAATATGATTATGATTTTCCAACTTTTAATGGAATGGATTATTGTTATAGAAGAAGAAAAGAGATGGCACAAAATTATCCTTTGGGATTGAGCATTTTTAGCAGAAATGGCCTCAATACCACATGAAGCCATGACTGGGCCATGAGGTAGGAGAGCATTAAAAAGGGACATTATATCAGAAACAGCCTAAAATAAGGCCTTGAAGGGAAAGAGAGGCTTCCCTTTAAAACCTCGAGAGAGCCAGGAGGTGGTGGCACACACCTTTAATCCCAGCACTCTGGAGGCAGAGCCAGGTGGATCTCTGTGAGTTTGAGGCCAGCCTGGGCTACCGAGTGAGTTCCAGGAAAGGTGCAAAGCTACACAGAGAGACCTTGTCTCAAAAAACAAAACAAAAACAAAACAACAAAACAAAACAAAACAAAAAACCCGAGAGGAGCTTTATTAAGAGGGCTAACTTAAAATAAGGGTGAGAGAGACAGCCCCCATGGACAGAATGACAAAAAGAGGCCAAGAGGAAAAAGAGCCTTCAGAGAAAGCTCCTAACAAAGGAAAACATCTGACTTTTGCATCAGACCGTGGCAAGTTGCACACCACATCCTTCAGTTCAGCATAGCCCATGTGATAAAATGCTCATAGGAGCTAGGTACTGGGTAGAACCATAAATCAGTAGCTGTAAGATCACAGTACAACACAGCTTCTTAACAATATGTCCCAGATAGGGAGCTGTGCGCTCTCTCTCTCTCTCTCTCTCTCTCTCTCTCTCTCTCTCTCTCTCTCTCTCTCTCTCTCTCTCTCTCTCTCTGTGTGTGTGTGTGTGTGTGTGTACATGGGAAGAACACTGCCTTAGTTCCTCAGGCTGTGGGATTTGGTTGATTAGAGTGACCAGTGTCAAAAATGGACATACCCTGGGTCTAACAAGGCTCAAGAGATGCAGATAACATTATAATGGATGTCCAGCTCACACTAAGAGCAACAGAGCCCAATGATCAGTATTAGCAGTAATGATCAGACAAGGTATTATGGCTTAGCCAGGTGGTTCATTAGAAACTGTAGCATCTCTTTGGGTATAGTACATTTTCATCCCCAAACTGAAGCAGGGCCTGAGATACACGAAACAATATTGTCAATATATTAACATTATTTAAATAAGACAAAGTGAGCGGGGCAGTGGTGGCACACGCCTTTAATCCCAGCACTCGGGAAGCAGAGCCAGAAGGATCTCTGTGAGTTCGAGGCCAGCCTGGGCTACCAAGTGAGTTCCAGGACAGGCGCAAAGCTACACAGAGAAACCCTGTCTTGAAAAACCAAAAAAAAAAAAAAAAAAAAAAGACAAAGTGAACTTGGGTATGATTATATTGTTCTTTTTATTGTAACTATGTATAAAATTTCCCCACTGGAAAAGACCTTTAAGAAGAAAATATGGAATTATGGAAGCTTAAGGTTGGAGATGAAGACAGAAGCTCCTTGCATGGAAGGGAAGAGATAAGCTGAGAGGTCCAAAGAGGTCAAGAGAAGCAAGAAGAGAACCAAAGAAGAAGCTGCTGGGAAATCCATACACATATGTGTTGGAAGAAGATAAGGTAGTCAAGGGAGCCTGCAGATGTCTGAAAAGAAGCGGGGGCACGTCGGGAGGGAGGTACATCAGACTCTGGGGGCAGGGGAGTCTGACGTGAGAAGCAAGAGAAAAAAAAATGAACATCCATTTGAAAACTGGGCATTGAAGATGAACACCATGGGAAACAAAGCTCGTTTGTGGAAAAGCAGTTCTCAGTCTGGAGGAAAAATGACTATTGTCTGAGGTTGGTGGTCCAGGAAAAGGCCGTTTCAAGTCAGCAGGGGAAACAATGGTTCTGCTTCTGTCTGAAGTGAGGAACCAGGCAACTTAACAGTTGATATAAAGATTCAAATGAAACCACTTCCATTTGACATGAGAAGAAAGGTCACAGCATTGGCCCTGAAATCCTCCTCATGGACTTTTCCTCTCTGATAAGCAGATCCCAAAACTACAAAATCTGCCAGAAGTGAAAAGGTTGATGGTTTAAAAATATCTCCATGAATAAAATATTTGTATTGAGTAAACACTATTTTGCATTATTCTGTAGTTGCTACCCATTGCACTCCCAAGGTATTATTATTATTTTTTGTCTTGCTACCTAATGAATTCAATATCTTCCCTCCACTTCCTGGAAGATTTTTTCTTTGGTTAGCCACTGGGTATCAGAACTATAGAACTAGGATTATAAGAAAGGAATTTCTCCACTTTGCCTCATTCAATTGCTCCAGGACAAGGTGGCATGTCCCTGATACTGTGGGAGCCCACAGAGGTTTCCTAGTGAGATTTGAACTTGCTTTACCCAGCATGACTGCATAAGAGGATGATTGGACCATGGGCCTGGGTACCAGGTGTTTGGAAGGAGTTGGCTGTATCTAGCAAGGGGAAGTCTTTTGCCTCGCCACATGGCATTATTATAAAAAGCCCTTTTGAATAAAGTTCTGGGCCATTGGGTATTGACCCAGGTCCTCCTGAAGCTATCCTGTGTTCCTGTCTTTCCTCTCATTGGCTAGGCTATCATTCTATCTACAAGTTTCTCATCCCTCTCTCCTCAAGAGTCCAGTCGGAAAGGTAGGGGTAGGACACCCCCCACATGATGCATTCCCTTTATCTAACTCTCCAGAAATAAAATGTAGGCTTCTTACCAATGATACCAATATGAAAAATCAATCCACAGTGTATAGTCATGAATACTACTTCTGGCAAGTTCTTCTAGCCACAGGGAAATTGGGCAGTATTATTACCATAACACCAGTAGTTGTCTGCAAATTAGGAGAACATATGCATTAATGATTAGAGATATCTCAAGTGAGATGACATCATCTCCATATGTACACCTCTATAGAATGAAGCTAGATATTATATTTCTAGCAGCAATCTAACTGGTGAAGAATCCTAAATAACACTTCTGGAAAAACCTGGAGTTGGAGATGGACCCGAAGGTCAGCTCCATAAGTTTTTATCTTTGCCCACATCCCTTGTAACACTATGCAGTGCAAGGGTGCTTGTAGACAGCAGCTAAGTGCTTCAACTACTAGGAAGTGTGTGATTTTTCTCTACTTCAAGATAGAGCGAGTCTGCATGTATGTGTGCATATTTGTGTTTATGTATGTTCATGTGTGTGTGCACATGTGAGTATGAGTGCATGTGCATGCAAGAAAGCCAGAAGTCAACCCTGGGTGTGGTTCCTCAGAAGCCATCCACCTTGGTTTTTGGTTTTTCTTTTTTCTTTTCTTTTTTATCTTTCCAGGTTTATGACTGTGGTGGTATGTGAGTATATAGGCATGTGGGTGGGTACATATGTATACATAGAGGCTTAAGAATAATGTTATGAAACATTCTGGACTGTTTTTACAACTTATATCTTAAGGCAGGATCTCTCATTCCAATCCAGATCTCACCGATTGTCAGTTTTGCTATCCACCTTGCTGTGAGGATCCCTGGTTTATGTCTTCAAAAGCTGAAATAACAGTCAAGACACCTTGCTCACTAGCCACTTGGGTGTGTTCTGAAGTTGGTCCTCTTGCTTGTGAGACAGGTGATTTAACCTCTGAACCATCTCTCCATCACCTCACCTTGTGTTCTTTGAGACAGCATCTTTCATTAGTCTGGAACTCCGTGGAGTAAGCTTTGATGGCTGATCAGAGAACCCTGGGGATCCATATGCCTCTGTCTCCCCAACATTGGGGTCACAACCATGCACCATGATGCTCAGCTATTCTATAGATTAGGCACTTTACCACAGAAGCTATCTTCCCTGCCTTGGTGTGTGTTTTGTGAATTCACACTAAGGTTGTTAGGAAGGGTAGAATCAGGTACAAGTGGAAGAAAAGATAAAATATCATGATTAGGTGATAATAATGAACTCAACAAGAGTGATACACTAGAGTAGATGCTAGATTACACTAAATTGGACCGAGAAAAGGAAACAATTTAATACCACCAGCATCTCCAAGGATTATTCATAGGCTAGAGTCCTGGGTACCAACTACCTTCAAACCATAGTAAAAAGAGAATACTTCAGACTATAGTAGTTTCTCAAGAAAAATTCAATTTCTTGTTCCAGCCCATCACTGAACCAGTAAATGCCTGAGATGCTTGCATTTCTATGTGACTAAAGAAAGATAGTGACAAAAGTCAAGACCTAAGTTCTTACAAGCTACGGTCTTGAAGTTGTGACAACCTCTCCAGATAACGTTTCCTCCTTGGTGCAGGATAAAGTCAATCAATGTAGGTAAGCATTTTCTTTTGTTCTAAACCAGTTCTTAGCCAAACATTTGTGCCTTGGAAATATTTTCTTCTAACCTTCAAAAGCAAAAGCAGGTTACTTTTTATGTTTAGTTTTCTTGCCATACTATAGTAGACCAATTTGGAAATATTTGAAATATATTTTTTAACTTTACTTGTTTCTTAGACAGGTGCTTATAAAGTGGTCCTCAGGGGTTTATATAAAAAGTGCCATATGTTTTCATATACTTTCTTTACCTTTTATATGAAAATTAATATATATTGGTGCTAGGGATTGAACCTGGGGCCTCAAACATGCTAAGCAGGTGCTTTACTTCTAAGCTATTACACACAAACCTCACAATTTTCTAAAATGCTTTTAAGAGTGGTTTCCTCATGCCTTTTTGGGGTATTTCTCATTTAATTAGATCTTTAAATAGCTTAAGCCCAAGCAATGAAAACTGAGAGTGGGGATTTAATGGGCTAATGAGAGAGTAATTTGAGATCAAAGGGGATTTTGTAAGGGCAACAAAATGATTTCACAAAATTTATAGTTGCACATTCCCAAGTATAAAAAAGCATAATTAATTGTTCAGCCAGCATCTCAAAAGACAGTTTTCTACAAGGAAGCAATCTTTTTTGTTTTGTTTTGTGACAGGGTAGTGCCACAAAGTCCTGCCTGGTTTGAAATTCTATGTAGACCAGGCTAACTTTGACTCATGGTGATTCTCCTGAATTTGCTTTTCCAGTGCCGAGATTGCCCACACATGCTATCATGTCTGGTTAAAAAAGCATTTTTAGCACCATCTAAAACATTTTCTGTGATGATTGATGGTCTATAATTGCAGTTAGTAGCTTGATCTGCTGTAATATGATACCACAGACTAGGTATCTATAAACAAGAGCAATTGATTTCTCACCATTCTGGAGTCTAAGGACAATGTCCTGCAGTTGGTGTCTAGTAATGACACACTTCCTGAAAGGCATTTTCTAATTGGGTCCTCACATAGTGGGAGGGATGTATGAGCAACCACAGACTTCTTTTAAAGGTACCATTCCCATTCATGAGGGCTTTATTCTCCTGATGTAACTATCTTCCAAAGGTCTCATCTCCAACACCATCACCTTGAAGCTTGGCTTTCAGCATATGCACCAAAGGAAAAGGGAACACAAGTATTCTGTCTGTAGTACTACTACACTAGTCTTCCCAGAATTAGATGTCATTTAACTCTGGATACTCTTTACTACTTTCCTACATGTATTATAAAGTCCTCGATAATACATTTTCTTCTATTTTGTTTCCTGTAATACCAGCTACATTTCCTAGACGGTGTTCCTCAATATGTTAGATCTTTCTTCCATCTCCTCTTTATTTTTTTAAGGCATTTGGGCTAACTCTCATTGTTAAACTCTATTATCTGATCCTTAAACACTCTAAATCCCCTGTAAAATCATCTTTCACTTGGTGATTCTCTAGCACCTGTACCTAAAGTGAGGATGGCAATGGTGATGCCAATTTCAGCCTCACGATCTTTTCAAAACTACCATCCCTCTCCATGTAGATACATCCTGTTAAGCTAGGCTGTCAGCTAGAGTCAGGAAACGAACATCAGAGAAAGACCTAATAGTATTGCTGTGAATATACTCTATTGCCCAGCTCTAAAATCAACTTCAAGTTGCCATTTTATTTATGTAAAACCAACCTGTACTATGCTTCTCTACTCAGTTTCAACCACTTGATGGTCACACTTCCTTAAAGGAATATATACGTGGATACATACCATTTATACTCTCTGACTTCCAATCATCTCATTAGCACACAGTAATTTGACTTCTTTCTTGCTAGTGTACTCAGTCCTTACAAAATCACCAACAATCTGCAAGATCCTACCCTTTTCTTGATGAGGCACATTCTCTACATTTTTAAATCATCTGTTTGGACTCCAACAATGCCACTCTTATCTCTCTTATCACATATACTAATCCAGATTATACAGAGAAGTAGAACCCTATACTTTTCACAGATATAGATATATGGATATCAATGTAAAGATATATAAAGTGATTTATTGTAAGGAATTGGCTTGTATATAATAGAGGCTGAGATCCTGAGATCTGCATGCTGGAGGTGCCGAGAAGTTGATAACACACTTCTAGTGCATGTTTGATGGTCATAGAATGAAGGAAACTTGTGGCATAAGTTTCACTCCAGGCAAAAAAGTAGAAGGCAAGTGTTTTAGTTCACAGACAGAGAAAGAAATCAAATCACTTCCTGTTCAGTCTTTGGTTTTGTTTAAACATCCAACCAACAAAATGATAACTAGCCACCATGTAGGGGAAATCCACTTGAGTATGTCTACTGACTTGAAACTCTAGTCTCATATAGAAGCATCCTCACAAGCATGCCAAAAAGAATCCTAATAAAAACTTATCAGGCCACCCCTATGACTGAGTCAAGTCGATACACAGAATTAACTATTATACTGCACCAATTTATGTATCTCAATATTCCTTCTAAGTTCTGTATTTCCAAGTTTTCAGAGTATAGGTGACACCCAGGGCTTAGTTCTAAACTTTCTTCACTTCTTCACTGTTTTTCTAAAGTTATGTAAATGTCTGTGTACACACATGTGTGTGTGTATGTATGTGTCTGTGTATGTGTATACAAGTCTATATATGTAAACATAAAAACACAATTGCACATGTTTAGATCATATATGTATGTATGAATCAGGATTATAAGTTTTACAAAGTAATAGTTCTCCATTTTATATGATTCCTTCTGACATTTTCTGAATTTTCACTGTGTTATATTCACTTGTATGCATTTTTTAAAATTTAGTTTTAAATATATATATATACATGCTTGTCTATATGTATGCCATACTTATAAAGTGCTTACAGAGGCCAGAAAGGGCATGGGGTCCTCTAGAACTAGAGTTAGAGGTAACTGTGAGCTGCCTGATATGGGTGATGGGAATTGAATACAGGTCCCCTGGAAGAGCAGCAAGTGCTCTTAACCACTGGACCATTTTTCCAGCCTGCCATTTTCTGTTTCAAGTATTGGTCTTAGTCCACTGAAATGATGTCATAGCACCAATGGTTTATGACTCACAAATCTAAAAATCACTGCTCCCTGTGACTTTGAATCACACATAAAAGCTGAGGATTCCTATATTTATCTCTTTCCTCTCAACTGAAACCTTGTAAATCTGACAGCCTGCCTTCCATTTTGTAGGAAAACAAAGCATGACCTCATAAAATCTTAGACCTCCATTTTGTTCATAAATCTTCACCACTCTTAACTAGAAAATTATACTACCTTATACCCAGTCAATCAAACCTGAAAACACTGGACTGTCCTTGTTCTCCTTCTGCCTTGATACTCTCTCCTCACCTCATCTACATACATTAAACCTTTGTTTGGGTCTTCTCAATTGTATGAGAAGAAGTGGCAGAGTTTGAGATGGTATCTCAGCCAGTGTTCTATTGCGGGGAAAAGACACCATGACCACAGCAATGCTTAAAAAGGAAATCATTTAATTAGGGCTTTATTAAGAAGTTGAGTCCATTATCATCATGGCCAGAAGCATGGTGGCACGCAGGAAACAGCGCTAGAGAAGTGGCTGAGAGTTCTACCTCTGGGTCCACAGGCAGCAGGAAGAGAGAAAGACTCTGAGCTTAGAATGGGCTATTTGAAACCCCAAATCCAATCCCCATGAAGCACTTCCTCCAACAATCCTTTCAAATAGTGCCCCCTAATCCTTTTGAATAGTGCCACTCCCTGGTGACCAAGTACTCAAATCTATGAGCCTGTGGGGGACATTCTCATTTAAACCACCAGAGACAGCAAATGAGACCATTTTAAATGCTAGTCTCTAATGATAAACTTTAACTTTTTATGTGGAGATTGTTTCTGTGTATTTGATTAACTCTGTAGATCCAGGTCTGTCAAAGTAGATTTGCCCAACTTCCTGGCAGGTCAGAGTTCTTATACTTCTCTCACGAAGACTTCATTGTATGTTAGTCACATTTACCATTGCTGTGACAAGTACCTGAGAAAATGTCTGAATGAGGACACGTTTATCTTTGCTCACAGTTTCATAGACTTCAGTCTGTGGTTGTGGACTTCATTATTTCTGGGTCTGTAGGGAGATAGATCCACATGATAGATGAGCACAGGTGATCACAGCTGTTTGCCCCATGGCATCCAGGATGCAGAAAAAAAGAAAAGAAATAGAAAGGGACCAGGGCATGATCTGGCCTCTGGAATCCCCCAAAACCTACTTCCCCCAGTTATGCCCCAACTTCTAGCAACTCTCAAAGTAAACCAAGTCTTTTTTATCACATGAGCCTGTGAGGACCTTTGACACTCAACCCATAGTCTCCAGAGTCCATTCTGTCGCTGTTACCTCTGTGTGAAGATGCTCACCTGAGTAAGCACTGTACTGACTCGCAGGTGCACTGTGCATTTCACTCACTGTTTGTCTCTTGGCTCCAATGTTGGTCTTAAATAATAAGTTGGCAGTTACAAGCGAACGAAGCTACAGGAGATACAGCGGCTCTCACTCTGAATCTGTTGCCAGTGGAAAATTGACTGAGAGGTGACATATTATAGATCAGTTCATTAAATGATTTTCCACATTTACTAATCTCTAGACTATTTAATTCTTCATAATGCAATAATACTTTTCTATGGGTTTTACACACACACACACACACACACACACACACACAGAGACAGAGACAGAGACAGAGAGGTAGAGAGACAGAGACAGAGAGACAGAGAAGGGGAGAGAGAGTTTGTATGTCTGAGTTTCTCTTCCATTCTTATTCTCTCCTGGGACTGGCAGGTTGCCTCTTTTACTACCAGGAAGTCCCATTGCTTTGTCTAATTTCTAGTAGCTAAGGCAGCAGGGATTCTGGACAAATGCAAACTATTTTCTTTAAAAGCAGTTATAAGTAGACAAAACTAATCCACAGAGATACAGGGTAGATAGATGTTTACTGTGTTTTTTCGGTTGGAAAGGAAACAGAAAGTGCTTCAGCATGCTAGAAAATGTCTTCTGCTTATGGTTCAACAGGCACACACACATATGTTAAAATTTATTGATCTATAACCTTTGTTTTTATATACTTTCTTATACCCACCTTATAGCTCAAGACAAAGTAATAGTATCCAAATCCATGCAAGTATTATATGACATTTTATACTATATTCATCATAAATTTTCTAAATATTTAGAACAATTATTTCCTTTTTTGTTACTTATACACAGTGAAACCTGGGCACTAAAAATATCAATCAAGATATTTATAGGATAGAAACTTGATTTCAAAGGATTTGAAAATAGGATAGGCAGAAACTGTAATATTCAAAGTAAAATACTGAAAATTGAAATATTTTTAATATATTCAAAAGTACTTTCATGAGTGTATTAGAGAAAATTTAAATCAATAAAACTAAACTACACAAGTTATCTAATTAAATATTTTCTAAAATTTGGATGAACAGAATGTATTCCCATATTTTTATTTCATGTGTTCAAAAAGAATACACTTATGAACATGTTTGGAAGGAGGATACATAATTATCAATTGTAGCTGGACTTTCTTGTCGAACTTTCTTGGACTACCAACTCCCAAATAATGATATGGAGACTTATTAGTAATTATGAGAGGTTGGCCTTTAGCTTAGACTTGTTCCCAACTAGTTCTTATAACTTAAATTACCCTATTTTTATTAATCTACATTTTTGCCATGTGGCTTTTACCTCTCTCCCATTCTGTAAGTCTAACTTGTTCTGTGTCTCACTGGCATCTCCCTGCCTCTCTTCTTCCCAGAGTTCTTCTTTTTGCCCAGAAATTCTATCTATTCTCTCCTGCCTAGCTATTGGACATTCAGCTCTTTATTAAACCAATCAGACAATGCCTTAGGCACAAACACACCTTTACAGTTATCCCACAACAATCAATTACATGCATTTAGGAAAGAAATATCTTTACAAATATTACATAAAACTCTTCTGTGTGTTATTGTGAACAGAACTTTCTGATGAATTATCTCTTAAAGAAAGATCTACTTACAGTTGAGAAATGAAATGTTAAGTTTGCAGGAAAGTATTAAAGACAAATTGAATTAAAGAAGGTGACAAGAGGCAGCAACAGACTGGAATGAACTCATTCATTTTGGAAGAAGAGAGACTAAAGAGAAAACAACAAGGAGGGAGATGCTAGAGACTGCCTAATGTCTACAAATTCAGAGCCACGGCTCTATTTATAGCTTTGTGGCAGAGCACTCGCCTAGCATGTGTGAGCCATTGGTTTGAGATCCAAATCTGAAAAACAAAAATTAAAATAGAAGTAATTAAAAAATAACTTTTTGTTGCATTTTAAAATTATTTTATTCTGCACTTGGATGTCTTGCCTGCATGTGTCTGTGTACCACTTTTGTGCCTGGTGCCTGCAGAGGCCAGCAGAGGCAGTAGGATCCCCTGGAACTGGGGCCACAGACAAGTGTGCAGCCGTGCGAATGCCGGGAATCCAATCTGCGTTCTCTGGAAGAGCAGTCAGTGCTCTTAACGACTGGACCAAATTAAAAATAAAACAAAACAATGAGAGGGAGAGTCACAGCAAACGGATAGAAAGGTGCTTTTGGTTTGTTTGTTTTTTTTAATCAACTTAGGAAAGGGTCCGTGGATAAATCAGCATTCAATGAAAATAAACCCTCATGGAATTGTTGGCAAAGTCACCTCTCTCCTTGTCCAGGGTGGATGGAGGGCAGGCTTCTCTTCTAGGAACACAGCCCTTCCTCCACAGGACAGTGCTCACAGAGCGGAACTTGCCTGTTCTTGCTGTGGAGGGTCAAGGGTTGAGTTTGTGCTCTTCATTTTGAACCAGCATTTTCTGAGACTGGAGTTCTCTCTCTCTCTCTCTCTCTCTCTCTCTCTCTCTCTCTCTCTCTCTCTCTCTCTCTCTCTCTCTCTCTCTCTCTCTCTCTCCCTCTTTCTCTCTCCCTCTCTCTCTCCCTCCCTCCCTCCCTCCCTCCCTCCCTCCCTCCCTCCCTCCCTCCCTCCCTCCTTCTCTTCCATACTGGCTGTACTTTTATTGCTCTATTTACACTTGTCCTCACATCTCTAGACAATCCTTTTACGTGTTTTATAGTCCAGGTTTCATCTGGAGTTCGTGTTTCCATTTCATATTTTCCTTGTGATGTTCATGTGATTTTTTTTTTCAAGAATACAAAGAGGAAATTTCAGCTCAAACCAGACACAGTTAACTGTACAGTGAGTTTTAATGACAGCATGAATTTCAGGGGTTGGTTTTAGCTAACAAAATGAATAAAGCAAAAACTTCTTAAAACTAAAAGAAGGATGATGAGGGAAAAATAATCTCATTTTTAACACAGTTAAACCAAAACTTACCGGAAGGTAGGGATGAAAATCTGAATGAACACCAAGTCTCACAACACTCTCTAAGTTGTTTCTCATTGGCACTCTTCTCTCTGTCACCATCAAACCAGGTTCCAGAAAGGCCCTCCTCAATCCTTCTAACTCTACTTCTAGGCCCAGGGGGTTAAGGATCTTGCTACGAAGCCTGACAGCATGAGTTCAATTCCTGGAACCCACATGGTCAAGGAAGAGAGCTGATTTTCTCAGGCTGTGGCTTACGTCTTGACCACAACATATCTGCCAAGGTACACACACTCACGCCTGTACCCTGTGGCGAAGTGAATGAGAGATGTCTCTCATAGGATCAGGTATTTAAATGCTTCTTCTCCAACTGGTGGCACTGTTTCTGGGAATGGTTTAGCTTTGCTAGAAGAATTTAGATGAGGCCTTTCTGCCCATTTTCCACTTCCTCCATTCCCCATATTTTCCCCTGAACCCCACCTTTCCCAGAAAAGTAATGGGTATCAAGGGAACAAAGGATTCTATCCGGTTTCCTATAAGTACTCAAAGGAAAGAAGAAGCATGTCTAATCCTCTCCCCCATCTCCTCTACTCCTCTCCCTTTCTACCCCTGTCCCAGCCATGGACAGTTTTCTACCCTAGGGCACAATTACAAGAACAAAGTGTCACATGGAGTGCACACTGGAAAAGTCCTAAGTCTCGTATCTGTTACAGTTTACACTGTGAATTTCCATTTCTTTCTGCTATTCTTAAAAACACATAGATGTCCACCCCCAACTTGCTGGGGACTTTGGGAATTTATAGCCTTGCCCCACTTCCAGCTCCTTCTCTCCTTGGAGTGTTTTCTCACTCTCTCTGCTTCGTGTTTGCTGTTGAAGATGTAATCTCTCAGCTTCTTGTTCCAGCTGCCTGCGGCCACACCTCCTCTATCATTATAGACTCTCCTTTTGGAACTATAATCCTAAAATAAATTTCCTTCCATAAGTTGCTCTTGGTCATGGTATTTCATCATAGCAACAGAAAAGGATTAAAACCTTGCACAAGTGTTCCTGCTTGAGTGTGAAATGTCTCCACTGTTTCATGTTCTGAATGCTTGGTCCCCAAAGGACGGAGTTATTCTTGGAGGTGATAGGCTCTCTCTTGTTGGATTAAGTAGGTCACTGAAATGTACCTTCAAATGTTTTACATAGTCCATGGTCCTGTGCACTTTGCTCCACTTCCAATCTGTCCTGAAGTGAGTGATTTTTCACCCTACACTTTTCTAATCACAGTGTTCAGCTTCATCTTGGCCCATCACCAACCAAGCCATGGGATGTGGACCCAAGTCTCTGAAGCTGTGCCACAATACATCTTTCTTCTTTCTGTCAGGTAGTTGGTCACAGTGACAATAAAACTGACACAGGGAGTGTCCTAAGAACAAATACAAGCCCTAAATACAAGTTCCTTGTTTGTCCCAGGGAACCAAGGCAACTTAACCAGCCATCCTCAGTCACCTGTCAGGACTGACAGGCAAGAGAACAGCTGGCTGATGGGTTCAAGTGCTCTCAGGATGTGCTGTGATCCATGACCCTGGAAATGTTGCAAAGACTTAAAAAGTTCAGACTGCGAGTACACTGATTAAGCTGACATATCACTCCTATACAAAGATGGTCTGTCTTTTGTGGAAGGTGGGGACTTTGAAGGCTAGCTGGGAAGGAAAGAAATCTCCTCTCACTGAGAGGAGATTGCAACCATGGGCCCACTGAAAACCTATAAGCCAGTGGCTCAAGTGTGATTTATTTATTTTTATTAATGTTTTGTATTTCTTCTTTTAAGTTGTAGGCCTGGCAACATGTCAAATGATCAATCAGTCACACTGGCTTGAAAGCCACCAAATCAAAATGCTATCCCACCACCACCACCAATAGTTGAGACAAAAACTTGCTTTAGCAATTTTACTTTAATGATTAAAAATACTCTAGAAAAATCAAATGACAAAGGAAACGAGAAACCTATATGATTATCATGCTTTTCAAAGTGAAAATGTTTTTAGGAATTCTAAGCCTGATAAACTGTGACTTCTCACAGATACGCAGATCAACACCCGTTTTCAATCAGCTGCGCATCCAAACTTTCTCCCTTTCATTTTCCTTTGCACCAAATTAATCTTCTCCAAATTATTGAGTCTGGCAACCTGGCTTTCACCTCTTAATTTGTCACTTTCCTCACTCCTGAAAACACCCCTCAGACCTACTTGTAGACACTGTCCACTGATTCCAGCCCCCTCATCACACTGGAATTACAGTTTATCCTCTTCACAACCACCCTTTCAGAGCTGCAAAAGCCCCAGGAACCTGCCCGTGGTGTCCACACGACCCTAGACTTGCCTTCTGAGTCTCAGAACTAATGTGAGCACATGGAACCCCTCCTGTCCACCTAAATCCCTTTCTGCTTTCTCTCCTCCCCATATTTGTCCTGAACTTACCAGATTTCCTGGATTCTCGGGAAACTCAATGGGTAACAAATGAACAAATTATTCCCCTGATTTTCTTTTTAAAATTTTGTCCTTTGAGAATGTCATACAGTGTATATATATATATATATACACTGTATGACATATATATATATATATATAATTGAAAATAATTTTATACAATATATTCTGATCATGGTTCTCCTCCCTCAGATCCTTCCAAAATGTCCCCTCCCCATCCAACTGTACACCTTCTTTCTCTTTCTCTTTAGAAAACAAACAAGCAAAACAAACAAGGCCCCAGAAAACAAAAAAATCCCAAACAACAACACACCCCCCCAAACAGGAGAATATACACACACACAAACAAAGACCAAAAAAAAAAAATAAGAAACACAAAATTGGCAGCCATAACATACAAGCAAGAGACCAGTAAGGGTTTTTTTTTTTAAAGCCCAAACAAAGCTATGTGAGTATAAAATCTACAAAAATATCATTGAGTTTGTTTTGTGTTGGCCATCTACTGTTGCCCTTACGTGTGGTTTGTATACCAAGTGAGACTCTGTTGGAGAAAACTATTTTTTCCTTTTCAAGCACTTGTCAGTTGGACAGAGATACCTTCTTGGTTAGTGGTTGGAGCTCCTGTCCACCTTCCCTTCTTAATGTTGGGACCCCATCTGGCTTAGAGCTGTGCAGGCCTGTGCATGCTGCCATAGTCTCTTTGAGTTCATGTGGTCCTGTTCTGTCTGAAAGACACTGCTTCCTTGGTGTCATTAATCCCCTCTAACTCTTAAAATCTTTCCACCTCTTCTTCTGCATAGTTCCCTGAACCCTGGGGGAAGAATTTGATAGAGACATCCCACTTAGGACTGAGTGTTCCAAGGTCTCTCTGCACATTGTCCATTTGTGAGTCTCTGTATCAGTTTCCATCGACTGTAGGAGGAAGCTCCTCTGATGACAGTAGAGCAAGACACTGGTTTATCGGTGTAGGAGAACGTCTTTAGAAGTCATTTTATTCTTAACGTTCCTTTAGAAAAACAATAATGTTTGGCTTTCCCCTACATCCCTGGCCTATCTAGTCTCAGGTTTTTGACCAACCAAACAATGGCAGGCATGAGTTCCATATCATGGAGTGGGCCTTAAATCCATTAACAGAGTGGTTAGTTATTCCCACAACATTTGTGCTGCTATTGTACCAGTGTATCATTCAGACCGGTTCAAACAGGATATTTTTATCATACTCTTTCTCATTCTCCAGCTCCTCTTAGCTCCTCCAGCTCCATTCCCACCCAAATACATGTTCTTTCTCTCTCTTAAAGAAAACAGACACTAGAGAAACATGGAGTCCTAATCGTGTTAGTCATCTACACCTGAAAATGGGGTTTGCTCTGGAATGTGGTTGATCTATCCAGTGTCACTCCATTGGAAAAAACCTGGTTTTTCCTCTCCTAGCAGCTAGGATTTGCAAAAAACTTCTTAGCTAGGCATGGGACTTTGTGAACATGTCCCCTCCTTTGTATTTAGTTTTTGTCTGGCTTGAGCTTGCGCAGGGCATGTGCAGGCTGTCACAGTCTCTGTGAGATGATATGCCTACCTGCGCTGTTATATCTGCAAAACTTACTTTAAAAATCACCCGCCACCTTTGGCTCCTACAATTTTTCTGCCCCCATCATATATATATATATATACCATATACATCCCTAAGCTCTGAGAGGAGGGTATGATAAAGACATCCTATTCAGGGCTGTGCACTCAAAGTCTCTTCTCTCTGCACACTGTCTTCGTTGTGGGTCTCTGTACTAATTACTGTCTGCTGCAAGAAGTAGCTTCTCTGCTAAAGGATGAGCAACGCAATAATCTATGGGCGTAGTAATATATCATTAGGAGTTGGGTTTTTGTTGTGTTCATTTAGCAGATGATAGTAATAGGTTTTCCCCCAGGGCCCATGACCTATCTTGTCGCAGGTTCTTGGCTTCATTAACAGTATCTGCTATGAGTTCCATCTCATTGATTGTGCCTCAAATTCAAGAAAAATCTTTTCATACAGCTTTTCAAAAGTCCTTTAGTGTGAGTTATCCCTCCCCATCATCCCCATTCTACCCTGATCTCCCATCCTCTACTCCCCTTGACCCTCCTGACTTATTTCTCTTTCATCCATTTAAAACATTATTTCTGCATCTCCTTCCTTGGAAGAGCCTCTCCTCCACCTGGTTCCTTCCTAGCTACCCAACCCCTGTGGCTATTCTAAATGAAATACACATCTGAAGCTTAAAAGCTAACATTCATATGTAAGAGAAAATTCACTTTATTTGTTTTTCTGGCTCTGGATCACCTCACTCGAGATGATTGTTTCTAGCCTCAACCATTTACTTTTATGTTTCATAACTGTATTTTTCTTAAAAGCTGAATGATATTCCATTATGTAAATATACCACATTTTCATTTTCCACTCATTAGTTGACTTTTATCATGGCCATTTCCAATTTCTGGCTATTATGAGTAAAGCAGCAATGAACATAGATGTGCAAGTATCTCTGTAGTAGAATGTAGAGTCCTTTGGGTATAGCTGGTTTTTGTGGTAGATTTATTTTAAGCTTTTTGAAGAACCTCCACATTGATTTTCATAGTGCCTGTACCAGTTTATACAAACACCAGCAGTAAATAAGTGTCTTCCTTTTCCCACATAGTCATTGTACTGGCTAGTTTTGTGTGTCAGCTTGAGACACAAGCTAGAGCCATCAAAGAAAGGTGCTTCAGTTAAGAAAATGCCTCCATAAGATCCAGCTGTAAGGCATTTTCTCATTTAGTAATCCATGGGGGAGGACCCAGCCCATGGTGGGTGGTGCTATCGCTGGGCTGCTGGTCCTGGGTTCTATAAGAAGGTGGGCTATGCAAGCGGTGGGAAGCAAGGCAGTAAGCATCTCCTCTCTATGGCCTCTTCATCAGCTCCTGCCTCTAGGATCCTGCACTGTTTGAGTTCTTGTCCTTGACTTCCTTCAATGATGAACATTGCTGTGGAAGTGTAAGCCAAATAAACTATTTTCTCCCCAATTTGCTCTTTGGTCATGGTTTTTCTTCACAGCAATAGAAACCCTAACCAAAATATTCACCAACACCTGCAGTCATTTGTTTTGTTAATCTTGGCCATTCTGACTGGGATCAGATGAAATCTCAGTGGTTTTAATTTGCATTTCTTTGATAATGAACATTTTTGAACTGTGTGTCACCATTTGTGTTTCATTCTTTGATAACTCTGTTGAAAACCCTGTTGACAGTTCTATACCCCATTTTTAGTTGCATTATTTGTTCTCCTGATTTTCTGTTTTTCAAATTCTTTGTATATTCTAGATACTAATCTTTCAGACATATAATTGGTAAAGGGTTTTTCCCATTCTATGGGTTGCCCCTTTGCTCAACTGATGATATCCTTCCTCTGCAGAATCTTTTTAGTTTAATGAGGTCTCATATTCATTGTTAGTCTTCATGACTGCACTATAAGTCCAGTCTCTAAAGCCTTTACTTCTGCCAATGAGATCAAATGTAATCTCCACTTACTTTTCTATCAGATTCAGGATAGTATGTCTTATGCTGAGACCCATGACCCATTAGAAATTGAGTTTTATGCAGTATGATAGACATGGATCTATATTTATTCTTCTGCATGCAGTTTATCAAGTTTGATCAACAAAATTTGTTGAAGATGTTGTCTTTGTTCCACTATGCATATTTTTTCTACATAAAAAGCCAGGCCTCTATGATGTTGAGACATTTCCTTCCTATCATAGTCTCTCTAGGACTTTTTATCATGGAAAGATGTTGGATTTTGTCAAAGGCCTTTTCTTCATCTAATGAAATGATTGTCTGATTTCTGTGGTGGGGTCTGTTTTTGTAGTAGAGTATGTTTATTGATATGTTTACATATGAAGAACCATTCCTGCATTTCTGGGATAAATCCCACTTATCATGGTGAATAATCTTTTCTATACATTCTTGAATTAAGTTGACAAATATTGAGAAATTTTGCATCTATGCTCATAAGAGACGTTAGTCTATTTCTTTCTTTCTTTCTCCCTTCCTTTCTTCTTTCCTTCTTTCCTTTTTTGAAATTTGAGTATTGGCATGTTTTTGATTTCAGGGTTATCATGGCCTTCCAAAAAGAATTTGTGAATACCCTTCCAATTTCTATTCTACAGAATACTTTAAAGAATATTGGCATTAGTTTTTCCTTGAAAGATAGACAGAATTCTATGCTGAATCCATCTTGCCTTGCTATTTTTTTAGTTGAGAGTTTTTTTTTTTTTTTATTACTGCTTCTATTTCACCAGAGGTCAGGGTTTTTTTAAATTATTTATTTCATTTTGATTTAGTGTTTTTAGGTCATATATATCAAGAAATTCACCCATTTCTTTTAGCTTTACTAGATTGGTGTAATACAGATTTTTGAATCATGCCCTTATGATTCTCTGAATTTCCTCAATATCTATTGCCTTAGTTTAAATCTCTAAGTATATTAGTTTGAATCATTTCTCTTTTTCCTTTAGCTAATTTGGTTAAAAGTTTGTTGATCTTGATTTTTTTCAAAGAGCTATCTGTTCGTTTTATTGATTCTTTATACATTTTTATTGTTGTTTCTATTTCAACTTCAGCCCTGAGTTTGATCATGTTTTCCCCTAACTGTTCCTGGGTATTGTTTCCTCTTGTTTTTTTAAAGCTTTCAAGTGTACCATTAAGTAACTGATATGAGATCTCTCCAGCTTTTTGTACAGGCACTTAGTGTTGTTATGAATTTGCCTCTTAGAAGTGCTTTCATTATGTCTTACAGATTTTGGTATGTGTGTTTTCATTCAATTCTAAAAGGGTTTTTTATTTCTTTCTTGATTTCTGCCATGAGATAATTTTCTTTCAGTAGTGAGTTGTTTATGTACTTTTTGGCATTTCTATTGTTGTTGATATCAAGCTTAAATCCACAGTGGTCAGATAAGATGCACTGTGTTACTTCAGTTTTCCTGCATTTGTTAAGAATTGCTTTGTGTCCTAATACGTGGTCAACTTTAAAGAAAGTTCCATGAGCTGCTAAGAAGAATGATTATTCTCTAGTGTTTGGGTAGAATGTTATGTAGGTATCTGTTTGTTTTATGTTATTTATTTCCAGCATTTCTCCACTTAGTCTTTGCTAGATGATCTGTCTATTGGTGAGAGTGTGGTATTGAAGTCACCACCTCTCGCTGTGTTAGGGTTAACACATGATTTTAGATACAGTGCCATTTCTTTTATGAAATCTGATGATTTGATGCCCTTGCATTTGATGCATAAATGAATAGAATTATGATATCCTTTTCTTGGAGTTTTTCTTTATTGATTATGCAGCATCCTTCCATATCTCTTCTGATTAGTTTTGGTTTAAAGCCTATTTTGACAGATATTTGCTTCTTGGTTCTGTTTGCTTGGAATAGCTTTCTCCATGCTTTTGCCTTAAGGTGGAGTCTGTCCTTGATGGTGAGGTGTGTTTCTTGGAGGCAGTAGAAACATGGATCCTATTTTGTAATCCAGTATGTTAGTCTGTGTCTTTTTATTAGAGAATTGAGACCATTAATATTGAGAGTCATTATTGAACAGTGTTTATTGTTGTTATTTTGCTGTGGTGTTATTAGTGTTGTTACAGACCTCTTTTAACAAACAGTTTTGGAATTACTTATTTACTATATTCTCTTGGGTATAGTGAGCCTCCTCCTCAGTCAAGTTTTCTTTCTAGTGTCCTCTGTAGAACAGGATTGATGGGCAGAAATTACTTCAATTTCTTTTTATTATGAAATGTTTTTCTTTTTCCTTCACTTATTATTGATAGTTTTTGTGAGTTTAGGATTCTGGGCAGGTATTTGTGGTCTTTCAGAGCTTGTAGAACATTAATGTAGGCCATTCTGGCTTTCAGAATCTCCATTGAAATGTCAAATGTTATTCTAATGGGGTCTGCCTTTATATAGGACTTGGTCCTTTTCCCTTGAAGGTTTTTTTTCAGTTTATTTTCTTTATAATTTTTGAGATTATAACATAATTATGACATTTTTCCTTTCTTTTCCTCCCTCTCAACCCTGACATTTACCCCTTCCTACTTTCCTTCAAGTTCATGGCCTCTTTTTCCACTTAACTATAATTGCATGCATATATGTATATGCATACATATTTCTAAATATAACCTGTTCAGTACATGGAATGTTGCTTGCATGTTTTCAGGGCTGACTGTTTGCCACTGTCCTTCCCTGCAGAAGACTACTGCTCTCACTCACAACTTTCCTCAGTTGCCTATGGTTGTTTGTGTAACATTGAGTCCTAATGGCTTTTCCTTCATCTGCTTTGGTGTGTCCATTGATGTCATTTTTGTTCAACCTACAATTGGTCAATCACATTGGTGAGACTTTATGGATGTAGCTTCTGCTATTACTCATAGACACAATCTTGCAACAAAATTCCTGTTCCTCTGGCTCTTATCATCATTCTGCATCCTCCTCTGCAATACTCCCTCAGCTTTAAGTTTGGGACTATTTTTGGAGTTGTATCAATTAGGGCTGGGCTCTAAAACTCTGTATTTTGATTGGTTGTGGTTTTGTGTAGTGGTCTCTATCCATTGCAAAGAGAAGTGTCCTTACTAATGAAGTCATGGTTATTAGAGAATCTATAATCACTAATTTACTAACCCAGTACAATTCCTAACAACAGTCTATAAACATTTGTCCTTATACTGGCAGAAAAGTGTAGTGTTCTCTTGCAGCTTTAATGCCCTTTCTCTGTTCTATACTTTTAGTGTTTGAATTATTATGCATCACAGGGAGTTTCTTTTTCTGGACCTGTCCACTTGGTGTTCTATATGCCTATCTTTCTTTAAATCTTGGAAATTTTCTTCTCTAATGTTGTCAAAATATTTTTGTGCCTTTCACCTTGGTTTCTTTTCCTCCCTCTATATTTATTACTTTTAGGTTTGGTCTTTCCACAGTGTCCCAGATTTCCTGGATGTTTTGTGTCTGGATTTCTGTTAGATTTAATATTTCCTTTGACTGAGTTATCCATTTTTTTTTCTACCTTTTCTTCAAGATTTGAATTTCTTTTTCTCTTCATTCAATTTGTTTGACTCTCCAGGCTTTTCACTTTGAGTTTTGTTTCAATTTGGTTTTCTTCAGCAATTCTATTTCTTCTTAAATTTTATTTTTATATCTTGAATTGTTTCCATTAATTCACTCAACTTTTTTATTTTCATGGTCTTCTTTGAGGCATTTATTCATTATTTCTTTAAGGTCCTTGAACATATTTGAAATTACTAAATGTTTTGTGATTCAGCTAAATTGCTTTTTCTCACGGTATGCTAAAATAGGGTTTTAGTTTCTGCAGCAGGCATATTTTCTTTGTTGCTCATATTTATGTTTTTTGTTATGGGATCTAGGCATCTAGAGTTACAACTATGGTGTTTCTTTGTGTGAATATCTGGTCTTACCTTTGTATGGTGGACGTTGGATTCTTGTGTGGATCAACTGAATGATTGTTATTTCTCAGTCTTGGGGCCACACTGGGTTTCAGAGTTTAGACTCTTTCTTAGTTAGGGTTTTGTATTGCTGTGAAGAGACACCATGACCATGGCAATTCTTTTCTTTTCTTTTTTTTTTTTTTTTTTTTTTGGTTTTTTGAGACAGGGTTTCTCTGTGTAGCTTTGCGCCTTTCCTGGGACTCACTTAGTAGCCCAGGCTGGCCTCGAACTCACAGAGATCTGCCTGGCTCTGCCTCCCGAGTGCTGGGATTAAAGGCGTGCGCCACCACCGCCCGGCAACCATGGCAATTCTTATAAAAGAAAAACATTAATTGGCTTAGCTTACATTTTTGGAGATTGATTCCATTATTATCATGGTGCAACATGGTGGCATGCAGGCAGGCATAATCCTGGAGCAGGAACTGAGAGTCCTACATCTTGATTCACAGGCAACAGGAAGTGGTCTGAGACACTAGCTGCAGCTTGAGCATATGTGAGATATCAAAGCTTGCCTCTACAGTGACACAGGCCCTCCAGAAAGACTATACCTACTCCAACAAGGCCACACCTCCCAATAGTGCCACTCCTTTTGGTGTCCATTTTCTTTCAAACCACCATAGACTCTAACTGGTCCCAGATCTGAAATTTTGTTTTCAACTCTATGTTTAGACTCCAAACAGTCTTAGAGTGGTACAATAGGTAGGATAGGTACTAGGCTAGCAGGTTGGGAAGTGAACTGAGTCTGGGGATCTTTTAAGTAGGATTCAGAGCCTGGCTTCATGGACATCTTCAGAGACAGAACTATGAATACCCTGTGGTCCATACCATGTGTGGTGATCAGTCCCAGAGAAATGCAGATGGGCTGGGAAGAGGTAATAGGGCAAGTCTAGGCATACCCTACCAGGGCAGAGTGAACAAGGAGTGTAGTGATTGTGGAGTCCATTGAAGAAAGCAGGTCTTGGATCAGCAGAGAGGCACAAAGGACTGGAGATGAGCTGAGAGGAAGGGCTGAAGAGGGTACATGTGGCAGCAAGTCCCGGGAAGTGGAGAAATCTATTGAATTTCTTATAACTGTTTAGGGACAGAATATCTGTCCCCTTCTTAGTCTCCTCTATACTCTCCTTCCCCTTTTACCACTGGCTGAAACAAGGGCAATTTTCTTCACCCAGTTATAATAAAACATTTTGTGAGGCACACACTGGAAAAGCCCTACATCTAGCGTCTGTATGGTTTACATCTTAAATTTTCTTTTTTCCCCTGCTGTTCTGAAATATATAGATGCTACTTGACTTAGAATGGAAGCCCATTGTAAGCTGGAGTCCTCTTTGGAGGACACACATATCCTACCAGCAAGCACATATTGTAGCAACACAGTCCACTGTACAATATGGGTTGTTTCTGTGTGGATGATTGGGTGCTGTGGTTTTATTCACTGCTCAGTGTCACAAGAATAACATGCTACATATAGTGAGCCCAAGAAAAGATAAAAATTCAAAAACATAAAGTATGTTTTCTACTGAATGTATATTACTTTCACATTATCAGGAAGTCAAAAAATTGTAAGTCATCAGATGGGGACCATCTGTACTGAAACTAAAATAAAAATATCATTCAAGGTGTGCATAAACATTTTTCTCCCAGTTTTGGTTATTTATACGATATGCAAAGAAACTACTAAGGTCTCCTACTGACTACTAAGTCAGTCATGAATAAGAAAAAAAGTCACCTGTGTAAATAGAAATTGAGTACACCATATTTGAATTACATAAATACACAGGCAATTAAAATGAATTATGATAAGCACTATTCAATCTTGAAATGCAGAAGAAATCATCTCTACTGGATTAAGAATAGCAAGGGTCACTCAGTATTGGAACTGTGCCTTGGAGATAGAATAGTAATTGCATGAAATTTCATATATGTAATTAACTTGTACAATGAATTCTTCCAGGCTCCATTTCTTTAAAAATCCATATATTTATGGAACTTAAAAAAAATAACGAAACTCATAAGGCTGCACTAGCCAAAGAATGGATTGAAGAAGAGATTATATATATATATATATTAAACTCAATAAACTTTTAAGGCACCAGGCCTACATTTTTTATGTTAAAGAGATGTGTCTACTATCCTTTATGGTAAGATAAGAAATATTGACCAGAACAATCTATAATGTAGGATGCTGTCCAAGGAGTTAGGTGACATCCTATTCCCAGAACTACAATATATGTGCTTTCTGACCTTGATTCAGTTCCTTAACCTTCTTTTGCTTAATAGTCTCTGCTATTCCATCAGTTATGGAACTGTTTTTTTTTTTAACACACTGTCATCTTCTACTCAAAAAATGAGAAATGCACATTTAATTGTTTTACACCCCCAGTTCAAAGGAGCTTAAGTTCAAATCTGTCACTCATCAGGCTACTGCTGCAATCAAAATTGATTCCAAACTCTTGTGGTTAAATGTTTGGGGAGAATTGATCTTTAAATGTCAAATTTTGGTATTTCATGCTTTAGTAGCGATAGTCTTTAAAGCCAATAAAATGATTGAGAAAGCAGAAAGAAAAGCTTGGGATTAAAGAGAGTAGAATGCAACAAAAGACAAGTACTTGTGAAAAACAAATGGAATGTATGAGGTCAGTTCTAGTTTATGTATGAGCCATAAGGAGAAGAGAACATCAGACTGGGGTCCAGTTTGTTATAAACCTTCTCTGAACTCACTGGGTATTCTAGAGCCGAAATGATACATCTGCATCTTGCCACTTTCAGCTAAGATGTCCTTGGAATACAGAGGGAAATTACATGAGGCTGCTGTAAATATCTTCATGGCAAATGGTTTCCTTACCACGTATATGTGCATGTGAATAATTCATCCTTATTCCCGGTTTCAACTCTAATTGCAGCAATACTTTAAAATTCTGAGGGACAAACACAGTTTCTTGTGAGCCTAGAGCTGGGGCTGATAAGATAAAGTTTCTTTACATAGACTCAAAAGAAGAGAACACCATTACAGCCCTCACTTGATACATATGGCTGTCTTCTTCCCTGACTAAGCAGAAGACAACCTGGAACTCTTTCTGTAGTTATGATAATATTTCAGATGGGTAGTCCTATATCCAGTCTGTACAGTTCCATATCTGGCTCCCAGCAATCTTCTCTACTTACCATGCTTCAGAAACACTCTTACTGAGCTTGATGTTAAAGCTTAGCTTACAAATCAGATTGCAAATTATCTTGGAGCAAGCCTTCTTTCTCTAGAAAGAGCTCAGAATAACCTATGATTATGATTAGAAAGAAGATATTCATTTAGCTCTGTTGGAGAAGTAATGGTGTCGGCAAAATGTATACACAAACACACAAGGCTGCGTTGGTATTCTACGTTATGGTACAGCTTCTAGGAGAGAGGGAGTCTGAGGACAGAGGGGATAAAGAGAGGCCCTTCTGGGTGTGTAATTTTGGAAGATGAGAGAGAGAGAGAGAGAGAGAGAGAGAGAGAGAGAGAGAGAGAGAGAGAGAGAGAGAGAGAGCATATGTGTGTGGTGTGTGTGTGTATGTGTGTGTGTGTGTGTGTGTGGTGTGTGTGTGTGTGTGTGTGTGTGTACATTCACAAAGGTCCCTGCAGAGACTAGAAGAGGATGTTGGGTCCTCTGGAGCTGGATTTACAGGTGAGTGTGAGTCATCCAGTGTGGGTGCTGAGAATCAATCTTAAATCCCCAAGAAAAGCAGAATGTGTCCTAACTGCTGAGCCATCGTTCCAGCCCCAGAAGATATAGTTTTTAATCCAATCAGCATTCAAGTGAAGAGCAGATCAAATGACAGCAGTGTAGGTAGAGTACCAGTCCTGAGGACTGGAAGGACAAGTGGGGAGGAGATGTGTGATCGCGACTGACATCAAGGATGCCTGGATCACTGAGGTCTTGGTGTCACACAGGTGGATGGTGTCAAGGGACTAGAGAAATGGATTTTGCTCAATTTGCTTCAGATTCTGTTTGCCGTACTTGGCTTTCCCCTAACATGCTAGACAGATCAGCCTGAGAGGAAAACAAGAATTTTCTCCTCAAACATTTGTTATTGATTGCATGATCTGCTATGTTTTAAAGAATGAAAAGTGTACTGAGTGGAGTTATTGCCTCCGTTTACAAAAACAGTACAGTCATTATGATGTGGATAAGGAGATTTCTGTGTGCTGCCAAGATGCGGAGCCTGGTATTGAATGCTGCTTAAAATAAATACTGAAGAGTATGCATTAGTGTAAGAAAACAACAGCATAGCAGCCTGGAGAGAATAAATACCTGGAACCACCATTATTTCCACATTTTACGGGTAAAGAGAAGAGCACGCCAGGGCTTAGAGTTTCTACTGGGTCTCATTTTTACTAAGAGGCTACTTTGTTTCCTCAGTTCCAAACCTCTGCTTTTTAATCATGACACTCTAAAACTATTCAGTAAACTTAGACAAAGCAAACATTTTGGGGAAGCTGCTGTTGAAGAAATGTGGGGGTCCTGTTAGGAAAGAATAGCCTTGGAGTTTTGTCCCCCCTCCCCCGCCTTGATGGCTCATTCTTATTTCCATGGGCTCAGCAGGTAAAGACAGAACAAAGGAACAGAATTGATTAGAAAATTCCCAGTACCGCTCTCATCTTTCTTCCAGCCTATTATTTATAGTTAGGGCTCATAAGAGGGTAGTTAATTAAGGACAATGCCCTTTGCAATTTTTAAAACATTTCTATGGGTGTTCTCTCTTCTTTCATTAGGCAGTGTTTCAGTCCTATGGCATGTATCAGTTCATTTCTACCTGCATTGGTCTGAACGCTGGGCAAACTGTCTATAGGCTTGGGAGATGGGAGAATTAGTCCTTTAGCCACACCTGGATGCTTCTGCATGTTGAAGAAACATCTATACAATTGATCGATGACCCTCTCCCGTTCTATTAGGATATTTTGTTATAAGCCTCATTCTAACCTTTAGGAACAAAGAAAAATAAAATTGGAAATATGTTCAGTATTTCTCATCTGGCAGGTTTCCCAGATCTTTTAAGTCTATGTTATTTACCAGTGTCTGACATTAGAATAGGCAGTTAACAGTGAAAATCTGCCTATTCACCTTTCACTCTATTGCTACCTGTTTTTTTTGAAAAAGTTAATTATTCATCTTCTCAGATTCATGCCTATAAACACACACACACACACACACACACACACACACACACACACACACACACACATTTACACCTTCTCTAAGCATCTGTTTTAGTTTGGGTTTTATTGCTGTGAAGAACTACCATGACCACGGCAACTCTTAGAAAGAAAAATATTTCAATGAGGCTGGCTTACAGTTCAGAGGTTTAGTCCATTGTCATCGCAGTGGGAAGCATGGTGGCATGCAGGCAGACATGCTGCTGGTGAGGTAGCTGAGAGGTGTACATCTGGATCCACAGGCAGTAGGAAGGAACAGTGAGCCATTAGGCCTGCCTTGAGCTTCTGAAACCCCAATGCCCACCCCTAGTGACACACTTCCTCCAACAAGGCCTCACCTCCAATAATATCACTCCCTATAAGTCTATGGGGGGCCATTTTCATTTAGACCACCGCAGCATCCAAGCAGCTATTTTTAAAAGTTTGGGTGTAAATGTCTGTGTGTGTGTATGTTTATAGGTCTGAATCTGAGAAGATGAATAATTAAATCCAGTTTGATTTATTAATAAATTCTCATGTAGAAACCACAAGCTCTAAATTATTGAAACATTAACTGACATTGTTTGATCAATCAAAATGCAACTCACTTTATCACTACTTCTTCAACATGTTATTTTTATATCAAAATTAACTAAAATCAAATTCCTGGATGTTAGATAAAACATACATCATCTCTTTCCCAGCTTCAACATGATGATTCTTAATTCTGATCTTTTCACCAAGCAGAGCATCTCAAAAATTGCTTTTCTCATGTCTTTTAAGGCTATTCACAAAGATCAAAGCTGGTATTGCAAGTTGTTGGTATTAAATTAGGTGGGAATCAGGTGTTGGGAAAATGCTCCTGTTTTGTAAGGGTTTGGCTTTTTTTGTTGCTGTCTTTACATCTGTGCTTGTGATAATAGTCACTGTTTCTTGTTTCACCACCCACTTCCCCCTGCTTCCCAGGAGAGCAGAGCCACATGGCACTCATTTACACCGTCACCCATGAAACTAGCTTGAGTTAGGTTCTTTGATTTAGGCCTTTTATTCATTTTTTTTTGCTTGCCTCTCCCCCTTTTGGTTATAAAAGTATATAACTATAATTTTTTTGAAGATGCTTATATCTTAAGTATGAACCCCTGTCCTAGTTAATTTCTGGTAGTCGCAACCCCTGAATTTCCACAGCTATTGAAAATTCCCTGCATCCTGGATCTGGTCTTCTATTCCTTTGGGTGTTGTACTTACAGCTGTGGCTTGATTGCCGTGCTGGGCTCCTCTAAAGCCCCTGGGAGTACACAGGTGCTACAGAGCTACCTTTACAACTGCACTCACCATGCTCTTCCTGGAGAAGGCATCTACCTGAACACAGATGTGGCCTTAGATGCTCTTGTAGCAACACACTAGTTGAAGAAATAAATATTCACCTTAGAAAGATGGATCAAACTTTTACTGTACAATCACTGCTGTGGCCCTGCAAAAATCCCTGGGATCAGGTGAGTGAGGTACTCATGGTGTGAGCCAATATTTTCTTCCCAGATGTAGTGACGATGGAGTTATAACCTGCTAAATTTTCTACTCCATTGTTTTGGAGGTTGATGAAATGTCTCATCCCCCACCCCACCCCACCCCCCAGTCTTGTAATAGTAGGCACTAAATGTCATTGACATTATTAGGGGATTCTTACAAAGTGCAGTAACAGTATAAAGCATATCCCAATTTAAGCTGGATGGTCCCTCTCAAAGGTACCCAGCTAACAAAATATGTGTGCAGTGTTTCTTAGAGGAATACTCAATCCAGGAAAACTCTGGAGATGAACCCATCTGAAGGAGAGATTGAGGTTTGCTTTGTGCTGTGAGATCTAGGAGTCTTTGTGATAAGATTTGAAGGCATTGGCTCCTGGAAAAAAAAATAAGTCTAATCATTTGTTCTCACAGATGGGCCAAAGGATTTTCTTGAGGCGTGAAGTCCTGATCTTGGAAACAAGAAACCAAATTTTGATTGTGTTTTCTCTCCACACACCACATCACCATGTCTAGCACAGCTGTGGCTTCATGTTCTGTTATCATCATGATGACTTTTTCATTGCAAGAAGATTGAAACCTAAGTCTAGCTAGGCAAGAAGTCTACCACTGAGCCCCAATTACACATATGGGTTTTGACGGTCTGTAAGAAAAACTGGAAAAATATACAGTAGAAAGCAAAAATTGCATGCTCTGCAGGGAACTTAAAAATAATCCCCAGACCAAATAACTGGAGATGATTTATAAGATGCCATTAAAAATTTGAAGTTAGAAATGATTTTTATTGACAAAGAACACAAAGCAAGGAGTGCTTCTGTGCTAACAAATTCTGGAAGTTTTTTAGAAGACTGGATGAACAAAGTTTCATTGCGAAGAGGGAAGAGTTCCTAATTTTAAAGACTGCCACTGTGTATCTATGTCTGCTAACTGATTCACCAGCCAAAAAGAGGAACTGGTAATTAGGAAGAAGCTACACAATCCATGGAAGATATGGTGAGAAAGGGAAGAGAAGACACGTGGATCTTTTTATTTTACAGGAATATTCACAAAGGACACAATTGTTAGTATGTGCATAATAGTAAACACTTTTCTTTTGCTTAATTTTAAAATCTCTGCTTCAAAGAATCTCCCACTTTTTAGATTCATTTAAATTTTCACATGATGGTGCTAAATGGAACCTGGCTCTAATTATTGTATGCTTCACTTGAATTTATTAATTTTGTGTTAGCATCAAGTGTGTGTGGGGGAGGGTGTGTGTGTGTGGTACATACATACATACATACATACATACATACATATATACATGTCTGTGTTGTTGGTATATGCCTCTGTGTATGTAGATAGTGTGTATTTCTGTGCGTGTGGATGCTAGAGATCATTGGCAGGTGTCTTGTTTTGTTGCTCACTATCTTATTTTTTAATATTTTATTTTATCTTACTTGTACAAATGTTCTGCTTGTATGTTCATTTGTGCATGTCTTAGTTAGGGTTTACTATTGCTATGAAGAGACACCATGACCTTGGCAACTCTTATAAAGAAAAACATTTAATTGAGGTGGCTCACTTACAGTTTCAGAGGTTCAGTCCATTATGATCATAAAGGGGAGCATGGCAGTGTGCAGGCAGATGTGGTGCTGGAGTTGAGAGTCCTACATGTTGCAGGCAACAGGAAGTCGACTGACTGTCATACTGAGGGAAGCTTGAGAAAAGAGACCTCAAAGCCGGACCCCACAGTGACACACTTCCTCCAATAAGGCTGCACCTCCCAGTAGTGCCACTCCCTTTGGGGGACATTTTCTTTCAAACCACCACAGTGCAGCACATGCATGCCCGGTGAGTGACAGAAAAAGGCATGCCACCTCTAAGGACCAGAGTTAAGGATGCACATAAGCAAACATGTGGGTACTGGGAGGCAAACCTGGGTCTTCTTCAAGGGCAGTGTGTTAGTTACTTTTCTATTGCTGTGATAAAACATCATGACCAAGATGACTCAGAGAAGGAAGGGCTTACAGGTCTGGAGGGATAAGAGTCCATCACTGTCACGGCAGGGAAGTGTGACAGCAGACAGACATGGCAGCTGTAGCAGATACCAGCTCGTATTTTAAACCATAAGCAAGAAGCAGAGAGTGAACTGGGAATGGCAAGGGCCTTTGAAACCTCCTCCAGGGATGCAATTCCTCCAGCAAGGCCATCACTTCCTAAGCCTCCCCCAAACCAGGCCATCAACTGGAGACCAAGTATTCAAACCCCTGAGACCATGAGAGACATCTGTTTCAAACGACCATAGGCAGTAAGCAGCCCAAACCCCTGAGCCATCCCTCCAGGCCGACCACCTTATTTTTGGACTCAAGTTCCCTCATGAAGCCTGAGATCATTGTCTGGCCAGCAAGTTCAGGGATCCCCATGTCTTGATCTCCACCTGATTTTGGGTTACTATGTGCACTGTTGTGCTAGCTTTATATGTGGGTGCTGCGGACCAGGTCCTCATACTTGGTCATCAGGCACCTTACTACCTGAGCTATCTCCCCATCCCACACAAGTGTTTTTTATATTATCAAATATATTCTAAAAGCTAGCATGCAGGAGCAATCCAGCAGAAACACAGAAGTGGGGATTTATCATCTAACTCCCTATTCAGTTGAGTGTGATTTTGTTCCATTTATTTTCCCCAAGGCATCTTTATTTTTCCCTGTATAATCCTGGATTTGGCAAATCATTTTGTACCTACTCTCTGATGCTGAAGTAGGAGAGGGAATATAAACAATGGATCAGACGGGATGTGACTTCATATTCCAGCTCTGCCACCAATGATCAGTATGTCCTTTAACACTTAGAGACCCAGAACCTTGGTCTGTAAGAGAGATTAGCTGTACCTCCTTGGTAAGCATGGCATGGAGTCTAGTCAGTGTGCTCAGCACATCTAGTTTTAGCATCTTGTAGGAGTTTGGTGCCCAATAAAGAGGTGATAGTGACAATGAAAAGTTTGCACAGATTTTTCCTGCTGGATTTAACTAGTGCTGTTGATGACGCAGATTTCTACAGAAAACAGTCATTAGATAGCCTTCCCTTAGCCCTGTTCTTGCTGCCTACAAAACAAACAAATGAACAAAATGGGCGGTGCTATATAAAGGCACCATAAATGCCATCAATGAAGAAATGAAGGTGAGTAAACATTGCAGCTACTGTATTAACGTGAGTTCTCAGCAATCCTTTCGTCAAATTATTTATCTCTAGCTCTGTTTCCAGCACTCTCACATTTTCATTTGTTTATTATGAATCTATATAAATAAAAAAATATGCATTTATTCTCAATTGAATCGCTCATTTACTAAATTACTTATGTGTGTTCCATTTGAATACAATCCAAAGTTTATCCTGAGGCTGAGACCATAGTTCAGTTAGTAGAGTGTTTGCCTAGCATGCACAAAGTTCTGGGTATAATTCCTGGTACCACACAAGCCAGACTTGGTGGTACACACCTGTAATCCCAGCATGCAGGTGGTAAGGCAAGAGGATCAGAGGTTCAAGGTCATCTGTGGTAACATACTGAGTTCAAAGCCAGCCTGGAATACAAAAGATTCTTTCTCCTCCCTTCCCTCTCTTGTCTCCTGGAAAAGACAGTGTGGAAGCCCCTCAAAAAGTAAATATACAATTGCTAAATAATCCAGCCATCCCACTAGGAATACATATCCTAAGAAATGGTACACACTCTTTCATGTTTATTGCAGTTATTTTACAACAGCCAGCTTGGGAAATCAAGTGTCTATCAATAGATGATCAGCAAAAGGAAATACACTAATTGCACACAGTGTAATGTTATTCCACCATAAAAGTTTGAAATCTTGTCATTTGCTAAACAGAGATGAGCTAGAGGGAAACCACTTTAAGTAAATCATTTGTAGACAAACACCACTGAAAATGTTGACCTCACAGAAAAGAGAATGCAATTGGGTTTACCAGAGGCTGGAGATGTGGGGGAAGGACCAAGGTTGGTTGAACGATGCAGGTTGCAGTTAGATAGAAGACTAACTTGCAATGTTCTAAAGCATTGTTGGGTAACTATGATTGACAGTAGTTATTCCATTACTTATACATAGCTACTAGAACAGATTTTGGGTATTTCTAACACAAAAATAATAAATATTCCATATAACAAATGCATCAATTTCCCTAATCTTATCATTTTTATTGTGCATGGGTCTGAATATCAAACTATACTACATAAATACCTACAATTGCTAAAGAACAATTGAAAATTGCAAAATAGAGAAAATAAGAAAGTGTCTTTCTTAGGCCTTCACTAATTTAAAAATAGGTACTGTTTTCCTCAGTGATTCCTTGGTCTAAGTGCAGTCTGTCAGCAGTGAGGAGATAGGAAGAATGCCCAGGAGGGCTTGGCATGGGGAGACACAGAGGCGAAATTGAGTTAAGGCCTCTCTCAGGGCTCTCATCCCTGTCCTGCTGAACAAGTTACTCTGAACTCACTTTCCTAGCTTACTCTCTCTCTCTCTCTTTTTTTATTTTGGTTTTTCGAGATAGGGTTTCTCTGTGTAGCTTTGCGCCTTTCCTGGGACTCACTTGGTAGCCCAGGCTGGCCTCAAACTCACAGAGATCCGCCTGGCTCTGCCTCCTGAGTGCTGGGATTAAAGGCGTGCGCCACCACCGCCCGGCAGCTTACTCTCTTTAATAGATCATGGCTTTTTCAAGGCCAAGATCTTTTCACTTGTATAGCCCATGGAATAATGACCCTAAAAGTCTCCTAGGACAAATGTATTAAATGAATAGAACGGTTTACCAACATTTTAATTAGTGTCCCCTTTTCTAAATATTACTGGGAAAATGGGTGAAAATATGTGTCTGTCCCTTATGAGATTTGTTTTTTAATCTAAGGGTTGAAACATTTTTTTCTATTTAAATGAAAACGATGAGCACACTCATCTAAAAAGGTGAAAGAAGTAACGCATTTTGCACATTCAACATTCTATTTAGTCAAAGAGAAGATGTGTCTCCTAGAGGTCCCTAGACTGAAAGGAAGCCCATGCATTGTTGTTTTAGTCAAGTTCAAAGCCTTAAGAACAGACTCCATGAGCTCCTTCCCCACACACTAAAGCAGTGGTTCTCAACCTTGCTAACACTACAACCCTTTAATTCAGTTCCTCATGTTGTGGTTACTCACAACTATAAAATTATTTTCATTGCCACTTCATAACTGTAGTTTTGCCACTATTATGAATCTTATATTTTTGGTTGTGAGCCTAGCCTTTAATGGCTGAGCCATCTCTCCAGCCCATGAATCTTAATTTAAACACCTGATATCCAGGATATCTGATATGCGACCCCCGTGCAAGGGTTGTTCACCCCCACCCCACCTCAAAGCAATCATGACCCATAGGTTGAGAATGTTTCCCAAGCTCTCTTGGTGATGTAAAACTGAAGGTGTCAGTCATTCTCAAAAAAGTAAATAAACTACAGTCAGAAAAGTCACCAGTGAGCTATGCTGAACTAGATGCCTTTAGGAGAGCTATGCAGTGAATAAGCAAAGTGTCTGCCATACCCTGGGGACTGCAACTCCCAACCAATTAGAATTCTTGTCTAGGGAATGACCCTTTTTTTACACACCAATTTCTTCCTCCAGATCGGAATGTTACATAGTAGTGGGGCTATTGCCAAATAAACGAATAAACAGGTGATCATTGGAGGGTCCTTTCCTAATTTACAATACGAAATGTAAGTATTCTTGTCCTGATTCTATGGTGAGCTGCACAGACCTGCTTCTTTGCCTCTTTCAATGACAGTTCCCAGTGAAGCAATATAGTGACCATTCCAAGCCCTGAATCTCTCTGTAATGAAAACGATGTTTTCCTTCCTTCCTTTGACTTTATTTATTGCAAACGTATTATTATCACAACAGAAAAATAATGCATCCAATTTCACTCTGTGGCAAGTCTATCTCTGAGTTTTCAAAAGGTCATAGTGTGTACTTTACAGATGACCCAAAGAACCAACTGTCAGAGAGTGGAGGAGAAGTGATTAATAATTTTGAAGGGAGGAGTAAAACTGAGAAATGTCTTGGTGGAGCTGGGGGAAAACAGTTTCCATTACACACAGTATGTTGCATTAAAATCTTCATTTCTTAGCAGATGAGAAAAGTTTTTAAATACAATACTAAACTCTTTAAACATTCATAAAAGGAAATAGTAATATGACATTTAAGTGTCCATGTGCAGAAATGACAGGTTATCTTTTAAATTTATTGTGCACCCCCTGCATGCTTAGTGTTCCAGTCTCTGTAAACAGACAACCTTGCAAGAGATACGCAAATGCTGACAGTGAGCTACATTGTGGGCAACAGAAGAGAAACATACAAGAGACAATTGAATCACAGAGCAATGGAGATGCCCAGAGTAATCAGAAAAGATGCTATTTGGTTCAGGGCTCTTTTCTATGACACCCAGATACTGATTAGTTCAGGGCTCTTTTCTATGACACCCGGATGAAAAGCTTAAACTTCTCTGAACTTGTATTGGGTAACATCTCACCGCCATTAAGCCAGCTCCCTGTGCCCACCCACATGTCCGTCCTAGACACTAAGGCACATTGTCTACTTGTGTTTCTTTTCCCATGACTCACCAGCCTCACCTATGGAATAGCTGGATGCCTAGCTTTGTTTGTTTGTTTGTTTGTTTGTTTGTTTGTTTTGCTAATTGGCTTTAGGGCCTCAAAGAAAGGGCTGGGAAGTCACTAAACTGCTTTTAGTGGAAGCCAACAGCCAAGGCTGTCAATAAGTCTTCTGCACTTCATTTGTAGCCTAGTACAGACTCTAGCCACTTGGGACTAAGCTATTTTATTCATTTTTAAAGGGATATTTATTGAGCTCTACTAGTTCAGGGCTCTATTCTAGGAACTGCGGATAAAGTAGTAAAACCAAGAGAGAAAATACTACGCTTAGAGGAAATAGAGGTTGAGAGGGTTGAGAGAGGTGAATTTACTTGCTGAAGGTCAAACTGAAAGTCACTAGTAGAGTCAAGCTTAGCCTCATAGGACCCCTGACTTCTAGAATCATGAATTATGGGGTATATTTCTTTCAGTTATAGTTTGCTATTGAGTTTTGACCTTAAAGACTCAGGATTCTGAAGGCATCTCTCTCTCTCTCTCTCTCTCTCTCTCTCTCTCTCTCTCTCTCTCTCTCTCTCTCTCTCTCTCTCTCTCTCGTGTGTGTGTGTGTGTGTGTGTGTGTGTGTGTGTGTGTGTGTGTGTGTGTGTGGTGAGGAGGGATGAGAGGAGAATGTGAATATATTTGTTACATACTCAGATCCCAGAACCTGCTACTTCTTCAGTTAACTTTGACCCATCTCTTACACATCCTATGTATGACATCGTCCATGTTTTCAATAATTTTATTTTCTAGCTAGGTGAGTTTTAGATAGCGTCTTTAAGCATAGTATTTGTAAGTATTTGCAGTATGAGTGAATGAACTCAAAAGATCAGGACAATGGCAGCAATTGTAACTGAGAGAGCTCTTCTAATTGTGTGCCATCATGTGAGAAAAGAGTCCACAAAAGGAAAATCCCCAGGTGGATAAAGACCATATGAGAAAGTAAAAAAGTTCTCATTTGAAACTGTTCTGTTTCAAAAAAAGAAAAAGAAACAGGCTGCCTCTAGTTTTTCCCCAATTATTGAATTAGTTTGGCATGTATCAATATTGTCTCAAGCCCATTTTCAGATTTATTTCTGAAAGTTTGCCCACAGTCATTTCACACAGCAAGGGGACTCTCACCCTAGGTGCCTGAGCTGCCACACAGCAAGGGGCACAATCTTGGTATCCATACAGCAATTGACAAGAATTACTTTCTGTTGTTAGTGCTGATTGGAAAAAGTGGCTAGAGTAACCAGGACACTCCCACACCTGTGCTCAGTCCAAGTTTTCATGTATTTCCCCCTTAAGCTGCCCCTTAAGGCATCTTTGTTGTTAACAGTTAGCTTCTTTTGAAACCTGAGAGATTTCGTGTGGAAAACGAATGCATTCTATTTGTTAAAATGAACAATTTTTTTAAATGGCTAATCTGCTCTCCATTGTATTTCATCTCTCCTTACCATGACTCTGAGGCTAAACTATTTCTGGGGCATCTTATTTCTCTGGGGCATCTTATTTCTCTGGACCCACTTTTTTTTTTCTGGCAAGGAAGTAAGTTTTCATCCTGACATCCTCTTTGTATATCCAAGCCACAGTGAAAATCACATCTAATTTATTCACTGTAATGTAGAAAACAATATTGAGAAAGAAGCTAGAAATCAAAAGGTAATGAGGTCGGAAGAACAGATCTGCCACAGCTGTCAGGATGCGGATAAAAGTCAGAATCCCTTCGTTTTAATCAGCCACTTCCAAGTCAGATCGAGAGGATACAATAACGGGCAAACCAAGGGACTGGTCTTGTCCACGGTTTCCCCAGTGACTGAGAGGAAAGTCTCAGAAAAAGACAGATTGAGGCTTCGGTGCCAAGGAGGAGGCTACCCCTGTCATTTGTCATCAGTGTCAGGCTGAGGCCCTCAGGATGAGCATCCACAGAGCTGAGCATCCACAGAGCTGAGCATCCACAGAGCTGAGCATCCACAGAGCTGAGCATCCACAGAGGAGCTGAGTGTCCATGCAGGAGCAGAACACAGCCTCCCATCATCCCGCATCCTCCCCGGGGAGTTCCCCTCGCAACCCAAACATCTCACCGGCAGCAGAGAAAGGATGCTATTCTAAAATATTTTTCTGTGGTGGCTCAATATCTGTAACATGCTGTTTTACACATTGCCAATTTGAATAAAAACACATTGCACTAAAAATTCTCTTATGAAGGGGCTGGAGAGACAGCTCAGTGGTTAGTTAAGTCCTGTTCTTCTAGAGGACCAGGATTTGGTTTCCAACACAGACATGGAGGCTCACAATTAACTGTAACACCAGTTCCAGGGGAGCCTATGCTCTCTGCTAGCCTCCAAAAGCACACATGTAGTACACAGATACACATGCAGACAAAACACTCATATACATAAACATTAATTTAAAAACTCTGTGAACCTGAAAAATGCTCATTTGGTCAGAATCCACAGTAACTCCTAATATCTCATTATTTTATCTACTTACTAGTCTTGTTTGAAGTCATATGCTCATTTCATTGTTTCATGTTTAGTTGTTATGTTTACTTAATAGATATGTATTCATGAACATGTCAATAGTAATTTGATGTTATGCTACTTTATTTATTGACATACCTTATTGTTTTAACTTGTATTCTTGTTATATATTTTACTTTTGTGACAGCAATTTCATAAATATATATTTCACGTTAAAAATCTAAGACATGAATTGGGGATGGAGGGATTTCTGTGTTGAACTCTTAAGGGACAGAACCACACACCAGGATTTGTCTACAAATCATTCATGTTCAGGGTGAGCATAGGAGCCTGGGAAAATAAGTGGAGTAATATGAAGGGACTGGGAAGAAGCAAACAGGAAGGGGTTAATGAGCAGGTACCACTGCAGTATTTTTCTCCATCTCCACAGGGGCATCTAAGCCACTTTGAAAATGATGGCTCAGAGTTATTTTACAGTCATCAGTTTACCCTTTTGCTGTGGTCTAGTTCACAGACCCCTAACAGGCTCGTCACAGCCTTAGCATTAGTAACAAGCAAGCTGTGTGAGTCATTGCCACTTACTGAAAGGCCAGTGCTGGTTCATTTATGTTTAATGTTTTTTACTCTGTGTGTGTGTGTGTGTGTGTGTGTGTGTGTGTGTGTGTGTGTGTGTGTGTGTGTCTGCCAGGGTGGATACATGGAGGTTAGAGTAATACTTTTGGGAATCAGTTTCTCCTTCCACCATGTGGGTCATGGAGATTGGATCCATTTTGGGCAGCTTGGCAGCAAGTGTCTTTACTCTCTGAGCCATCTTGCTGGACCAGTGAACTTGTTTATTTTTAAATCTACCAATGGAAAGCCAGTACTTAAAAAAGAGTTATGAACAGCTGGAGACTTTCCATCACAAGGCTTGAGATCTGCCTCCTTTCTAACTTTTTAAGTCTCTATGTACAGGATACACTGCCCAACAATTAGTTATGTTATTTGTGGCAGAAGAGGCTAACATATTGGTATTCTCCAGTCTCAAATGGTACCTAGAAAGATATACTTATAGAGGACCCTCTCATTCCTTTTTTTCCTACCTAGCATCACCATTGAGGAAGCAGCAAGAGGTGATGTTAGTGAGTTAACTAGAGCCAAACAATTAAAAGCCAAGTGATTTTGAATTCTACCAGTATGAGACCAGCAGTGGTTTAAAAGCCTGAAAGATGCATGGCTGGTTGCTATTTTATTATTATTTTTAATATGTCATTTTTTAAAAAGACATCCCATATCAATAGGCAATCACTGCACTATGACATATGGCCTCTCTCCATTAACACAAAATCTCAGTCTATCTGAAAGCAACCAAATATTTAGCAGAGTTAACATGTGACTACAGATGAAGTTGCAAGTGTCATGATAGGTTCAGAGCCCCAGGCTCTGTCATCTCCACCTCCAGCATTGGCTCAGTCTCAAAGGATGGATTCAGCATCTGAGACCCTAGACACCTAACTATTAGTGAATGTAAGCTAGCCTTTTGATCTAAGAAATCAATATAATTAGTATTTCTAATTTTCTTGATGTGTATTCCTAATATGTCAATATCCTTAACACATTTTTTTTTATTCATCTGTCAAGACATAGTGATTTTACTACCTTTTCTTTAAATCATTGTGGGATGACTCATCTCTAACAGTCTTGAGGGCCAAGTGGCCCAAACAAGTAAAAAAGATACTTTCTGAGGGCCAACTGGGTCTGCCTAAGGGCCTTAGCAACAGTGGCTGAGACATGATCTGGAGATGACCTGGACCAATGAGAGGCAGCCATGTCACACCAGCAGATGCATATTCATCAGACCTTCCCCCAAGGTGGGGTGGGGATATATAAGGCTCTTCCTGAATAAACTGAGCTTGTTGTTTCGACATTCTCCCAGAGTCTGTGTCGTTGACTCTGTGCCTACTTGACCCCCTCTCCCAAAGGGAACAGCAGCACAGGACCCTGCCACAATTCATCTACATTTTTCTATTTCCACCACCACACCTCCTTCTTTCCATTCTTCTCTCAGATTTTTAAAACTAAAACCTGCTGTTATCTTCCCTCTGATGGAAACCTCCCATGGTTTTCCCAAGACGTGAGCCTTGGGACTTGAGGCTCTAACTCCACTCTGACGTCTTTGGGATATATTTTACCACCAACTCTACATCTTCAACATCCCTGGCCTTAGTCCTTCAACTTCTCCTGTCTGTGCCAAAGAGCTTCCTCTCTACAACATGCTGGGTTTCCTCTGCTGTCTGCATGCTTCCCTCTGCTACCTGCTTGCTTCTCTCTGCTGTCTGCATGCTGCTACCTGCATGCTTCTCTCTGCTGTCTGCATGCTTCAGCTCTTCCTTCTGATGTCATACTCTACCTCCTTAACACCTCAGATGAATTCATGTCCTCCAAGTAAGCAATGTCATAACACCCTGTACCTTTTCTTCAAACCTGTAAAGTTATGTCTTGGTGACAGTGGAGGACACAGTCTAATTCTGTTTTGCTCTTCTTCAGATTCCCAGCACAGGCATGAGGCCTGGTGTACAGCAGATCTTCAATACATGTATCCCATTACAATGCTTGTACCCCATTGAGTGAATAAATGAAGAAGGCATGCATATTCATGACTTCCTGTGTCCTGTGGATAATGGTGTGAGAGAAATGGTTTCTTTATGTGAAAAGCATTTCTGGCAAGTTTCTTTGACTCAAAATAGTCTTACTTGACTGACTTTTTTTTTTTTGGTTTTTTGAGACAGGGTTTCTCTGTATAGCTTTGTGTCTCTCCTGGAACTCACTCTGTAGACCAGGCTGGCCTTGAACTCACAGAGATCTGCCTGGCTCTGCCTCCTGAGTGCTGGGATTAAAGGCATGTTCCACCACCACCCGGCTTGACTGACTTGTTAATATTAAATTTCAAGGCCTGAGATATATGCTAATTTATATTGTTTGTGATATTTAACTATACCTTATATTTACCTTTAGTTATATTTGTATTTAAGAGCTACTCTATTTCTTTCTACATCTGAGTTAAAAGTCAAAAGGGGGTGACTTGGTGAGTAAAGTGCTTGCTGTGTAAACATGAGGAGCTAAAACAAACACAAGATGGGCATGACCACACCCATGCCTATAATCCCAGAACTGGGGTTAAGGGGACAGAAACATGAAGGATTCTGGAGCTTGCTGGAGCCTGGCTCCAGGCTCAGTGAGAGACTTAGTCTCAGAGGAATAAGGTGAAGGGCTATCATGCAAGCAAGACATTGAATAGCCTCTTCTCCTCTTCACATGCACAAGGATAATCTCACACACCTGCTGCACACATGCACACATACCACATGTGCACAGGCATTCACAGGCTGGCATTATAACTCACTGCTGGAGTGCTTGCTCACATGGCCAAGGCTCTAGGTTCATTCTCCAGCACTGATCTTTTTTTTTCAATCATGTGATGTATCGATACATCCTCAGGCTGTCTCATGCCTCTAACATATCGCAATCTGGCTTTAGACTTTGTTTTTACAAACTCCTTTCTATTTTCGTTGCTAAGGGCATCAACAAATCTAAATTGCCAGATCCATTAGGCTCGCTTTAGTCTTCGTTGCCTTTAACCCCAAGAGGTAATTCAACAGCTGACTGAACTTCCCCACTGCTCCTGCTAGGAGACGTGTTTTCCAACTCAGCTCCCATTGCCTGCCCCATCTTTTCATGACCTGTCTTCTCCCACGGTCTCTTAGGCTTGCACTTCAGGTTCAGTGGAGGGAGGAAAATGAAGCCTTAGTATTTCTGTAAACACATCCTCTTTTATACTTCATCCTCTGCAGGGGAAGGGTTTTCCTTTTCAGACTTTTCTGTGTCCACTCATTGAACCTTGCTTTGGTAGGAAAGGCTTCTTTAGCTCATGGGCATCTAACTACTTCCCCAACAGCACTCCTATTTGCATCCGTCTATACCCCTGAAAGTTATTTTGACTGTGAGCAGTAAAAGAAAAAACTTTTGTGTCCACAGTTCTAGCACAATAGATGCATGGTAAATGCATTACAAAGTAACTATGGGTTATCAAGAGTATAGTTGGAGTTGAGTTTCTCTTCTCTTTAAAATCATGATTCACATAGTATAAAAGATTGTGGGTATTTTACACCATCAGAACATGAATTTCCCTGAAGTAAAGGCTGTGAAGAAGATTAATAGTCCCCACTGCCATCTAAGCCCAGAGACACATTGTTATATGATTTTTAATTCATAAGGAATCAAGAATTCCAGACTGTAATGCTCTGCCATTAAGTAACTTAGAGCATTTGACTGGACCTACAACTTCTACTTAATCTCTGCAACTCCCCCCAGGCCAGAAGGTACTTGATGGGGTGAGATATATTTACTGCTACACAACTATATGTGATTCCAATCAGTTTTCCCACTTAAACATTTATAAGCATTGGACAAAATTATTTGCCAGCAGCTCTGTGAATAATGGTAGGTGAGTAAGTGAGGCAGCCAGGTCTGACCTGAGAGATCATGGAAACACTCTGGGCTGTCTGATTCGTTCCAACACTTTAAGTTTCTAGGTATTTATTGATCTGAGGTGAGGAGCAGTAGTCAGAGTTTGAGGGTTCAAAATTTGGCACTCAAAAGTTCAAGGCTGTCAAAATAGTCAGGACTAAAAAAAGGCCAATATTCTTAAAAGAAGATAACAAAAATAAGGCACCCTCGTCCCATGAAATGAAAGAAAGAAGAAAGCCCAACATCCCTCATCACATCCTTCCTCAGAGTACTTGCTTTTCTAGTTATTATTAAATTTTCAGTTACCTCGTACAAAATGACAGATTTCATCATGACGTCTCTGATACAGCAACATTTTGCACAGTGAAAGTTAGGAAGCAGGAGGACACCCTCCAGCCTGGCTTCTCTGTACCTAGCAACCAAAAGGGGTTGGAAGACAAGCATATAGCTAAAGCCCACATTCTCCGCTGTCAGATAGAAAAGTGGAAGTCCTAACGTCAAACATTGACAGAGGAATTAACCCAGAATGAAAATGGGAACAAAAAATTGATGCTAAAATACCAGTGCCAGAAGAAAAGAAAAGGCATGTAAGCTATGAGGAAGAGGGCTTCACACGGTTGGAAGACGTTAGGTTGCAGCTCAAGGGTCAACTTCTTCACTTGTGTTCTTTGGTTTTTAAGAAGAGGTCTCACTCTGTAGCCTCGGCTACCTTAGACCTCACTGTGTACACACGCCTGAGAGTCAGAAACGAGACAAAGACATCTTCCATCCTTGCTTGGAGTTGTTCTAATGAGAAGTCCTGGTGAGAGTTCCACAGCCACATAAAAGCAAGCAAAAAATACATTGACTGAAATTAAAGAAATTAAGTGTTGATTATTTATAAAAACACCTGATTGTGAACTTGAGAAAGTCAAGGGAATCTACTGATTAAAAGCAGTAAGTTACTGCAAAATTCATCCGAGATGACAGAGGGTACCATTCAGGGGACTAAGCCATTAGAATTAATAAGTAATGCATTAGATTTGATAATAAATGTCATGGAAAGCTGTCACAACACAAAAACAGATTTCTGTTTGCTAAAACAAAAATAGCACTAATGAGAATGAATGTTTTAAAAAATCAAAAAATGAGAAATAAAACTAATAGAAGATATACAAACAATTTGGCATAAAATTATAAAAACATCACTGAAAATATCACTAATGAGCTAAACAAGACTTTGTGTAGCAGCACAAAGGAAAGCCAGGAAAGTTTGATTTAAATCTGTAAGTAGGGCGGGGAAGGAGATGTCTCATTGGCTAAGAGCACTGACTGCTCTCACAGAGATTTAGTTCCCAGCTCCTGCATGGTGATTCACAATCATCTGTAACTCCAATTCTAGAGGATCCATGGTCCCTCTTCTAACATCTGTGGATAGCAGTCAAGTGGTACACATACATGTGTGCAAGGTACACTCATATACACACAATAAAATAAATAGCCCACGTGTTTAAATAAAAGTACGTATGAGATACAAATACCAAGTTTCAGTAAGTACTTCAGGGTAACATGTGCACCAACATACATAGATACATCTTTGAACATGATGAAGAAACATATATGACAATCTACTCATCAGAAAGCAGATGTGAAAGGTAGATTGAATACCCATGCTGTGAAACCAGAATCTTGATTGAGTACTGTCTTCTCTCGCATGGGAACAGTTTTTCAAAGCGTCTTGAAAAATAGAATATGAAACAATAAAATTTCAATGAGCACTGAGAACTCTCTATTTTAAGATAAGCATCTTCTTAACAAGGAGCAAGAAGCAATAACTAAGGAAAAAAAAAAAACCAGGCACTGTGGTTCGTGCTTGTAAGAATGTTCATGCTTAAGAGGTGGAGGCAGAAGGATGGCAATAAATTCAAGGTTAACCTGGTCTACATAGTGTGTCTCAGGTCAGCCTGTGTGAGATTGGAAAGACAGAGATATAGAGACAGAAAGAAGGTAGAGAGGGACAGAGATAGAGAGAGGTTAAGAATTGAATGGTATTGAAATCAGATGAGATAATCTGCCCATCAAAAGATAGGTTGGTGGGTATTTGTCATGATTTATTTATTGATCTGAGTAGTGCAGGCATGGTCATCTATTCAGCAAAATTTCACTGAGATAGCGCAGCATTTGATTTTGTTTTGCTCTTCCTTCCTGCCCCCTGCACCACATGAATGTTAAACTTGAATTTTAAAACACTTAAAATGTACATCATACTAACTTTCTGTTCAATAGTACACGCCAACAAATGGTAAGGTTTGGAACAAAAATAAAACCATCATTCAACTGTTGGTACACTGACATGATTCTTGCAACCAGGAGCTCTGGTCCTGGTCAACTGCAGCATCGTCCCTGCACAGTTACAACACCATGTATTTGAGGAAATGGACAGAGAACATCCAGGAAGGGCAGATGGACCATGCTCCATGTTGTGTTCATTAGAACTTCCCTAAAACCCTTGACCATCCTGGTGATGCCTACTGCCCAACAACCTATTACCGTCCCTGAAGTATGTGCCTGGAGGTCAGCACAGAAAGTGTGAAACATGAATCTGAGCATTTCAGACGAACTTTTAAATTTTATTTGTTTTATTTAGATGGCAGTTTTGACCATCCTATCATGAAGAATGTTTCTGTTTTGCAAAGACTAAGACAATAATTTCTAAGACTAATACTTTTGCAAATCTTCTGTTCAAGCTACAATTTCTCCAAGACCCAGATGAGATTTTTTATATATAAAAGAACTTTCTATAAAATATGACAACTAGTGCAAAGTATGCTGTCAAATAGAAGATTCCTTAACCATCATCAATCACCCTTTATAAACCTTGATTAGCCCATCCGAGGGGATCTATTGACCAAATCCTGACCAGTGAATGCTTTTGGAAACAACATCTTATTGGCAAACAGCCTGTCTTAATCACTGTTCTATTGCTGTGAACAGACACCATGGCCAAAGCAATTCTTATAAAAGAAAGAATTTAATTGGGGGATTCCTTCCAGTTTCAAAGGCTTAGTTCATTATCATGATGGCAGGGAGCATGGCTGCACTCAGGCAGGAGCTGGGATAGTAGCTGAGAGCTATATCCTGAGCAGAGAGAGAGAGAGAGAGAGAGAGAGAGAGAGAGAGAGAGAGAGAGAGAGAGAGAGAGAGAGAGAGCGAGCACCTAGAGCACGTAGGCCAGGCATGGGCTTTTGAAACCTCAAAGCCCACCCTCTAGTGACACACTTCCTCCAAAAAAGGCCACACCTATTCCAATAAGACCACGCCTCCTAATCTTTCTAATCCTTTCAAAGAGTTCCATACCCTGGTGAATAAGCATTCAAATATATGAACCTATGGGGTTCATTCTTATTCAAATCACCACACATTCATATCCATCTGTTTACATATTGTCCTTGGCATCTACGTGTGTATGAATTACAGACTAAAAAAGGACAAAAGAAAAAAAAAAGGAGAATGCCCACTGAGAAATAACATTCATTTCTCTGCTTCCTGACTACAGATATAGTATAGTCAGCTGGTTCGATTCCTCCCATCACCCCTTGCCTGCCATGGCTTACTATCCCTTCCAACTATGAACCAAGAATAAGCTTTCTTTTTCCATTTAATTTGCTTCTTGTCAAGTATTTATCACAACAATGGAAAAAATGTAACTCATCACTATTATTTTCTCTAATACTGTAAATAATATGATGAACATGGGAAGAAAAGGAAATTTAATGAATAGTCCTTAATGGATTCTTGGTTTAAAAAAAACAACTCTAAAGATCAAACCTAGTTTCCCATCTAGTTGCCATCATAAAATACCCCGATATAAAGCAACATAGGGGAAAAAGAAGTTTATTTGGCCTAAAAATCTCTAGTTACAGTCCTTCAGTTTAGAGAATTCAAGACAGGAACAAGTCACGTAGCACCCACGGTTCAGAGACAGAGAATATATTCATCAATGGCTTGCTTGCTCTCATCTAGATTTCTCCTCTTTTATACTGTTCAGAACCCCTTGCCTAGGGAATGTTGCTGACCACAATGAGCTGGGTGTTCTTACATCAATTAACAGTCAACACAATTCCCCATAGACATGTCCACAAACTCACATAATTTAGATAATTCCTCATCAAGACTTTCTTCTGGGGTGATTCGAGGTTGTGTGACATTCACAAGAACAGTGTTGAGGTTTCTTGGTGACTTACCTTAAATTCACCAAGTTGGATGTTGTTTTACAACTGTATAGAAAAAAAGTTCTTATTCTTAGAAGATAGTTGTTGAAATGTGGAGCAAAGAAGTTTTATTATTTGCAAGCAGCATTAAGATGGATCATCACTTAGAAAGAAAAGGAGAAATCAAATGCAGCAAAATGTTAACTGGTGAATTTAAATAAGTGGCACATGGGTGTTGATTGTACTATTCTTGCAAGGTTTTTGTAGGTTTGACATTTTTTTCAAAATAGATTCTCAGAGAAAGGTTTTTAAAAAGCAGATGTTGAATAATTTTCCTCACTATATTTGGAGAAAAGATGGGGGAAAAAAGGCAAAGGCACCCCCTTTCCTTTTCTTTACTGAGATGCTTGTCAGTAGCATTTTTATTTAGCTATTGACACATGATTATAATCCCTCCTTCGTTACTGAGATTCACATTCACACATATCTACATCCCCTTCCTTTTCATTTAGATATTCACACATGGCTACACCACCCTCCCGCCCTTACTAGGTTTTATCTTGGACTTCAATGCACCTTGTGCTAATTTCTTCATTTGATTCCCTATGCTACATTTCCCCCAGGAAAACATTACACACGTCACACATAGATATACTTATACCTCATCACCTCATTTAAATAAATGTATTTTGAATTTTTTGCATGTTATATTATACAGAATAAAAGATAAGCAAACCAAATCCAGGGGCCCTTTAAACATGTCTGTCTCGCGTTATATCAGAAAGATAGTTTCCATTAAATTTTTCGAGACTCATTCCATCCTAGGTGGCAGTGGAGGATAACCATGGCAACAGTAGCTATGGCTGACATAACATACTTTATGGCTGACTGCTGTCAGATCCTCCTATTGGTTAGAGTAGATGCCGCACCTTGAATCTTGAAGTATCTTTGAGAACCCACACACAGCTTTGAAAAAACAGAAGTATTGTTTTCTCCACATTCTTTGCAGCAACCCCTAAATACTGATGTGTCCTCCTCCAAAGAAGAAAGATGTTCAGGGCTCATTAGGTTCTCAGAGACCACTGCCTGGTTGAATCAGCACCACTTATGCTGCTTGCTAGCTGATTAAAAAAAATGTCCAGTTTTCTGATTCTTAGAGCTACATCTGATGCTAAAAACTAGATAGGCATCTCTGTCTAGACCCTGAATTTCAATTCACTTCTGTTGTCTTGAAGGCATCTTACTTGATTGACTGATAAAAGGATCACCAATAAACTAGCCCACCCTTCTTCCCACACCCCTGTTTTCTCCTTTCCTTCCTTCCTTCTTTCTCTCCTACCCTCCTTCCTCCCCTTTCCTTCTCTTTTTATTCCTTTGCAGTTGGTCTCTTTCTTTCCTGTTTCAGCCCCCTACCCTATGCTTTTCAGTGGACACTTTTTCTCACAGTTAACCATTGAGGGAAGGAAGCCTGTGCAACATTTATAGACAAGGTCAAGGTAAATTGTTATTGAGGGAAAGAAAAGAACAATGGCAGGAAGGGTTTTAGATAGAGGCAGCATGGAAAAAAAAGAAAAGAAAAAGAAAACTTCTATGTGAATTGTGAATCTAACAAGGCTCTGGTTGGTAGGTTGCTTGGGCATGTTCAATGAGTCAATACCTCAGAAAGACAGACTCTGTGCTGGCTCCTGATATGATTGTAGCATTGGGAAGTGGGGTCATGGAGTCATAACATTAAACCATCTTAATGACAAATAATGTCAAGGATGAGCTACATTGCAGGTTTTACTCATGTTATGAATGTGAAGTGAGCAATAATCCTAATGGTAACCATGACTTCAGTGCAGGGCTCAGCATTGAGGAATTTTATCTGGGTCAAAACAGCAACAGCATCTCAAGGCAGTTTGTTTCTTTATAAGATAAGTAGACCCCTCCTGTATCTGTGTGAGTGTGTAGACTCGGGTGACTTTCTGAATCTATCTAGATCTTAGTGTTCGTTGTGTGCGTCTAGTGAGATAAGAAACTAGCTAAAGATGGCACCTGCGTACTCACTGATTCTGCAGTCACACCACAGGAAGAATAAAGTGTTGATTTAGGAAGTTGGTCCATGAGGCTTGGAGCATTGTCTGGGGTAGGCACTTACTTTCACAGGAGTGAAATTAATGTAGAGAAGAGGCAAAGGCTGAAAGCATAAATGAACTAAGCAAGAAATGCTGAGCTAATATGACATCTGGCCGTTCAGAAAAACCATCCTCATTAATACTCAGAACATCTTTAAGTGAGCCTGTTACTATACAGACATCTGTGGAAGAAAGAGTAATGGCCCGAGGGGCATGTAAAATGCCTACACTGGGCCCACACTGTAGAAAAACAAGGCTCAGAAGGCTGTCAGTTTCCGTAGTGCCTGGAGCAAAACGGAACCCGAAATTTCACAAACTCTCATCAGGTCAAATTTGGTTTGCGTGACTGACTCACCTTTTCAGGTCAGATCCTTGTTAATGACATGTCAAGGTGATGCTGTGGACACTCTCTGTAGACAGGACAGACCACGTGAGAAACAGGAAACCAGACTTTCCCATGGGTTGCCGTTTCCTACAGGGCTATCGTTTGGGGGTGGCACTTGGTTTATTTGATTTAGTTTGTTATTTTACAGTGCCCTTTCTTCTTTGGGGTACAGTATGGATGTTGTCAGTCCAAAGCATTTTAAAAGCGTCTCCCGTGATGATAACTATCAGCAGTAGTTCACATTTTTCAGTCTGAGAGTTGTTTGATTTTTTTTCTCTGCCTTTTTACCCCCAGTTTCTTTGTCAAAGAAACCGCCTGCATGTTCCGGGATACTTTGGAATAAAAGCTACTGTATCATTGGCATTTCACTTCAGCCAGTCAGCTATCAGATAGACGTGTTTTACTGTGCCACTAGGGGGGCACCTGTCTCCCAGTGATAAGACTGAGGAATCCAAACCTGAAGGGGCCACTTTCTGGCTTTGATTAATGACTTGCCCTCTCTGAGACCTCTCCTTTTCCACCATCAACCTTTGGGGAATGGAAGGAAAGAGGACAATGGTAGAAACTACAACCCTGCCTCACTTGTTTCTAGTAATGATTTGTTTTACATACTATTGTGAGTATGAAGTGTAACAGGTCTTGAAAACAAGAGTGAGCCTTGCTAACTGCAATGAGGATGATTTAAATGCTTAATGCCTCGTTAAGGTGTAAATGAAGTGTACCACCAAAAGGCTCACATTTTGAGGGCTTGGCCCCAATGACAACAGTGTTCAGAAATGGGACTTTGGGGGATACAAGAGTTTTAATGGTCAACTTAGTAACACAATCAAGAATCACCCAGGAAAAGAGCTTCAGTGAGAGCCAACATCTGATTGGTCCTTGGGTATGTCTACAGGCATTATCTTCAGTTAATCTGTGTAGAAAGACCCAACCCACTGTGGGTGGCACCATTCCTTAGGCAAAGCAGTGCCTGGCCTGTGTGAGGGGAAAATCAAGCTGAGCACAGCAAGGGAGCAGACCATGCGCACATCCGTTTCTCTATTTTTGACTGTGGCTGTGACTGACTGCTTCAAAACCTGTGATTTCCCTGCTATGATGAGCTATAATCTGGGTTTGTAAGCTGAATAAACTCTTTTTTCCTCCTAAAATGCTTTTTGGTGAGGCATTTAATCACAACATAATAATTGAAATTGAGACAGAGGAAGTGATTGGATCATAATACTACATGTAATCCTATCCAATTAATCTTCCTATCCCAAATGACTGTGTAGCACACAGATTCTCTTAATCTATTGATGGACTGAAATTGTGAATGATTGAGAGGTGGTAGAATTGTAGGAGGTGGGACTTAGTTGAGTAAAGTGTGTCACAGGAAAGATTAACCATGATTCTTGGCTCCTTGTCTCTCTCCTATTCATGTCCATCATCGGTTGAGTGGCTTTGGTCTACCACATACTTCCCACATGTCTTTTGTCAGGGCTGTGGCAATGGAATCATCTGACCACAGCCTATAACCCTTGATACCTTGATACCTTGAGCCAAAATAAATGTCTCCCTTTCTCCCTCCCTCCCTCCCTCCCTCTCTCCCTCAAATTGCAGCTCTCCGTATTTTCTCACAGTGATACAAGGCCTGACTAGCACATCTCTCAGCCAGGCTATTTTCATTCAGGACTTAATGTAGGGCTGAGAGGCAAAGAGGCTTACCTCACAATGCCTCAGGCAGCCTGTCACTGAGTAGATATGTCAGATCTCAGATATCAAAGAGACTCTCCTTCAAGAAGCCCCTGGATGCCACAGGAACTAGAGGTTCCTGTTCACTCCAGGTACTAGGCTCACAAATGTCCTCAGCCATGTGCCCTGTAGAGACATGGCATGGGAGACAATTTCCCTAGAGAAGCAGCTGACCACAGGGAAATAAATAGGAAGGATGGCAAGAAAGTATCATGGGGCCCATATTCCTAAAGTCCTTTCCAGTTTGGCTTTATATTTTCTTTCTCTGTGTACGTCTCCTTGTTTAAAACCTCTTAGTTGGAGTTGGTTTTCCATCATTTAAAACCAACCAGCCTGGGTCAAGGGGGAGTCGTGAATGCAGGCCAAGGAGGGTGTGTAAAGGTCAGGAAACAACTTTGTCGGATGAGTCCATTCTCTCCTTACATCTTTGTGTGGGTTCTGGGGATGGAATTTGTGCTATAGAGCTTGTAAAAATAAGTCCTATCACCTGCTGAGCTCTCTTGTGTACCCAAGTGATGCCTTTAAAGCAGTTACATCTCCAGTAGAAACACTCCAACGACTGTCCCACTAGGACCAAATATCTCAAATCTCTATGAAGGTCTCCAAAGCCCTCCATATTCTGACCTCTTGTTCCTCTGGCCTTGCACCCATCACTGTCTTTTGCACACTGACCTTTGTCCATACTGTCCTCCATGATGCTGTTGTGACACACCAGATACCCCCTTGCCCTTGCAACCTGTGTGGGAGAAGCCTTTCCTAGATATCTGCACACCTTCCCTAAGCTACTCCAGTCCATCTATTTTCAAACCTCACCTTGTCCCAGAGACTCGTGCGGCCCACTCCAACTCCAACTCCTGTTCCCACTTCTCCGTTCTTCTCATCATGTCTCATCTCAATAATCTTGGTCATTGTTTCTATTACATATCCCTTGAAAACTGTGCTTCTGATTGCTCATTGGAAGATTTTCAAACGGAGGAATCACAACCATTTTACCAGCCTGTTGGATCATCAGCACCAAGGACAGCTCCCAGCCAATAGTGAAATGGAGGTGTCCATTGCTGAACAAATCCCTGTGCACTTTAAGAGAGGCCTGAAGCCACACCTTCTTTTTCCACGACGGGTTATAAGATAAACGTCCGTGAGTCAGGAATGACGCCCTGTTGCAATTTTGATCTTTATTTCCTCATCTTCCAGAACTGTGAGAAACAGACGCAATCTTGCCGTCTGTACTCCTCAGTCTGCAGCATTCTACTAGAGCACCTCAAATAGACGGCCCTGCTCTTATAACTATTCAAGTTAGGAAAGTTGTAGATTAGCTAAAACAAGTCCTCAGTCAAAAACAACCTAGTTGCTTAGCTGAGGTTTGTCTTCCGATGTTTCTGTCTTAGTAGTTTTGCGATGGATTCGCTGGTAGGACAACTCAGTGAAGGCAGTGTTGATTTTGGCTCAGTTTGAGGATGCACTACATCTATCCTGGCTGGGATGGTATAGCAGCAGGAATGTGAGGCGGCTGGTCACATTGCATCCACAGCCAGGACCCGAAGAGAAGTGAATGCTAGCTCTCAACTTAACTTTCTCTCTCTTTTTCTAGTTGTATTCAACTTAGACCTGAGCCATGATCCACAAACAAGTCAGCCAGCCAAGCATGGATGAAAAAATGAAGCCTGTCAAACCCTGAGCCACAAGAAATTTATTAAAATAAATCAATTGATTAACTGCTTTTTTCCCCCGGGCATTTGTCACAACTATGAAAAGTCAATGTACATAGTGCAAGTAAAATATGCTTCATGACACATTACACGCCCAATACTGTTTGTGATTAAGATATATAGTATTCTGTATTAGCTTCCCCTTTTCCACAGTCTTGCCTAAGCAGACTCCACCCCATGCTGGGTGGATGAGTTCTGCACCTCTGTGGAGCAGAGAGGAGGCATTGTTGTAGGGAGAAAGTCCGACTGGAGCCTATTAGTATTCCTCCACATCACGCGGCTCACAGTCAGGTTCTGCTATAAAGGGCAATGTCATTATAAACTGAGGGGCCCTGCTGGGGTAGGAAGTGTAGGCTGTGGTTTTCACTTGTTATCTAATTGCAGGGACTTTTCCCGCTGTTTGTCACCTTCCTGGTGAACATTTGAACTAATTGTCAGGTTTTTTCCCCCCCTCTCATTTGTGCCTTACAGTTGTTTGTGGATGACACAGTAAATACAGCTGAGTGAATGACAAATGCTGGAGCAGAGTAACGTTTCTAGAAGACAGCCTCCATCATCTTCCTTGTATAGTCACTATATATTCCCCAACCTCTTAGATAAGACAACATTATCCTAGGTGTTTCCACAATAACGTAACACTGTAAATAAAAATAATGGGATTTGTTATCATTGGCTGCTTCATAACTTATTATTGTAATTCTAATGCCAAGAACTCAAATATGGCTGTTTATACTTGGGCATGCTGTACCCTATTATATTTCTAACTTCCTAAGCTGTTTTCAGCTGATTTCTTCAACGAGAACACAGCCTCCCTGGGCACCAGTCTTGACCCTAAGTGCTTTCCTAACACCTCCACACACACTATTCCCAGGATGAAAGCTGGTCCCTGCTGACCCCAAGCTCAAGACTTGCCTCTTAATAACAATTCAGTTACAGGTACCCTGAGAGCCTGGTCCTAAATTTAATTAGTAATTTCCTCAGTGAAATGTAAAGTGCTTGGGAAAGCTTCTTTGGAAACTCTAGAATTAGCTCTTAAATTATTTCTTACTCTAAAATAGGTCTCAGAATGCATACAGAAGACTTTTTAACATCTTACCAGCATTAATCTGTTAAAAAGTGTGTCTGTGGAAGGAAGAAGCTTATAGTAGAGGAGCAAAGTTCATGAGGCAGATATTCTACACATGCCCCTTTGCACTTTGAGACACTCTGTTCCAGGGCTCCTACCTTCAGTCATACCAAATCTGTGGAGGCCTGAGTCACTTGGATAAAATGGTACTTGTGTACAACCTACAGACATCTTCCAGTGTCCTCCTCTAGGGAACTTACAATGCTGAATACAACATGGAAGATGCATAAACATTACACTACATTGTTTGGTGAATACACACACACACACACACACACACACACACATATATATATTTGATCTAGATTACATTTTAAAATATGATATTTTCTCTCTGCCGTCAGTCAAATCAGTGGATGTAGAACCACAGATTTACAAAACCAACTGTACTCAGAGTCATGTCATTTCTGGCAAGCTCTCATGTCAGAGTGAGTCTCACAATCAGCCATAAAACGGAAAGTGATAACACCTACTTCATTGTCACAAGTAGATTCAGTGTTGTATGCCAGACATCTTTTTGTTCTTTTCTTCTTTTTTCTCTATCCATAATTACTTGGGGACGTGTAAAATAAGCTGATAAAATGCGGAGACACAAAAACACAAATTGTTAGTATGTGCACTCACTGTACACACGGAAGTACTCAGTGGTGTGTGAGTCGGTGATACATAACTCTTGTGGGCAGTTAGAATGTAGGCTTGTATAGAACCTTGAAACAGAATGATCAATTTGAAGGAAGACTAAAGAAAAGGATTTCAATTTTTAGGGCAGCTACTTGTAGGAAGGCCAACTGAGGAGAGTGGGGAGCTAGTAGAAAATCACATTGATTTAGCAAAGTCTTCCAGGCAGGTTCACCTGGGTGGCAAAGGTTATGTAGTCTCTCCCATCATTAACATGTCTCTTGTTAGAGATGAGAGGAGGGATAACTCCACAAATGGATCTCCTGCTCTTAGGCCAATGGTGTGTGTGTGTATGTGTGTGTGTGTGTGTGTGTGTGTGTGTGTGTGTGTGTACAGAGAGCCTTTCTCGGTTTGTTACTAAACACTACCCTGAGCTTCAAGTAATAAACATGCCTAAAAGGCATGTTTCTGAGAGGCACATCCTGCTTTGTTACAGTGGGTAAGAGCCTGTATGCAGTAGAGCATCCTGGTTGAGACGACAAGCCCCCAAATGCCCAGATCTGAGCCCTTCTTTACCGCTCAATGATGGCAGGGCCCTCAGGAAGCTATGTAAGCATTTTGTGCCTCTCTTTCTTCATCTGTGCATCTGTGAAAGGGGATGATAAAAAGAAAGTATTAAAACAGGTATGGTGATGCAGGAGGCTGAAGTTCAAGGTCATCTCAGACTTCATAGCAAGTTCAAGGCCAGCCTAAGCCTCATGAGACAGTGTCTCAAAATAAATATAAATCTTCATGTTCACAGACCCTTTGGTGATGGGGAATCAGAACATTTCCAAACCATATTATCTATCATACAGTAATTGTTAAATGTGAACTCCATGATATTAATAATTCATTAAGATTTGATTAATATGATGATGTGATTTCAGAGATAATTTCAGGGGGTTGAGTTGTATTTTTTTCTCCCCAAACAGGCAGTGCAAAGAAAAACAATGTAGGAAAACCTCCTCAGCATCTTGTTTATGTGTTTGCTTGTCAAACAGATGGCAATTAAAATAATTTAAGCTTCTGCAAATTCTAACATAGTAGGTCAGTGGAAATAATGATACTGAAAGCATTTGCTTCCATTTCGCTGCTGGTTGAAGACAGGAAGAGTTCACTGGCTGGTGACACACTGCTTTCCCGGGGAACTTGGGCCATTCATTATCCAAACGTTGCCTCTTCTCAATTCCAACGCATCCTACAAGTATACTTGAGAGCAGACCCCCCCCCCCAAAAAAAAAAAAAGATTCTGCAGCTGAGCATTATGGGCTACCTGACCATGAATAGTTCAATATTCCAATTCTGTAGAACCTTGAGAATTTGATTGTGGGTTTGGTAAGGGTGACTGATCATGAGTGAAATGCAGAAATATTTTCTCTTTGGCACTAGTGGGAATGTTCTGGATTAAGTGATTTAGAACAGAAATCCAGGTGGGAGCTTCTGTATGTATATAGTGTATATACTAACCAGGCTTAATGTACACCAATGTAGTACACATTCGAACATTTTTATAAATTTTGTTTTTATATTTGTGCCATAGCAGATATGTGGAGGTCAAACAACTTTCAGGAGTCAGCTCGCTCCTCCCACGGTATTGGTCCTGGGGATTGAACTCAGGTTGTCAGGCTTGGTGTCGATGACCTATACCTACGAAGCCATCTTGATGGCCCTAAAGAACATTTAAAAGAAATTTAAAGGATGAGTTTTGAATAACAGTAAGTAAAGATGTCTGGTGGTGGTAGGGAGGTGGAGGTATCCCAGAACTTCCTACAAATATCAAAAGTTGCAAGAGTCAAATCCCTAATCTAAAATGGTATCATGGCTCATGTAACTCATGCGTTTCCTCCCACATGACTTCAATTACCTTTAAACTCCTTACTATATCTTATAATACATCCACTCTATGCGAATTCTAAGGGCATTTGTAAGATTATTATAACATGTTGTTTATGGCATGACATGGAAAAGGAATGTTTGGTATAGATAACTTCTTCATGAAGAGTTTCCATTCCGGGACTATCAAATCTGTGGATGCAGAATCTACAGAAATGGAAGGCAAAGTGTATTAGAAGAAAACATTAGGCTAAGAAGAAAAACTAGCCTCATTAAAAGCTGGTGATACAGTTTCAACTAGATAGTCCAATTTCATGCTCAATGGTATCAGAAACCCTGTTCTCATAGTTGAAAACCATAGAAGTCATGTTATAAGCCAGTGTGTGGTTACAGCGTCTGGAGGTTTGTTATGACTTTGTTTCAATCTTACCTGAAAATGTACACTGAAATAACCTACATCATTTTGGAAAGTTCCCATTTGGCCTGAGAAGCCATGGCTCTTTTTAAAAATGAGTCAAGGTTGCAAACTGAAGAAGAATATACATACTATGGACACCATGCTACATATTGCATGCTCTATGAATGGTGTTTCCCAGACTTAGAGGCCCAACCATATCTTGAGTCTCACTCACCCTTAGAAAGAGCTAATTATTTCCCACTCCTAAATCTGCACTGGCCTCAGAAAACATTCCTGCCTTCAAATATCTAGTAGAAGCATCACCTTAGACCTGACCTTGTGTACCTAGTGGTGTTCCAGCAGTAAGGCTGAGACATTTAAATAATATTTTATTAAAGTCTCAGCCACTAAAATAAAATCACACACAGGAACACTATTCCTATAGCATAGTGCTAGTCATTTTTCTCATTGCTACGATAAATTATTCCAATATAGCAACTTAAGAAGGATTCATTTGTCTCATGGTTTGTGGTGATTACCCCTTAATGGTGGCAAAGGTATTCAGTTAGACATAACTCACAAAGGGAGCTTGCTCACGTCTGTATGGGTCATCAAAAGCTCACCTCAGTGACCCATTTCCTACAGCAAGACTCCTTCTTCCTGAAGTTCCACAGCCTCTAAAAACAGTATCACCAGTTGGGAACTAAATGTCCAAATGCATGGGCTTTGGAGGGGGTGAGCACTTCACATTCAATCATTGCAGATAGTGTGGCTGCAGAATTTTTTCTTAACAAATAGCAGCTGTTTGCTCTGTGCATAGTGTTTGACCCTTCCTATGTCTATTTTGGGGCCTACTTTCTTAAAGTTGATGTCATCATATTTATGTTTCCTGGGCACATACAACTGGACAATTGCAGTGCTTTGGTTAGAGCAAAGAAGCAAAACTCAGAAAGACAAATACAGTGTTTTTTCCACTCTACCTAACACTTACCTTTATAGTCTTGTCTGAGAACCTCTTTCTATTTCTATGATTGACATCAGAAATTCCCTTAAAAGAGGCCATAACGACTGAAGAAAGGGATACACCCTCATCCCCACAGACCTTGACTCTTCCACAGGAACAGCCATGCATATTTCATTCTAGATTTAACATGTCTTCTTATCTTAGTAACCCGTCATCTTTAACTAGTACATTTTATCTCTGAATGTTACAAACCTGATCCCTTTGGAGTAAGTGAAAAGGTTTAGTAATACAAGCCCTGAAAATGAATGTCAAAGCAACTTGCTATCAAATAAAATGTGTCACAGTAAAATTTTATCTAATATATAATCAGAATACTCTTCATTGAATAATAATATTTGGTTAAAAATTAATAGCAAACAAGCATAATGGTTTTCTGGGTACATGACAATGTTGTATACTGTTTTGTGGGTCAAAGTTTCTCTTTACCTGTCTCTTCAGTGGGTTTTAAAAGGTCCCAGTGAGGCAATATTGAAGGGTGATTCACATTTTGCTACCCAGATACTAAGTCCCTGTAATAGACATGTCTGAAGAACACATTGGAGTGATGTGTGTGGACAACAGTTTAAGGTAAATTTTATGACATCAACATACGAATATTATCCCACTTTTTGACAGTTTGATGTATGCTACCCACCACTAAAAGTATTTGGGGTTAACCCCTTTGTGGTCAAGATGACATGACTATATTCAAGGCTAGCTCTTGACACATCACATTTTCTTTTAGGGTGGGAAGTTTTTCATTCTAGTGCTAGGTCATGATGAAATCAAATCACACAGAAAACATCATTATATGATCCTTTATACCACAGGAACGATTTGGGAAAAATAATCATGAGAAAGAGAAAGCAAGAGAGAATTAATTCATAAGGCTGCTAGATGTACTTCATAATGAGGTACATTATTAACTAAATTGTAGTTTGCGGTTGCTCCTTATTATGGCTTTTGATTCATTTACTTCTGGTTCATTTCCCTGTCATAAATTCTAGAGCCCCAGAGGTACTACAAATGCATTGCTGAATTGCTTTTTTTTTTGCCACAGTAACCTTTTATTTCACTGCTTAAGGCACATATTTTATGATGCGGGTTTATCTGGGGTAATACCAAAAGTTCTGATATAATGCAGGCTCAGGAGCTCAGTGAACATTTTGGATTTTGAACAACTTTCTACTGCCTTTATTCCCACTTCCTCCCTCTATCCACCCATTTTCTTTTCAATTTTTATTTTTCTTTGTCACCTTCTCTTCACCCAACACCCATACTCTTTCAGAGACAATGGAACTTTGCTTAAAATTACACCCAGAGAGGGGTCTCTCCTCCCCTTTCTCTCCCTTCTCCGTTCCACGCCCATGTGATATTACTGAGAACCAGCCATGTGACAGATACTCAGACATTATGCTACATTGTAACTCTGACTCTATCTCCACCATCAAAGACCTCATAGTTTGATGGAGATAACACATCTTCCAGGATGCTATTACATAAAACTGAGCACAAACACAGACCACCCAACCCTTTGTGGAGACAGGTTGGACTTTTCCCCCAAATGTGAAGCACATGAGCCAGCAGAAGAGGTGAAGATGAAGAGGTGGCCAGGACAAGACCACGGGGAAATCAACAGCCCCAAGGAGTTAATCCTAGAGAGTAGAGGTCAGCAAACTAGGGTCCTAGACCAAATCTCTGCCAGCAAACCTACTTTTGTCTATAAGACAGTTGGCAAAGCCATGCCATTTGCTTGGTTTTATATACTACTGCCTTTAGGTTACAACGGCAGGGAGTCTAAGGCCCACGATGTCTAAATGTTTACCCTCTAGTCTTTTACAGAAAAAAAATTATGGCGAGCCCTACTGAAGAACAATTCTTCTCATCTGTGTATTATCATGTAAAGAAAATGATAGCGACTGAACAGCAAAGTAAGTTACACGTAGGTGCTGCTGGTGATAGAAAATAGGACCAGTGCTACCTACAGCACATCCTACCTGAACCCACTTCATGAGATGCGAGTTGGTGTTCATTTCAGAATATTAACCCCCTTCTCTGCACTTTGGTTGGGAATTAACCACCCTATTTTATGAGAAACCACTGAGAATATATTAATCACCAGCTTGCATATATAGTGTTTTAATTGGGGATAGGGGGAAGCATTGGAAAATACAAAAGTAGTTTCCTTAGGGAAATCAGTGGTTACAAAAGTTACCAGCAAGTTTAAAAAAAATCAGTTAAGTAAAAATAAAACTTAACAACTTCTACTTGAAAAAATTCTGGCATGTTCTGACATACCCCAACGTCATGGAGCTAGAGTAAACACGGTGGAGCAGATTCTTTTGGGAAGATAGACTACATGACGTCAGTGAAGAGCCAGTCTACCACTGAACCATTTAGCAAGCCTCTTTTTTCTCAGTGGCCTGGAAAAAGAAGCATCCCTTCCTGCTAGTTGATTCTAGAAGAGAGAAGAGATGGATGTTTACAACGACAGCTTTTTGTGACTCATTGTTCCTGATTTTGATAGATCCAGAACTCTAGAAATGCAGAGGCTCTGCCTTCTTTTTGCAAATAATTTGCATAGAAGATTTTTGACTGTAGCCAGCTGGGGCTACCTGCTTGCCTTTGAGGTGTTTAACCACACACTGCCAGAAATCTTGTCACTGGAGATTCTAGCTTTATGAATTTCTTATTTAACTGTAGACATCCCACCTCAGAAACACTAAGCCACTTTTATCTGGCATCCTGTGGAAGCTTCCCTCACTCATGAAAGATTTATTGAGCACACTCACTGTTCCAAGTGCTGTGCTAAGACCTGGGGACTCAGATGCACATTCGATCATCTCAACTGGGGTGAGAAACACCTAAACCAGGCTCTGTGGGGATAAGATACAAGAAAGTTATAGGAGGTGTGTGTGTGTGTGTGTGTGTGTGTGTGTGTGTATGTGTGTGTATGTGTGTGTGTGTGTGTGTGTCTGTGTCTGTGTCTGTGTGTGTCTTGTGTGTCTGTGTTTGCCTGTGTGTCTGTGTGTCTGTGTGTGTCTCTGTGTATCTGTGTTTGCCTGTCTGTGTGTCTATGTGTCTGTGTGTCTTTGTATGCCTGTGTGTATGTTGGGACAGCCAGGGACAGTGATAGAAATGTTGGAAGAGAAGTGGAAGCAGGTGCCAAAAGCAATTTTTAATGACAACTTGCAACCACTTTACACACTTACCTCAAGCTGGGCCTGTAACCCAACTTCTTTTAACACTGAATCACACACACACAAAAATCAATACTATTACCACGTCATGTGCCTCCATGAAGTATTTATGCATTTATTTTCATTTTGTTCCCAGATACTCAATTGCTAGTTCCCCACCTCTAAGAATCCAACAGCAGCAGAAAGAAGAGAAACGTTCTGATGAGAGGCAGATGACGACACACCAGGATTAACTGGTGCAATAGCTGCCGTGCTCCTTGGTGGCCCTAAGGCCACCTTGGCAGTACAATCCTGTAGGCTCATGACTATTATCACGCCTTTAAACTTTCAGCACTGCCGTGGTCCTGGGTTTAGAGTGATGAAAATGATCTGGCCCCCCAAACAGTGATTTATGAGAAGGTGATATTTTGATAGGCTTTTTTTTTTTCATAAACTTCAAGAATAATGTGCCAAATAGCCCAGGACACATTTTATTGAGGCCCTTTCAACCTTGTCCCTTTGTATTCTGTCTCCACTGTCATGAGGCACATAGGATGCACTCTGAGTCCCAGCCCCTTTCTTCATTAGGAGTAAATCTCTTGTCATAATCCTAGCAGGTGCAGTCTATTAAGACTAGATTGTTTTCAAGATTGTTTACCTGATAAATGACCTCCATCATACCTTAGCAATATAGCCAATCCTTTATATAACTGCTTGGTTACAAAGGCAACAATTTAAAGTCTTTGCCAGCACAGGAGATCATCCAGTTCAATGACTAAATTTATTCTGTTAATAAGGCACAAGCTGAAGCTTGTAAATGTCATCTGGTCTTAAACCTTAGCAGATATGATCAATTCTGATTAATTTGATGTGGTACATTGCCATATACTCCTGATGACAAAGAATTGTATGGCATTTAACTTTTTCTTGCAAATTGCTCTTGAGATACTGCTGTTCCCCAGGGCCCTTCAATCAACACTCGTTTCCCAGAACTTGCTTGTGTAACATTCAAGTCGGTTCAGCCAGTGCTCTTGGAGAGTCTGCTACAGCATGTGCTAGGTACTGATTCAGGTGTGTAAACTGTCAAGACACATGGAAAGAAAGGACGAAAGTCTGGTAGAATTGCTACTCACGAATAGTTAGATATTTTCTAGATGTTCTCATTTCTCTCCTCCACCACTCTCAGTCCTCTGTGCACCAAAGATAGACCTATGTGAATAGTGCATTGGTCAATTTTATATATCAACAGAGGTATGGTGTAGCTAGTTGTGTGTCAAATACCAGTATACACATTGTGATCAGCAAAAGCAGGGCCCTTATCAAAATGTGATTGACATTTCAATGAGTAGACTTTTGGATAAATCCTCTGAATAAAGACATTTGAATGAAGTCTTCTATAACATGAGTTGGCTTCCTCCAACCAGATAAATGCATAAGAGCAAAGACTGAGGTTCCTCCAGTGCTGTGTATCTATTTATTTTTAATTAAAACATTCCATTCAGGCTCAGGAAGAAACCGTAACTTACAAGTACCAGAAGGCTCTTGAAACTTAGAAGATGCAAAAGTCCCCATCATTCTCCAAGTGATACCCGCAGTCACAATTGCTGGGAAGAGAATGCTTTTTGCGTGGCCCAGCTGCCTGCAGGTTGGGATTCAGGGGTGGATCTAGGAAATGCAGCCTTGGGGAGTCATCACCCATGCTGCTGTGGGCTTTTCCAGCTGCCTTTGAGTCACCTGTACTTCTGTAATTAATCCCTCACCCATATTCCTATGTGTAACCCTCATAGGCTCTCTGTGTCACAGTGGTAGACTTGGATGGAATTGCTTCTGCCATATGCTGTCAGTGCCCTATGTGAGATAAACAAACATTTGTTCACATCTCCCCAGGTAAAGCCTCAAAACCCTGAGAGAGAAGGAAGTCTGCTGTAACAGTGTGCCTTCAAGACAGCAGCACGGCTGTGCTCTGAGTCTACAGCTTGGAAGTTTCAGGGTTGCCAGTTCTTCTTACCATATCAGCCAACGCCTGAAAATACGTCTCTTGATAGTTACGTGGAGGCAGAGAGGACTATAAAGATAGAGAAATGCGTGTGCATGTGTGTGTGTGTGTGTGTGTGTGTGTGTGTGTGTGTGTGTGTATACATTCTATTAGCTGGGTCTCTGGAAAAGCCTGGCTAGCATAGACTTTATCCATATGTACAGGATTCCTAAACTCAAGCTTCAGAGCTGATTAACCCAATGAGAGGCACAGACAAATGGTAAAGGTAAAAAAAGACAGTAAGATGTTTCCAGGCTCCCTTCCTGTGGGGCTGTGGGCTGGTAGTGACCCTGTTTCTTCGATCCAAGGCTGTGCATGGCACCTGCCCGGGGGGCCCTTTGCTGTGCTACTGTTACCTGATTCTTTGAATTCTGGTAACCACTCTGTTTTCTTTTTCTTTAGTCCCTACTGCTGTTTATTTAGGGAGATCATTTATCTTGTGGATATCTTTAATCTCACCCACATGTATTGAAATAGCACATCCCCTGATTCCTCTAAATGTTCCATTTGTGTGTGCTAGCAATTTCCAATTGAGACCATGACATTGATTCATAAGCATTTAACAAAACACACTCTCCTCTCCTAATTCAATCAAAACTGGTTTGGTAGCACACAGTAAACTGGGATTCAATAAATAGATCGTTCTTTAAGATTGTCTATGAATCTTTAAGGGGAAGTTCTCTTCAGTATGACCTGAGTTGTTTACAGATATTTTTGTCTATTTTTGACATGGAAGAATTGATTAATCACTCAATCCAACCTTGGTCCAATTCAAATTTCACATGGAAGAAACTAAATGCAGAGAAGATAAAGAACAAGTAGCTACAAAATTAATTCTAGAATATGGGAAAAATCAAAATTGTTAGGGAGAATTTTATAACTCCACTTGTAATTTTAAATATATATTGGGGGCAGGGAGATAGTTCAGCAAGTAAAAAATACTTCCTGTACAAGCCTGGCCATCTGAGTTCAATCCCTGGAACCTACTTTAAAACACCAGATGCAGTGGTACCCATCTGTAATCCCAGGAGTCCTATGACAAGATGGGAGATGGATACAATACGATTGCCTGGAATCTCATTGGTCAGATGCTCGGGAATATACTCTCAATGTAGCAGAAGCAACAAGAGAGACCCTTCACCAAGTGGAAGGATAGAAACAACTCACAAGAACTTGTCCTCTGAGTTCCATACACAACACACACACACACACACACACACACACACACACACACACACACCACAGAGAGAGAGAGAGAGAGAGAGAGAGAGAGAGAGAGAGAGAGAGAGAGAGAGAGAGAGATGTGGTGATACATACACCTACATATATGAAAGAATTCTTTTGAATAGACTATGAGGGCCCTGATTATTTAAACTCATTCTGTAAGGCTGGAAATAAAGCTCAGACTCAGAGCTCTTGCCTAGTGTGTGCTTGAGTTCCATCCCCAGAATTGCACAAAGTTAGTATTTATTCTGTAAATAAAAGGAAACCCTCCACTGAAGAAGTCTTTCTCCTCAGGTAAGTCAGCACTGTACGTTATTCAGTACTTACTCCAGCTCTGATGATTTAATTCCCAGAATGTAGAATGTAGGCAAGGATTTCTTCATCTACTCAAATGTTGAGAACTTCTTACCCTGTGTGATGTTCAGTGTTAATTGTCTACTTGACAATTAAAAAATCACCTAGGAGAAAAGCCTCTGAGCATGTCAGTAAGGGATTATTTTAATTAGGTTAATTGAGGAGAGAGGACCTAGCCTAAAAGTTGGTAGTACCATTCCCTGGGCTTGGGGTCCAGGGATGAATGAAATGGAGAAAGCAAGTCTAGCACTAAAGTTTGTCATTCTCTCCTTCACGATCTATCACTTCAAGCTCCTGACACCCGACCCCCCACCATGACAGACTACACTTGAACCTGCAAGCCCAAATAAACCCCTTCTCCCTTCAATTGCCTTTGCCAGAGTGCTATATCCCAGCAACAGGAAAAGAAACTAAAACAAACTAATCTTTGGATTGTGATTTAAAAAAAAAAGAATCCAAAGAAAAGGGCACCTGCAGCTGTTTGATGAGTTAGGAAGACCACACAATTGAGTTCTAAGAGTAAGGCCCAACCTTTGAGGATCTCAGTCTTTTTACCCAGAGTGAGAAGCTGTCCTGAGCCATGTGGAGCTTCCTCTTCTGACAAGTGGAGTAAGCCTATCCAAAATTGAAATGATTTCTAAACTCACATGGCTTTTCATACAACTATCATGCTTTTTGCCTTGGGCAATTCTCCTTGTAGATGTGTGCAGAGATTTAGAGTGACAGACGATGGACTTACCACACAGCGAGAGCCAAAGGCCCAGGGGTTGGAGGATGGCTCAGTCGGTAAAGCGATTGCTGAACAAGCTTGAAGTCTTGAGTTCAGGTCTTTGGCATTTATGTAAAAATCCAGGTGCTGGACCAGTAAGAGGGGTGTTGGGTAAAAAGACACTTGCCACTTGCCAGCAAGCCTGGCCTGAGTTTGATTCCAGAACCCTCATGGGAAAGGGAAAGAAACAATTTCTGCAAGTGTCCTCTGACCTCTACACACATGAATCCACCGCCCCCTACTTCACTCCCCAACACACATACACAATCAATTTTTTAAAAAAAGCTAGATATGGCCATGTTTATCTGTAATCCCTGGCACTGAAGAGTCTGAGAAACAGGAGCTCTCTGGCCAGTCAAACAGCTTAGCCAAATTTATGAATCACATACTCTGGGAGAAACACTCTAAAAGATGAGACCTCTGATACTGACCTCTAGCCTCCCCACACACATGCATACGCATCCACACACACAAACACATAAACATACACACGCCGAGGAAAGACCGAATGGTGATTGTTTGGAGGCCTTTTAAAATGATGTGCCCCACGGAACACAGCTGTTGTCCATGCTCATCTCATGAGTCACTGAACAGCCGATACATCATCCTGAGATATCCCCGCTGCTTTCCTGGATTCAAACCACAGGCATCGAAGCTTCAGAGCTCTGCTGAAAATCTCCCGAGCCTTGCAGCCCTCCCTCCCTCACCACAAAAGAGGGGTCCTTTTCGGCATCTCACAGGCTCCAGGGGAGAAGAGTTCATTTGGGTTTAGATAAGGCTGAGAATCCACCTGAGCTCCATAGCCACGGGCCACTCTCCTGCACTCAGCACTTCAGAGCTAGCTGGAAAGGGGGCAGAAAGTCCCACTGGGCTGAAAACAGCAGCTCTTTCCCTTCCAGCCCACCTCTGGGGCCCCCTATCCCCGCCGCATCTTTTCTCTATCCAGATTCAAAGCTCATAATTCTATTTTTAGTTAAATCGTGTTTTGTCAGCTCCGAGATGTGTTTGTCTCCCAGACACCAGAGCAGAGGTGTAGTCCTCTTTTGCCGTCAGTCACTGTCACAGACAGCAGCACCCAGAGTCCCTGGAGCTGACCCTGCTCAGCACAGAACATTCACTTGCTTTTTTAACTCCCAGGCTGCACAGGAAAACTACCAACAAAGAGGTACTGTGCACAAACTGGGCAAAGCCCAATATGGCTTTCAAAAGGGCCAGGTCCTGTGCAGTAGAGAAGGGATGCAGGGAGAGAATAAAGGAAGGCAGGCAGGAGGGGTGGGGAAGGAAACAGAAGAGGGGAAGGAGATGGAAGAGAGGGGACAAGGACGCCATACTTCCACACAATAACCTGACAAAATTTTATAAACAGCTGTGGACTACTCTGCAGGGAAAGGAGCTTGCACAGGAAAAGATTTTTGCTATGTGCTGGTGGCTTCACATGATCACTAATAAGAAGATTACATTATATTGGTTAAGCTCATGTGTCGGGCATCTCAGAAAGAATCTTAATATGCCTTCGCTCACTGAATGCTCATAGCCACTTAGATGCTATTTTTTTTCCTTCATTTAAAGGGGGGGGGAAGCTGAGACAAGGCTAAGACTGACATGTGAATACAATCATGACAAGACTTACCGTCTTCAATGTTGTAAACTCTCTACTGACTGAACCTGTTTAGACCTGTTTTAAAAATAGAAAAGTGTGGGTTCCACTGTTAAAGAAAACTGACTTTTGCCCTCCCCGTAACTATCAAATACCAACAGCTCCTCAGACGATGATGAGATTTTTGTGTACACCCCCCATTTCCCATACTGGTATTTTGTCTGCGTTGAGTGTACACAGGTCTTGTGTATGCTGTCACAATTTTTCTGAGTTCCTGTGTGCGGCTGTCAGGATTCCTTGACATTATCTACCGCCTCTGGCTCTTGTAGTCTTTTTACTTCTTCAACGAAGAGTCCTAAGCCTTGGGAGGTGGGTACAATTTGGATGTCCCATTCAGGACTGAGCACTCTCTAGCTAGACATAGTTACATAGTATAGGTTTCCTTCCAGTGAGAGAAGGTAGGTCTATATGATGCCCAAAGCCCAAGTTCCATCTACAGTACCATCTAATCTGTTACATTTTTATTGAAATCGGGTTTGTAACAACCTTGATGGGCTGGGAGATGTCTCAGTTGGTAAAGTGCTTTCTGTACAAGGATGAGGAACTGAGTCTGATCCCTAGAACACATGTAAAAGCAGGGTGTAGTATGCACATGAGTTATCCCAGTGCTGGGGTAAGCAGAGACAGGAGCCCCATGGGCTTATTAGCCAGATATTCTAGACCAATCAATGAGCTCCAGATTTGGTGTCTTAAAAAAATAAGATATATACCAGTGGGAGAAGATACTGGGTATTAACTTCTGGCCTCTACACACACATGCATACACATGCATGTGCACTTGCACACACATTAGAACACACATATGCACATATACAGTTTCAACAGTAGTGGTGTGTGGGACCTGTGATGTCATTCTCTGGCTAGCTTCCTCCCGCCTCACCCTTCCTGCTTTAATCCAAAAGCAATAGTTCTGCAAGAATTTGGACTTCACATTCCCCATCACAGCTCCCCATCATTCCCACCGTTCCCAATACCCATACTCTAACTTTCAACCACTTTACAGCTGATTTACCAAGAGTCAAGGGAGGAAGCTTCTGGAAGACGTTCAGCACTCTTCACTCCAGCAAAATACTAGGCAGGTAGAAGCCATGCTGTTTTTTTTCATACATTCAGTCCACAAGCCTTTACTGACATTCTATTATAAAGAATGAGCGGTCTCAAGGCTGCAGAGATATGGGCATTTCAGTGAGGACAATGTCCAGGGCAAAGATGGGCACGTCAAAAAACATTGATGATTAAATTCCCCAGGGACTTTGAGTTAAATTGGGATGCTATAAATAGACCAAAATAAAATAGCTAAGTTTCCTTACAGAACCCATAGGAGTTAGTAGCTGCCTTGAGCCTTGAAGGAATAAAAAATCATAGCAGGTAGAAGTTCTACCTGGTATGTCCTCAGGAAAAGAAGCAAAGAGCAGAACAAATTCTGAAGCTACCCATGGCACCACAAAGGGGACAAAGGTGTAGAGAAAGTGAAAGTGGTAGGGCTTATTATTTTCCAAGTTTGGGGTCATATGGAATTGACCTGAACAGGTGGCCATTTGAATGTATGAATCCGCTATTAACCATCCTTGTAGGCCTGATGGTAGCTCTAGTAGACCAAGGGCTTGGTTCCCATGTCCACTCCATCTTCTTTAGGTTTATGCTAATGGAGTGGAACTAATCTGCCCACAGTCACTGTGCTGGTTCGAATGAGAATGGTCCCCATAGGCTCGTAGATTTGAATACTTGGTCACCAGGGAGTGGCACTGTTTGAAAGGATTAGGAGGTGTGGCCTTGTTGGAGGAAATGTGCCACTGGGAGTAGGCTTTGAGATTTCAAAAAGACTCTCTCTCTCTCTCTCTCTCTCTCTCTCTCTCTCTCTCTCTCTCTCTCTCTCTCCTGCCTGCAGATCCAGATGTAGAACTCTCAGCAACTTCTCCAGCACCATGTCTATCTATGTGCTGTCATGACCATAGACTAACCGCTCAAACTGCAAGGAAGCTCCAACTAAATGCTTTCTTTTCTGAGTTGCCATGGTCATGGTGTGCCTTCACAGCAATAGAACACTGACAATGATTCATCTTTTCAACATGGCTGGAATATCCCAGGCCAAAGAGCTGAGAACTTCTAATCCTCCCTCTTCCCTCCTCATAGCAATCTTGGAGTCTATTATTGGAGGGTGGGAAATCAAACAGAAAGAAAAAACATGACGTTCTGCTTTAGTGAATAATTGCAATAATAATGGCATTTGTAAGCAGTCTCCCTCTCCCCTAACGTCTGTCTTAGGGAGCCTCAGGGGACTAATAAACTCAGCAAATGTTACACAAAATGAAAACTAAATCAGACATCCCAAAGCTGGAAAATGAGGTCACTCTGGAAAGGGAACACTACACACACAAAAAAACCCCAAAATGCCAAGAGGCAGAGCATTTTCACAGTTGCATTTCTGACTTACAAAGCCAAAGAAAACCAGAAGAATTAGGGATGCTTACGGTTCTTAAAATTGAATCCATTTCCATGAGTTTGATTACCCTGCAGGTTAGAATACAAACTGCCCCTTACAAGTGAGAGGCAGCAGAGTACTTAACCTTGCCAAAGTGTGTGTGTGTGTGTACACGTGTGTGTGTGTGTGTGTGTGTGTGTATGTGTGTGTTTAACAAACAACACTGCGTTGAGATTCTCAACTTTTGACCAAAGGATGGAGACTCACAAAAACTACTTGAACAATTTTCTGAGATTATACAACCCATTCATGGTAAAGGTGAGAGGGCACACAGTCCTGCTGTCTGTGTGGCCAGCTTTCACATGGGAGCCCAGTAGGATTTTCCCTTGAAGGCAGTTCATCTTACTTGACAAACGTACTGACTGTGTAACCATCACTGCCCTAAATGTCTTTGGAGAATGATTCATGGAGCCTTCAAGATTCAACAGGCTTGAGTGCTTAAGTTGTCCCATCTGAGGAGGACTACAAGCTGAACCTGAGTCCACACATTCTGATTTAAGGAGTAACGTTCTTAACCATCACACTGGGATGCGTTTTGGAGGCATTGCTCCTTCCCCTGTTTAGCTTTAAATTTAAATACTGCAAGGTTATAGCTAAGATCACAGTCTCCTACATACCCACCATTACCTTATCCATCCTATTCTCAGGAAGCAGCCACTTCTACGTCTTTGGATTGGTTTGTCTTTCACTTTTATATTTATAACCATGTTTTAAAACTAATTTGCATATATACCTTTAAAACTAATTTGTATAGACATCTCGTTATTTAGTTATAACCTGGGTTTTCGCCTCCAACTATTTAGGACTTCTGTGGCTCACCTATTGCTTTGTAAAAATCTAACCCTTCAAGACAGAAGCTTAAAGAAATAATTGACCAAAGCTGCTGCTCACAGTTCTGTGGTTTTGCTAGGCTCAGCTGAGCACACCCAGCTGTCTCTGTGGGGTTTGTGTAGCTCTGTGCAGACTGCGGTTGCGGCTGGAGCCCTCTTGAAGGCTTTGGTAATTATGAGGGAAATGTGTCAGCTGGAGTGACTCAGATACAGAAAGATGGGATCCTGGCGCTCTCAGGTGATCTCTCCACGTGATCACTACAGTGCTGAGCTTTCTGGGTAAGCAGACTCCTTACATGGCTGGTAAAGAGGAAAGACAAACCCTCTCAGAGAAACACATAAATGGCATGATCTTTCCTTTTTTTTTTTTTTAAATAGATTTGTTTTATTTATATGTATGTATGTGTCCATAGAGCCTAGAAGGCATCAGATCCCTGGAACTGGGTGATTGTGAGCGGCCAGACATAGGTGCTGGGAACAAACTTGAATCTTTTGAAAGAGCAGAAATTGTTCTTAACCACTGAAAAACTTTCCCAGCCCCTCTTTCTTGGTTTTTAAGTAGCATGTACCAATTGTACAAGGCAATGGATACCATTATGACATGTTCATTCATTTACACAACACATTTTGATTATACTTAACTTCCTCCTCGCCTGCTCTAATCTCTCTCTCTCTCTCTCTCTCTCTCCCTTTTAGCTAGTACTCAGCCCCAGGAAGTAAGGCCCTGTATACTTCCCTATATTTGTTAAAATCTGTATTCTGAATATGACAGAAACCATGAGTTATTTGCGTTTCTGACTGGTTTGTTTCACTTAGTAGTCAATTTCCAATTCCATCCATTTCCCTGAAAATTATATAATTTTTCTCTTTGTGGTTGAATAAAACTCCATTGTGTATATGTACCACATTTAACCTATTCATTGTGGATGGATATCTGAGTTGATTTCATAACATGGCTTTGTGAATAGTGAATAGGGTGTCAGGTGTGTCTACTCTTTGTGGAATTAGATTCCTCCAGGTGGATGCCCTGCATCATGTGGTACTTCTACTTAGAGTTGTTGGGGATCTTCCTTACTGGTTTCCATAGTGTTTGCACCAATACACACTCCCACCAACAGTGTGTATGTTCCTCCCTCACTCCTCAGGAATAGAGCTGATTGTTCTCTTGATGACAGTAATTCTCACTAGTGTGAGATGGAATCTCCATGTAGTCTTGACTTACATGTTTTCTTCTTATGTGGTCTTTTCTGACATAGCCTAGACTGTCACTTACAGTACATTCTGTCACTAACCTCCAGGTGCTCGACTCGGTCAATACGACAGTAGAGGGAGAATCTTCCTCTTCATGTGAAACTCCCAAAGCAAAGCAAAACAACATGCAGGTGGGAAGCACTGATCGGGTCATGTCTGTACAATACAGCCCAGTTATTGGAACCTGCACATCCACCTGTCCCATCTCAAGCTTCTCAGCATTCAGTGTTTACAGGGTTGTGATGTTCTCTACACCTGAGCCATATAATACACAATGAACATCCTATCAAACTTCTATTACATCATCCTATTTTTCTGTAAGTTAATTATTACAATTATTTTCTTCCTTATTCTTTTCTTTTTCTTTTAAGTCCCATGTTCCTTTCACTAAAATTGTCGTGGAGAGCAGTCTGGAACATCAGGAGGGCCAGCTGCCTGTCATTTTCTTTTCAGAGATTATTCTGAGACTTCATCCTCCTGATACAACATGGCCCACTTGAGAGTGAGTTTCTTTCTTCTCTGGATAATCATCTCTTTCAGATTTCTTTCCTCTATCCATTAGCTTTTCTCTCTTCTCTGCTGAGCCATTTGTTTTATGGACATATGGTACATGGTCTCATCCCTGGAGAATGGGCTGTACTTGGAGTTTCCAATGAGTGAGATGATTAAGCATATAGCAAGAAAAAGTAAGAGAACAAATAGTATTTAGCAGAGAGATAGAAAAACATCATCAAAGCAAGCACTTAGAATATCCAACAGAGACAAGTGGAGAACAAAAGTGATACCATTCAATGGTAGCTTGCAAAGTCTAGGAGAAATCAGCTGGGACAGAAGCAATCATGCCAGAGTTCCTGATTGAAATTTCCAGGCAGGGCAGAGCAGTCTCTTTGTGGATAAGCTTCTAGTTTCCAATCCCCACTGCAAGCATTTCTATATTATGACATAAATAATAGAAACCTGTGTTGAAAATTGTTCACCTTCTAGCTGTTCCCAAGGACATAGTGTTTTTAATAACGGTACATGCTTGCTGTTTTCCTGTCTCCTTGTCATGGGGCCAAGAGGCCAGTGGGCTCCTGAGCAAGGGACCTTAGAGGACATTTTGAGACAAAGATGTCTGGGTCTGAAATGGGCGAGAGTGTTAGGCTGCTTCCAGAGTCAGTTTCTCTGTGAGCTTAGGTTGTATACATGACAATTTACTGATGCATTTTATTGTTACACGTGGCTTTCTTTTAGTCCATCTATTCCTAATCATTCTCTTCATTTGGTGAGAAAGAATATGTAAGCAGTAAAGTTTCTGAGCCCTTGCCTACATGAAGATGAATTTCTTTCACATTCCCATTAACTTATCTAGATATTAATTTCCAAGTGAGAAAAAAAAATTTCTCCTTAGCATTTGGAAGCCATTGTTCTATTATCCTTTAGCTTCCAATGCACTGTTGCAAAGTCCACTGCCAAGGTGATATGCAATCATTCCTGTTAGATTGACTTTCCCTCCTGCTCAGCTATATTCAGAAACGGTATGATGATAGGAGTCATTTCATATTCATTGCAGTAGAGAGAACATGCATCTTTGTATGTCTTTGATAATCACTTCCAACTACTGCTATTCATTATTTTTTAATTCTCTTTTTAATTCTCATGTATTGTACCTCCTTGTCGACCTCTAATTTTTTCTTTGTTTTGCCATTTTATCTTTTTGAATATTAGTCCAACTTTAGGGAAAATATGATCCACTTGATCTCTGATTCAATCTTCCATTGATCACTGAATTCTCCATCATCATATGCATTCCGTACGAGCTTTCTTTTTCTCATACTCTTTGTATACTACCTTATCCTTAATTGTTGGAAGCAGTGTTATCTCTGGTTTTTAAGTAACTATGGTGATATTGCGCCCCCCAATATATTGTGCACCTTAATAAACTTATCTGGGGTCAGAGGATAGAACAGCCACTAGATATAGAGGCTAGAAAATTGTGGCACACATGCCTTTAATTCTAGCATTCCAAAGGCAGAGTTCTGTCTGGATCTCTGTGAGTTCAAAGCCACACTGGAAACAGCCAGGCATGGTGACTCACGCCTTTAATCCCAGTAAGTGATGGCAGGAAGCAGAAAGGTATATGAGGCGTGAAAACCAGGAACTAGAGCCTGGTTAAGCTTTTAGGCTTTTAGCAGCAGTTCAGCTGAGATCCATTCGAGTGAGGACTCAGAGGCTTCCAGTTCGAGGATGAAGGATCAGCTGAGAAGTTGGCGATATGAGGTCAGCTGTAGTTTGTGTTCTGTCTCTCTGATCTTCCAGTATTCACCACAATACCTGGCCCTGGGTTTGTTTTTATTAATAAGACCTTTTAAGATTTGTGCTACAAGCCAGGCGGTGGTAGCACACGCCTTTAATCCCAGCACTCCGGAGGCAGAGGCAGGCAGATCTTTGTGAATTCAAGGCCATCCTGGTCTACAGAGCGAGATCCAGGAAAGGCACAAAGCTACACATAGAAACCCTTTCTCAAAAAAACCAAAAAAAAAAAAAAAAAAAGATTCATGCTACAAATAACTGTAGTTTTCTGCTTGTTTTTTTAAAAAAACATTTCTTCATTTTCTTTGTGCTTTATTTTGTTGTTTTCTTCTTAGTTTCTTTCATGTTGAAATATTTTCCTTAAGTCTAGTACACTGGAAATTTAACAATTGCTTCTCTGTGACTTAAAAAGGAATCTGGTTGTTTGGGAAAAAATGGAAGTCTACTGCAATGGCCATAATTTCTGGCTTTTTCTCCTATACACTGAAGAAAAGCACCAAGTTGTACGTTTGATAGCCAAGCTTTAGAATCGAGTGCAGAGGATAGCATGTGGGATAGAAGACCTACTTCATAGATTTTATTAATCTCCTGGAATTTATCACTTTCTTCCAACCCTTTTGTGTTCTTGGTGATCCAAATTTTCAGGTCCCCTGGTTGGAAAAATATTTATTTTCTTCCATAAAATAAAGCCCGCACCTCCTGCCAAGATGGAAGAGAAATGTCTACCTAGCTTGTGGCTTACGTTAACAGACTGAGGAGATTCAACTACTCCTTGTAGAACTACAATTGTTTTCTTCTTTTTACCTCCACCACTTCCCTCCATCTTGCAGGAATGGATAATCCCGGTCCTGATGCAACAATGTATCTGAATCCTCTTAGTGCTTACTTGTCTGCTGTGGGATGTTCTGTATGGCAAATGTGTTGCTGATTAGTCAATAAATAAAACACTGATTGGCCATTGGCTAGGCAGGAAGTGTAGGCAGGACAAGGAGGAGAATAAAGCTGGGAAGTGGAAGGCTGAGTCAGAGAGACACTGCCAGCCGCCACGATGAGAAACAGCATGTGAAGATGCTGGTAAGCCACGAGCCATGTGGCAAGGTATAGCTTTATAGAAATGGATTAATTTAAGCTGTAAGAACAGTTAGCAAGAAGCCTGCCACGGCCATACAGTTTGCAACCAATATAAGTCTCTGTGTTTACTTGGTCGGGTCTGAGAGGCTGTGGGACTGGCAGGTGAGAGAGATTTGTCCTGACTGTGGGCCAGGCAGGAAAACTCTAGCTACACTTGTCCGTTTAGGTGTTAGCTGCTTTGATAAATCAAAGAGCACCATTTGTCTTTTTCTCTTTCCCCATGTGTTTTCTGGCATCTTTCTCACTATATCCCACTTTCTTTGTCCTTTGAATCCAACTTTTTATTTATTACTCTACATATGCTCGGTGTTTTAGAAGTGTATTATTCAGTCTGCTTACATATATTCCCTTAAAACTCTGCTCTTCCCTTCTTCTGACAGATAAACACCACAGAAGCCATGCTCTCTACCCAGCAATGTAAAGAAAGTAACTGGTGAAGCAGGCTATGTGACAGATGTTCTGACTTCCCTCAGAACTAAAATCACATCTTTGGTCACTGGGAACTGTACTCACTCAGATTTCAGATTTCAGCTCTCTGAGAATCATGTGAGTGTTTCATTTTTTGTTGCAGAATTGTGGCCTGGAGTTCATGGATTGTAGGACTCTTGTTTGATTTCATCAATACAAGATGCTTTGTGTCTTCTAATAGGATCCCAAAGTTTCTGCTTTCTGTCTTATTCTGTGTGCTCCTCAGGCAGGACATGAAAATCCCTTGGCATCATTGTCCAGAGTTAACCACAAACAAGGCACCATGGCACAAGCTGGTGACAGTGGGGCTCTCTGAGCAAAGTCCTGCTTAGGTTGGTCAGGACTTGGCACTATGTATGTTATGTTTACTTTGTAGAGGTTTTTGTTTTTCTCTCTATTTTCGCTTGATAGGCCACAGGTTTTGTTTTGGCCTTGATTTACTTTCCAGATAAAGCACATAATTCATTTTTAATGCAACTGGAAATCATTTTAAATGGTGCCAGCTCAATGCACAGCAGTTCTTTGTAGAGGTAAGAACCTGGTTGGATGCATAAAGCACTGATGTGACACCTGAGTGACATGCTCTTAGACTAGTGATGATCGTTAGTCAACCTAATGAAAAGAGGTCTCTTCCAGAAAGGTCTTTATTGTTTCTGACTCTAACAAATGCCATGCAGGAAGAGGTGGATAATACAATGTGAAAAGCACTAAACAGTGTTCGTTTTAAGGAGTAGAAAGTACAATAGCAACAAGAGATTTTGCACAATGACTAGCTGTGGATAAAGGGCTAATTAGCCTTTGACTCTGTTCAATAGTTTCTATTGCATAATATAAATGCTTTTTAATTGGGCTACAAGTTGAGAAGTAGAGAGAAAAGAAGAAAATGCCCTAAATATTGTTTTCTTTTCTGAATGGTGACTTCATTATGAGCATTCAGACATTGTTTTATTGTGTTGTAACATACACTGAAGTACCTCAGTTATACATCTCAGGGCAACCCTACCTCATTAATACAGAATATCCTAGAACCCAGGCCATCACCACATGTCCCTTTTCACCTACAGGAAATCACTCTGCTGACGTCTAAATCTACAGCTTAGTTAATATATTCTTGAACTTCATGAACATATGTTCATACAATGTGTGTCCATGGTTCCATCTTCTTTTGCTCTCCAGTCTACGAAATTCATCCATTTCATTATATATAACTGTAGCTCTCGTTATTTTTCTGAATTAATATCCTATTACATGAATATTCCATAACATATTTACCCATCCCTCCTGATGGAGAATTGAGTGGGTTTTCTGGTTGGTGCCATCATAGTAGCACTGATGAAAACTTGGTTACACATGGGTCACCGTGAGTGTATACTCACTTCTCATGACCATATATCTAGGAATAGACAGATTGCTGAGTAACAGCATCAGTATGCATTCAATTTTAGTAAATACAACCAAAAAAATTTACAGATGTGGTTGCTATGCTCTGTAAATCTCTGTATTCATGTTTCTTTAAATTGCCTCTTCTATTGACAGTGCTTTATCAAATTTAAACTATGACTATTAACTGAAACTCTTTAGCTTTAATGACTGAGATGGAAAACCTTGTCTGGGAGGTACCATCTATTCTCTGGCTGCTAAATTACATGCAGAACTTCCTACATGATATTTGGGCTTTTTCTTGATTCTGGCTGTTTCAATGCTAAAAGCCATTTTTCAATTTTTCTGTTAATCGTGTGAAGTATACTTGAAGACTTTCAGTCTGTGCTTTTCATAGAATAGCCTTTGAGACTGACTCACTAAGTCTAAATCACTATTTCTCAACAAGCAGTTTCTATTTATTTGGCCACAGAGGCAAAATTTTAGGTTGATTCAATTACTGAAAAGATTTCAGAAGAATTGTAATATATTGACCAAATGAAAGGCTGTAGTAACTCAGCTCCAAACAGCTTTATAATATTCTAAAGAACTTTTAAAATGTTAAAAGAGAATCATCTCTGCAGAAAGAGTTCAGCAGAGGGAAGATCTAGCCTGCTATCCTGGAGTGATTACCTATTCCATTTGAGTTGCAATTTCTATCATGCACATCGTCTATAAACCAGAATTTGACTCCAAAAGGAGTCTGGCTCCTTTATTTTCCATTTAACTTGAATGGGCTCATGAAGAGAGAACAATCATTTGAAGCAAATTGAAACTTTTAAACATCAGGTAGAAAAAAACTTTTGGTAGAAATGAACCTCTTTATCTTTTTTTTAAAAGCATATTTTATATACTCAGCATGTCATAGAAAGGTCACATAGGTAATTTCTCTTGAAGATGTATTAATAACTGCGAATGTTCAAAAGAAAATTACATGGCAATATCAAAGTTTCACCAAGAAATGGGCCTAGCTGTGACTTTACAAAGGATAAACTAAGTAAATAATGCAAAAGGACTGAGTTTGAGATTCTCTTTCATGTTTATCAACTTGATTTAATCTTCATGTAGTGAATACATACATCCATCTCCTAGAATAAAAGCATAGTAGCAAACTCATAAAAGACTTACATCCAAATCAGAATTCTAGCTTATGAATCAAAAAAAGTGTCACTTGGGCTGGAGAGATGATGTATCAGTTCAGAGTGTCTGCTACTCTTCTAGGGCACCTGAGTTGAGTTCCCAGCATCCAGGACCGGATACTCACAGCCACCTGTAACTCCAGCAGCAAGAGAGCTGATGCTTTCCTCTGGCCTCCCTCCAATGGCACTTAGCTCACATGTTTACATGCGCACACACACATGTGTACACACACATACACACACACAATCAATCAATCAATCAATCAATAAATAAATAAGTATCTGTGGCTAGAGCCTTGGCTCAGTGGTTAAGAGCATGTCTGCTCTTGCAGAGGACCAAGGTTTGGTTCCCATACCCAACATGGTTGCTCCAAACTTGTCTGCCACTCCAGTTCCAGGGGATCCAATGTGCCCTCTGACTTCTGTGGGAACCAGGCATGTACATAGTGCATACACATAAATATAAGCAAAACATCCATTGGCATAAGAATAAAATCTTATAAAATAAAATCTAAGCATAACTGTTTTAATGTACATGCTAAGCAAGCACTCTTTCACTGAACTATGTCCTTAATGAAATTTTTTAAATATTCATTGTATATATTCATTGTGCATGAGATTGTATCACATAAGGAAATTTTTACAAAAGCCTGTATTAAATGTTGAGCCTATCCCGTACACTCTCCTACTCTCCCCTTCCTTCCTGTGTCCCCTCCCGTTAGTGCCCTTTGCTCTCCTAGAATTTTTATTTCCACTTTCAACTTACATATACATACAAAATTTTATGTGTCGATATAAAGTCTAAAAATGAGAAACAAAAGAAAACATGTATTTGTGTTTCTGCAAGTGATTTCATTTGCTTAATACAACTGTCTCCAGGCGCAGCAATTTTCCAGAGAGTAATACATTCCATTGTGTACATCATCTACCATATTTTCTTTATCTATCCCACTATTGTTGGACACAGACATATTGGTTTGGTTCCATAACAGAGCTGTTATAAATAGTACTGCAATCAAATAAATATAGATGTGCAAATGTGTGTGTGTGATATTGTCCATCAAAAACTTATTTTAACCATATTAATTTTACATGAAAATGATCATATTTATGATATATAATTTAGAAAACACATGTATCTGTCATATTGAACAAGAGGAATCCAAAACGAAAGTCTGATGATCACTTCATTCTTTCCTCACTGACTGCTTAAATTATTCTCCACAGTTGCTTCCTCCTCATCCCTTTGGCAAATTTTAATGTGAATTACATGAAATTTCTGATCATTCTCAAATAAAAGCAAAAGGTTCCTTAGGTGCAAGCATGTACCTCCAAGACCAACTGATGTTTTAAAATATCTCAATAATATTGTGGAGCTACCTACTCTAAAGGTTTCTCTAACATGCACACTTACCACCAGAACTCCCTATAACTAATTAGCTTTATGACTTACCACCATTTCTACCATTATAAACTATATTGACCAAAACAACTTCTCTCTCTCTCTGTCTCTCTCTGTCTCTGTCTCTCTCTGTCTCTCTCTGTCTCTCTCTGTCTCTCTCTCTCTCTCTCTGTCTCTCTCTCTCTCTCTCTCTCTCTCTGGCTTAATCTGTACTTCTTTAATTAAAGCCATAGCTGCTTTAGTCAAAATGGAAATAGTTGCTACTCTTGGGGAAGGGGAGGTGCATATGAAAACATTAAAAAAAAAGTCAAAACTATCTAGAATAATTTCACTTAAGGTTGATATTCCATTGCCTATTGGATTGAGTGTTCTAGGGACTTAGACATTTTACTATTATGCTGCACATTCTGTAGCGATGCACTTTAATTTAACAAGATACACATGCCAATAAATATAAATTTGACGCTTCATCATTTTGAGGGTTGAATGTTGGTATACAAATGTCTGCATATATCATAATTCATTTAATCAATTTCTGATTGACTGGCAATTTATTTATAATTTTATGCTGTTAGCTCACATAATCATCTTTTCAACAACCTTTGATAACCATTATCATCATTATTGTTATTATTTGATACAAGGTCTTATGTTTCCTAGGTTGGCCTCCAGTCCCCTAAATAGCTCAGGATGATCTTGACTTTGAACTTCTGATCCTCCTATTTTCACCTGTGCTGCCACATACTCATGGTTTCTGCTCAAGGTGTTTCCTGCACTTGGCTCTTTGGAAGTCTCTACCCATCTTTGTTTAACTGACTTCTGCTATTTTTGATGCCTAGGTTGCTCAGAACATCGCAACCCATTCCATGTAACTGGTTGCTCCTGGGATGCACTTTCGCCTACGTGACCAAACACAGTCCCAAGGCTTTATGTTTTCTAAGGTCTTAAATACTTAATAAGTTGATTATTTTTTCCCTTCCTGTACTGACCACCTTTCAGTTATTTCCTATTCAGCTTCTCACTGATAATTTGGTTGTAATACAAAAAAAATTCATAAGCCTCAGGATCTTTTGTCCTGGAAGATCCATTTTAAAAGTTCTGAACAACATATGTTTACAAGGTTTTTAGATTTTTGTTTGTTTTGTTTTTTTTTGTAAAATGGGCAAAGTAATATTTTTAAGGGTAGCTGTATAGAATCACAGTCACTCTCCACTTTTATTTCCCTTTTGTCCTATCTCCCTTAGGATGGGAAGAACTGGAGTGACCAAGGGCTATTTGGGAACTTATTAGGAGATTAATATGAATATTGTAATTTGTGGGTTGTAGTGTATAGAACCAGTTACCTGCAGATGTAATTATGGCTTGCATCAGCCCATTTACAGATGGCTTCCAAAAGTACATCTTGTGTTCTAAGTTCAGGATTACCCTAAACAATTTCAGGACAGAGATTGACGCAGGACCCCACCCTGTATGTCTCTGGGGAAAAGGGAAGAAACAAGGTTTGACATGTGGAGAGCCAGAACACTCACTAGAATGACCAGAATTTAAAGGTACTATTCAGACAATGTGACTTGGCACTGGGAAGATGCAGAACAGCTGAGTCTGATATGTTTCTAGTTGGTGGAAGAACAGTTACCAATTTGGAGACCTATCTGGAAATACCTAGTACAGTAAAACACACACGCACACAAATAGACTGGTATGAAAAGTGTATAGTGAAACACATTACTCTGTATGCCAGTTTTTTTTAAAATAATAAAATGAGTAAAACAAAACCAGGCACCTTACATTCTATCAAAACTAATCCTAATAATTCAAGAAAATGAACAACTCTAGCAAGAAAAATGCATGCATAAAGTCTTTCTAGATGCTTTATTTTTAATAGTCCAAAATTGAAAAAAGCAAATGATCATCAATTAGAGAAAGAAAAATGAAGTATAGCATATTCAGACTATGGGAAATTACTCAATAATAAAAATGAACCAAGTATGCACACACACACACACACACACACACACACACACACACACACACACACAGTTTCCAAAAGTAAAAGAAGCACGGCACAAAATTTCAACATACCACAGGGACTCTTTTCTGTTACAGAATAAGAAAAGTTAACCTATGGTGACCTCTTGGTGATGATGATAGCCAGCTTGCTTCTAGGATTTTATTGACTGGAAGTTAGCAAAATGGAATTTTAGGAGACAGAGGAAAACTCTAGTCTACGGAAAACTCTTCTAGTTTTCAAAAGAGTAAAATTTCAGGCTGTCTGGTAGCAATGACAATTCTTATCTGTCAGAAAATTCTTAAGTTTGCAGCATGTATATTCATCAATGTACTGTGCTACCTAAAAAGTATGATAGAAATTGCAAAAGCTAGATCAGGTGTGATGGTGTATATTGGTGTATGCCTGTAATCCCTCCACTCAAGAGTCAGAGGCAGGAGGAATTAGAGGCTAGTCTGGTTTCCAAAGTAAGACCATACTCCAAGATCCAAAGGCTACCGATCAAAACCAATGGCAAGGTGCATGTCCAGCATGTGTTAGAATCCCTGTGTTTCTAAGGTCGATTCTGGAGGAAAGCTATGAATTGCATGTTCATCTGTACTTGTGTGTTTTAAGCGATTCATGCTTCCCAACTCTCATTGCTTTTTAAGGAAAGAATAACTTTCTATTTTCATCTCAGAAAATGTCACTACTATAAAACTCCTATGGTATAAAAAAAGGTGATTGAGGAATGTACAGACCAAAATGTGGGTGTAACTATTGCTTTGAGCACTCAGTTAAAATGATGTTTTCGAAGTTAGTGATATTTTATATTTGCTAGCTTTAGAATTTTTGAATTTTTAATATTTTCTCACATTGCATATCGACATTTGTCCATTGCTTTTCATTTGTGATTTTTTTGAGGGGTGGGGGTAGATCTTATGTATCACAGACTGGGCTTGAGCTCCCTACATAAATAAAAGTGATCTTAAACTTCAGGTCTTCCTTTCTCCATCTTCCAGGTGTTAGGATTACAATCGTGTACTACCACACCTGGCTGATGCAATGCTGGACATGAATGACAGGGAAATACTCTCCCAACTGAGCTCCAACTCTAGGCCCTCATGTGTGATTCTAAGTCATTTTTATTTATATGGTCAAATGAGAACATTTCAGATAACCAGAGGTTTAGATACCACATCTGTCACTGCCGATTTGACACTTCTATTGGAAAGTTCACAGACACTTCGCACTCAAACCCCAAGTCGACTACTCTTGATCCTGCCACACCTGCTCACCTCTTGGGTTCTCCTCCCTGGGGAATGTGGCCCCCAAGCCCTACTTGCTCAAACTATAAATTCAGAAGCATGCCAAGTCCTTTGCTTCTGTTGCTCTTACAACCAGTCCACTGACACTCATTAGTCTACCTTGAAACTGTTCTCAAACACCACTTATGTCTACTTTCATAACTCCAACTGCAGTCTGTATTCTTGAAGATGAAAATCATCCCAACTAACAAACATCTCTGTCTCCCCCAGGTCAGTTCTGCTGCTCTCATTTTAGATGGCCCAAAGAGTGACTCCACATAGCGCTTATAACAATATCTGAAGCTTCACACCCATCTTTCAGCACCTGCCTATGTAATCAGAGCCCAGCCTTCCTTTTTATGTTTACCCACAATTCCCTAGCTCTCTTTCTCTTTCTTTCAGGCACATGTGTTGCTATTCTAACCTAATTAAGTATACATCTGACTTAGGGTCTTTGCTTTTGATTTTTGTCTCTAATTAGAAGATTCTGTCCCTACAATATACAATCTATAAGCGTTTCTCAAAACATGAAGCAGCCGCTCAAATGTCATTCTTTCTGAGTAGCCTTACTTCTACACTATCCAAAGAAGTATCTTTGTCACCCTTAGAGCTTACTTGCTTGCTTGCTTGTTTGCTTTGAAAAACGCTGACATGGCATTATACACTTAGCTCCTTTTTCCCTGTCTCTCTAACTAGAACATAATCACCTACAGGAAAGTGGTCCATCTTCTATAGTGCTATTTCTCTGTCACTTATGGCTCTATCACTTAAGGTATATAGTGCATAATTGGTACTTTCTAAGTATTTGTCAAATGATGCTAGTCTTATTTAAAGTTGGTTGGCACTCTCTGGACATGTGGAATGTATACACACAATCAAAACAAGACAGTGTCCGAAAGGTTTACAATATAAGACAAGTCATAGGCCCTATGGGAGAACCGACTGCTATTACTAAATGGACATAGTATTAAACTGACTCCCAATGACTTATCTTTATATCCAAAGATCAATGCATTTCTCAACCCTTATCTGAGAAGCTTCTAAATGCAGAAGACAATGATAATAAAGATAATTTACAGAAGCACAATTGGCCAATTTGCAGAGAATAAGACTTTACAGTGTTCAGCTCTAAATGGGACATCTATATTGCATTTCTTTCTGCCAAGACTCAGGGGTCATTGTTGGAAAGGGTGTGGGAAGATTGTAAGTACTGAAGCTGTTGGATGATGGCAAGAAAACATCTTCTGGATACATTAGGTCAGCTGTACATATGATGACAGTGATTGTGACTTCTTGCACAAGACCTGTGCAAACTCAAGACATACAAAATTACAGTGTGGAGGGGGGAAGGAGGCCACAACGTCCCACCACAAGCTGAGGAACTATTGGCATTTGACAGAAGCTGGGAAAGGGAAAGACAGTTTTCTTTATAAGTGTAGCCCCTGGTATGTGACCATGCTTCACTGAAAGGTGACACATCTAAGATTATGTGGGCAGCACAAATGGACTTGGTGGATGAAAAAAGGAGAGAAAAGTTTAGGTGGTTAGGGAAAGGGAGGTGGATCTGGGAGGGATTATTGGAATAGGTTACTACATTGTATGAAATTCTTCAAGAACTAATAAGAAGATTTACAATATGATAGCATTGTTCTTCATCTCTCCCCCATGACCAGTCTGTAGTTACTCTAAATGAGTTGGTTGTGTGGGGAAGGGATTGCATGACTTACTTTTCTCATTGCTGTGACAAAAGACTTGACCAAAGCCACATAAGCAATAAAGGGTTTATTGGGCACGTGCTTGGAGGTTCGTCTATCTTGCTAGTGGGCATATATCATTGAGAGCTGGAGGCAGCAGATCAAATTGCCTCTATAGTTGAAAAGTAATGAAAAATGAATGCTGGTGCATGGTGCATTTTCTCCCTTTCATTGAGCTGGGAACCACAGCATGTGTAATGGTGCTGCCTACATGTGTGGTAGGTCTTCCCACCTCCATTAACTCAGTCTAGGAACTTCTTCATTGACATATGCATGGGTTGGTATTCTACAATTCTAGACCCTGCCGTGTGACAACCAATAGTATCTATCACAGGGGTCATTCTGTTAAAAAACAACTGAATACCCTGCAATTGGTGAATGGTACATGACACCAACAACAGTAACATTTAAGACTACACATTGCCAAAGTCTGATTCAGCCATTATTTCAGATACTCTAAACACATGCTATCTGGAAGTGGTTTGATGTCATTATCCCTTCACGGGTCATAAAGACAAAGAAGATCAAGGAGGGGTGTTTTCTTCAGTGATATTTTTAACATATTAAACATTAAAATGTTGGGAGGTAGTCAGAGAGAAAATACAACTCACTTGTCAGTCTCTTATCTTAATCATTTCTAAGCCGTTTATAATCCCTCATATGTCAGTGTCTGGTCTAGGCATTAGCATGGTAAAGCTGATCTATCTTTCTTAATATCAGTAATTAGGTAATTAGATGACATGTAATAGAAGGCTCAATCTAACTTAAAATTTTTCTTTGGTTCACAACATTACAAACTAGATACAGACCAGCTTTGGGTAAAGCTTGACCCAGAAGCCCTGACAGTCCTCAAAAATTCTCTCTCTCTCTCTCTCTCTCTCTCTCTCTCTCTCTCTCTCTCTCTCTCTCTCTCTGTCTGCATGTCTGTCTGCCTGCCTCTGTCTGTTTCTCTCCTCTGCCATAGGGACTGTTTTACCCTGATCCACCTAGAAACAGCTTTTCCATCCTCCAGGAGCTCCAATTTTCTTTCCTCATGGAATCCAAAACCAAAATAAACCAAAACCAAAATAAAAATAAACAACAAAATAGGCAATTAGAGTAACAAACATCATATCCATCCTGGGTCTTATTCTCCTACATTATCCCACAAAGAAGGATAGAGAAGGAAATTTTTCCTTTGTTGCTGGAAATGAGGAGAAACTTCTTCAATGCTGCCCCACTCCCAAACATGTCTAATTTGCCCTCTGGTCAGACATGATATTCCTGATCCAGTCACTCTACTAAAGGAAAGAAATACTAACAGATTGAAAGCAGCCCTGGCTGTGGGAGACAGCAATAAGTTACAAACAGCACCAGATGAGAAAAAGCACTGGTTTTCAAAACAGCAGAAAGTGCTTGTGGACAGCAAAGAGGTTTGGGCTGTAGTTGAAGGCTGTACTCCTGCTAGCTCTACAGCCTTTGGGTGCTCGAGACTATCCTGATGCTTGCTATGGTAAGTAAGAGCACCTTTCAAGGATTAACCAAGGGCTCAGGCAGCTTGAGTTATTTACATGATTTCATACTGAACACATAATATTAGGATATGCTTATACTTCCTTACTCTTGTCTCTCCTCTTCCCAGGAACTAGACAGACAACTTCAGAACTTAAGATTCTCTCTGTGCTAAAGCCTCATCTGTAAGCACAACAAAGGCCTAGACTGCAGAGGAAAAGAGTTGATGTGAAGTCGCCACCTGCGACTGAAATTCCAGCTTGCCAGCATAATAAACTGGCTTCTCTCCTGTTCCCTGAGGGAAGACCCCTAATTAAATAGTGAAGTTCCTCTTTGACAAGAATACAGGCATCTCTTTTTTTTATTAAGAATTTTTTTATTCATTTCACATACCAATCACAGATTCCCCCTCTTCCCTCCTCCCACTCCTCCAGCCTCCCCCCCCAACCTACCCCCTCACTCCCTCCTACAAGAAGGTAAGGCCTGCCATGGGAAGTCAGCAGAGCCTGATACATTCAATAGAGCCAGGTCCAAGCTCCTCCCCCTACGTCAAGGCTGTGCAAGGTGTCCTACCATCAGTAATGGGCTCCAAAAACCCTGCTCACGCACCAGAGATGGATCCTGATCCTACTGTCAGGGGTCCCCTTAAGCAGATCAAGCTACACAACTGTCTTCCTTATGCAGAGGGCCTGTCAGAATGGCTAAGATCAAAAACACTGATAACAGCTTTTGTTGGAGAAGATGTAGATCAAGGGGAACATTCCTCCACTGTTGGTGGGAATGCAAACTTGTACAGCCACTCTGGAAATCAGTGTGATGGTTTCTCAGAAAACTGGGAATCAATCTTCCTCAAGTCCCAGACCACTCTTGGGAATATACCCAAGGAATGCTCAATCATACCGCAAGGACACATGCTCAATTATGTTCATAGCAGCGTTATTCGTAATAGCCAGAACCTGGAAACAACCTAGATGCCCCTCAGCTGACAAACACAGGCATTCTTGATTCCCACTAGATACAGCTATTCCTCTTGTGATAGGCTCTTCACTCCAATATCCTGTTTTAGAAAGCCCTCCCTAGATCATGTGTCTGACTCAGGCTCCTTGATGATCTTTACACACCCTTCACAATTCTTTTGACTATGATCTAAACAATCTATACAGCTAAGTCATTTTAATGACTTCATTCTTTTGGAATACTTTTATTGTGATGCCCCTTGAATTGGGACCAAGCAAGCTGAGTCCATATTTGGTACTTTCTCCACCACTATAAATCTCTCCCAGGACCTCTGGTGGACCCCCAAAGATTCAGAAAGTACCAAACTTTTTATGCAAGTATCGTGAGACAGAACTAAAATCAACCTGATAACTGATGTGATCACTAAGTGATTGGCAGATAGGTGGCATATGAAGTGTGAATACACTGAATAAAGGGATGCTTCATGTCCTTAGTTGGAACAATGTGGTATGAAATTCCATCATGCTCCTCAGAACAGAACACAATTTAAAACTGTTGAATTATTCACTTCTGGAACTTTCCATTTAAGATTTTCATAGCATGGTTGATCATGGGTAACTGAAATTGATGAAAGCAAAACTGAATAAAATTCATCCTTATTCCTTAGAATATGTACCATTAAGGTGGGATCTTAATACATAGATTTCACACAACACATGCATCTTTCAATACAATAAACAATGGTCCTTCCTATTAACAACGATAAAGAAGACAGTATAAAAAGCCAAGCATTCCACAGTCTCTTATGCTCTGAATATTGATTACTTGCCCAGCTCTGCGTTAATCTGCTAAAAAAAGAAACTTCTTTGATGACAGTTGAGAACTGCGTTATGAGTTGGTTTAATATTAAGTCCGTTTAGTAGAATAATAATAATAGGTTCTCCCACAGGGCCTATAACCTATCTAGTCACAAGTTCTTTGACCCATTAACAATGCCATATTAGGTTCCATTTTGTTATAAAAATTATTAAGAGCCAGAATCATGACAATGACAGTGTTTTCTGGACATATTAGGTCACATCTGAATCCACAGCAGTTGTGTCAGCCTGTACAAGACATGCACAAGTTCAAGAGAGATAATATCCTAGCACGGAGGGAAGAGATGGGCATGAAGCTTCATCCATAGTTGAGGAGCTATTGGTAATGCACTTGCTGATGAGAGAGTCAGTCGCCTTTAAGAACACTACCCCTGGAAGGTCGACCACACTGCAGGGAATGGGCCCACACTCAAGAATATTTGGGAAACAAAAATTGAGTCTGATTTTTAAAAGCTGTCTTGAAGTTGAATGGGTAGGGAGGTGAGAGCTGATCTGGGAGGACTTGGGGGAGGGAGGAGAGATTATGATCAAAATACACTATATAAAATTCTCGACAGGCATGGTGGTGCATGCCTTTAATCCCAGCACTTAGGAGGCAAAAGCAGGTATATCTCTGTGAGTTTGAGGCCAACCTGGTCTACAGAGCTAGTTCCAGGACATCCAAGGCTACACAGTGAAGTCCTGTCTTGAAAAATCAGAAATAGACCCTGGAGAGATGGCTCAGTGGTTAAGAGCACTGGCTACTCTTCCAGAGGACAGGGGTTCAATTCCTGGCACCCACAAGGCAGTTCACAACTGTAACTCTTGTTCCAGCGGATCTGACACCTTCACACTAATGCATGTAAAATAAGTTTTTTAAAAAAAGAAGAAAAAAACAAAAATAAATAATCTCAAAAAGTTCATAAAAGTATTACTTAAAAAGAAAACAATATTGATTTTTATCTAAACCCAATACAACACTATTTACAACATGATACACAGATGAAAGTCTTAGGTTATAACCAATATACAGCAACATGTGAAGCTTGAAGGGGGCGTGAGCATCTCAGCTATTGGTGGTGCCCAAGTGAAGCCAAAGAGACAGACATGGTAAAGTGCATCCTGTAGTTGAGAAGGCAAATGAAAGGGGATGTAGAGGAGGTGTGACAATCCTGCTTCGAAAAGCATTGAGAGCTGGGCGATGCTCGGCAAGTAAGTGTTTTGCTGTGTGAACATGAGGGTCTGCCTTTCATCCCCCACAGCCCTTGTAAGGAAGAAGCTAGATGCAGTGGCTGGGGACGTAGAGACAGGAGAATCCCAGGGGCCCTCTAGCCAGGCAGTCGAGCCCACTTGACAAGCTCCAGGCTTAGTCAGAGTGCTATCTCAAAAACTATGATGGAGAACAAAGGAGGAAGACATCTGATTTGACCTTTGGCCTCTCCAAATTCTCCTATGCAAATGCAAACACACACATGTGCACACGTGTGTACACACACACACACACACACACACACACTTTCTTAAAAAAAAAAAAAAACCAGCTGAAGTTGGTTGCATTTAACCTGTCTTCATCCCCCAAAGTTTGACCATCTTCTGTAAAGACTGAACGCACCCTCCTGTTTTTAAGCTTTCCTGGTGGCCTTAGACGTATGAAACGTCTCCCGCTCTTTCCCTGGGTGGTATGTTTGCCTGAAATTGCTCATCTTTTTAGTGTCATGATCTTGATATGCCTGACCAAATTCTGCATGTTGAACGTTTAACCACCAAAGTGACAGCATTAGGAAGTGGTGTGGTTCATGTGAAATTCCTCCGAGGTTCCCTTGGGTCCCCAGTGGGTGGTGCTGTTTCAGGAGAGACCCAGAATTTTACAAGGTGACCCTTTGGGGAAAAGGATTACTTGGGGGTGTATCGCTGAAGGGTATACATCTCGGCCCGATCCTTATCACACTTTGTGTCCACACTCAAGTGAACAAGTTCTCCCTCAATATAGTCCTGTCGTCAGATGTTCTATGTCATGAAAGGCCCAGAAACAGGGAGCCAAATGACCATAGGCTGAACTCTCTGAAACAAGGAGTCAAAATCAGTCACTCCTCTTCTAAGTTGTTTACATCACAGTGATAGGGTCATAATCACCACGGGAAGCCATTTGATCATGAAACAGAGCCATCACAAGAGATGTCATTTTAGGAAGGACCCCAGAAAGCTCACTTGCCTTTGCTTCCACGTGAGGATCAAGTTGGAAGGCACAATCTATAAACTAAGAAATAGACCTTCACCAGACACCAGATGCACTAATCTTGAGCTTCGCAGTCTCCAGAACCACGAGAAATAAACTTGTGCTAACAGCCTGGCCTGAGTAGGACAGCCATTCAGGTTTATTCGCTCACCACAGCTTTCCACAGTCCTTGTCAGATGACAACCTCATCCTTCTCCCCAGCTCTTTTCTCAACTTTTGGCATGCTGCACATAAAAAGATGTTTATTTCAAGATATTAATTTTTATTATAACATCTCATTTTTTTGTCCCTAGAAGCTCTATTTATCCCTGCTCCCACTTCTATGTTCTATCATAAAGATAATATTTATGACATGCTGTAAACACTGAACATGTTACTGCACAGTCATTACCAGCAGCCTTTTTAAGTGTGTGCTGACCAGAAAGTGATGTCTGTTTTCCTGTCTCACATGATGCTACTTCAACCTAGATAGTTCACTGAGGTTTAGATTCACTTTAAGACATGGCTTGGGGGCTGGAGAGATGGCTCAATTTAGTGTTTGCTGCTCTTTCTGAGGACTGGGTTCAATTCCCAGCACCCACATGGTAGCTCAAAACCATTTGCAATTATAGTGTCAGTAGATCCGATGCTCTCTTTTGACCTCTGCAGACACCAAGTATGTATGTGGTGGGCATACACACAAACTGGCAAAATACTCATACACATAAAATAAAATTTAAAAATCTAGCCGGGCGATGGTGGCGCACGCCTTTAATCCCAGCACTCGGGAGGCAGAGGCAGGCGGATCTCTGTGAATTCGAGGCCAGCCTGGTCTACAAAGCGGGTTCCAGGAAAGTCAAAAAGCTACACAGAGAAACCCTGTCTCTAAAAACAAAACAAAACAAAACAAAAACAAAACAAAACAAAAAACAACAACAAAAACAAAAACAAAAAAAGAAGAAAGAAATGGATTGGTTGTTTGAGGTTTGACATGCATTATGATTTTTCTCTTTTTAAAGTAATGGGCAATAGGTTCTGACCAGTATTTTCATGAAAAATACTTAATTTTCAGGAACTATCATTTCATTGTACTCCACTGGGTGGGACAATCTATTCAGCATTCACAAAGTCCCCACTGCAGACAGTAAACTGGAGTGAGATGTTGTAGAGAAGCCAAAACAATCATTAAGTAATTTTCCGCCCTCAAATGGCCCAATAATAGTAAGAGAGAGAAACATCTATTCACCAAGCCACTATACAGACAGGTCTAATTATGATAAGCAATAAAATAGGGACAGCGACAAGGCTCCCTGAGACAGAATCATCCTGACTGGAGCAAGGAAAAGTGAATTCACAATGAAGTCTAAACCTTGAAACAAAAACAAAGTTCATTGGCATTTGAGTATATATCAATATATATAACATCAGAGATGCAGTGATACCAGCAAATAGATCCAGCCCTCCCTGTTCTCAGCAGTAGGAATGGGGTGTTATTCTTAAAGTTGGTGAAAGGGGAATTTTAGTATGGTAACAGGTAGGGTAAGCAAGAATATAAAGAAAACATATTTCCTAACCAAGTGCTTGGATTCTCTTGAAATTATATGTTGTTGAACAAGAACTTATCATCTGTTGGCATCATTATATCTGTGAGAGTAGGGCTGAAATTTTTCTGTAGGTTTCATGACTTTGAGAATGCCTTAATTATATCATTTACATCTCATTCTCTAAAATTCCATGCATAGTGGAATGTGCATTGGAAACAGAAAAGCTAAGATACATAGTCTCTGCCTCAAGAAACCTAGGATCTTCTCAGGAGGTCCATAAACATCCGGTAGTGGGTGCATACATGCCAAGAAGAGGGATCACATAATGAGCACCATGAACAAAGAGAGCACACAAAATCCAAGAGACTCCCCTCCTCAACACACACACACACACACACACACACACACACACACGAATAGCTTTATGAAGAAGGGAAGTCTTAAAACATTGCTCACAAGAAGTGGGGATTTGATTAGGAAATCAGCTGAGGGTGACTTCTGTCTCCTTTATAGCTGTCTGCGACCCCTGACTGACAGCAACCATGTAGGGTACATTATTGGGAGCATGATGGTCCTTGTGCATACAGATATCCAGGGAACCCAGGAATATTGAGCACCCAGGATTGTTTTTTCAAAGGGAAGGACATATAACCTTTTTTTTTTTTTTACTATAAAGCTTGGAAGTGATTTATAGCTGGGTGGTCTGCATTATCTGTTGTGCCAGGCTATATCAAATTTCTACAACCAGGACCAGAGATGGCTAGCATATAAATAACCCTTATTAGCCAGCCCTCCCCCAAGCTTTCACCAACAGGAGCCGAAGTGGCTTATAGCCCAATGACCTCTACACTATCCATATAAGCCAGACCCTTCCTTAGGCCCTTAAACTAGTACAGGTAGCCTATCTCTGGAACCCATCTTTTTGGACATGAACCCTGAGTCAAGTTTCTGTGTAATTATGCTTCCTTGTGCACCAGGGATTGTATCATATCAGGAAAAATTTTCCAAATTATACTGTATTGAAATTGTGAGATTTGTGAATAAACCACTTGAGATCAGACTCCCTGAAGTCTTGATCTAGGTTGGCGAAGTCAATCTGAACTGAGTTTTCATTCTCGTCTCTTCACTGTTCCCTTCCCTGCATGGACACCTGCAGAGTCCTCCTCAGTCCATGAGCCTTCTTAGGTTTCTAGATCACTGGAAAATACAGTCATCCCTTACCACCCTTAAGACACCCAAGGACAACTCCCTCCTCACATGTCTAACTTGGATAACCAAATCTGTAGATGTTTAAATCCCTTATATTAAATAGTACAATATTTGCATGGAACTAACACATCTCCTTCCACATACTTCGGGTCATCTATGCATTACTCATTCTATAAGGTAAACACTGTATAAATACCTGCACTCTGTTGTTTAGGATATTGTGTATTCCTTTCAGACGCAGTCATATCTTCTGAGTGTTTTGGATCTGTTAATGGTTGAAAACTCAGATGCAGAATGCACAGAAAGCTGCTGGCAGTATTACATCATTGCATCAATTATCCACTAACTAAAGACCCAGGCCATGCAGCAGAGCAATTAGTAAAGGCTGCTTCTCAAGGCTTTTGTAATACATTAACTCACAAACATTTTATTACTTCTGTCAACCCTCCGAGTTTTATGTGGTCATCAATTGCAACTCTGTAAGAAAGCCCACAATGGATGCCATAGCGTAATGATGAAAAACACATTACCTTATTCCCAGTGCTTATTATTAGTGACAATACTCTGCTCAGTGATTCATCTTTTTTGTCCCTGAACACTCATAGTGACGATTATCTCATCGTGGCAGGCATTGTTGATGGGCATGGTATTCTATGGAGTGCAATGGTCCTCTGGTTATTATAATGTGGCACGTATATAAAACTCTCCATGGTTCATACAATGTTATTCTTGCTCTGAAAATGACTTCTTAGGAAACAGGAATGAAATTTTAATATCAGAAATGCTTTTGGTTAAGCACAATGACTCATTCACAGCACAGTGGCCATACACAGTCATCTCGCATAGCTAGTTGGGAAAATGTGAAATTACCTACATTATTTTTTAAAGTCGATTTAAGAGCACCAGCCAAAAAAAAAGTGAGACAGATTTTTGTGAATGTTTTCCAAGCTTTATCCAGTTATAAAGATAGTCTTCCTGGGACTGCATACTCAACATTATACTCTTTTCCCTTCACTGCCTATACGGCCTGACTCTCGGTAGTACTTCTGGGTATGTTCTGTGTCCTTATTCCTTCCATCCGTATTCTCTTCTAACTTCCTAAATTACTGTCATTACCAACATCTCTCGAGGTCTTTGAAATAAGGTAGGTGTTTTTGTTTTTTAAATAATTTTAAAAGAGTCCTGAAAGTCTTCCCTTCTTTGTATAGAGTACTATGTGCTGTACATGTCCATCAGGGAAGACCAAATTCTGCCTTTAGGGAGCACGTACCTTGAGGACAGCTCCGATGAGCCACTGAATCTCAAGAACTACCACAGCAGCTTCCTTTTGAGCCCTTGAACATAATTCATGACTTAGTCCTGACTTTAATTTCTAAACTATAAGTCAATTTTAAAATACTTAATAGAAACGAAAGATCATGACTTTAAGGGATGAAATGGGCATGGTCCTACTTTATCTGCTCCTGGCTGGACTATGAAAAACCTCACTACATCAAAAGCTTGACAGCAATCTTGGCCACCCTGTCTAAGGAATCGATGTCTCATAACTTGTAATTGGATAGGAAGCATCAAAACCCCTTTCCACACTAAAAACCTAACGTTTGAGGAGTGTGGAGAAACGTGGGAACAAGATACCATTTATCTGAATTGTGGAAGTGTTGTTACTTAATCTGTGCTGTGCTAGGAGGTAGAGGGACTGCCTGACTGAAAACTAATCTTCTGCTATGCATATTTTACATTTCTCGAGAAATGTAACTGAGAGCTGTTTCTTGCCAGAACACAGTGGTACAGGTCTGTAAGCCCAGAACTCAGTAGGCCTTGGCACGGGGTTATAAGTTCAAAGCCAAAGCCAGTCTAAGCTATAAAGTAGGAACCTTCAAAAAATAGTGAAGTAAAAGCCAACATATTTCTTTAATAACAAACATAAAATAATAATAAACAATTTAAATGAAATTTGGAAGATTTAGAATCCTGTGGTTGCCATATTATTTGTGTGAGAATCTTTGGGAGAGAAAAAAAAAAGACTTCAGGAAGAGATTAAAAATAGTTGAAGACCATGAGACTGAACAGTGACTCTGAGGAGCCAGGTGAGTTCACAGAGAAGAAGTCAAGACACTAGATTGAAAAGGTTCAAAGGGCTGCAGGGAAGGGCTTGGAAGATGCTCAGAGGCCGCTTTGGACAGGAAGAAGCGCCTACCTGAGTTCTGATATTAAGGAATCCTCAACAAGAGAGCCACTGTGTCATGACACAACTCAATTCCCAGTGCTCAGTCTCTGATCTGAGTCATGAAATCTGTAAAGGAATTGGGAAAGGGGGGAGGTATTTAACCTCATCTGGGCCCTAGTGAGTATTTCTATGAGGAAAATGGAAACCAAGATCACTGACTGCTCCAAGATCATCTGAAGGGTAGCAGTCAATTCCAAGTGAATAAGTATAGCATCCAGTATTCTCACTCAGCCTGGATGCTTCAGACCCTCCCTCATGTTCCTTGACCAAGGACCCCTAGAAACATCTTTGATCCCCAAACCCTATTAGACAGGATTTACTAGCCATTGGTTTGGTGGCATTTAAGCACATCTTCAAACAATGTTTTCTTAAAGTATTTTAGAATAAATTGATACAGCCACAGGGGTTTCAACCAGCTAATATCTTTGAGTAAATATCATGTAACTTTGTGGATAAATCCAGGAACTTTCTGCATTTTGTGTAAGCAACAGGAAGCTGAAGGAAGAAGAAGAAATTTAAAGTGGAAAGACAGAAAATCAGCAAGGCAGCATCAGAACACGTCAGCTCTAAAAGGTCCAGTGTTCCAAAGCCTGTAAACACTAGCTCGCTTCCCTCCCCTTGGCAAGATGGTACATTGCCTCATATTTACTGCACCAAGCTGGAAAAACCCAGGGCAGAGAGAGAGAGAGAGAGAGAGAGAGAGAGAGAGAGAGAGAGAGAGAGAGAGAGAGAGAGAGCAAGGGCAAGAGAGCGAGAGAGTGAGCCAGAAGGGCTTCAGAGCCCACATTTCCTATCAAATTCAGAACAAATTGATACCCAGACATAATTTTTACTGGATCTCTTCAGAGAGCTAGGAGGCTGGAATTTCATTTTCCAAATTACCTTGAACTCACCCAGGAGATGTTGCAATGAACTTCTGAACCCCAGGGACACCAAGTGTCCTCAGTTCCATTCCAGAAGTCTTTCCTAAGTCTAAGAAAAACTCTGAACTGTGACAGGTTTGTCTATCTGTTGTCTGTCTGTCTGTTGCCTGTCTATCTGTTTTTTCAGCTCCATATCACCCTTGGCTGAGATTCTGGACAATATTGAGCTAAAATGAAAAAGAAATAGCCACATCCAGACTGTCAGGTTTTCATAAACTAAGAAATGTTAAAGTCTGCAATTGCTAACAGCACTGCACCCCAAAGCTATACAGTTGGAAATATTTGTGCTCCCCAAGGTAAATGTCCCTGTCCTCCAGATGCCTGTATCATTCTCAACGGAGTTCCTGGTGTCAGTAGCTGAGCCCAGATTTTCATATTAAAGTCCCTGTTCAGTCCTTCTACGGCTGCCTTTGTTAAATGTTATGATCCTGGGGTAAGCAGGGTCCTTTAGAAGAACAGATCCAGTGAAATGCATATATATTTTAAAAGGAAATTGACTAGATTTGCTTATACAGTAGAGGCTGGGCAACCCAATGATAGCTGTATGTAACCTGGAAGGGGACAGAACGTGGTAGCTGCTCAGCCCCAGAAGCTGGAAGCCTGGTGGGTCCCAATCTGGTACTGAATGTCTGGGATCTCCTCAGAGAACAGCTGATTTTTGAGGTCATAGTGGAATGCCCAGGAGGCTGGACCCTCATGTCAGCAGAGGATCCTGTAGCAATTGATATACTCAGTGTGAAGCAAGGCAGGCACATGAATCTCACCTGTGTCTGGCTTTCTTTATAACTAGGCCCATAGGAAGGTAAGGGCAGGTCATACACTCCTGCCAATCCTCTCTGGGAAAGCCATCACAGACACACCTAAAAATACATTTCGTTGGTGATTCTAAACCACGTCATGTTGACATGAGGACCAATCATCACAGATTCTCAACCTTGTTTTAAATTTGATAAAAATGATTACTGTTTTAACTGGGGTGGGGGAGTGTGATGAACATTTTGAAACTCCCTAGTATTTCAGGAAGTTTCTGGGCTTTCTGAAACATATGCAAAGACTCTTGCTGATCCAGGAACATTTAGTTTCTAGTTCCTATACAACTGCATACTTTTGGACATGCATACACCATCAGATTTTCCACAATTAAGCCTTGAAAATAAGCAGTTACAGTAGGCCCGTCCATTTACTTTGATAGAAATCTTGGTCTGAGATGTGTGAATCCTAGAAAAATATATGGAAACAGTCCAAAGTAACAGAAACTAGACTTTAAGCATGGCATATGATGTCACAATGATTGAGTGACACAGGACTGGGGAAGGCAGCTTGTGTGTGTCAAATATTTGAGAATGTTTCAATAAAGCCTACAGTTAGCTCCCTAGCAGACTTTCAATATATTTACCATAATTGAAATTTTCAAGAACTTTAAATGTTTGTCATGTTTTATGCATGAAAAGTCTATATTTCAGAGGTTTGCTGAGGCCCTTGAAGCCCAGGCACTGGCCCCCTAGTCCCTCATTAATTTTGGTGGTTAGTTTTAATGTCAACCTGACACAGTCTAGAATCACCTAGAGAGACAGTTTTAATGAGGGATTGTCTATATCAGTTCAGCCCATGAACATGTTATTTGAGGGATATCTTGATTGCATTAATTGATGTGGGAAGACCCCCCCCATTATGGGCAGAACCATTCCCTAGGAAGGGGATTCTGGGCTGTGTAGGAGTAGAGAAAGTGAGCTGAGCACTAGCATTTCATGAATTAATTCATCCTTCCCTCTGTAACTACAGTTATGATGTAACCAGTTATCGCAAGTTCCTGCCTCTTTGAAATCCCTACAATGACAGTCTGTAATCTGAAATTGTGAGCTAAATAAACCCTTCCTCACTTAGGTTGTTTTCACTGGGGTATTTTACCAATACAACAGGAAGATTATCAAGATAGGTAGATCATCAGCAAAGCCAAAACTTTCTGAAAAATATCACTTAGTTCTTTTATGAACAGTGTGAATGAATCAGTGGCCTGAGGCTTCTTTTACTTTACCTGGATAGAAATTATAAGTAGACAACATCTTGTCTCTCTCAGTGTATGGCAGCAGGAGGAAGTTGCAACAGACAGACAGAAGTAGTTGCAACTGGCACTCGCTAATTCTGTAGCCCCATGAAGCCCCTGGATATTGGAATCCTTGGCCTTTGGCAGCGGCCAGTTATATTATATATATTATATCATAGCTCTCCGCCTGGGGCCCACGATCCTTAGCCCATAAGACTTGGCACATATCGAGGAAAATTTTAGTGACTAGTGCTTACAGGTTCTCTTCTTTGGAACCCTGAAATCTTTTATCCTTTAATCTTGCCTATATGCTGTCTCTTCCTCTCTCTTCCTCTTTCTCTTTCTCCTCCTCTCCCTCCCCCTCCTTCTACTGCCAGGATGATTCAGAGTTCTTTCCTCTGTTGGGGACTGTCCACAGGAACCACAGTGTGAGCCTGGTCACCCAAGCTTTCTCAGGAACTGGATATAGCAGGCTACTGAGGAACTGGGTACTATGCGTGGTAGGAACACTCATGCCAAGGCTCTCACTGCCACCAGCCGAATCATCAGGTGAGTCCACTGTCACTTCCTCAACTGTCAAGCAGCAGCTGAGCTGCCATCACAGTCCCCTCCATGACTGTGCACAGAAGCTGGGATGCAAGCGGGGCTGTTTGACAGTCAGATGTTGGAGACCGGACGTCAGGCAGAGCTATGGAACCACCACACTACCCCTCCTTTAGCTGTCGGTTGCTGCCAGCACCTCAACCTGCACCACTCTGTGCCTGGTGCCCTTTCCAAGTTCCAGGTCAGTCTGCACTAGAGAAAGTAGGCAAGAAAAGACCAATCAAGAGAAGCCTTTATTGTCTTGGGGGGCGGGGAGCACCTGTCACAATACACATGAGGAGGTCAGAGGACAACTGTAGATGTCAGTCCTCACTTTCCACCTTGTTGGAAACAGGTTCTCTCTTGGTGTTCACAACTGCATATATTAAGCTAGCTGGCCCACAGACATCCATGGATTCTCCTGCCTCTTATTACTGCTAGAGAAAGAGTGGAATTGGACACCTTACGCTCTTAGGTCCAAATTTTGTATGGGCTATAGGAGTCTAACCTCTGGTGATCAGGCTTGAGGACCAAGCCCTTCATGCACTGAGCCATCTCCCCAGCCCAAAGTTTATCTTTTGTGTCAGTCGCTGCTTTGTCTCCTAGCAAGACTCAACAGCGGTTCTGCTGCTAGACCATCAGTGGACGTGCTTCTCTGCCAGCCAAGACAGAAATGACTTCAGGGTCAGCTAGAGTTTGTTAACTCTTGAGGCTGCAGAAACTATCCTGCACCTGTTTCCAACAGCCTTGACTGGGGCTGTTCCTTTAAGATCAGAGCAACCAGCGGCAACCTTCAAGTAGTTGTCCCAAAATGTCAGTAGACTGTTCAAGATGTCTTGTGCTGGCACAAAAGCAGTCAAGCTGGCTTACAGTTCTTTTGCTCAAGGCTGTCAGGGCAGCAAGGGAAAATCCAGCAGCTTCTAATTATGGAATCAAATTGTCCCATTCCCAACATCTCTGCTTATGTACAGAAAAATGAACATCAGAAAGAATACTTTTGATATAAATTTAAAGAACTCACCATTCACAGTAAGAACAATTTTAACAAACTTTAACAGTGCTGGAACAGTACTTACTACATGCCCAGTCCTGAAGGAAAGTGGTTACTCCTTACCTATCTCATGGGTATAGTATATTATACAACCAATGCAGATAAGGTCTAAATAGAAACTGTTTTATTCAGCATAAAGTCTTATTAGGGAAAACCACACTGTCTAAGCCTAGTAACAGAATGTTGACAGTAACTTTTCTTTATATTAGTTTATACAGTGATGTCAATAGCATGGTGTCTTAAAACACCAAAAGCAAGTGCATAAAAACAATAGGAAAGGACTAAAACATATGAAAGATAGGCAATAAAGGACAATATTAAACACAGATTCATAGAGATTTCTTTAACATAGAAAGTCTAATATCTTAAAACCAAGAACCCATGAAATGCCTAAGGATCACAATAATTGGGTCCTCCCAAAACAATTTCAACAGCACCACAATACTCTGATGGGTTTTATGGAGAGTTCCTTCAATGTGTAGTTTAAGGTGAAGCTTAGAATTAAAGGAAAGCTGACCGCCTGATTTCTGTCTGTATGTTGCTACCAAATTTCATATCTTTCTAATGGAGACCATCTGCTTTCTTCATTTAGATAGGAGGTCTTTGGAGACATGGCAGAATTTACTCTGTTTAATTTTCGCACATTCCTTTTTCTCTCTGCACAGCATGCTTTCCAAGCATGCCTTAGAGCACCATGTCCTCTGGAATACTTCTAAACTGGATGGCTGCTGAGATTCTTAGAGATATACTTTGACATTCAAGTTATGATAAAATCTTTGAGTACAGATTTGAGTGGAGTGCATTAATACAGTAAATATTTATTTACTCCAGTGACTAGAAAGAAAAACTAAAATTCCCTAATGTTTTCTATTATGTTCTAATATGCACAGGCTAGTACATGGGTATCCTGAATTGGACCATATATTTACTTACCTTTTCCAGCAATGTTTATTATACCTTCCTAGATCAATTTGTGTATTTTTGTTTATGTGCGTTTGTTTATTAGTGCACATGTGTGTGCAGGGGCATATGCCAGTATGTGTGTGTGTGTGTGTGCAGGCATGTGTGTGTATGTGGTATATATGTACCACATGTGTACCTTGTGGCCAAGAAGCTGGAACAGGGCATCAGATCCCCTGGAAATGGAATTGAAGATTGTTGTGGGATGCCATGTGGGTGATGGGAATTGAGCTGGGGTCCTTTGGGAGAGCAGCCAGTGCTCCCAACCACTGAGCCACTGTGATGATATTTTGTTTGTACTCTTTGCAAATAAAGTTTACCTGAAGATCACAGGACAGAGTCAGCCACAGAGTTAGCCATAGAGGTCAGGCAGTGGTGGCACATACCTTTAATCCTAGCACTAACTCGGGAGGCAGAGGCAGATGTAGCAGGAATCTTAAAAGTTCTTATTAATAAAATCAAACCTGAGGCCAGTTATTGGGGTGAACGCTGGAAGATCAGAGAAGCAGAACAAGCCACAGCTACCTCATCTCGCCAGTTCCTCAGCTGATCCTGTTTCCTCAGACTGGAAGTTTCTGAGTCTTCATCCAGAATGGGTCTCAGCTGAACTGTAGCTCAAAAGCCTAAAAGCTTAACTAGCCAAATGCTTAACCAGTCAAATGCTTAACCAGCCAAATGCTTCTAGTTTCTGGTCTCCACGCCTTATATATCTTTCTGTTTTTGCCATCACTCCCTGGGATTAAAGGCTCACTTCTTGGGATTAAAGACATGTGTCACCATGCCTGGCTGTTTCCAATGTGGCCTTGAACTGACAGAGATCCAGAGGGATTTCTACCTCTGGAATGCTGGGATTAAAAGTGTGGGTGCCACCATTTTCTAGCCTTTGTATCTAGTGGCTGTTCTGTCTCTGACCCCAGATAATTTTGTTAGAGTGCACAATATTTTGGGGAACACAATACCACCACAGGCAGAGGCAGAGATCCATCTGTATTTCTGTGAGTTCAAGGCCACACTGGGCTACATGAGATTAATTCAGCCTAAAAGAGAAACAGAGCCAGGCAGTCGTGGCACACACCTTTAATTCTAGCACTTGGGATCAACCATTTGATTCCAGCACTAGGAAGATTGAAACGGGAAGTGATATGGCTGGGCAGAGAAAGGAGCATAAAGGAACTCTGGTTCTTTTAGGCTGAGGAGTTGGTGAGGTAAGAGGTGGTGGCTGTGGCTTGCTCTGCTTCTCTGGTCTTTCATCTTTCACCCTGATATCTGGCTCTGGGTTTTTATTATAAGACCATTTAGGATTCATGCAACAAGCCACCCTTCTAGCCCCCAAACTTTACTTTTTATTCATTTTTGTCAAAACAGCTTGTATTATTGATGACAGCTCCACGTGTCCACACAAATCAAAGTTTAGGAGCTAGGGAAGCAAATTTAGAACAAAAGCAGTCTTACACTTGTTCAGTAGCTTTCTATAATTTGCACAACATAGGAAAAAAATGGAAAAACCTGTACTTTATGGTACACATTTGATCATATTAATATTACATTAACTATTTTTCCTCTCCCAAGTAATGCTAAATAGCTTTGGAAATAAAATAATGAGTTAGGTAATTTTAAATTTCAATTATCAATTATCTTGGTGACTAATTAACATGCTCTCTGACTATTTATGCTTGGGAGTTTGGCACTCAATGGAGATAAAATTATTTTTATCATTGTGATGTCTCTTTATGATAACAGGTGCAAGTGTTTAAATGCCTATCTCACTCACACAAAAGTATATCACCCAGCAAACAATGAATCACTAGAAATGGATCTAGATAGAGGAATTTAAACACAATCTCAAAATCTTCATCCTGACTTACAGATGGAAGAAGTAGGTGTATTTTCTGTGCCTGCTTATCTGTGGGATTTTGTTTTTTGTTTTTCAAGACAGGGTTTCTCTGTGTCATTTTGGTGCCTGTCCTGGATCTTACTCTATAGACCAGGCTGGCCTCAGCCTCTAACTCACAGAGATCCACTTGGTTCTGCCTCCTGAGTGCTGGGATTAAAGGCATGTGCTACTGCTGCCCGGCTTACCTGTGGGATTTAGGTTCAGGTTGGTTATTTTGATTTTTGACCCAAGTTAACTGTAGAAGCTGGTCTCATCAGAAGAATATGAATTTTAGCTAATCCAGGAAGGATTCTGTGTGGACTCCTCATTCCAGGTGCCAGATGTACTTTCTAATTGATTTCAAAGACAGGCATGGTTAAAACACTGTGCAATTGTTTAATTACAATATTTGTATCAGGGTGAGGAAGAAGGATCCATTGGTACAGTGCTTGTTGTACAAGCATGAGGACCTGATTACTGATTCCTAGCACCAACGTAAAGGGCCAAACATGGCAACACATGCTCATCATTCTGGCCCTGGGGAGGCAGAGACAAGAGGATCTTCAGAATGCTCTGTCTAGCCAGTCTTGCAGAATCAGTGAGCTCTGGGTTCAGTGACAGACCATGCAAAAACTAAGGCAGAAAGATAATACCTAACATAGATATCTACCCTCCATATGGATATGTATATGCATGTACAGATATACAGAGACATATACATATACATGAACACATAAACACACACACACATATATAAGAATATACATATTCTTATGAGTTCTTTTACCATATTTACCACAGAATGCTCACTACATATCAAGAGGATATAAGAAAACTTAGAAGCAAGATTGTGAAGCAAGATCCTAGATTGCATTTCCCTTTCTATGTTTCTTTTCCTCCTCTTCTGTCTTCTTATAGTTGACGCTTAGGCAAGCCAAGGGCAAGCCAGCAGGGTCTGCTGGTTTCAACCATCATAACCTGGCTAGATTTGAGGGAATGAGGCTCCAACTTTCTGGTCTCTCAGCACCAAACAAAACCTGTGTCCCCAACCTCTAAGGCAGTAGTTCTTCTAGGGTTTCAACAATCTGGGAAAAGAAAACCACATCACTTTGGCAGTTGACACCAGTATCTATAGGACTTATGGGATACTGCTTTTTAGTAGGTTAGAGTTTTAGCCTTGTGAGCTAGGGTACTGATGAGACAAGGAGACATTTATAGCAATTGTTATAAGCATGCTACTGTTGGTACATTGCAAAGCTCACTTTGAAGCCATTTGTCTCTCAATAAAGTCCTTTATTCTTGTCATCCCTACTCACATGGCAGCTTGGAATGTCCCTGCTCCCTTTCTTCTAGGAAGGATTCTTGCATGCTAATGGTAGTACATTTAAAAATAAGCCACCATACTTATTCTTATAATGATACCATGTCATCCCTCACATATCGCTGATGGCATTGCCTTTTGAAACAAGAAGGGAGAAATCCATGGGAATTCTAATTGTGCCTTTTTAATGAAATGACATTAGCATGGATCTTCTGTGTCCTTGCTGCCCCAAGTCTCAATCCTTCCCTTTTGTAGAATGAAGCAGCTTCGACTCTCACAGAATTCTCCTTGCTGCAAAGACATTTGCATGAAAGGAAAAGCAATATGAATGGAAACTCTGTCCTGGTTCCACTTCACCTGTGAGCCCCAAAACTCATACTCTGCACAATGCTGGGATAGTCTCAATGGAGTACTGTCTAACTAATACAAGTTTCAATTTGCATTCATTATATGCAAGTAAAGCATTTAGCTCAGACTTTTAATTTTTATATGAATACAAAGGCACAGACAAATTCAGTTTTATAAACTAAAGTTATTATATAATTCTTCTAGGAAGAGTCTCTATTAAACAATTCAAGCTATCTTAAAAATGATAGCTTGCATATATATATATATATATATATATATATATATATATATGTATGTATATATATATATATATATGGGTTTCAGTAAAAGCAGCTTTCTGATTCAGAAAACTATGAGAAAAATACAGTTGAGCTTCCATTAGCTGTAGCTATAAAATGGGAAAGAGGATGAGCAGGGACTTCCAATCTCTTGCCTCTCTTTCTCATGGCCTTTTCACCACTAATGATACATTTTCTTCTATTTCTCCATCTTGAATTGCACCCACTCCAGTCAAACATACCCTTTATATTACATTCCATCCTTACTTCATGCAGCATCTCAGCTTCTCAAGGTTCAAATTTTAAATTTGTAGGGAGAAAAGGGTGGTAAGTGCCAGCTGTCTTAACTTCCCCTCCAGATGATATTTTCTTTCCATGGTGATGGGGCTGATCATATAATACAAACACACCAGCTCAGTATCTCATAGAAACAGTGGGGACAAGACTAGTGGAAATAGGATCATACAGAAGAAGAAGCTGAACCCAGCGTAAGCCTGCTGGCAACTTCAGTCAGGCCACAGTGACCATCCACAGCTAGTGTTAAGTGGGTCCATGGTGCCCTATAATTGCCAGCCATTGGATTCTCAAGAAAAGATCCATGTCTATGGATCAGCTTTCTTCAGATGAAGGATTCTCAAAGAGGAATAGCAGCCAGGCTCCATCCCAAAGCTCTGCCAGCATCTGGGGAAAAGACATCTGCTCCTAAGGGCAACGGCCACCATTGCACCATACACAACCATTCCCTAAAGGATATCTGGCAGTATATGGAACCACCCACCACAGTTACCCTTGCACTGTGCACAACAATTACCTAAAAAATATATGGCAATGTATGACACCACCCACCACCACAAACATCCTTGCACTATGCACAATCATTTTCTAAAAGTTATCTAGCAGTGTAAGAACCACCTATCACAGCCACCCTTAATCCATGAACATCCATTTCTTCCTGTAGGTTCAGAAAGCAACTTCAGTAGGATCTCAGAAATCCTCTTTTCCTGGGAGAAACTCAAAAGAGGAAATGAGTAAGAAATGCCCTGCTTCCTGGAATGGGGATTAATCACAACACCATACCTGATGCTCCTTGTCACGCTCCTTCACCACCCAACCTATATTCTAATTGCCTCACAGGAAGCAATTCTTCTGGTATTGGTAATTTATCTGACAGTGTGATTTCAGATTCTCAGCTCTATGACCTTCTCTGATTTGGTTGCTGCCTTGGTGTATTTATAGTCACTGGAGAACAAAAGATTACCAAGATGTACACAAGTGAATCCCTCCAGTGGAAAAAGAAAAGTGTCCTGAATGGCTTTTCCATGAAGACTCAGTCATCTCTACAACATGAGAATTCTGTTTCTAAGCCTGTTTGTCTTTGGCTTAAAGGGTCCAAAGAGACCAGGAGGCAGCTAAGGTCTATAGTTAAGTCTTTGTCTGCGTTGTCTGATGGAAATACTCCTCCTTTGAGAACAAGGACCTGGAAACTTACAGTGATGGTAAACATACGTTTTCCCCATGGTCTATGGGAATGCTGGCTGACCTCTTTTTCCACATTCATGGTTCCTAACACCAGGTATTCTATCTATTGAGTGTACATCACCATTAAAAAAAATCTTACTTAAGATGCTTTGAATCTCCAAAGGATAAATCCCTTTCTTGGCAAAGCATTACTACTGAACTAGCATTTCATCTATGCTTTTAACAGGTTGGCTTTCTATTTTGTCGGTCCAGCAAGGTGCTTTAGTATTCTATTAGAACAGTGACTGCTATTGTCATGGACCCCTAACTATGCCTGGTTACTTAAGAAGTAAACCCATGTGTCTGATACAGTGAGATATTTGCTCAGATGTGAAATATTCTGAAGGTCCCAGAGAAGTGCTGGTCAAAGCCCAAGAGGCTAGGAAGTCAACTACCAGTACATTGAGTATGTGTCTGTTTCTACAAATGAATCACTGCTCCCTTCAAATATATGTCTTCCAGAAAGGTGGTGCTGTGTTGGTGGCTCAGTACAGGTCTTTGCTTCTGGTTTGAACAGTCATGTTAACTCAATCATCTTTCTTCCTATGGGCTGTTCTGTCCATGTCTATCCCTCCAATGATAGCCACTTACTTCATGTATCTATGCAACAGTGCTGTAGTAAATGGAGAGAGGGAGCTGGCAAGATTCAACTCTGACTTATCAGTGTCTCCTTTGAGAGTCCATCTACATGATTCTCCTTCTATCTCTCTTTGTGTCCAGTCTTCTAATCTTCCTCCTCAAGATTCTAGACATGCCATCCAAGCCATTCACCTCTGGGCGTGTGTTTTACCCTTGCACCACAATATTGAAAACCAGATACAGGTGTGCTCTACTTTGAGGGCACAAATGTCCCTGGAAAATGGACCGAGGGTTCTTCTTTTACAACCAGAGCAAAGGTTCACCATGGTAGCTGGAAGATAAGTGTCGGGACAGCAGTAGGGAAGGAATTTGGATGTCTCCCTATATTTATTTCTGCTTGAGTGTGCCTTGGTTCAGACTATGATGGCTCTCATGGGAACATCCTCTATCTTATGAAAAGTTGTCTCAAAAAACATAGGTTGGAATTTCCCAAATGGGAAATGGGAGTTATTGATCTTAGCAGTCTTGTCTATGTCATATTTGACATAGGCTATTGCATGGCCTTCTGGCTCCCTAATGGACTACAGTCTTATGATAACATTTTTAGAACTACACATTACACCCTCTCTCACAAGCTCATTTTCTGGACCTTTCCACTCCTTCTTTATTTACTTAAAACATCAGTTCTGGAATTCCTACTTCATCTTTCCATATTTATTAAAGCAATCTTAGCATTTCCCAGGTGCTCATAGGGTGTTAAGTTTCACATCTCAGAGGAGCATTCTCATAATAAAATTTTCTTTTGTCTAAACTTATATTCTGTCCCTTTCTGTTCCATCATCTTCAGAGGACAATCACATTTACTCTGCTAACTCTGAACAATAGATGTTGTCTCTGTCTCACATTTCAGTCACGTCACTTTCCCTTGCCTCACTAGGAGACCCTGAAAATCCTTAGCCCTGCAGCCACAAAGGTAAGAGTCAATGCATGTTGTTCCTCTGCAAAAGAGAGGGCTTCCACACAGGGAGGAGCACCAGCATGCACAGCTTCAAGCTCAAAGGAATCGAAAGCTTCAGTGAATACAGGCCCCTTTCTAGTCCAACCAGGGCTTTTGAGTTGGCAAAGCAGAAGGCCTCTGAAGCTCACTTCTTCCAGGAGAAGGCCATGACTGATTTCTGCTTTCGCTGGCCATCCACTAAAGGAAATAAAAGCCTCATTACATGATACCACTGAAGCCCTCTGGCTTTCCCAATTGGCTTTGTTGTCAATTAGTCATTTAGTCTTACTTTTTTCCCTAGAGTACAATCTTATTAATTCTTACTCATCTCCATTGCACTTTTAGTTCAACTGACACTTGGCACTGATGATACAATTCAAGTTCATAAGTATACCACCCTAGGACATTGCCAGTGAGCATTTAAATAACTACATTGGTTAGTGCCAAGGGCTATTTTGTCCCACAATTCAACAGTTCCAACTAATCATGAGTTGATTCAGCTCCATGGTATCATATCACCGTCTGCTTTCCTGGACCTGGTACCCAATTCTGAAGTCTGGATCGTTTGCAAAGAAGACTTTGAAACAGAGATGAGTGTACAGGTTGTGAGCTTGGAAGGAATCTTGAGATCAGTCTTGCACAAAGAAACAAAAGGGAAGCGTATGGCATAGGGGAACTTCAACTCTGATCCAGTCTCCAAGATGGATTCAGCTGATGACACTGGTGAGCTCCAGAGTGGGGTCTCAAGTTGAGGGGACAATAACCATTATGGACAGTCCCTAAGAAATTCACCCTCGGCAAAGTGGAACTACAAGAAGACTTTGAGCATTGAAAATAATACTTAGTTCTAAGGAAGGAATCTGGGAAGTATTACATAACACACATAGTATACTCTATAAACTCTAAGGATTAATATCACTGTTATTAAAATAGCGTGGCTAAAGAATAGTACATTTTGACAAATTTTGGTTTCCTTGCTAAAACCCTTTAAAACTCACAACTGATCAAATTTCAAAGAATAAGTGACTGTGTTACGTTATAAACAAGATATGTATATTGACCCCACTAAAGCTCAGGAAGCATGGAAGGCAGGGCAGAAAGAATGTAAGTGACCGAGGATTGGGAGGAGCATGGCAAATCAATGCCTTCTGGACATGACTTGTTGCGGTGCACCAAAGAATTCACTGAAGCTGTGGTGACATGCGCAAGGCCTGGCCTGTGCAAGATTGGGCCTCTTAACATTTTATCATGAGTGGCCAGCCCTGGGGAACTCTCAGCAGTTAATGGGTGCTGAGGAAGAGGGCGTCACTGTCTTTGGCAGTGTAGCCACTGATATGTTGCCCACTTTCCAGTAAATATCTCCCTACTTATGCTCATGAGAGAAACTATGATTAAAATCACTGGACACACAAACACACATGGGGTGGTGTAAAAGTGAGTTACTAGAGAGAAGGGTTTTATTGGGAATGGAAGGGGATGTTAGAGAGTAACAGATGATGAAAGATGACCCCAAATTCATGATTGCCATGTACAAAATTGTCAAAGAATTTAAGTAGTAACCTTGTATGGTTGTGTTATTATTAGTACTAATTTACAAATGTAGAACTTGAAGCTCCAAGGACTTTCATTATTCTTATTAAGGATCATTCACTTGATGTTTGATATTTACACATTGGATATCCATATAGCTATCAAATGGTGAAAGACGTCATGTGACTTTGAGATTGTTTTCCACTGAACCCTTGAGGGGTTTTATGTGCTAAGGACCTAAGTGCTTCGGTAGTAAACCCCTAACATCAAACTTCTCCTCTGAACTGTGAGTGAGAAATTCCATGCTCTTCATTACAATCCTCAGCTTTTTTTCACCAAGGAATAATTATGAGGGTTGACACTCAAGAAACGAGTCAATCACTGAATAAGAAAAGAGATTATTTTTTAAGTAGGAGTTCTTGACAGTTCTTATGAGCTGGAGAGAGGCGTCTCTTCAAACTCTGAAATAAATTTCTTTTCTGAGAGTTAGAGCAAAAATCAATGTATAAAGATTAGAAATGCATTGAACAAATTCATCTTGGTTAGAAAGACTTCTACATAGGCCCAGAAATTTTTAACTATAAAGAAATGAAAAGGTTCAGTCGTAGTTTAAGAGCTACAATGTGATCTATGAAAGGGCTTAGTTAGCCATGAAAAAAAAGAAGCAACAGCCTCAATAGGAACAGTGGCTTTTGTAGGCCAACCTATCAAAGTGTTCCCAGCCCAGGAAAAACTTAATCATGCCTACTAGGAAGGATATCTAAACAGTGAAATTGTATGTTTAAGTCATCCTGGCTGAAAATGATCAAACTTTTAAAAGAAGTAAACTCCAGGGGCTGGAGAGATACCTCAGTAGCTAAGAGCCCTAATGCCTCTCAAGAGGATCAAAGTTTGATTTCTGGAACCACATGGTGGCTCACAACCATCTGTAACTCTAATTCCACAGGATCCATTGCCTTCTTCTGGCTTCCACAGGTACCAGGCATACACATGGTACACAGACATACATGCAAGCAAAACATCCATACACATAAAATAAACAAAATAAAATCAATATAAAGTAAAAAATAAACTCTATGCAGTGATGATGCTGTTAAAATTCTACCAAAAGAGTTCCTTGTGTCCCTTTCCCACACAATTCCTGACAAAAGATTATCATGTCATCATGCCTTCTGGGCATGGCAAGCCAAACAGTTGGTAGAAACACCCCAACCACTGAATTTTTTATAGTTTCAATTTTTACACTCAGTTTGTGCTTGGCACCTACGTAGGATGAGCAATTACTATCATGAGGCCCATATGGTGGGAGGAGGCCATCGTTTTCCACAGACTGATAGATGGGCTGATTCCAGAAAACTTCTGTTTCTGGGAGAAATAATAAGCCAGAATCTGTGTCACCCTCTCCCAATGAATCCTTGGATTTCATTAACAATACCCCACCTCTATAAAGCCCATTGCAGGGATACAGTGAGTTCACCACTGCACTGTCTGAAGCATGGTGAGTCCACAGAAGAGCTTCTCCCCTCAGAAGGCCATCCTTTCACCATAGCTCAGACTGTGGTGAATTTTTCTTAATTTTACACCTGAGAAGTTCCTATCAGTGGTGAATGGTGAACTCAAAGAAAAACTTGTTTAAAAGACTAAGTAAATATAAGCACACATATTTTTAGAACGGATCACTACTAGAAGTCATTTAAATGAACTCTGGAATGCCTGTCCTTATCATGTGAGGTGTTCATCCAGAATACCAGAATAGTAAATAGCTCTCATAGAACTAGAAAGAGGAGAATTTTTTTGAGAAGAAAAGGAAGAGGAAGTGAGGAGGCAAAGAGCATGAAGGAAGTGGAGGAGAAAAGAGGTAAAAAATCAACAGTGAGGGCAGGGGCAGTAAAGTAAGGAAGGCAGGAAGACAAATTCTCTATCAGTAGGAAAAGTTAGACAATACAAACAAAACATCTCAATGAGTCAGAAAGTGCACCAAGAAGTCAGCCACAGAAAAATGCAGGCACCAACCACTTACTGGCTGGGAGCACTTTAGACCATTTATTTTAGTGTCATGACAACAGACACTACAATGTCTACAGCATCCTTTCTTGGTCTGCACATTCAGGCTGAGTACACCAGAGGCTGTGCCACTGAGGCAGCATCCCCATCTAACGAAGGTAAAAGAAGGTACCCACAGTCCTTCATGTCTTCATTGATGACTTAATAGCTCTTCTGAAGAATTCACCAGAACCCTACTTTCTGCTTCAGAATTCTTCACCAAGAATAACACAAGCCAATCAAAAAGGATCTGCTACATCCTGGTTTAGCATCTTGTGTATGATTGGGTTGCTTGGCTTATCATCGTGCAGGATGATTCATTAATAGCCTCTTTTTAAATTGCAAGACCTAAACTCTTTCCCTCTTAATTCTTACATAACTAAGCCCAACATAAACAGTAAAATGAAACCATAGAATTTCCCCACCAGAAACTTTCAAGTAACCTCCAGCTAGGGACTTTCCACTAAAATTAATCAAACAATTTCTGTCATACATGTACTACAATCTTGTAACAGTTCTTTTCCCCATTACTCCAAATTTTAAGCAGTGAAATCTAGTGTATCCCAATTCAGAAATTGTTAAAGGCTCAAGCACACCCTGTAAAAATTTAGTATGTCTGGGTTTGTCTTCTAAAATTTCTTGGACTTCTTTGGAAATAAACAAAGCCCACTGAAAGAAGAGACAGTGCGCGTTTACTCTGAGCTTCCTTCGGTAGGGCAGTTGGCCACCATCATGGTATTTGGCAGAGACTCCAAGACAAGGGAAAGAGTGAGGAAATCAGCTGTGGGAAGCTTCAGGTATCTGTTGGTTGAAATGGGAAGCTTTGGGCTGGACTGAATAGACAGAAGTGGTACATCACATGAGGTTGATTTGGGAAACATACTGTCTTTCTGGTTGATCTTAATTTGGAAGTAGATGCAAAAGATTAAAAATAAAAATTAAAAAGGAAACCGCTAGTCAGCGACAATGTTCTGACCGCTCTGGGCTAACCAGTCAGGGACAGTGCTTTGGTTTCTGACATTGCTCATCACTTCAAGGACTTCAAGTTGGAGATCTAGTCTCCCTTAATGGCTGGCCATTGCCTACCTATACATTGAATCTCTGGGAGCAAATTCTATCATAATTTTTTTCACTAGGCTCTGGCCTCAGACCCTGCAAAGAATGGAAACTAAACACCTGAGGAGAAAAAGCAAGAGAAAGTAGCCTATAACAGCGGTGAAGCATCATTGGGTATGATGAGCCAGTAATGGAAGGGTCCAACGGACTTACTGTGCCAAGAACTGTATGGTGGTGAGCTCCATTGGGCCTTTTGCAAAGGCTGGGTATTGTGAAAGGAATCCAAGTCTTCTTCAGGAAAGGGCTTATCATTTCTGCCAGAAATGGAAGCTTTCTGGAATCTGCCCATTATCGGTCTGTGAAAGGCCTCCTCCCGCCAGATGGCAAAGGAAGGGTCCAAAGGCCCTCCACAGTGTCTTCAGATGTACTTTTCATGATGGCATAACTTATCTGAAGCTCAGAAATATATAGGAGGCACATACCTTCCTGGCATGCCATGTAGTAGTCCAAACAGAGCTCAGCATCAGAGCAACACTACCTGGTAACCACAAGCGAATGAAAAAAAGAAAAAAAAAAAAAACAATCACAATGATTGTCAGAAAATATTGGGCAGAAGCCCTGATTTTTGAGGTGGTGCCCTAAGGGATCAACTATTCATGTGTGTTGTGAATTATACATACTCCTGAAAACAAAGAGATCCCCCAGAAACTAGTGACATTCAATGATGAACAGAGAAATCAGTTGCTTCTGGGTGACAAGTACACCCAGCTTCCACAAGCACTTGAGGTAGACAGGACACTAAAGAACTTTGTCTCTAGGTTCTTGGCTCTTGACCCGTGCTGGGACACATGCACACCACAGATAACGAGAGGATTCCAGTATGTCCCCAGATGATCTGAAAGGAAGAGTTCTCATTGCCCAAGTACTTGGAAATGAACCAGAGGAGGTTAGTATAGAAATAAATTGTATGTTAATTTCAAATTAGCATTTACACCAATTCCAGACTTCAAAGGGCATAGATGTGAAGAAGAGGTAGAGGTCTGTGAAGGGAAATTATTCATCCTAATTGAAAAAGGGCAGTCTAGAGGGATTCGCATTAGGGAGGCAGGCACTTGGGATAATCGTAATTTGCTCTCTGTTTTTAGCTGAGTTCTGGGAAGCAAAAAGCTATTTCCTTTGGTATAAAACTGAGAAGTTGGGTAGCACTGCCTGATAGCTGATTGTCATGGTCATCAAGAGGTTTTAGGGTAGAACTTAGAACCTCAAGAAAGTTTTAATACCTGGTGTTGAGAGATGTACAGAGATATAGACAGAAGTAGGGAAGACCAGAAAGCTTCTTTAGACATTGTCCTGCAATAAATCATGTCCTTCAATGTTCATTTCACCCAGGACTTTGTGAACCGTGGTGTTGTGAAAATGTCTTTGCAAACAAAGTTGACATGAAATACTAACTTTGAATGACTCTAGTCAAATGACTAGATTCCTTATAAGAAATGGGTTTGGACACAGCCCTGAAAAAGGTAGCCATGTAAAAGAAAAGGGAGTGATCAGAGGGATGTGGCCATAAGCAAAGAGTGTAAAGAATGCCAGGAACTTACAGACTCCATAAAGAGACAAGGGAAGGCTACTTTCCTGAGCTTTCTAAAACTGTGTGGCCTTACCGAATACTTCCTTTCACACTTCTCATCTTTAGAAAGGGAAAGGATAAATTTCTATTGTTTTAAACCAATCCATTTGTAGAGAGAAGACTTCTTCTAGATGCTTCTTGTTCAAAACACTAGAAAAAAAATGGTTCTGTTAAACAAAGCATGGAGGTGTCACTGTCAGAGTTATCTAATTGCATGAAGAACAGTTTAGGAAACTACTGAATGTGGACAGGTGCTCCCCTGAACCCACCGCCACATGCTTAGTCATCTCATGGCTGCAAAACTCCCATTGACTTAAAAAAATAACTTGGGGACACAGCAATACAAAGCAAATGTACTGGCTTCCTGAACAGCTCTGCAGAAAAGAGTGAGGTATCTCATCTACTTTTGTCCACACACATCCCCATTCCTTTCTCTTCAGTAATTAAGAAGGCCAAGGTGGCCAGCATGAAGCAGCCGGGAAGACTGGGGAGAGTTAACTACTGACAGGGTCCTCAGTGCTGACACTTGCTAGAAGCAAACCTCTGGCATCCTTACCTCCAAGGAACCTGACATCAGAGAAAGTCTGCGGGTGAATCTCCTGAACATCAGGAAAACCATTACGGTAATGCAAAGCACTTAAACATTCGTGAACAAAAAAAGAAGTGACTCCCCTTTGCGTAATTTCTTCTTCAATTACCAGTTTATCCCCTACGGATGGAAAGCGACTTTTCTTTTCTACAAAATAATTAAATTAGAGCAATCCCATCTGGTTTTAATCACGGAAATCAAAATTTTAATGTATAAACTCTGTTGTTGTCTGTTCATGAAGCCACTGCCTCATGTGACTCTCTGCATCTTTCTAAGTAGATCTCTTTCCAACATGGAGTAGGGTTGGGATATGGCAAGGAAACTTTCATGGCACCGAGAGGTTTTGTCCAAGACATAACAGTAAGAATCAATTTTGTTGCAGAAGGGGATTCAACATCAGAAATGCAGGGGCTCGCAAAGTGACATGTTAGTGAAATTTATTAGACAGCATTGGTTATATTGAGCATGTGGGATTCCTGCTAACCCCCTGAATAAGAATCTTCTTGCACTACTTTGAGGAACAAGGGTGAGAGAAAAGGCCTCCAGAAGCCTGAGCTAAGTGAAGACAAAGACCAAGTTCATGTCAAAGGATACAGTAAGAGTCTGAGAAATGGACTGAAATTAACCTTGTGTTTTGCATTTGTTTGATTTCCTTTTGGTTTATTTGGTGAGTGTTTAAAATATTGTAAGAATGAGTTACAAATTTCTCATGCTATTTTTTTAATAATTGATATTCACAGATTTCTTTTAGTAAAGTTAGTAACTGAAAAGTTATATCAATTAAAATTAAATAATGAGAAAGTAAAGTCAGGATGTTGTTTTGTGGCTGAGACAGAAAGAGGATAAGGGACAAAAATGGGCAGGAATCCAGAACACCCTCACCTGCCCCTGTGCACAAGGCTAAATTCACACCCTCTCCCTCAGGTCAGCTCCAACCCATATTTTGAGTGACTCAAGGTCAAGTGCAGAAGCCACATTTGAAGTCAAATCTCTCTGACTCCAAAGATAAGGCCTTTCCATTACCCCAGTACTTCCCAAGTACCAAGCCTTGGACATTGGCCAGTTCAAAATTAAGTTATAAGCTGTCAGAGGCAAAATGAAAAATGTAAGGACAATGTACAGAGCTTCTGGAGAGCCAAATGAATTCAATTTGAGGCATTGTTCTTATGGAACACTTCTAGAGTTAAAAAAATGTTCTTTCTATTGTGTTCTGGCGATGATGATATTAATGATTGTTTTGCTTTTGTTGCTTGCTGTGAGCCCCTGCTTGGTAGAATTTGAAGTTTAATAAACTTGTAACGTGATTGTTGTGGGTATTTTTTAAAATTCATGGGTGTTAAGACTCCACAAAGGGAAATTCTCATGAAATGTAGAGAGCCATAGGGCAAGGCAAGGGCAAATACACATCTCTTCTTTGTCTTTAATTTAGGCATATTTTTTGTTTTGTTTTGTTTTGGTGGTGAGTTGTTGTATGTGTGCTCTCAGTGTGTGGTGTATATCTGGAGGCCAGAGTGGGACAGATGTCTTCGTCTGTCACTCTCTACCTCATTGTCTTGAGACAGGGTCTCTCACTGAACAAGAAGCTTGCCATTTAGGCTACGACAGCTGACTGTTGAGCTCTTGAGATGCACATGTCTCTGCTCCCCAATTCTGGAGTAACGGGTATGCACAGCCATGTCTGCCCTTTTTATACGGGTGCTGGGGAATTCATATTCAGGTCTTTGCAGAAGTACTCATACTCACTGAGCCATCTGTGAGGCCCCAAAATTTGAATAATATTTCTCTCCTACCCTGACTTTTCTCAGTGATGGGGCTAGCTTGTTTGCTCGTTTCCTTGTTTGTCACTATCTCCCATGAGGCTGTGCTCTGTGAGGGGTAGGGATCCAAATGTTCTAAGTGAAGGTTGAGCTTCAGTCTGAAGAGGTTGGAGTCTTAAGTCTTGTCTCATATACACAAAAATTTTTAGTTTAAATTTTTTTTAAAACGAAAGTATTATTTTTGCACAACTCAGCACACACACACACACATGCAACATACTACATTTTCTTTATCTCATATGACTTTTCTTTATCTCACTCCTCTGTTGATGGACACAGGTTATTTCTGCATCTTGATTACTATAAAGAATGCTGCAATGAACATGGGAGCTTGGAAATGTCTTTAAGGAACTGATTTCCTCCCCTTTGGGCATGTACACAGAAATACCATAGTCAGATCAAATACTTATTGTAATACCAATCAATGTTTTAAGAACCCCCATACTGTTTCCACAACGGTTACACCAGTATGCATTCTCACCAGTAGTACACAAGGATTTCCTTTCTCAACATCCTTGTTAACACTTTACTTCTATATTTGTTTATTGATTGATTGTTGTTGTTATTAATAATGGTCATCCCAAAATGTCTGATTTCTCATTGTGGCTTCAATTTGTGTCCTTTCCTGATGATGGTGGTATTGAAGACAATTTTGTATTTTCCCCTTCCTTGGAGAATGTGTTCTCTAATCTTGTCATGGGGGCGGGCTGTGCTATTGAGTTGTAGGGGGTCCTCAGGCATTTTTTAATATTAATCAATAGTAATATTTCTGGGCTGAATCTGAGACCAAGCACTAAGCATTTGCTATGCATGTAGACTAATAAAAGCAAGCTATGCCTAATGAGTCTCTCTTTGCAGAAGAAGTAACGAAGTGCAGAATGAAAACAGATGTAAGACCAGGAAAGCTGCTTCTGGCTTCAGAGGAGACACTTTTTTAAATGATTTGGAAGTAAATAAGATTCACTTCATTTACGGAATCTGAGAACATAATGTTCTGTCACAAAGAAATCCTCCTAATACCGCTGTGATTTCCCTCACAATCCTGCCACAAGCAGCCTGCAGATTCCCTGAGCATCAGGGCGGGAGGGTGGTGTGCCTTCAGCATTCTGAATGGTGTTAGCTTTCCCTGGCTTGCCTTAATTTAACCATCAGTACATTTGCCACCCAACTGAAATTGTCCTTTCTATATCCCTTGTGAAAAGCAATTTGGAAAAACATTTTAAAAGACTCCGAGTGTTCACAGCCTTTGACCCAATTATCCTATTGCTGTGCTGGGAATTTATTTTAAAGAATTGTTCAGGAGATAGAAAAAGCTCAGTTTAACTAAAGGATATTTATGCTAGAAAAAATCCTTTACATCCAAAAGAAAGAGAATAACTAAATGAGTTATGATATAGCAAGTAGAAAAACTATTACAGAGCCATTAAAATAATTACAGAGACCACAGCAAAATAAAAAAAAATGACATGTTGTTAAGGGAGAAAAGTGGCATGTAAAATTATGTCTGCTTTATGATTTCAATATAGTAAACAACATCTATCAATGAACTAAAACTCAAAGAAAAACAAAAAGGATTTGATAAGTCAAAGCAGAATGATTTAGAGTGGCCTGACAAAGGTTCTATGCCACTGTTTAATGAGTGTTCATTTTCATGTTGTTGTTTATAAGCTTAAAATTCCATTAATGTCATTTTCCTCTTCCTATTGCTGCCTAAAATAGCTAGAGAACTGTATCAGTCATGGTCCAGCTGCAAAAGAGACACATTTGAGCTCAATGAGGTGCAGGATGAGCGTTAGGATGCATCAATGCAGGGTGAGCACAATGGTTGAAGGAGCAGAATCTGGCACAGTTTTCTCAATGGCTCCCAAGACCATGCTAGAGAATGGGGCCACCAAAAGTCCTATATCTCCCATGGCTATCAGGAAGCAGCTGACAAAAGTGGAAAGTTCTTTCACCAATTATCTCCAGGAAAACACTGTAGAATCTGCCTTGATCAGCTGGAGCTTCGTGCCCTCTTTTTCCTGCCATGTAACCCAGTTTAACTCCTGAACAAGTATATCCAACAAACATTACTTAAACCACAGGCTTAAGTAAAATGATTGACAGATTTGCATGTTATAGAAGTGCTCCAAACAGAGGATGAGTTAGAGCGTAAACAAGCCGGGGTTCATCTATCTACAAATAGCATTGCCACATAAAATACAGATAAACAAAGACCAGCCCTTAGTATAAGTATTTCCAAAATGTTGAAATAGTTACATTAAAGAAATACCCATTGTTGACATGAACTTGTTCTATAATTGTGCATCTTAATTTTTGTTTGCTAAATATGTCAAATCGACTGCCATGGAAAACAACAGACATTGAAGTAATTCCAATCATACAATGTATTAAAGATATTCATTCTCAAGTTTTGATTATCAGTATAGGGTGGCTTTAGATATTTAATGGAAATATTTTCTTTAGTTCTTTGAGAATTTTGTACAATGTGTTTTGATCATACTCTAACCTCCCCCAACTCATCCCAGATATATCCCTTTCCCTCCCCATCCAACTATGTGTCCTCATTTTTTTTGGACATCGATTAAGTTCAATTTGTGCTGCCTATAAATTCTTGGACATGTGGTTCTCCACTTGAGTATGGTCAACCAAGCAGGGGCTACCCTCTTAAAGAAGACTGAGACCCTCTGTCTCTAACCAGCTCACATTTGCCAAAAGTTCCTTGGCTAAGAGTGGACTTTGTGCCACCTCCCCTCGCCATGCTGGAACTTGGTCTTCCCTGAGCTTGCACAGGTCCTGTGTGTGCTGTTACAACCACCATGAGTCCTCTCTGCAATTGTCATGTTGTGTCCAGAAGACACTGTTTGCATATAGTTATCCACCATCTCTGACTCTTACGGTCTTCCTGCCCTCTCTCCTGCAGATACCTTAGTGCTGGGAGGAAGGGTGTGACATAGATGTTCCATTTAGAGTTGAGCATTCCCAACTCTCTTATTCTCTGTTACTTGATCAGTTGTGTGTCTCTGTATTAATCACCATCTACTGCAAATAGAAGCTCCTCTGGTAATGACTGATAGATTTATTAATCTATGGATATAATGATAAGTCATTAAAATTGGTTTAATACTATGTTTATTTGGCAAAATAATGGTGATAGGTTCTCCTATAGGACTTGTGATCTGTCTACTCACAGGCCCTTGGACAAACAATGGTGACTGGTATGGGTTTCATCTTGCAGAGCAGGGCTTAAATCCAATCAAAAAGTAGTAATTACCCTCATGATCTCTGTGCCATTATTACACTAGTGGGCATGTCTTTCCAAGCCAGTTATGATTAGAGCAGTTGGGGTTTATAGCTTGGTAAGACTGTTGATTACTTCTCTCTTTTGTTAGTGTGCATAATACCTTCCAGAACTATGAAAGCTAGCCAGTAGAAATGAAATTTCCGGGTCAGTGCCAGCTTGATTTATCCATGTTTTATAACTCAAGTATGTGTTTTATTCAGCAATGGAGTCTTACCATCAAATGATAGAGGGTAACCAAGAGCATTTGGCAATAGTTAGTGATGCTTAAGGGTTCTATGGGACCTCATTGGCCAACATCTCTAAAAGATGTGATCCATTTCTGAAACCTATGCTTTTTATTTGTTAGCCTGTGGTATCTGGTAGTGACACTGTTGCCACTTTATGGGGTAACTCTATTTTAAGTCCTTTTGTATATACATATATGTATATTTTAAGAAGCTTCTACAGTTGTAGTTAGGTTTCCATATGATTTTTTGGAAAGGTCCTAACTGCTTTTAATCCCTCCCCTTATTCTGCCCTCAACCTTGCCCTCCATCCAGTACCACTATTTAACCCTTCCTGCACCATTATTTTCCTTTTAGCATTTATATCACTGTGTTCTATATCCTCTCCCTTGAAAGCAGTTCCCATGCCCTCTTTCTAAGTTCCTGACCTGTATGGTATTCCAAATAAAACACACATTTCTGAATACTCAAAGCTAACATCTACAGATGAGAGAAAACATGTGATGTTTATCTTTCTGGGTCTGGGTTACCTAAACTGCCATTTCACTCATTTACCTGTAAAATTTCATAATTCCATTTTCCTAATGGATGAACAATATTTCATTGTTTGAAAGTACCATATTTTGTTATCCATTCATCAGTTGGTGGACATCTAGGCTGTTCCATGTCCTGGCTATTGTCTGTAAAGCATCAGTGAACATTAATGAGCAGGTATCTTTATAGTAGCATGTAGAATACTTATGTATGCCCAAAAGTGTTATAGCTAGATAGAATCTTTTCCTAGATTTTATAAGATTTCCCCCTAAAATAGGAAGCAGACTATAATGAACTATCAGAGGATGAGACAATTCCTTAGAGATAATACTTTTCTTTTCCTTTTCATTTAATAGCAAAGTAGTTGTTTGAGCAGATTCGGGATTAGATGCCCAGACACCCACATTCAACCTTCTTTTCTTAGTTGCCTCTGAAAAGATTTAAAGTCCTTCTAAAATTGTGACTTACATTTAAACTTGAGTTGCTACAACAGAAATGTGGGGTCTCTTTTAACCCCTTATGGTCATTGAGTGCCATAGAGAGGACATTCTGTCATTCAAGAATTATATTGGGAAAACCCCTGGACCAGGGGTGGCCTAGATTTCAGCTGTGGGGGTGATTAATTCACTCCATATTTCAGGCATGTGATAATGCTTCTGACTCATAGTTCTCTTGTCCCTGAAATGAGGTCATTAGTACTTTTCCTGTTTCCTTTACAAGCTTTGCCATAAGATCAAGTAAGTTCACATCTAGAGAAATCTCTAAAATGTGAGGTGTTATATAAGACATGTGGCACAGCCTGATCATTTAAAAACTCTAAAGCTTAAAATATTCAGGATTCCAACCATCATTTCTCTCTGAGGGGCTTGAATTTTTGTTTATCTAATTTATGAGAAGAAGAAATTTGTGTAGCAACAGGAGACTCAAAATAGAAATGTTTTAACCAAGAAAAAGATATGTATCACACCCAAGTAAATAAACTCCAAAGGCATGTGCTGCAAGGGAGTCAGTGGTCCTTAGAGACCCTGGTCCCCTGTGTTTTGTTTTTCTGTCATCCTTCACATAGTCTGTAGGTTGTACAAAATCGCTGATCTAACTCAGGAGGGGAAAGTTTTGAAGAAGCTACACAACTCCCTTTGAGTTGTCCATGCTTTCTGGAATGTTAGAACCATTCCCGGCTACATTTTATTACCATAATTTCATCAAAGGGTCACTCTTCATTACAGAAAATAGGGGAAATGGATGTCATCTTGAGTAGCTATGTCATTATCTGAAAATCAAAAGGTATATTGCTAAGTCAATGTTTTCTCTTCCATAGTAAGTAAACTCAGCTATACTCCCCTATGAACTGGACAATAATTAAATCAAAAATAGTATTTTATTTAAATGAAGATACAACTGAAGAAGCTAAATTGTACTTACTTTAATCATGTAATTAAATCATTGCCTGGGTAGGTAATAAACTCTATGTAGCAATAGCACAGTGTCAGCTACATTTCTGCTAATTTACAAATATTAAAGAATAAACAGCTAGAGTAAGAGGAAAGAATCATAGATGCTGTCTCTATTGAAATACAAATTCTAACAATGAAATTTTTCAGCATTTTTGGAACCAAACAGCTTTCCATATTATCTTCTGAATCACAGAGCAGGTAAACTGTATCAAACCATGATATGCAAGAAGATTTGCAAAGCACAAATCCTACATGTTCTTCAGACCTGTCCCTTAGAGCAGAAAATCACAGGTGAACTGGTGGAAGGAACTTTTCCAGTTTGCCAGTTTGGAAAACTCTCTGGATCACAAATTCTGAGCAGTGGTCTTGCCTAGGAGTGAGAGTAATTCCAGCCCACTACACCTTGATCATGCTCCTTCTTTTTTGGAAATCCTACAATTCCTTTTATCCTGACAATAATAAACTGTGGTACAGGTGTGACTCCAAGGTTCTGTAGTCAATAGACCTTCTGGTATCCATTGCCTTAATATAAGGTGATTCGTGGGGCTGAGGAAGACGGCTGTAGGGGAAGCAATGGACATGCAAACATAAAAACCTGAGTTTGATCCCCCAGAAAGCACATTAAAAGGACAGATGTGGTAGTGTGGGCCTGGAATCCCAGCATGGAGGGATCTGAGCAGGAGATCTATACAGATCACTGACCAATCAGCCTAGTACAGTTGGTAAGCTCCAGATTCAGTGATTTGTCTTAAAAAAAAAAAAAATAAGGTAGAGAGCGATAAAGAAAGACAACTGGCAGCAATCTCTGGCCTCCACAGACATGCACGCATGCACAGATATGCACATGAAACTGCACACATACGGGTGCACACATGAACACAAAACATGAAAATAAGAGACAATTTGCATAATTTCTGGACAATGTTTTCTAAAATCTCATGCTCAGGATTAGTGTTCCTGTTTGGACATGTCTTCACACTGTTCATTGAACAACTAAAATACTTTCAAAAACAAGGTAAACTACAAATACGGCAGATATCCAGGGCTTGACATGGTGGCATATATTTTTAATCTTAGCACTTGGGAGGCAGCGGCAAGTGGACTTGAATGCGTACAAGGCAAGCCTGGTCCCAGGCCAGTCAGAGCTACATAGTGAGACCCTGCCTTCAAACAAAATAAAAACCAAACCCAAATCTATCTTGGGGCTGAAGCAATGGCTTAATCATTAAGAATGGTTGTGGCCTTGCAGAGTACCAGATTTAGACTCCCGAGTCACTCAGTTGAACAGCTCATAATGGCCTGTATCTCCAGCTATAGTCTGCCTCTGTGGTTATCCACACACACTTGCTCACACACACACACATACTTACACATAAATAGAAGGAAAATAAACTGTTTAAATTTTTTCTAAATAAAGATAATCAGTATGAGAACTAGGGTGTTTTCTTTTTCTAGTACAGTGTGTGCTGTTTGTTATGTAAATCATCTCTGGGGTGTAGCTCCCAGGACTATATTTGTCTAAATTCTCTCTTTTGAAAGACATGAAATGAGCTGCAACACAAAAGTCTGCTCCAGAGGAGAAGCCTGTAAGAAGCAAGCGAAGTCCTGAGTGAATGTGTATTGTTAGACAAGTTACCAATACCTTAGACCCTTGGGAAATGGCAAGGCCTTCCCTGGGACTGTGTGTGGATATTGATATTGAGTGCAGAACTTGTCCACTGTAGCTTTTTGCCACTTCAGCTTACAGCCTGAAGAGGCTGTGTCTACCAAGATTAGTTAAGCCTGCCTCCTCATTCACCTGTTTATAATAACCTTGCCTCCTTGTCATCTGTATGCAATAACCCTGGCTCTATGCTCAACTGTACATAATAAATATACTGGGCTTCTGGGTCCTGAGCTGTGGTCTAGCAGAGAGCCTCGACCACCTGATGCAGAGTTTTTGTGTGTATGTCTATCAATTCTTCAGTGTCGGCCATCTGTTCCCTCACTGACATAGTTAGGTCCGTCTTTGGACCCATGCAAGTAAAGTAAAAGACAGAAGCTCATGAAAGGCAGCAGGTACCAATATGCCCAAGGAATATTTTTGTAACCACTAACCTAGTCAAGAAATATTAGTCTGTATAAATAAATTTTATCGTACTTAATTTACTGCAGTCTAGTGCATTTAATCTTTTCTATAAGCAATAGACATCAACCAGGCTTGGATTCAGAGTATATTAGTATGCATTATAATTTTGTATCTTAATATATGACTTCAGGCACCCATCTGAGTTTTAATTATCTCTTTTGTAAAGAAGAGACATTATATTACACTCATATTTGTATATCCAACCATATGGTTCTCTTTTACATAATTAGAAAACACTGCAAAATCCCCCTTTACATCTGTGCATTTTATTATAGATACTCATCTGCATATATGATGAACTGATGACATTCATACATCTCTTTATGAATATATACACATTATCATGTTTATTATGCTTTATGAGAAATTTAAACAAATTTTCCCAGGCGGTTTTGACTAGCCAGTGTGAACCGGATATGCTAATTCTGGAAATGAATTGTCAAGTAATTTCTTATTTGGTTTCAATACCAACAACAGAGATGGATTTTTATGAGCACTAAAAGAAAATAAATGAAAAAAACAGCCAGCACACAGGAGCTCAAGGATTATGCTGACCAATTATGAAATTTTAGTTCCTCAGCATACTCCAGTGATACAAATAACAAAATGGTCTGGTGTATAGCAAAGAAAATGGCTGTATCAGTGCATCACCCAAGTGCAGTGAGACCCAACAGAAGTTGGCAGTCTCCTCTCTTTAAGGAATAAGATGACGTGAATGAGTGGGTGAGATGCAAAGACAGCGGAGAGCATATTAGATAAAATTGTTCAAGTGGCTCCTGAATACTACCTGTCAGCATAAGGTAAGGCCAGGTAAAGCCAAGGAACTTGCTTTGTAATACTGTAGATTTCGAAACAAACGAACCCAACAAAGAAGTATTTCAGAAGAGAAAGAGGCTGGAGAGGTTACTAGGCAGTTAAGGAGGGCGCTTGCACCTTTTGCAGAAGTACTGAGTTCTGTTCCCAGCACTCATATCAAGCAGCTCACAAGCACAGTAACTCCAGATCCAGGGGATCCAACACCCTCTTCTGGCCTCTACAGGCACCTGCATACCTGTGGTCATACGTACAGACATACACACACAGATAAACAAAATCTATCTATTTTTAAAGAAGAGTTGGAGTTCACCATTCATCGCTGTTCTTTTTCCTCCTCACTCTTCTGAGATTACGTCCCTTCCAGGTTGTGCCAGCATTCGTGAATGTTAAAGATCGAAGACCACTCTGTTACATGTTTTCTGTCTCTGTGTTGAAGATTCGTTTATTTAAACAGAGAACAGAATTGGGGACACAAAAACCCATTGTCAAGTCATATCCTGGGAAAGTGTCCTGAACTCAAATTCATTTAAGCCCAGTAATGCGTATGCCTGACCCCCTCCCAGGTCCCAGAGCACAGACTTTGAAGAATTGGAATCAATGGACGGGGCCATCCAGCTGTGCACCTCTAAACCTCTCTGATATTGATTTCTGTGATTTTCAGATGCGCCGCCATAAGCAATAGGTTGAGCACAACGAATTCAAAAATTCTAAATTGAAGTTCCGTAATAGCTACCCTGCTCCCTTATTTCCTGTCTTTTTGATAAGCTGCTTCTCTCCAACCTATGCATATAGAACAGAAACAATTTGGTTTGCCCTTGAAGAATCACTCCCCCATCGAGGGAAAAAGAACACTGACATTATTCACATTTTCCCAGTGTGGATTCATGTCATGGCAGTTTTCTCAGCTCGGCTTTGAAAGCGTGCCGAGTGGTGAAAGCTCACATTAATAAGCATGGCCGTTTAATTTCCAAAATTAATGAGTGGAGCTCGAGATCCTGAATACATCCTATCACAATATTTGGTTCCTTGGAAATTCTTCTGTAACTCGGAGAGAAGAGGATGATGAAATGGAGCTAAATTGGTGGTGTTTTCACATTAGGATAGGAAAAGGGGGAAAAACAAACAAACAAATACTGTAGCATGCAGACACAATATTGTTTCAATTGGTTAATGACAAAATGCATTTCATCCCAATTAGCAAAGTGACTTTGCTATCACGCATTAGTCAGATTGCTAATAATTAAAAACTCGGTGTGTATTTGTTCATGACAACAGGGTAATGATAAGAGGCTGTGAAAATATTTGAATTCTGTTTGCTATGGTTTTCAATAGAAAAAAAACTCCATGTGATTGTACAATGGGTATGGTTACTAGTCCATGTCTTTACACCGGGTCATCTGGAGAAGTTAAGATATAATTCCACATTTGATACACTACAAAAATGACCCCCAGAATACCTCAGATCAGTTTTCCCTTCCCTCATAAGCGACTCCCTAGCACTCGCCCCAAGTTTCTGTCTCCATGATATTTTGGGGGAATGCTCAGCTTTTACAACAAGGGAATTAAAGCCTAAGTCATTCATATACATGTATTCTCTGCCTGTTAAACCTCTTCTGGGTAAGTGGCTTACATCACCAGTTTCATTGTTTTGGCTTGAACAACCTATTTGCTTTAGCATCATGTGGGGATGTTTTAGCCTCCCATTTCCTCCTCTCTTCTGGGCAGTCTAACGTTGTGGCATGGCTCCATGCATTTGATTTATCACCAGTGTCCTCTTGTAAAGCCCAAATCAGCTTAGGGTCCAAATCAGTTCCAATAGTTTTTATGTTTAAGCCAATTGTGATGTCCCTCGGTGTTTATTGAGGACCTTTGTCATTCTAAGGTCTTTAAATGATGAGTTCCAGCCCTGAAGCCATGTCTACTATTATACTGCTGGCTGGGAGTTGTGATCTTTCCCATCTCATCCCCGTCTATGCAACAGAAAAGATGGGGGGACCTATACATGCTGCCGACAATCCCATGTGCTCCACCATTACCCAGGAAGTTAAAAGATCAGCTCCTTGGCCTCTCACAGCTTTCTTTGTTTCTTTCTCCCTTCCTTTCTTTTTTTTTTAATTAATTGGATCTTAATTCGGATTACAATAAGATCATTCCTGACTGAAAAAAGCAGACTGAATTCTCTGGCACAGCTTTAAATTTAGTTTGTTTTATGATGATTCAGAGTTCAAACTACCACCAAAAAGGAAAAATAATAAAGAGATCAGCAAATGCTAAAGATATTTTTATCAAAGTTAGCAGCAATTGTATTTAATTTTTTTTTATGTTATATATGTTGCCTCATCCATTTAATCCCCAGAACAGCTCACCCCCGTGAGTGACTCTAGTTGGCAAGTGTGGTCAGACATATAGCTTTCTATTCTTATTATTCAATAAATAATAGACAAAGAACTAATTCTGAATATTAAATTTAAAATTATAATAATACTTATTCATAAAATATAATTAATCTATTAATTGTGTTATTAGTTATTATATTAATATCCTGCCATTAATAGCTATTAATTCATATGAAGCTTTCACTTAAAGGATATAACGTACATTTCTGTGTTCAAGTTCATTGTCTCTGGTCTCCTGGAATGCAGAAAGAAAAGATGCAATTGACTTTGGTTTTATTTTTCTTTTGCCTGGGTGATGCAGTTTGGTTAAGCTGACTTATCATGGCCATTCACTCACTGCATGATATTCCATCAGTATTTACTGAGCACTTATTTCGTGCCAGGAATTGTGCTGCATGCTAGGGAATAAATAAAAATAAATAAACAAAACAGACAGAGCCCTGCTCCTGAACATTCAGAAATTTTTTTCAGCCACCTTGAAATAGACTGTAGAAACCCCACCCCTTAACATCCCATTCATTTCTTTTTCCCATAAGATGCAGCTACCCAATATAGTGACTCATTACATTAAATGTAACCGCTTCATATGCCTCATGTTTTAGTAGGTTGGCCAAAATGTCTCAGGTATTATTATTTCACTAGGAAAATTGTGATAATATTGAGAAAGTATAGTTCTAATCTTGGTTACAAATTTTTATTATTTCTATAAAATCTTACACAAACTTATAAACTATTTGAAGAAAATAACCTTAGCTCAACATTTTTGTGTTTTTGAATGCACAGGTGCCTTTTAAAAATATCTTCCACATGACACTATGGCGGGGGTGGCATTTTGAATGAATGTAAACTCCATGACAACCAAACCTTGCTATTGTTTTCACTTCAGATTTTCTGGCACATTGAACAACTGCGGGGTATAGTAAGCCCATGAAAGTGCTCCTTGACTTCCAGGTAAGATGGCACACCAGAAGATCCCTTTGGGTGAGCCAGCAAAGGAGAGATTCAGAATACGGAACAAGAGACCCTATCCCAAAGAAAGAAATTCAAAACATTCCTCAGAAATCCGTGAAGTGTGTGAAAGGACTAAAGAAAAGTGTAAAGGAAAATGCAACACACAGAGGGGCCAGCTGCGCACAGTCTGGGCACACATTACCTCAGCAGATGCGCACAGTCTGGGCACACATTACCTCAGCAGATGCGCACAGTCTGGGCACACATTACCTCAGCAGATGCGCACAGTCTGGGCACACATTACCTCAGCAGATGCGCACAGTCTGGGCACACATTACCTCAGCAGCTGCGCACAGTCTGGGCACACATTACCTCAGCAGCTGCGCACAGTCTGGGCACACATTACCTCAGCAAATGCGCACAGTCTAGGCACACATTACCTCAGCAGCTGCGCACAGTCTGGGCACACATTACCTCAGCAGCTGCGCACAGTCTGGGCACACATTACCTCAGCAGCTGCGCACAGTCTGGGCACACACTTCCTCACTGCAGTGTCCACTCAGAAGCTGTTTCCTGAAGGTGAGTCACGTGAAAGCCACACGCCCTCCCAAGTCAAATCCAGTCGCAGGTTTTATGTGTCCGCGCTTCCTCTCCCAGATGGGTCAAGGGCTGAGAGAAATCCCATTTTGTCACACTGTCTGACTCAGAAAGCCGCAGCTGTGCACTATCTTGAGAGAGAACCTGTTATTTAAAGGCACACTGCAGTCGAGATGTCAAAAATACAAAACCAAGAAACAATATTGAAAACTGTAGGGGGCGAAATACCAATTACCTACAAAGGCAAGCCTCAGAAAACAGCAGAGGTCTTTTTTGAAACCACCGAAGCTGGGAAAGAAAGGAAGACTATTTATGATGGTAACTGTAGCCAGGATTAGCCAACAAATCTATCTTTTTAAAACCAGAGGAGAATTAAGCACATTTCAATAAAGGTGTAAATTAAGGAAGTTCTTTATACTCAAGCCCCCATTGCAGAAGACACTTAAGGGAATACTATATACCAAAGAGAAAGACAGTCTCAGTCACAAGAGAACACAAAAGAATAAATTCCGTGAAAGGAATGGACAAGCAGTGCAAAGTTGAGAAGGAATTCATCAATTCCAATACAGTGAACCAGAAAAGTCCTGATACTAATAGGGTATAAAATAACCAATAATAATACAACAAAGTCGAAAAACAATCAATAAAATGACAAGAGTCGGCAAATACCTCTCAATAATCATTTGACCTGCAAATGACCTCAACCCACCAATGAGGAAACACAGCCAGGCTAACTGGACTAAAAATTCCAGGAAAAATACCCCAAAGGTCCTAGGAATAAGCAAAAACTAAAACACAACTTACCAGAGCCTCTGTGACACAGTTAGGACAGTGCAAAGATGAAAGTTTATAGCTCTGCGTGATTACCTCCAAAAAACTGGGATGACATCAAATAACCCAACAACACACCTCAAAGTTACAGTTAACAAGAACACTCCAAATCCAACCACATTCAAGAGTAAGAAATAACAGATCAGGGAAGAAAGTAATGGACTGGAAAGACTCAAAGAAAATTACGTAGAGCTGACTCTTTTAAAGTTTTTTGTCTTGAAAAAATAAGCAAAATTTATAAACCTCTAGACAAACCAATGAAAGGGAGAGTAAAACCAAATTAATAAAATTAGAGGCGGAATTTGAAGTTATGTACATGTATGTATGTGGTGTCTTCATAAACCTCTGAGGATAATGTGTAGGTCATGAAGTTAGAAGGGCGATAATGGCAGGTAAGGAAGAAATGTTGAGGAGGTGGGAAATATAAAAGAAGACAAGACACATGTAATAAGAAGGCAGAAGTGCAGACTTGTTGAGGGAGGGCAGGAAGGGAGTGAGTCAGATGGAGGAGGTAGAGCAGGAGGGAGGAGGGCTGTGGAAGGGAACAAGGGACAAACCATAAGGACATGTGAAGACGCTGTGACAAAATCCATGCTTTGTTTGCTAACTTTGAAAACTGAGGACCTGTCGACCAACTTTCTCCATGCTCAAAATTTGCTGGTGTTTCCATTGAAGTCTCAATCTGCATAAAACCAAAATCTTACATGAAGCAAATATAGAATGCACAAAGGGATAGTTGTTCTGAATGGAAGCTCAGTGTTTCTCACAGAATAGTCAAAATAAGAACATAATTGATAGTTAACAAAAATTCAATTACTTGAATGAATGGGTGAGGCTTTATTTGTCTTAAAAGACCAATTTTTGAATATTTCACTGGAAAATAAAAAACCCACATAAAATTCCCTAGTAAAGAAAAAAATTCCTGGTAAATTTAGTGTACCAGGAATGTATGACAATTTACATGAAGATTTCTTAAAAAGAAATATAGCTTGCATACATCAGTCCTTTTACATCCCCCCGAAAAAAAAAAAAAACAGTTTCACTATAATTATTCACTACCCTGCTGCTTACAATATTTCAATCCCCTCTTCTTTAACGATCTTTGAGTTATTCTAGGGATATGATATGGATGTCCTATTTAGGATGAGCACCCCACAGTCTCTTATTGTCTGCATTTTGACCAGTTATGGGTCTCTGTACTATATGCCATCTACTGCAAAAATAAACATCTCTGATGAATATTGAAAGATACCTTATCGGTTACTAAATAATAATAGTAGGCCCTGCTCTGCTCAGGGGTCTGTGACCTATCCAGTCACAGGTTCTTGGCTTAGTTAGCAGTCAAAGACATACACTCCATCTCACAGAGTGGGCCCTGAACTCTATCAGAAAGTGATGTTACTCTTTTTTTTTTTTTTTTTTTTTTTTTTTTTTTTTTTTTTGGTTTTTCGAGACAGGGTTTCTCTGTGTAGCTTTGCGCCTTTTCCTGGAACTCACTTGGTAGCCCGGGCTGGCCTCGAACTCACAGAGATCCACCTGGCTCTGCCTCCCGAGTGCTGGGATTAAAGGCGTGCGCCACCACCGCCCGGCTGAAAGTGATGTTACTCTTATAGCTGTCCTGACTGTCATGCCACTATCGCATCAGTGGACACATCTTATCAGGCCAGTCACTGTTACGGCTCACTGGATTCACAGCTGGGTAAGACTGTTTGTGACTTTTCTCCCACAGTAGTATGCAGACCGGCATAGTACCTTTTAGCTTTAGGAAAGTTAGACAGGACAGATGAAGCTCTTGGGTCAGTACCAGCTTGGTTTCTCCACATCCCGTGACTCAAGTATATGTTGTCTTCAGCATGAAGGTCTTACTATCATGTTCTAGAGCATAACCAAGAGCCATGGCAATTGCCTGTAATGTTTGAGGAGTCTGTGGGAACCTATTTACCAACAGTACAAAAAGGTAATCCCTACTTGGCACCTATGATGTCTAGGAAAGTCATTGTCCCTATTTAAACTCTTCATATAGATATAGAGATATAGAAATAGATAGATAGATAGATAGATAGATAGATAGATAGATAGATACACACATACACACATACACACACATACATATACATTTAAGGAAGCTTCTACCATAGTAGATTTCCCTATGGCTTTTCCAAAGGCCTTTAGTGTTAGTTAGCCCTCCCATACTCCCTTTTCTACCCTGCCTTCCTATTACCTAGCTCACTTAACCCTTCCTGTACCAATATTCCCTCCCTACCTCCTTCATACCATCTTAATTCTGTCCTCTCTCCTTTGAAATCTGTCTGTGGTCCCTTCATGGTTTCTTGACTTCATGCACAAGACCCACACAAGATCAAGCCAGCCAAAGGTCCAGAATAGAAGGGTGAGGGGTTCATGAAGTCTCACCTCTAACTGAAGAACTGTTGGCAAATTATGAATGCCTGATGAAGGAGAGTGTATTTTCCTCAGGGATCCTGCCCCCAAGAGGCTACCTATTCCCCAGTCTATGGCCTGACACTCATTTACATGTTAGTAACACTAAGTAGATTCGGTGGGTTTAAAAAAAAGAGCACTTGAAGCTGGGAGAGAAAAATGGTGGTGGGAGGATAAGGGAGTAATTGGAGGGGAGGAGATAAGGGTAGATATAAAAACACATTCTAAGCATGTATGAAATTCTCAAACAATATAAAGTGAAGAACAAATGTATCCAGGGTTTTTTCCATAGTCTATCTCTGCATGTGTGTGTGTGTGTGTGTGTGTGTGTGTGTGTGTCTGTCTGTCTGTATGCATGTATATATGTATATATGATTTTTTTCCTTAGGCCATACTGTCCTAAGTATATGGTTCTTATTTTAAACCAAGTTACATGGCTTCCCATCTATAGAGCCCAAGTTTTGTCTCCTGTCCCAAGGGGCAATTGAAGTTTGGTCCTTGAGGGAGCTCAGCTCCTGATTTCTAGCTTCCTCTTAATTGGAAGTTTCTCTTTGTCTTTAAAACACAGCTATGCAATCAAAAATTCTTATTAAACTTTGTCTAGTAACATGTTTGGATGGACAGCAGGATCCTGCATAGGCCATATTGCTGAATATGAAAGTCTCACAAGTGTTTCTTAGCTCTCCTTGATTATTTTACTCTCAAGTCCTCCTGACACATACCAAAAGAAAGTCACTGTTTGCGTCTGAATTAAAGCTGAAGGAAAGATGAGTGACATACTTTTCTCTTCTCCAGGTCGTGGGACATCTATACCCCAGCCAAGGTATAGATGGGTGGGGTATAGATGTCCCTTTGTTACAGCATTACTACCTGCATGGGGGGGGGGATACTAAAATGTACTTCTGCATATCGATCTATATTGCTGATTGCTCTGGGTGAATGTTCCAGAATCTTTATCCATCACTCTCTGCACATTGCCATCTGCTATCTGGTGTCCCTTGACGTGTATTCCTCCTCGAGTCAAGGACTTTTACTTGTTGGTAAAAAAGATGGTGTCTCCTATAACCTGGGTAGTGTAGACAAATTCATTACCAGACCAGACGGTGCCTACAGATGGAGAGGGTGGCCTCGCTAGTCTCTCAGAAGCAGACAATACACTTCTGCTTTCAAGTACCTACTTTTCCCAAACCAATTTCCAGTTTAGAAAAAAAAAACAAAGCAAAACATGTTTCTTGTTGTTTAAATGGAAACTGTGTGCTTTAAAGACAGGAACAGAAGTGAAAATGAGAAAAAGCCCTCTTAAAATGTCTTACTGAAAGGAAGTCTCCTGCAGCATTCAAAAGCTGTTCGATGATCTTGACAAGCTAAAGTCAGTGGCATAATTATTTTTCACAGAGAGAAAAGGTGACTTGTAAAGAGTATATGACAAACGCCTAGAGAACTCTGAATATTTATCTTATTCTTAAGCCTATTCTTTTCAACTCCCACTCCCATCGTATTTATGGACAACAGAAAGGGTGAGGAGAGAATTCAAAAGGCCACATGATGTGTGGGCTGACTAAAAGTAAAAACCAGATCCACTGACAAGCAACAAAAGATCACATCATCATTTACTTAATTGGACTCGCAATGACAAGAAAGGGGAGATGATTATCAAAGCTATGGCTCTTTTGTTCCAGCCTCACTGTTGAAGCCATTTCAAATGGACAGGGAACTTTTTCAATTTCTCTGGGACATCAACCTGAGGAGGATTTTCAGTACTAATCCAGGTAATCAGGATCAAAAGTGCTATTTGCCTCCCTGACAGGTAGAAAGCTGATGGGCCACTGACTGACACGGAAGTGCAGGGAATGCTGACTAGGTGAACCCCACAGCGTGCCAATGAGGTCCAACGAAAGAGGGGGTCTGCATTGCTTGGCCCTTCTATTTCCACAGATGAGATTGCAGTCCAAACGAGAGACTTCCAGGCCCTCCATTCAGCAGCAGAACCTATGGAATCAATTAATTCGTAGAATATAGCTTCTAGAATTCTGACCCAGGACCATCTGAGTTCTGGCACAGAAAAATTAGATACTGGAGGAGAGCATTCTTTCATTTTCTTTGAGAGAATTAAAGTGTATTGGGTTACAAATAAATGAGAAACAACGTGTAAAGTGTCTTATTGTATTACATTATTAAAATAATGCTATTATTAAGGTCAGGCGGTGGTGGTGCATGCCTTTAATCCCAGCACTTGGGAGGCAGAGCCAGACAGATCCCTGTGAGTTCAAGGCCAGCCTGGTCTACAGAGTGAGATCCAGGACAGGCACCAAAACTACACAGAGAAACCCTGTCTCAAAAATAAATAAATAAATAAATAAATAAATAAATAAATAAATAAATAAATAAATAAATAATAAAAATGCTATTATAAGAATAAAATATTTTAACTTTTAACGAGGCAGTGAAAATGTGATTTTTTTTTGGTCTCTGATAGTTTGTGTTTGTTTTAAAGATAAAAATGAAACAAAGAGTCAAGCACATGTGAGAATAGTATTTATGGTCTGTGCCTAAAGCTTACCTGCCATTGGCTGCCATGAGCAACAATGGTGTCCTATAAGATGATGCCGAAAGTTCTCAAGGCAGACCGTCTTCATAAGTAGGAATAGAACCAGATGTAGGGGGTCAGGTGGTACCATGGGGAGCACTAGGGGAGAGAAACTAATGAGAACAAAATATAATGACATATAAAAAGGACAATGCCATAATGAAACACATTACTTTGTATACTAACACAAATGTTAAAATACTGTATTTTTAATAATGATCTCCTTTAAGAGACTTCCAAATGTCTCAGGTAGATAATGTTAGTAGCAAATCCTAGCAGTGGTCCAGGTTATAACCACCTCTTGTGGCACATGGTTCTTCTAACCACACTAAAAGTGTTCATGTCTATAAGTTAAGGATGACCTTGTTATGCACAGGTGAGACTCAAGATGGGGACAAATGAGGATTTTAGTGTTTGCTGCTAATGTGAGAAAAACTGTAACTACACAATGATCCATCATGCAGGATATTGTGGTGAGATGGAGAAGAACATTATCATCTGAGGTGAGAGACTGTAAAGGTCAAAGGTCAAGGAAGATCATAGAGAAACAGTGTCTTCTAGACATAACAGGACCATGGCACTGCTAAACTGAGAGCAGCAGTGGTTGTCTGCACAAGATGAAACCAGTCAACATTCCAGAACGGAAGAGGGGAGGGGCTGACAACCCTTTCCGTTACCCATCCTTTGCCATTGCAGCTAGTTGATGGGTGGCTTCTCCAGAAGAGAATCAGTCTTCTTTAAGCTTGGATGATACCCTGAGACGATAACACCATGAGTTCATTCCTTTCTTTAATAAGAATAAAATTAGGGTGGCTAATACAAATGACTAATATTTACTATAATATAATATTGTACCCACATTTATGTTACGAGTTGGGTTTTCTATGAGTATAAATGTATTCAAAGAACAACTTTTCAGAGGAAGTAAAATTCTCTTTTGCACAAACTGCTGTTCTGCAAATTGGACAGATTTTTTTCCACTCACAACTGCTTTTCACACAAGAAGCTCTAATAAGTTCCCAGTACATAGATATATAAAATAGGTGGACAATAAAATATTTTTGTTAATTAATTATTAAGGTAATTTTGCTATTTATTAAAGGTGAAAACAAATTTCTGTACTAATAAGATGAATCCCTTGTTGATTTTTACATAAAGAATTCTTGGTTGGCTGGGCAGTGGTGGCACATGCCTTTAATCCCAGTACTTGGGAGGTAGAAGCAGATGAATCTCTGTGAGTTCAAGGCCAGGCTGGTTTACAATGCAAGTTTCAGGACAGACAGCCAGACTGTTACAAAGAGAAATCCTGTCTCAAAAAAATAATAATAATAATTCTTGGCTGAACATTTGATGTTTCAGGACACAGAGCATTTTCAACATTTTTCAGAGTTGGTTAATATTTTGATTTTATAATCATCAATAGTAAGGAGGCCAGTTTGCATAAATACACAGTTCAAAAAGGCATATGTATGTTTAAGGATGTTTCAGAAATTGTTGGAAATTCTATCCTAATCGCAAGCCAAAATTCATTTAATGTATTTTTTTTAGGGAATTCAAGTCATCAATACAAACAGAAGATTTTGAAGTCAAACATTCTAACATAATACATTCCAAAGATAGACTCATTTGATATGTGTTGAGGGAATGAGAGTATGAAAATAGTTGAAGTCTTAGAACTTGGTAATTAAATCTTTATGTTTCTACAAGAACAGAAAACTTCGGGTGTCCAGTAAAAACACCACAATGCATAGCAGACAACAGTCTTGAATCTAAGCTAAGCTGTTTCCAGAAGTGATGGTTGGTGGTGTGCAATGTGACAGCATGCAGAATTCAAAGGTTTGTATGTTCAGAACCCAGAATGCAGTGAAGCCCCACTATGCAACATAGACAAGCCCAGTCAGAACCACCTGATTCATTATGCATTTGATTCTGAATTAATTTTTGCCCATTGTTCATTCAGAAACCGTTTCTTATAGTTTTCAAGGTTTTGCCAACCCCTGAATTCAGTTAAGCATCACTAACAGGAGATTGTAACCAATGGTTTAAGGAGTAGTGAACTGCACTAGGAAAATACAAATTTTACTTAATAAGTTTTACATACGCATGGGGGCTTTTATTAGAAAACCAAAGACTCAAAGCGGAAGTTAGGATGAAAAGCTTTAAAAAGATTAGACAAGGTAAATTGTGAGAACGTGACAAGCCAAGGCTTAAGCTAGACAGTGAATCTGAAAGAGAGTAACTGTTGTCTTTCCTTCAATCTCCATCTCGATGGTAAGAAAAGCCTCACTCCCCTGGCACTGGAAGGCGGTTGCACACAGTCGTTTTACCCCCTGCTTTCAAGGAACAGGAAGAAAAGTCGGAGCGCCCTTCTTGCATCTGCTGTTTTTCTCAAGTGTCTTTAACTCAAAACAGTCGTTATGCCAATGCGCCATGCTCTGGCATGGCAAATTCTGCTATGGTGTCGGACAAGTGACAAGATGTAAGTCGGTTAGATCGTACGGTGAAAGGAGAAGAGTCATGAAAACAACAGCCAATTAAGAAGCTAATTTCAACATTTCTATCTCAAAGGAAACAAAGCAAAAGCACCAAAAGATACTAGAAGAGGATACGTGATGATGATGCCACATCACTTGAGGATAATCAAGGTCCAGATAGACCACTGGGCACTCGTGAGCCTTGTGAGCACTGCTCCAACAGCAAGAACACCGCTGGGGATGACCTACCGTAGACTCATTGGCTTGGCCTTCACTTCCTAAGAGGTTACTCTTTTGGATCTTCTGGATTAAAATACTCTAGGAAAATCTATACTCCTGTGAAAACTGCAGCACCTCCCTAGGGTGGTTTAACATCATCAACATCATCATCATCAATAACCATCTTTTAAGGTTTTCGTACAAAACAATAGTTTCATCATGACATCTTCATACATGTGTCATTATAATTTGTTCTCATTCATTCCCCTCCCCCTACAGCATCCTGGTACTCCCCTCCCCATTCTATCTGGTTCCTTTTATTCTCCCAATCAGCATGTCGTGCTTTCTTACCACATGTAACCCATTACTCTATACCCTACCTCTTTTCAGATGTACTCATCTTTCATAACCTTCTCTCTAGTTTCGTGAATTACACGTGCACATATATATAGACATACACATATCTCTAAAGTTTTATATGTAAAATCCTCATATAAGTGAAAGCATGGGTGTTTGCCCCTCTGTGTCCAGTTTATTGCACTTAACATCATGATTTTTCCCTTTAAATTAATAATTTCATTTTTCTTTATAGTTTTATATATATATATGGCTATATATATATATATATAAATCTTCAGCAGCTTCCTGAATGAGAAAGGTCTAAGAAAAACGAAGCTAAAATATGACATGTTCAAAGATGATTCTTAGTAGGCTTGGAAAGGGAAGGGAGGCTGAGATTTGTGGACTTGGTGCTGTAGTTTGTTTTCTCTTTGGCTATTCACAAAATTCACTGTGCCACATGGGGAGTTGAGGCCATGAATAAAGTACACACAGACTGCTAAACCCAGACACAAGCAAGTGACTGGATGAGGCAGAGCCATGGACAAACCAAAGGAGACATTGACAGTGTCCCTGTTGCCTTAAAAAACTAAACTGAGGATTTCACAGCCAATTATCATGACATTTCTCCTCAGCCAAGTGACTGACTGAATAATGAGAGAATGAGCAAACACATTGGGGGAAAGATGCTAATAATTAACAAGCCACTCTGATACATTAGAATTAAACTGTGCCAAATGATTCAAAGTGCTGTCATTTTGTAAAATCAAATAAAAATAAACCAAACACATTTGGGGATTAAAAAATTACTGTAAAATAAGTAGACATAATTCTGACAAATGTCCTAGACACAAAAAGCCTACTTTTGTTGGTTATATAAACCTGTGTGGGAATTATGTGAATATATATATATATATATATATATATATATATATACACATATATATATATACTTGTGCAGATATATTTATATATGTGTATATATATAATATATGAATATATAGAGAGAGTGTGTGTGCATATATAATATGTGTCTATGGGTGGTGTGAATTCAGTGATCCTTTAGCCTATATTGTAGCATTCCACATAGTATTACATGGTACCTATACATGACCATCTTGCACCTTAATGGGTTGCTATACATAATATTATTTAGAATCTAGTTGCAACATTTCAAATGTACTTCAGTGATACCCATTTCCTGGAAACTCAGAAATTGTCATGTTCTTAGTAACCACCTGCACTCCCACACACTCCTTTAAGAAGGTGTATACTGTAAGAAAATGAACTCTGACTCAGAGAATGATTCAGAAACCCTAGCAGTTGACTGAGTAACTTCCAGTAGTTGAATAGCAACCCACAAGGCAAGGCTGCCATAAAAACTGCAATAGGTACACTGCTTAGAACTCAACTTCTTGTTGTTGTTGTTGGTGGTGGTGGTGGTTGGTTGGTTGGTTGGTTGGTTGGTTGGTTATTTTTAAATACCTCCCTCCAAATTCCATGCTTAGCACTGCCATGGATTTCTGGAGAGAAAACTTGAGCCTGGCCCTGGTGAGTCCTCTCTACCTCTAGTCTCTTACGGAAGAGAAGTAGAAGAAAATAGGCCTCCACATGGTTGGAGTGTTTGATTCTGGTTTATTGTTGTTGCTGTTGTTGAGATGGGCTCATGTAACTGAGGCTGACTCTGAAGTCACTGTTAACCCAAAGATAATTGAGCTCTTCATCCTCTTGCTTGTAAGTCCCTAGTGGGAGCGCATGCACACACCACCACAAGCAGTCAGTTCCTCCACGCAGCTTCTCCTAAAACAGTGTTTGTTTCTCTATGGTATGATGCTGCCTCCTAAGAAATATTTTGGTTAAGTTTGTATTAAATTTTTAAATTCTCTGTGAGATGACTGTACACACTAAATAAACAAATAAACAAATAAATAATAAATAAGCAAATAAATAAATAGATAAATAGATCTGAACTATTTTTATAATTTGTCTGTTTGATGGTGAGATTTATAACCAGGAATGAATATTTTTAAATGGTATTTCATAATGTGTCCTTGCTTACAGCTCATGGCCATGCTAAGAGGATACTCAAAGACTTCATGAATGGTTTTATGGCTTTACTGGAACTCTAAATTTTAATCTGGCAAGGAAACAATAATTGATTAATCCTTTAGTTCAGTATTGTTAAATCTTCCACTGGTACCTAAGTTCATATCTTTGAGTCTTACCAGCATTCCTAGTTATTTTAGCTAAAAATAGTCTAGCAGTTTAAAAATCATTTTCCAAGAAGTAAAAGAAATGGTTCAAATCTTTTTCTACTTATTCTATCAGCAAATTCATTTATAGACTGCCACACACGACATTTACAGAAATGAGCAGAATGGCCCTAAACCTCTAGGCACTCAAAATTTGGAGGAACAGACTAGGAAATTGACAATTTTTAATAATTACAAAGATTGGGGAGATATGAATATGAATGTTAGGGGGAATAAAAAGAACTTTTTCAAAAGGAGATGTCTACACTGGGTCTAAAAGAATTACAGTGTTAATTCGGCATCCTGGGAGGGATTGAGGAGTAAGAACTGCCCAGCAGAAATCAGAATGTTTGCCATAATATAAAGCTATGAAATATTCGAGGCATTCAGGACATTTGCACTAAGTATGGCATGTGTTTGTGGATAACAATAGAGGAATGTGGGTTGTAGATCAGAAGGGCTTTATGTATCTGCTTCCAAGAGGTTTGTTTCATTATTTGGACAATGAAGAGCCAGTCAACACTTTCAGCAGAAACATGAACTCACTTCATACTTAATACATTTGAAGTCTGCATTCAGTTTCCAGCCAGTGTTCCAGAGAGAGTCATCATCACCTGTGTGAGCTCCTAAGGCAGGAACATACTTTTTATAAAATAAATATTTGTTTTACTTTTACTCATGTGTACATGGATATGTGCATCTGCCATGTGCGTACAGGTATCTGTGGGGGCCACAAGAGATCATCAGATCCCCTTGGATCTGGAGTTACAGGAAGTTGTGAGCTGCCCAACAGGGATGCTGCAAACTGAACCCAGGTCCTATGGAACAAGAGCAAGCACTCTTACCCACTGAGCAGTTTCGACAGCCCTGGTATTAAATCTTCTCAACCTACTCTCCTATGCATTTGGTCAACATTCACTTCTAGACCATCTATCCAAGTCATCAATTTATCCCTTGCAGTGTTATCATCCTCATCCAAGCTACCATGACTCTCATCTGGATCCAGGGGCCATAAGGCCATTTGATCTCTCCACTTGCACTAGTGTTTCCTCCTGGTGCTCACATCATAGCCAAAGCTAGTGAAAATGCAGACCAAATGCCCCCTTTGCTGTGATAGCTCATGATGCCCCCGGAGTGAAAGCACTCACAGAGGGCTCTAACTTGCCTCTTGCTACTTAATTCATCTCTCTCTCTCTCTCTCTCTCTCTCTCTCTCTCTCTCTCTCTCTCTCTCTCTCTCTCTCTCTCCCTCTCTCCCTCTCTGTGTGTGTGTGTGTGTGTTTGTGTGTCCCTTCCTCCCTCACTCCTTCACTCCCTCCCTCCACCCCCCTCTCTCTCAGCAGCTACCATGCTGGTATTCTGTCAGCACCTTGAACATATCATATACCCTCATTCACACATACATTGCACATGTTGCTTCCTTTGTCAAGAGGAAGCTCCCCTCATTCTCTGCTTTTCACGACCGTCCTCTGGTGTTGTTACTTCTGGCTAACTTTTCCTGATGTTCCAAGTAGGTCAAAGTCATTTTGTTACATACTCATGTTCTTTGGAATAATTTCTTTTTTTGTTAAATATTTATTTGTTTATTATGCATACAGTATTCTGTCTGCATGTATGCTTACAGGCCAGAAGAGAGTGCCAGATCAAATTATGAATGGTTGTGAGCCACCATGTGGTTGCTGGGAACTGAACTCAGAACCTCTGGAAGAGCAGACAGTGCTCTTAACCACTGAGCCATCTCTCCAGCCCCTAGAATAATTTCTTGACTGTGTTGCTTTTCCACTGGTCTCTTTCTTATCATTGTTGTTTCTCTGGGATCTCACGGCACACAACAAGTCTTTCTACTGAATAAAGGCTGGTGACCTGAGCCACATATGGTAGTGAGAATGAAGAGGAAAGACAGGATCAGAGCCCCACCAAGGAGTAGAATCACCTTCTTTTTTTGGGGGGGGGGGTTTCGAGACAGGGTTTCTCTGTGTAGCTTTGCACCTTTCCTGGGACTCACTTGGTAACCCAGGCTGGCCTCGAACTCACAGAAATCCACCTGCCTCTGCCTCCCGAGTGCTGGGATTAAAGGCGTGCGCCACCACCGCCCGGCTAGAATCACCTTCTAATACGATTAAGATGTCATTCTGAAGCTAGAATATAACCTCTCCGTTTATAAAGGTTGGTGACTAAATAACATTCGTAGAAACATCTAGGTACTTCTAAAGTCTCGACGAGTGGAATTCTCCATGAAGTGGAAAGCTCCATATCAATGTACAAGTTCATTTAAACTGTTCTAAGGGGCCTCCTCAGGTAAATGTAAGGTAGTGCTATTTGGGGATATACAATGGGAAATGGAGAGAGATCCCAGAATGTGTGTATTTCAAGAACTCTCTTAAGTGACTTTTGCATAATTTTTACCTCTCCCTCCACCCACTTCATTGGCCTCTGATCCAAGTGATTTGGATTGACTCCATTGAGGATCGGAGTTGAATATTATGAAAATGTTGCTTGTACCTTCAAGAATGTGTTAAATCTAATCAACATGAAATTTTTATACTGTTAAGAGCTTATCTTAGAATGAATAAATTTAATGAATAAATCATTATGTCAGATGTCTTAGAAAATGCTCTCCCATCAGGGTACACAAGGCCACCATGAATCCCCAAAAGAACCTTTCTGTGCAGTACCTCAAAGGGATTGGAACAGAAAAAAAAAATCCATCCTTCCAATCCTGAAGAAAGAACTTGAAGACTTGACCAGGGAACTCATGTTTTCTCTCTCAGCTGTATAAATGTACCCACTCAGCTCTGATGCATACAAGCCTGGGAATCTTCAGTGTGCTTTGTCACCCAGGAATGTGCCTATTACGAACCATTTGCAGAAGCATCTCTTTCAGTTCATGTGTTTCTGTGAATGGGCTCATCTTCTTAACTGTGAGAAAACATCAGGGCCATTCAAAGCACTCTGCGAGATGTCTATTATGGATGCAAATGTGCGGGACATGGACAAAAGCAATAGCTCCACTTGAGAAGGATTTGAGCTTGGGGAATGTCACTCAGAGAGAACGCACCGCACTTGAATTTGTCATATCTGCACATTCTCTGAATCTGCTTCCTCTTCCACCCCAGATGTGGTCGGACATTCAATTCTCATCTTTCTTGCGCTGCACTACTTTCCAGAGAATTCTAGCTTGCCTCCTCTCAGTTTTCTCCTACAGACTCCTGATTTACAGGTAGTTTTCTGAGATTTAGTCCAGCCTCATCCAACACCTGCTAGGTTTTACTTTTAATTGAAGATGTCATAAGCCAAGATTGTCATCTTCCACCTACCCTCACCCACAGAAGCCTCTTCATCAGTGGCAATGAACCTGAGGTGGGAGGCTTCCCTTAGCATGCTCCACCATGACTCACTCATATGGCGACCACTCCTGGTGTCTCTCTCACCATCCCTCCCAGGGATCCAAGCTCAGGTTGTCATGCTTGCTCAGCATATGCTGTTACCCTCTCAGCCATCTGCCCTTGCGCTCTTTTTAAGGAAACGAGACACGTATCCTGCCAGTTCCCATAGCAATGCCAATGATGTAGAACTGTACATAGCATGCACACATCTATGTCTATTTGAGGTTTGGCTTTTGATTAGGGCACTGACTTATAAACTCACCTGGGGTGGACAGCACCTCTACAGAAAGTGAGTGTGAGAGATCCAACACCCACAGGTGCTGCACTCTCCATTTGTGGCACCAAGACCATAGCCAATATTTTTAATATTAAAAACTTTGAAAGATAAAATGCGCAAGGCCACAACCCTCATCAGTTAGTTGGTGAGCTGTGATCCAATGGAATTTGTTTATTACAGCCACAGAACTGTGTGACTGTTGCCACAATTCTCAAAGATGTTTGGCACTGCTGAGAGAAACTCTACTCATTAACTGTTGTTCCCCACGGCTAAAGATCCCCCTTCATTTCTTTGAAGATCAACTCAAATCCCAGATATCTCAGCTTTTAGGCAGGATTCCCAGTTCTAAAACCTAATGCATTTTCTATGTAGACTCCTCATTCTGAGTCCCCACAGTGCTGTTCATCCTTTTATGTATGTGCTCAGTCTCCCCAATTAGATTACAGCACTCTTAAGAACAAGGCTCTTGTCTTGATTGAAGAGATGGGAAAAAAATATTTAGAATTGGAGTGGCCTCATCAAATTTAATCCTCTTTCATTTGTGCTTTGATTAACTCCTATTACTGTGAACTTCTCCCCTAGCAGAATTTTTCCCCTTAATCATTTTCCCCAAGAAAATAATTCAAAACTGACGCACACAGTCAACTAGAAATTTTAAGGAGGTCGTTCAAATATAAAAATGGAACAGAAGGAAAAAAAACACATCAAAAATTATTTGTTGCTCTCATCTGTCAATATGCATTTCAGAAGTGCTGGAAATGCTAACGCTTCTTTTATCTCAGTGTTACAAGTGTTCTTACAGTGCGATATGTAACAAAGAATTGTCCTAAACAATGAGTACAGTAAAGTACATTTGTATCCTCTAATAAGTGACAAATTCACAAGTTAATTTAATATTATACAACTTAAGTATAATATTGGGTCTACTGTGCTAATTAATGATATATTCAAATAAGTATGTTGATAAGGTCATGTATATTATATATGTACATGTCTTTCTCATGAAAACATCAAAGATTTTTAATTTTTTTATTTTTGGCAAATGTCAGAGCTATCACTAAGTAAGCATTCCCTCCCTTCATGCTTGCCTCATTCTTTCCTTTTCTTTCTTCTACTTTTAATCTCTCATCCTTTCCCTCTCCCTTGGAAAGGAGTCAGTACAACATCATATACAACCAAGCTCCAAATTGAAAGTGAAACACAGAATGTTGCTGAAACTAGAACATGAAGCCCAGATAATGAGGGGAATTTCGGGGCAGGGGGCAGGTCAGACTTAGAAAGGCATTTTCTCTAGACCTGAATCTTGCATAATGAGAGCATACTCTACCCCAAAGGAACAGGAAGGACAGGAAAAAAGTGTGCTATACACAGCTCTCTCAGTCTAAGTCCACCTGTGATGATGGATTCTATTAAAGCAAGTGGCTTCCACATTGCAGAAATTAATTTGTCATAGTTCTGGAGGCTGGAAAGTGACAGATCAAGGCCCTAGGTGATATCTTGAAAGATGAGCTTTTTAGTCTTGAACGGTAACTTCTTTTTGTATCCTCACACTGTGGAAGAAGGAAAGGATCTATTGGGGGTCTCTTTAACACCGACTTTATGCACATGCATGGAGGAATCAATTCTTAGGCCTTAATTACCTCCGTAAAGACCATCTTTCAGTGCATCACTTTGGGGGTTAGAATTTGTATGTAAATTTGCAGGTTACCCACATGCAGACCAGAGCAGCGATCTTCATACGGAAGTAAACAATCTGGTGACTGACAAGAGCAAACATCTCTAAGTAAAGGTGAATGAATGAAACCACTACAGACTACCCAAAGTCAAATGAGATCTGTGGCAAAACAATATACTTTAGATGCATTAATATTTAGGCCACTCAAAGAAGAATAAAAAATGATAAAAAACAGATTTTAAAAGTCAGATGAAAACCAGAGAAATTGCTAAAATAACAGGATCAGTTCCAGAAAAGAAACAATAACCATGCTGAGTGCCACAAGGGACTATCTGAATTTGTTTTTTTTTTAAATAAATGTCCACTTTCTACAAATTTTATACACTTATTCTTTATTTTAGAAATAAAAGTTCTCATATCTGCCATCATTCCCTCTGTATTCCTCTAGAACATTATTTTATTAAGAAAAAAAATTTAAAGCCGTGTGGGGAAAGGATATTTTTGTTTTAGAAAGTCATTCCAACTTAAAGTGGTTTGAAAGCTTTAATAATAGTCCCAGAGGCAATAGAGGAAAGGCGGGTGAATTCAGGAAATATGTTGTTGCTTAGTGGATTCATGTAATTTTATATTCACATTTGAGACAGAGTGGAGGTGGTAAGAATTGTGGGTGGATTAAGAATGGCGGGCTTGAGAACTCCAATGAGTTCTGGTGGTGTGAGATTTGGAGCACAGTGAAGATATTGGGTTAAAAATGGTGTATTATTCACATTTATTCAGAGAAAAAGAATCAACACTGTGTATAGGGAGAAATAAGAAGAGACCCATGCAGAAATTTAGCTCACACAATTTGTAGTATTCAGGAAGTTTGCAGGAGCCAGAGAACCAGAAAAGCCAGTAGGTTACAACTGACACCAAATCTCAATGCCCATGAATCAGAGGTTCTGGTGTTCAACAATGGGAGAAAATGAAAATCCCAGCTCAATAAGAGAAAGGGAATACTCTCTTTCTCCTCATTTTTGTTCTATCTAGACCCTCGTTCGATTTACCAAAGCCCAACAACACTGGTAGTAACCAGTATTCCTCCAATCCACAGGTACAATGCTAATCTCATCCAGAAATTCTCCACAGACAGAACTAGAAACATTTTTATCATCTAGCTCGGCTTCCTGTAGCCTAGTCACATTGATTCATAAAATTAACCACACAGAAGAGAAAGGTAGGATGTGCATTCCTCTTCAGTTCCCCTTCTAGACATACTCTGGTCATGACTGGGTTGTTATTTCCCAAGTATCCCAAGCTCTCCACCTCCCTGGCAAACAGTAGAATAAAGATTTAGCTCCATTGAGGATGAAGACATCTTATGGATTTTGTCAGTTAAATGTGAATAAAAGGAACTTGGGCCACTTGCGAACCATGTCACTTTTCTAATAAGAGGCCTTCTAGAGATGTCTATCTTCCTTATGACACTGTAACCATCCATATCAGAATTGGTGACTGGATTGACACTCTGGCTTCTGAAATGATGTCAGTGAGCAGGATTCTGCATGGCCTGCAGAGAATACAACGATGGTTTGGATATAATTTGTCCCTTCCAAAAGCTCAAGTCTCCTGGTATAAGAGAGTAGGGCCGGGCGGTGGTGGCGCACGCCTTTAATCCCAGCACTCAGGAGGCAGAGCCAGGCGGATCTCTGTGAGTTCGAGGCCAGCCTGGGCTACCAAGTGAGTTCCAGGAAAGGCGCAAAGCTACACAGAGAAACCCTGTCTCGAAAAAAACAAGAGAGAGAGAGAGAGAGAGAGAGAGAGAGAGAGAGAGAGAGAGAGAGAGAGAGAGAGAGAGAGAGAGGAGAGGAGAGGAGAGGAGAGGAGAGGAGAGAGAGAGAGAGAGAGAGAGAGAGAGAGAGAGAGAGAGAGAGAGAGAGAGAGAGAGAGTAGGAACAATCCACAGCAATGTAAAAGAAGGGCCTCTGATGAAGTCATCCGGAAGGGACACCATAGTTGAACAGTGATATCTCTATAAAAAGAGGGGAAGGAGCCAGAAGAGATTCACATGTGTGATCCCTGTCCCTAAACATGTGGTGCCCTGTGCCACCTCAGAACTCTGCCAGAAAACATGAAAATGGTGCATGCAACCCTTTGACTTGAGAAAAGAACAGTGGGCCAAGATAAACCTTTTTGCTTTGTGACTTACTCGGCCTGTGGTGTGCTTTTAGCTACAGAAAATGGACAAACATAAATGCAATTGTTAACGAGAATTAAACTTTGTGGTTCAAAGCCACCAAAACTTGGGGCCCAGCATAACCTAGACTGTCCCGACAGATGCCTATTCCCTGGGACGGCGGAACTCCAGCTGCCATTAACACATTGATAAGTCCGGTCTACTCCTCCAGCTCTCACTCTTCAAGCTCGGACGCTTACTTTGCTTCCCTCTGGGCTTCCACGTGCATTTCAGCCTGATCAGTCTGAAAATGGACCCGTTGGCAGGGGCCGCTTTGTTTCGGCCCTAAGTGCTTCTTGTGTACTTTGCATATTATGTAATCTTACATATCTGATGTCTCTGAGGGCTAAGCACTGTTTTTATTCCTGTTTTAAATTCTAAGGAAGACAAAGGTATAAAGCAGGTGGGTCAAGTACAGTAGAGGAGGTAGAAAAAGAGGCTTTGATTAGCAGCGGAAGGCGGGGTAAGAGCCAACGTGGGATGAAATGAGAAGTCCAGGCAGCTGAGAATGAGAAAATTCAACTGCTTTGTTACAAGAAAGCTACCGGTGACTTTAAGAGCATCTGCAGCACCAGGAAAGTAAGGCATACTGGAAAGTTAAGGGGGTGAAGGGGGAAAATTCTGGACACCTTGGGTAATCATCAGCAGAAGGAACGGGAAGCCTTAGCTGGAAGAGGACTCGTGGTTGAAAGGCTTAGTTTGAGATATTTTTGCTTGCATATTCTGAATTATTGACAAAATATGATGCAAGTACAGCTTAATTCATCTAGCATAAGTAAAAGGTAGTACATGAGCAAAATGATATAGATATAGATATATGTATGTATATATACATATATATGACATTTTTACAATAAGGACAAGCAGTTGACTCAATTGAGATAATTTTGTTGTATTTCATCAAAGCAGTGTGTTTTAATTTTTAATTTATTTTTAACTTACAGAGACTTAAAAACTATACGTACTATGGGAGTGCCGTATAAAGTTTTGATATGTTACACACGAATGTGTACATCCATTTAGGGATAGCTAGCTCCTCTTCACTTTATCATTTATGGTCAAAACAATTACAGTTCTCTTCTCTTGCTTTTTGAAAATGTATGTATGGTGCAGGTACAGTGGTGTTCTGCATGTCATGGAGTCAGCCCACTATACAGTGACACACCAGAGTGCCTCACCTCCCTCTAGCTGTAACTCGGCACCCACTGGTCAACCTCTCCCCTTCCCTCATGGCCACCTAGTCTTCCAAGACTCTAGTAACCACCATCACCCTACTCTCAACTTCAAAACAAGCAAAGCTTTTGTGTTCCACACAAGTGAGATCACACAGCACTTTCCATGTCCAGCCTTTTCATTTAGCTTAATGATACCTCCTTTCCTTCCATGTTGTTACAAATGATAGCTCATACTTCCACAGATTTTTTCATAATGGTTGTGCTAACTGATATTCCCATAAAAAGCGTGGATTTTTCTCCTCACCTACGTCTGTGCCCACATTCGGCACTTATCTTTTGTATATTTTTAGGATGCTACCTACCATTTTGTATTTAATTCTATTTTCCCCAAAGCCATGGGAACACAATTAGTGTTTCCCACTTGTGCATCAATGTGGGGCTTTCCACTGGGAAATGAACAACTCACTAGTGGTCACACTCCCAAAGAAAGTTAGAGTGAAGTACTACATGCTATGGTGTTTACGTCTCACACCATGAATGACAGTGAGCATTTTTAACTAATTTTTGGTCCATTTTATCTTCTGGTAAATGTCTATTTAGGTCTATAGTTGACTTTTTGAAGTTAGATTATGTGACTTTTTTGATATTCTACATTTGGAATTCCTTGTATATTCTGGATATTAATCCCGTGTCAGACTATCTAGTTTGTAAACATTCTCTTCCATTCCTTGGGTTGTCCTTTCACTTGGTTGGCTGTACCTTTTGCTATTTCAAAGCTCTGGACTCATGTCCATCCAACCTTTGTGCACTTCTTTGTCCTGAAGTGTTTTTCTCCTGTTTTCTTCTACAAGTGCCATAGCTCTTATATTCTAGTTTTCCAACCACTTTCAGGTGACTTTCATGACTGACAAGAGCTACCCATCAAGTTTAATCCTTCCGCTTGTGGATATCCAATTTCCTCAACACTGTTTCCTTAAAAAACTGTCTTTTCTCAATACATGTTTAGTAGCTTTACTGAAAATCAGTTGATAATAGATGTGCAGAGATGGCAACATCTCAGCTCTCTACACATTTTCACTGGTCTATGTGTCCACTTTTATGCTAACACCTTTCTGTTTTATCTCATCTTTACAATATTTTCAAGTCAGATGCTATAATTTTTGTAGTTTTATTATTTTTATTTAACATTACTTTGTCTATTTGGAATTTTCTGTAGTTCTATACATATTTGAGGTGGGATTTTTTTCTTATGATCTTAGGGGTTGTCATTTTCCATTGATATTTTCATAGTTGTTACACTGAATCTGCAGATCATTTCAGGGAACATGGACATTTCTGACAATATTGATTTATCTAGTTAATAAACATAGGCTGTCTTCCTATTTTCGTGTGTGATCCTCAGTTGTTTTTAACACACGTCTGTTTAATGGACTAAGATGACAGTTTTTACATGCAAGAGAAGGATTATTTGATGGTATAATCTCTAATAAGAACAAGACAGAAACGCAGCTGTGAGCACAGGTTTAAGGTTTGTAGATAGGCATGAAAAAATTAATATCTGTTCTTAAATTAGTTAAGAATAAAAGGGATATAGCTAGTTTGGAAGAACAGTCAGGAACCTTTAAAGGTCATGCCCAGTGGTCTCAAAGATCCTTAGTAATATAGCAGGGCCATCTGCTGAGAATTCTAGAATGATGGAGCAGAAGTTACACTTGAAATATTTATTCAAGCTTACAAAAATAATGAGGCTGAAAAATTAAATATTAAACATGCAAAACTGGAAACACTTTCTTAGAAAATAGAAAATTCCATAATGATGGAGGAGTGAGTGCTTGTTATCGACCAGAGACACCTCCTCTTTAATCATTCATGAAGCTTACAGTGAAGTGACTGGGCTCACCAGCCCTCTTAAACTTTGTTGTTGTCAATAGTCTTAATTTCCTCTAGGAATGAGTCTTTTATTAGAGTGTCTATCTGTCCCTAATGTGAGTTTCAAATGGCTTCTCAAATGGGAGAAAGACCAGTCAAATAGAATGATTATCCAACAAGGGATCGGAAGACCTCTCTCGGCTTCATTCTGCTAAAAACTGCCTCGGCTCTTCCATCTTGGTAATTATCCACCAGTTCACTCAGGTCATGTTTCCTCAGCTCATCTTCTTCCCTTGGACCTCCTCACTTGACTGTCTCCATGTATACCAAGATGGCCTCTGACCTTTGAAAGGAAAGAAGGCTCAGAGAATGAAGCATGAGTCTCTGCTAATCTGGAATGTGCTCTCTTGTGTCTGTCTCCTCAGGGATCTGAAATGGTCATGGGTCCTGGGGCTTTCTACAGCAAGATCCTCATGCTCCCAGTAGAGTATAAGGAAGTGTGTGTGCTTTGTATGTGCGCTATGATGTGTGATATGTGTATATTGTGAGATGTGTTTACATTAGTTATTCATTGCTTTGTTATTGCTATGATAAGTAGATTTTACAATGTAGTAGCTTAAAATAAAAGACATTTATTCCTCTCTCATGTCACAATCCCATTGGTTACTACACATTACTGGTTATTACATTTTGTGTAATAATTCAAAACCCTCACTCCTGCCATTCTTTCAGGTCTCACGGTTGACTGCGTACAGGCAAAACAGAAAAAAAAATATGCTGCCTTCTTCAGCAAGAAAAGATATGCATCACATTCTCTCCTATTTTCTTAAGGTGTACCCATCATATGACTTCCACCATGGGTCAAGTGAGGTTAACAACAGTGGCCAAATGTGAGGCTTTATTTCCCCCAGCAGCAATAACGCAGCAATAAACGATGTTTAAGGACAGTCAGTTCCTTCTGCTGTGATCTTCATCTCTAATGCAGCAGATTCACACTCATAAAATACTTACCACCCCAAGAAAGTCAGCTTCAAGTCTTATCTAACTCCCATAGCAGAAACGAAGTCTAGCAGATCCTGCTAGCATATAGTATTCTCCGTAGGGTGAGCTGCGTCCCCCTAGTGACCCAGTGACCTTCAGTCCAATTCAAGTTTCTTTTGACCGGGCTAGACAGCTGGACCAGAGGTTAAGAGCATATGCTGCTTTTCCAGAAGACCTGAATTCAATTCCTAGCACCCATACCAGGCAGCTCACAACTGCTTGAAACTCCAGTTCGAGAGAAGCTAATGGTCCCTTTTCAGTCTCTACAGACTCTTGCAGTCAAGTACACAAGACCCACCCCTTACCCCCACCCTCAACCCCACACATATACACCAATTTAATAATAATAATAATAATAATAATAATAATAATAATAATAAAGTTTCTTTGTGGAAAGAGAAGAGTGGAAGAGAGAAGAGTGGTCCCTGGCAAACCTGCTGCAGGCCACCCATGATCTATACTAGTGATGCCAGCATTCAGGAGGCCGAGATAGGGGGATCGCAAGTAGTGGGTTATATAACGAGTTCAAATCCAGCTAAGCAACATAGTGAGACCACACCCCCTCCTAAAGAGAAGAATGAAAAAATAAAAAGGGAGTAACAAAAGGAGGAGTAAAGGCATTCGAAAGGGGAGTCGGGATTTTTAAAAGTTTATGTCTGATATTCTGAAGAATCATTGATAATATAGCAGGGTCATCTGCTGAGAATTCTAGCACAGTGTATCAAAGGGAGGAAAGGGGGAAAATGGAGAGGAAGGACGGAAGGAGGGAGGGAGGGAGGGAGGGAGGGAGGGAAGAAAGGAAGGAAGGAAGGAAGGAAGGAAGGAAGGAAGGAAGGAAGGAAGGAAGGAAGGAAGGAAGGAAGGAAGGAAGGTAGGAAAGAAAGAATTACCAATAGGAAAAATAAAAATCCTTCAGCCAGACAAGGGTGGCCTTTCTTTGCCTTGACTATTCCTACTCCCTCAGAGGGTCTCCTTCACCCACAGCTCTCCATAGCTCCTGGATATGTTTACTGGGAATTTGTCTTCCAGGAACCTATGACATATTATCAAGCCCTACTTAACTTCATGGCTTTCCCACACTTACAGCTTTTTTAGTCTTCACAGTGGCTCCTTTGAGGCCAACTGCTTAAACCTTAGAAATGAATGGGAAGGAAATACTCTCAGCGTGTTCTCTCCTGTGGGAGTAAGGTTACTGTTCAATGGAGAATTCCAATGAGCCGCTGTTCTATTTTACCCATTAACTTTTTTTGTATCCACAGTTCAAAAATCACTGGCTTTATCCAATCCTAAGTCTTCAAGTTTCAAGGCTCTCGAGTATATTGCTCATGATTTCTGTTCAGTCTCTAACTGTCTAAGTTCATGTCTAAAGTTGTCTGCACTTCGAGGCCTTTACTCAAAAATTACAACTCTTGGCTGGCAGCAGGCCTTGGCTCTGGGCCATCACTCCAGTCTATTCTCTAGTCACAGTGCCAGAAAGAGAGAAAGACAGAGACAGAGATGGAGACAGATACCTCTCCTTGCTTTTTCCTGGTAAAAAGGTTTTAAATTGTGTTAAAGGCCAACCCAAATAAACCAAGGTTATCTCCCTGTCTCTCGATCTTGACTCAAACACATCCACAAAGAAATACTTTTTTGTAAATAGTGTAACTCTTTCAGCTTCTAGAAATGAAGTCTTAAAATTTTCAGGGCCATTATTCACTCAATCACTGTTAAGGTAGAGAATTTATAATATCTACTACTGGGCCGGGCGGTGGTGGCGCACACCTTTAATCCCAGCACTCGGGAGGCAGAGCCAGGCGGATCTCTGTGAGTTTGAGGCCAACCTGGGCTACCAAGTGAGTTCCAGGAAAGGCGCAAAGCTACACAGAGAAACCCTGTCTCGAAAAAAACAAAACAAACAAACAAACAAAAAATCTACTACTGGACATACAGGTAGTTATATGAGTTTGTAACTATGATGGTATGTGTAGTTGTATTGTGTTGCATGTATGTGATATGTGGGTCTGTGTACAGACAATGTGTATAGATATATACATGTATGGTTAATGCCTACATGAAAAATATATCTGGTTTGATATATTCATATTATATGTACATGTACTCTGCGTGTGCGAGTAAGATTTCTTAAAGCCTCATTTCAGTATTTCTTTGACACCCATCATGACTAATATTTAATAAATTTCATGAAATCCAGATTTAGCAACAATCAAAACAATTTAAAATATTGAAAAGAGGAACGGCTTTCAAGCTATAACAGTCCCAGTCCAGCACATCTATAAATTAAATTACATTTTCTATTCTCTTTTGTTGTGGAAGATGTTTTTCACCTCCACCCCGACCATGCCTTGATGCCTCATTGAGGACTTTAGGAAACTTAGGACACAGAATTGATCCCCTGGCCTCTCACTAAAAACTCTTGAGTGGCAGGAGTTTCCAGAAGTAAAGTCTGAGTTATGTCCTTGAGAACAACAGGTAATGTCATGTAAGCCCTGTGGTTGCCTTATGAAGAAGGCACACAATGTACAGGTGCAGGTGTGGGACTCCGAGAAGAGGGGTAGGGAGAACAGCCGCCCCTTTATCACTACTTTGGTAAAGCAAACAAAAGCCTCTGATTTTCATATACATGAGGTCTGCTTTGTTGTAATACCTTGTCAAATAAATTGAGGCTTTAATGTGCAGTGTGTTTCGGGCCCCTCCTTCCAAACCTTAACTATCTAGAAGACCCAGTATCAAAGGGCTGCACACACTCAATTTCACGAACCAATAAACACAGCTTTTGCATTAATTACCATTTCAGCTCCTTGGAAAGAGTGACAAGAGTTATCAGAAAGATGCTCATTATTGCCAGGCTTTATCTGATGGAAATGGATTTCTTGCTCTTCGCAAATTTAAGACTCCCCAAAGAGAACAAGTTATCGTTTGAGGGAATGTGGCTGCCTGATTCCAGAGAGCTCCTCAAATATTTTATTAGCAACACTGGGCTGCTGGTTAAGTGTCTCCTTTGTGTGGCCTGCCTTCTGTAGGCTGTAGACCAACAGAGAGTGAGCATCTCTGGTTCCGCCCTTGACACTCTGTTCAAGTGCCCTGGTCCACCAATGGAAGATTCAGATGAGCACCAGTCGCATCCCCCACAGAACCAGAGCCTCTCCTATGCCTAATGATGTGGCCTGAGGACTACAGTTCTCTGAAGCTGAGTTGAATGCCTGGTGAGAGCTGAAAGTGCACAGGATGATATTCGTGGCTGCTGAGACCCTAGAGTTACATTAATTCCTTTCCTTCAAAACTCCAGGCTATTCAACAATTTCTTTAATCTAGTGGGCTTCCCTAAAATCTTCCTGAAGAATTCTCTGCTTTAAGCTAGGAAGAATTGGTATCTGTTCCTTTCATCCTAAAATTGAAAAAAAAATTCAAATTAATATTTCCTTTAAGATATAGTTAAGAAACCACAAAGATAATCCTATTGCAGTATATTAGTGAAGATGAGTTCTAAATCCTCCTGGAGAAAAGCATCAGCCACTGTAGATGACACCATACCCTCCACCTTCTTTCTTCTTGATATCCACCACATTTGGAAAAGAATTTTCAAGAGACCCAAGATCTTATTGCATTCTACCCCAGGATTTGACATGCCAAAGTGCAGTGAAAGATGCACCTGGAAGAAGAGAAAATGAGCAGAAAGAACAGGAATAGAGATCCTTGAGTTTAAACAAGCTTCCCTTGATTCCCCTCAGGCATCTGATTCATAGATGATTCCCTGGACTCCAAACTGTGGAATTGGTGTCATAGTCACCTCTGTGTCATCCAGTCAGTTTTAGCTCGGAGGGGGCCTCGCCAGTGTGGTCTGGAGCTCAGCAGTGTAGCTGTTCTTCCCTGGCTGTTCTGCCTCAGCCCACACCGTAGAAGCTACTCTCTCTATCTGTTATTCCTGTATCTCAGAGCTTTCTTTATTTCCCATGGGACAACCCCTCCTTATATCAATTTCTTGCTATAGATTTTGACTTTTATATTAAACTTTCCTTTAAAATTCCTGCATATTTTTTTTATCTCCTACGTGCATACTGACTGGCTGATAAATTCAGTGTCCTGATTTTGGAGAACAGAATAGCAAGGCTGTGTGACTATAGCAACTCCTTTAAGACCTTGATGTTCCCACTGCTGGAGTGCCCCCCACCCCCACCCCCACTCCCCAAGGCAGTCAGCATTTTAACAGAACAATTGTAAATAAAGCCATCTAGGCTTAATGTCCTTTGGACCACTGCTTCTTTACATGAAGATACCAGTTTGCAGATTTTTCTATACTTGTATGGAATGCGATAGATCAAAAACTATGAAATGGCTTTGATATGGTTTGTCCACAGTCATGTGCCAGTCTTCATCTCCAGTGTAGTGGTGTTGAGGGGTAATGAGTAGCTCCTTTAAGAAGTGGAGCCTACTCAACTGTGTGATGCCACTATTTGGAGCTGCTGGTCAGGGAAGTCACAGAAGTCCCCCTAAAAATACAGGCTATTGCTCTGGCTTTGGTTTGATCCCAGAACCTGATGGTAAGACTGTGTTGATGAGGACACCACACACTTTGGTTGCAGACTAGAGAAGTCAAGCTAGAGCTGAGTCATAAGGTTTTTCCCTAGTGATTAACCTCCGTGGTACTAGAAGGTACTATTCAGGCCCTCAGTCTGGGAAAAGCAACCAACAGTCTAACCCAGATGTGAATACTAGGAGCTGCAATAACAACCTTCCAGGAAAGACATGCCCTCTCGCACAGCAGTGGCATGATGGCTATGAAGGTAACCAATTGCTCTCTGATGGAATCTGAGTCTCATTCCATGGCAGTAAACTCATGCCTGCTTCTGTGAACTTAACCAAGATTGCCTGTAGCTAGAAATTTGCCTTGGACGGGGACTTAATACTACTGTTGTCAAACTGCTTTCTAAATACTATTCTTTATGTCTAGAGATGAGTGCTGGGCTCGGCCTTCGTCAGAAACTCTCAGATTGCAGTGGGAAGTGGTTAATGTAGGAATCCATAATTGGTTGAAGTGTCAAGAGTAAGTGATGGTGACAGGCTCAGACCTAAACAGGAACATCACATTTTTCCAGCTTTCACCAGGACATTGATGCCATACTCTTTGGACTCAACAGCCACCAGGTTAGTGAACCAAATAAACCTTTTTTACTTTATAAAGCACCCAACCTCAAGTATGTTGTTCTAACAACAGAAAACCAACTGTTACAGGTACAAAAATCTAGGATGAGAGGAATAAGTTTTTGTTTTTTGAGATCTATTCAAAGTATAGTAAATATAATTAATAATAGTGAATTATAAGTTTTGAAAATGCTCAGACAGTATATTTTAACATACCAAAATTTAATAGCTATTTGAGGTGATTTATATAATTAGCTGCATTTAATGATGTCATGTTGTATTCATAAATAATATTATTTTATATGCCATAAATATACAATTTGTCAATTTTTAATAAAATTTTTAAAGAAGGAAATTTTACATTGTTCTGATAGTCAAGCCCATTTTTATTATATTTTGCAAAAATAACAGGTCCACAGCAGATTGACAATTTAAATAGAACAAAGAAAGAAAAACCACATGACCTCCCTTACCATAAAAAGTTTTTAGAGTCTTGGGCTCCAGGTTAAGCACAAATGAACCTCCGCGGCTTCTGCTGTTCTGTGAAGGGTGTGCAGAAAGCCTGTTATCAGCCTCCACACAAGAAGATATTTTAACTGGTATAATTATCCCCACACTGTACACATGCAAGGAAATGCATATGAGATAAAGCAGCCTTACCTAGCTCTAAAAACATGCAGATCCATATAGGCTTTACAAAAATATTTTTGGACTGCACAATGTTTGAACCACATTATTATCATCATAAATATACTTCCTGACATCTGTGCAAGTAATTAATGAGGGAAATTCCAAGTAAGCAGTCTTAGCTTTAAAAAGTTACATTCAGTCACATTAACTTTTTATTCAAGAGAAGAGTTAACTTATAAATATATTCCAAATATGATAATGTGAATATATCTTTAGTTCTCAATGTTTCTTTTTCCAGTTCACTCTTTTTAAAATTTTTTTTATTAAGAAAATTTTTTCATTCATTTTACACACCAAAGACCCCCCTCTTCCCTCCTCCTGCCCTCCAGCTTATTTTAAATTTTATTTGTGTGTGTGTGTGTGTGTGTGTGTGTGTGCGCGCACGTGCACATGTGCACATGGGTGCATGCACACATGCTCATGCATGAGAGGGCCCACAAAACCAGAGGAAGAGGGTGTCAGATCCACTAGAGCTGGGGTTCAGTGAGCCATTCAGTGGGGAGCTTGGAACCAATCTTGGGTCCTCTATAAGAGTAGTAAGTACACTTAACTGCTGGGTCATCTCTCCATCCCCAGCTAGTTCACTCTTAATCTAGATTTTAATGTCAGTTGCTCAACTCATATTTATTGAGTAACAGCTTTGTCCACAGACCTGTTCTATCTTTGTGTGGATGAGATGTAGAGAGCACCCTGAGATATCCTTGCAGAGTTCATAATACAATCCAGTCTCAGGGATCTGAATAGAAGAATGAAAAGGCAACAAAGGAATGCATTCTGTGGCATAAGCTACAATTATTCTGGCTCAGAAAATACAGAGATCAATCACGGAAAGAGGTAAAAAAGGCTTAGAGTTGGTCCCTGACTACCCTCATGGATATGCAATGGTTAAGACAAAAAAAAAAAAAAAAAAAAAACCTTTCAAAAATATCTCAGGACAGCTCCTTTCTAGTGAAGTTTTGAAAATGAAGGTGGATACCCTTTTAAGCATCATCCATGGTGTATGAATCCTGCCTTTTTTTAATCCTGTGGATATATATGTGTATACATATATGAAGTGTGTGAGTGTGGGCTGGCACACGCCGTAGCGTACATGTGGATGTCAGAGGACCTTAGATATTGCTCCTCACCTTCCACCTTGTTTGGGACAAGGCTTCTTTGCTGTTCACCACTGTGTGAGCTAGGCTAGCAAGCCCAGGGCTTCCCTGGATTCTTGCCTCTGCTCCCCATCTTCATGTTTGAATACTGGGTATCACTTTCTAGGAACTTGACCTCAAGTCTTCACATTGTACATAGAACAAATGCTTTGTGCACTGAGCCATCCAATCTCCCTGGTGCCTACTTTTCTTGTAGATTCTAAAGAAATTGCAAAAGAAAAAAAAATTAGGTGAGATGACTCAGCGGTTAAGAGCACTGGCTACTCTTCCAGAGGGCCTGCGCTCCATTCTCAGCATCCACATGGCAGCTCACAACTGTCTGTAACTCTAGTTCTAGAAGATCTGACACCATCACACAGACATACATGCAAGCAAAACACCCCAATGCACATAAAACAAGAATAAATAAGCCATTAAAAAGTACAGTAGGTATTCTAGATTTTTCTTCCTTAGGAAATACAAAACAGGTCTGTAACTTCAGCCTAGTTACTTCTTCATGATACTTTTCTTCCCCTACTAAATACAAGGGTGCTTATCAAAGAGCAATGGAAATGATTGGGTAGTGAGATCTACAATAGGTTTATTTACAAAGATATCTCTCGCAAATGTATTTCATTTCCAGCAGAAGAAATGAACTACGGTCCAGATCATGACAACTCCCCCCCCCCCCCGCTTTTTTTTTTAAATCTGTTTAAAAGAAAAGAAAGCACAGTATTTTTTTCCACATTCACTTGTGTCCTTCCAGTCCTAAGTATGTTATTCTTCTGGGGATAAAACCTGTACGAATTTTAGAGGTTCAGCCCCAGACTTGACGAAAGGGATTGAGTGATATTTTGTTTTATTTCATTTTTCTTTGCTTTGTGTGCCTTTGCTTTGTTTGCAATTCAATGTCCTCATTGTACATAGGCTGTATGTTTATTTATTGAGCCCTAATCTGGCTGGTCTCCAACCTGAGACCCTTCTGCCTCCACCTACCAAGGGCTTCATTACCAAAGATTACAGCATGCATCACCATGCCCATCTATTTTTCTTTTCTAATTAGAATTAAAGCCCTTGCTTTCTTAACTCTAACTTCTCAGCTTTCTGCTTTACTCCTTTACTGACACAACCCAACAAGTAACTAAGAGCATTAATGTTGTGTCTGGAATTGGTGATTGGGTTTAAGGTGAAAAAATAAATTGCTTTTCGGGGGCTTCTTTGACATCCATCTGTAGAAGCACAGAATTGATAGAATGAAGGCATATTAAAGGGGTTTCTTAGGTTGACTTACACAGTAAGGTCTTGACAGTCATGCAGTGGCCATCTCATACTAAAGAGGCTGAGAATCCAGTGGTTGCTCTTTCCAAGAGGGAATACTGGAGGACTCCTGGAGAGTGGCTGGTCTCCAGCCTGTGTTGGAAGCCAAGGGAGGCTGGTTCTAAGATTGATGAAGGGGGGCAGCAGAAGTTGTATACAAGAGTGAAAGCAAACAGCCCAGTTTCCCTCTTCCCTCCCACTTTTATCTGCCTGCCACCAGCAGTCGCTGTTCACGTTAGGGTGTGTATTCCCACTTTAAATAATCTGATCAAGAAGACCTCTTTCACGAGACCCAATGATGTGCCTTTTGGTTGATTCTACTCAAGTTGACAGCTGTGTATTGCCATCACAATCCCTGATCTTGACTTTTATTTTTATTTAGAAGCATAGGAAGTGCTTTATATAATTTCCATAGAAACATGAAAAACACAAAATGTAAATAGACATGATGCCATGTGGTTAGAGATAATTTGGTTTATATACATACCATGGAGGCTTGTCACAAAGGTGGGTCTCAGTAGTTCCTTGTCATCTGGGATCTGTCACTGTTCTTTTCCAGTACAGGTGAAAAAGAAACTCTTGGCCTCCCAGGAAATGTGACCCCTCACTCCTGCAATCTGAAAGTGGACCTCTTCCCAAAACACTCCGTCTCCTCAATGGCCAGCCTCCTCCAACTAAGCCAAGTTTTCAAGGTGGCTCCTGGATGGTGGGGGAAGGGGGGGAGTCACAACTTTCACAGCACTGCTCCCACACTAATACACTGTCATTCAAATCTAAACATTTCCAGAGCTCACTTCACTGATTTTTAGACCTACAGATTGCATTCTGAACAAAGAAATGCAGTTACTCTCAACCATAAGTAAGCAGCTCCATGAGCCAGGCAGAAGACTTGGAAAGAAGGTACTTGTTGCAGACGCCTGAGAACCTGAGTGCAGATCCCCAGAACCCACATGAAAAAAGCCTGGTGAGGTGTCATGTGCCTGTAACTGCAAAGCTATGGGACGTGAGAATAGAGGGGAGTCCCAGGGCCTCTCTACCTAGTCAGTCTAGCAGAAACAACAAGATTCAGATTCACTGAGACACTCTGTCTCAAAATAGTAAAATAAAGAAGCAACTAAAGAAAGTATCCTCTGGCCTCCACGTCCGCTTGCATGGGCAAGTGCACCTGCACACACATGTATACACATATGCACACACACAAACACATAATCAATTCTATTACACTTGCATCTTCTTCATCAGTCAAAATGAAACCCATGTTAAAAAATTGTTTGGCCATAGTTAATATTACAAGAAAATAGAGTGCCTGATGGAATCAAATAAGCCTTGGGAGGAAGCAAGTCTGTTCCAGTGGTGTGCTGGGAAAATAAAGCAGAGAAGGTGGAAAAATAGTAACACTTCTCGGAAACTGGATCCTGGTGGACAGAGGGCACTGATAAAAGATGATCTCACTGAAGACAGGTTCTCTTAGCTTGTGCCTCATGGCCCATCTCATTATCTGTGCTGGAAACAAGCAAAGTGCTTTCAGAGATATTTAACCACTTGCCATCAAATTTCTCTTCCAACTCTCAGAAATGTAAGCCTCAGTCACAGAGCATGTAAGGATCACAGAATCAAAAAAATTAATTTATGAAATAAGGTCCATTCCCATCATTTGCAAAAAGAACTTTCTCGGCGTGGTCCCTGTAACATGTTTTACTGGACCTTACTCATCAATGTCTCTTATCAGGTAACTTTACATTTGTTTCATTTCTTTCCCTTGAAGTTGTGTGACGTTAATAATGTCTGCTGATTCTAATCTATCAAGAAGCCCATTTTCCCCACATTCCTAAATATCAGCCTGCAACCAGAGTTTCATTGATCTACAAAAGGCTGAGTAAAACAAAGAAATGATGTACTCATTCAATATATTACTATTGAGCTTTTATTAGGTGCCAGGTAAACAGAGTTAATGCTCAACTGTCACAAATGTGCTTAACTTTAAAAACTTATGAATTCTGATTTTATGTTCTTTTCCTATTTAAGGCATTAAAATACAGCAATATAAAATTTAAAAAATGTTTCTTTTAACATGCTTGTTTGATAAAAAATAAAATCTTGTCAGCCTCATGCTGGTCCTTAAATGAATTTTTGCAATTTTACTGCTCCATGAAATCCCAAAAGGCTATACCCCAATCCTGTCCCTTCTTCCAGGACTATCTATTTATCATTGTAGATCTAGCAACTCAATCTTTAGCCTCCAATTTATGCTGATTGAATAAATCATTCCTGAATGCATGAGTTGATGGATAGTTGGAGGAATAGAGTCCATCTCTGGAAAGATTTACTAACTAAAAAGACCCAAAGTTGTGATAGGTAAGAACATATTAGGCATAAAACTATACAGGAATTATGAAAGGGACAGAGGATGTCTTAAGAGTAGAGACAGGAATAAGAAAATAGAAGTAAGGACTATGGAGTGGAAAAGGGGGGACTAACCAGAGAGGAGACAGGGGTGCAGAACTGCCAGGACTCATCCCCGGCAGTGGACAGGTCCCAGTAGAGGATGTAAGGAGTTGGCAAGGGAAGACGGTGAGCCAAGCCATGGTGGTGGTGAGAATCTTGCAGCCTGACTGACTAGCAGCCAGAGTGTTCCTTTATTTATCCAGAACTCAGCAGGAATACATTCATGTTGTTCCAAAACATAGATCCTATCATTTTTGGTTTTGGACACCTGTTTCACTCCCTTTTGCATATCTTTTAGTCATCATTGATAAACCATGACAGACCAGAGTTATCTTTCACAATCATTTTCCCTCAAGTTTAATCATCATTGAAAAACAGTTATCTTTTATAACCATTTTTACTCATTAACCCCATAACCCAGTTTTTAAGAGTCTAGAAGCATATGATAGCCTGTTCTCAGTCTGGTAGCTCTGGTTGCTTCAAGGATGTTAGACCAAAACAAAATCTTCAAGCCAGCCTGGGCATATTGCCATGTCCCAAGCAGTGTATTATTAACTCTTAATAATGAGAGTGCCCAAGAAAAAGTCTCAGGCCAAAGCTGCTACAGTTATTATTTAAATTCTGGCATAATATGATGTTTTTATTTTATATCTTTATAGAATTTGTTTATATGTCTAATCCTTGCATTCCTTTGTTCTTTGGTCATATGACATCACAATGACTCTGCATGTGCTAACTTTTCAAAGAAAGAGAGGTCCTGACATCTCATTCTTTTATCGTCTTTCCATTCCACTCTTTGCTCATCAATTTAAGTCTCAGTATAGGGCAGAGATAACCTCAGCTAATCTAACTTTGTTGCTGTATATGCCATGCAATTGCCTGAGTGTTTGCAATCTGAACTGTGATCAACTCCTCTAGCCCACCGAATCTTGTAGATCTTTTTAGGTTTACTTTGTTTTGAGTATCTTGTTTCTGAGTACGTACAGAAACAGTTATTTCAAGAATGTCTCATAGTCTCACAAAGAGACCTCTGGCTTCTTGATGTGTGTCACAACCTCTAGGCATAAGGAAGACCTTCAAGTAGATAAGGATATTGCCCTAAAAGCAGGAGGTGTAGTATGTTCAGGACTTTCCTGGGGAAGCTTAGAAGCAGCATTTCTGGGATAGGGCATAAATGATTCATAAGAAATTTCCCATTAATGCAATATCTTCAAATTGTACAAATATTAAAAGTGCCGCAAGTATGCAACAGGTGGAGATGAAAACCAAAGGTGGCATGGCAGCCATCATGTGGTTCAGCTCTGCTGGATCTTTGTCAAGCAGCTGTGCTGGCTTTATGACTTCTGCCATTCCCATCAGATATGGCTGTGCCACAGAACAGTTGGTGGGAACAGCTGAGAACAAACTACAATGACATCTATGTATGAAAACCCATCGCTTTATAGGCTAACCTAAGAAATCAATTTCTAAAAAGACTCAACATTGTACTAAGTCATGAAACTAAGAGGCGTCAGATATATGCCTGGATGAAGTGTCATCCAGGAGTAACAATGTCAGTATTGCTGATTATCCTACACTGTCACTAATTGGAGCATTTGGTATATGTTCACTTATTTATATCCAAAAGTCATCTCTAAAGAACCTAGTTTTGAACCTTGTTTCACAAATAGGGGCATGAATCCCAGAGAGTAGAACTGTTAGCTTAAAGGAGGAGCCTCGCAGCTAGCTCTCACTGATGGCATCGGCTGCCCCTCTTTCCCAGGAAGAACCATAAGAAAATAAACAAAGAAAGGACTCTAGGCAAGTTGCCCGGTGCTTTCAAGCCTCACACTCAAACCTCACTCTTATGTTATTTGTGCAGTGAATTCAAACAGAACTACCATTCTATATCCATTACAATGCCAAGCAAGGCTTATTTTCAAACTTTCATCTATTGTGTTTTGCTAAACAAGTGTTTCCATACACAGTCTGTCCTCTGCAGGGCATGGCATTGTGTTCTGCTCACAGTAGGCACTCAAGAGTGTCTGTGCATTCAATTAAATTGCTACAGTGTTGCTAAGATTTCAATCTTGCAGGTGCGTAGTGCCAACCCACGCAGCTGAAGTAATTGAACATGGGGTCAAGCCGAGGGATGGCTCCTGACTTAAAGAAGCATCTTGAGGGCTTAAAATAAAAATGCACAGAAATCACTAGAGCTTCTGAAGACTCAATCAATTATGTCAGGAGAACCAGGGGAAGACACCACCTCCAAGAAAACCTCGAGTGAATCCTCATTGGGCAGCGCTTTGCTGATGCATCAAAAGCACAAGATTAACAGCACATACCCTGTGGCTGCTCAGAGTTACACAAATTATTGCCATGACAACTATTTCTTCAGCAATCGAATTATGAAAACTGCGTTTTCCCTCCTGGGAGACAGAAGAAGGCTTATCATTTGCTACCAGGAGTGTAATAGTTACCCCTCAGCAGTGACTGCAAGTAGGAACCTCTCTAGCAATGCAGGCACACCCCACCTACAAAAGGGGGGCACCAGAAGAACGTGGAAAGGAAGTTTAAGAAGGACTCTTACCCTGGGAACACGTACATAAATGATACTGGGGTTCTACACTTACCCACAGATATCTATGTAATCTACACGATAGAGAAAATGCTCTGTGTGGGGGAGGGGGATGAGAAAGTTGTGTGTCTAATAATAATCAAGCAATAAAAGTGGATAATAAGACATCTTCAGAAAAAGAACCTCTTGGTGGTATTCTAGGCTTCCAGGCTGACAGGGCAGCTTGATTACTCTGTCAAAGAGCATCACCAGACACCTGCTGTCAGGCTCTCTCTGATACTGCCTCACTGACTTCCTCCTTTTCTTCCTCTTCCTCTGCCTCTTCCTCCTCCTCTTCCACTTCCTCTTCTTCCTCCTCCTCCTGTCCAAGAGTTTCTGCACTACAGATGGCTGGACAAATAACCTCAACTCAGTTACCCACTCTGCCAATCTCCCCCTTGTTCAATAGCATATCTCAGAACAGTGGGTAGCTACACAAAGAAGGTCAAGCCTGCCCCCATGGAGCAGTAGAGTTGTGCTTGGTGTTAATCTCAACTAAAATTTCCAGAAGCAAATATGGTTGTTCTCTGGGTGTAGACTCTCCTCATCTCATGAAGGAGTTATATCTTGACAAACCCATTTTAAATTACAGACTATCACAAGTGTAAAATGCATTTCTACATAAACCTGTTATCTATCATGGCTTAGCAACGCAGCTCAACATAGAGAATTGGTAGCTTCCCCTCCGGGTCTGGTCATGGACTGGGTTCTGAGAGCTGCAGCTCATGGCCCTAGGGCAGGGAGAGAAGAGAGAGAGGGAAAAGAGGAGGAAGGGAATGGAAGCCTGAAAGGAGCAGGGAGAAAGACAGAATCACAGGCAACACTGTGAAGTCATATACGGAAAACACTGGATGTGTGTCTCTCACGTCCCTTTGTAAAGTCAAATCGTCATTTGTTGAACCATCTTAAGGCTGGAGTCTTGTGGGTTTTTGTTTTTTGTTTGTTTTTTTTTTAACTCTGTTTCCACAGCTGGATGATGTTAGGGACACATTTGTCCTGATCACATCTGTGTCTCCATCTCCCCGCAGGCTGTGCTCAATGTTTTAAATATTTTGAAATCAACCTCTTCTTCTGGATTTAAAAAAAAAAAATGTTATCTTTATGTGATCCTTAAACCATGCGTTGGTTTGAGAGTATTACCTCAGAAATGTAACAAGTATGATGAAGAGGGTTTTCCTAATATGTCTGATAAGGAAAGAGGGGAGATTGCCCATGGTAGAGTTAGTGCTGGAGAAAGAAGTGGGCCAGTGCCTCCTCTTTGCAAAGCATGGAGGGGTGGGATGAGGACATGACACACACACACACACACACACAGACACACACACACACACACACACACACACACACGCACCCAGCCTGCTAAATAGACTGTGGCAGGAACAGCTTAGTGCAGCTCACTGGGGTAGCACAGAGTGCGGCCCTGGAGGAATGCAGCGGAGTACAGCTGGAGGTTCACTCTGAGCTCACACACAGCTAGAAGAGACGGCGACTCAGAAAATGTCATTTCAGTGTGTCTCTCATGAACTTGACTGATTTAGTTTGGTCGGCCTAAGTTTTCTTTTTCTTCATTCTTTTATTGTCGTGTCCCTTCTGTATACTATTTCCTGAGATAAGTCCCTGAGATGCCAGACGAACAAGACAAACACTGCTGAAAACGGGCGATGAGGAAACTGGACCGACTATTATGAGACCGTGTCAGAGTCTGGTGCTAAAGCCGCAATGAAGAGGTCGTGCAGGGCCTTGCCGAGGGTCAGGAGGAAAGCAGAGTGGGATTCTGGGCTGAAGGGTTTGCAGCAGGCATGTAACAAAGGAGTCTGTCTCTCCAGAAGGAGGGAGGACCGGAGGGAGGGAAGAGTATGTGACAGAGAATGTCTAGTAGGCAACACGCATGTGCAAAGAGATGTCTACAGATCCCTCTGTCTGGAGGAAAGAATGCAGGCTAGGAGCTAGCAGCCATGAGCCAGAAAAGGAAAAGTGTAAGGTAGGCCCTCCAGAGTCTCACAGTCACGACTTCAAAATTCCTTAAGGCTAATGACTTCCCAATTTTTTTCAAACACTCACAGCATGCTTCAGAAGGTTCGGTCTCAGGGCTCAGCATAGGAGGTACCAAAGGCACACCTTTTCAAGGGATCTCCAGAGCTCCCTTCTCTAATCTCAGCACATAGCCTAAGATCCCCTTGGAACTTCAAGACCTTTGAAATTGACATCTGTGTACAGGGCTGATCTAGCAGAGCAGTGTCCAAAAATCAAAGACTTGAGAGGCATGTGGCTGAGTGAGGTTTCCACTTGTGGCTTTAGTTTTGGCTTTGAGATTGCTCTGATGAAGTGGGTGGTACCATGGCAGAACAGTCATGTTAGTTAATAAGATGTTGTATAAGGCTGACTACACTAATTCTGTCTTATCCACAGTTCTGTTTTCCATAGCTTTGTTATCCACTTTCAAAAATACTAGGGGCTAGAGAGATGGCTCAGCCACATAGTGGCTCACAACAACCCGTAATGCCTGTTCCAATGGATCCAACAGGCACATATGTGGTACACATACATGTGTGGAGGCAAAATATCCATATAAAGTAAAATAAATTTAACTTTTTAAAACATTAAATTCCAAAACACTAAATGAAAACATCCAGAAGTTAATAATTCACAATTTTTTTCCTTTTCTTTTCTTTTTTCTTTCTTTTCTTTTTTGTTTTGTTTTGTTTTGTTTTCGAGACAGAGTTTCTCTGTGTAGTTTTGGCACCTGTCCTGGATCTCGCTCTGTAGACCAGGCTGGCCTTGAACTCACAGAGATCCACCTGGCTCTGCCTCTTGAGTGCTGGGATTGAAGGAGTGCACCACCACCATGGCCAGGCAATAATTCACAAATTTTAAACTGTGAATATTGCAATGCTCTGCGTCATGCTGCCCATCATATGAACCATCCCTATGACTAGTTAATCAGTGCAGTATATGCTACCTACCTGTGAGCCACTTAAAACCTGTCCCAGGAAACTCTTCAACTGCAGTGGGTTTTGGGGACTTGTGTTCACTGAACACTAATTTAACCATGACCTCAAAGCAAGAGAGATACAAGGGAGGGCACCAGGAAGAACTGATGAACTCTCGGGCTATGTAGCAACTCCAGTTCACAGAGGCAAAGACTTGGATTAGGCTGGTTCTCCTACAGATGAGCAGCGCCACTGTGTCCTGATGCAGAAGCTGGCTTTTGGCCTCCTCACCAGTGTTGCAGATCACAACCTGGCAGGAAGAGAGAAATCCGAACAGGAGAAATAGAGAACTCTTGATCTAGAAAGACGCCAAAGATAGGGACAGAGACAAGTCAAGGTTTTCATAAGTATGAAGCTTCGACTCTCTGCGGGGTTTCTTTCTTAAAAGAAAAAAAAATGCAGAGATATAAATACAGATTAGATGGGGGAAGTTCATTCAGAAGGAAAAATTATATTATAATAAACTAGCTTTTGAAGGCATTTTAAAACAACGCCAAGTCACATCCATAGCGTTTATTTCTCAACTGACCCTCAATGCTGTGTAATATGGTTTCAGCTGTGTGTTCTTCACACAATTCTTTGCATGAAAACTGTGTTTTCCATGGCTGTAGAAACCCAAGACTTTATTCTGTCGTGGCAAAATAAAATAGAGCTTTGGTATACAACTGTCATTAGTTATTATTGAAAGTGTAGAAAGGTCTCTTTATCTTTACAACCCCTTTCGGTAAAATCATTTAACTTTTCGGAATTCTCAAGTTCAGAAAATTTTCTATCAATTTTCAAGATTTCAAGTCACTACAAGTTTCCCTTTGGAGTAATCAACATTTTAAAGTTTTTATATGCATATGTATGTGTGTCTGTGTAAGTGTATGCCACTTATGTGTGGGTACCCAAAAAGACCAAAGGACAGTGCCAGTTCCCCTGGCATGGGAATTGCAGGTGGTTGTGGGCCATCTGACATGGGTGCTGGGAACCAAACCCAAGTCCTCTGAAAGAGCAACATTTCCAGCCCCAAAATAATGTGGCCAACTTTCTTTTTTCTTTTATTAAATGTTTTCATTTATTTTACATACGAACCACAGTTTCCTCTCCCTCTTCTCTTCCTGCTCCCTCCCCCAACCTCCAGTCCACCACTCCTCCTCCTCCACTCAGAAAGGGGCAGGCCTCCCGTGGGAGTCAACCTTCATTCTAATATGTGACACCGGTTGACCAGGTTGCCATCAATGTCTTCTTTGTGCTTCGTAAAAGGCACTTGATCATCAAAGTCACTATTCTATATCAGAACAGCAAAAAATTCAGATCTTTTTTTCAATGTATCCATGAGTCACTTATCTTCATTAATTGGATTATTAAGCAGTCTAAGAACATATTCATTACTGCTATTTATTACTTTCATACAGAGAGAATTTTTAGCTTAAAAGTAATGAAAAGTCATTCAATGGGGTTTCAGCTAATTACATCTGATGTTGACACGACAGTAAAACAGTGGCTCCTGGGTCCAGTTTTATGCCTTTCTCACCATTTCATTCTGGTCAACTGTTTGCAACATTGAGTTACATTTATTTTTTTCATTCTCACATTTTCTCCAAGGGGGTCATATAAAAATAAATCAAATTCAATGATCTAGTCATTAATTCTCATGACTTGAATCATTATCATTTTTTTAAGAATATCATTTCTCATTGTGCTCTCTGAAGAACAAATCTCTTTCATTTAGAAAATCTGCAAGCATATAACTTCCATTTTGAACCCTTAAAAAATACTAAACATTGGTGAAAAAGATCCTACTGGTTTCTCTTTTCTGTTCTTCAAAGCATATGATTTAAAAAAAACATTTTTACTCTACTGAAATATATACTGTGTGTGTGTGTGTGTGCAGACCTCCTGTTTTGAGGCCATTGTGAAATCCAATAAGTGTCTGATGAGGACAAGCACCACATGTGTTAAAAAGCATATGTTTGTGTGTGTGTGTGTGGGGGGGGTGTCAGTCTTCTTCAGTTGCTCACAACCATGTTCTATGATACAGGGTCTTCCATAGGGACCTGGGGCTCACTAATCACTAGGCTGGTCAGCCAGTGAGCCCCAGGGATCCACTGGTCTCTATCTTCTCGATGGGGTTACAAGCAGGCCCCACCATGCCTGACTTTTTATGTTGGTAATGAGAACGGAACTCAGTCCCTTAAGCTTGCAAGGCAAGGACATTACCAGCTGAGTGATTTCCCCAGAACACATACCTTCTTGTCCACAAGTCCTCTCATTTTCAATAAAATAGGCTCTCACAGCAATATCAATATTGTTCCTTTTCACTTCTATTATAACAACTTGAAAACCATTTCTATTGCCCATTATATGTTTGGTTAAATTCTTTTGCAAATATTATTTGCATGGCTTGGGGAGAAACAATTTTCTTTGATTAAATAGTGATGAAGGAAATTCACCAGCACGAATGTGGTACTTATCAAAGTCAACTAATTTCTGCCCAGAAGTTGTCGAAATTCCTACAAATATGGGTGACATAAAAATCATATTTTTCTTTGCTATTCTCTTTCTTCTTCTTCCTTGTTTTTGTTTCTAGTTTGAAAGTTTATCAATCTCTTTACCTTCTCCACTGATATCATCTGCTCACATTCTTTTTTGTTTTGTTGTATCTATAGTTGTTGTTACTCCTTTTCTTATTTCGATCCTCACCCTGTATAGCTTATTTGTGCTAAGTTCTTTCTTGCCAAAATTCTCTTTCTATTAGATGTCTGGCTTTTGTTAGAAAATTCTCTCCCATTGTATCTGGATCATCACATAATTAACAAGTCCAGATAACAGTGTGCAGCATTAAGATGGCATTAATGCACATGAAAAATCAATTCACATTTATGTTCAGTTTTAGGTCATGTTGCAGTAAGTTATAGTTGTGTAATAATGACATCCTAGTATTGGCATATTAATGAATATTGGAGCCTTTCTGTCACTGGAGATTTGCTGTGTTGAAGCTTATTTTGCATGGCAGTTCATCTGGAACCCCCAAACTATTTCCAGACAATTTCTTAGATGCGCTAAGATGAAAAGTAATATATATGCCTTATATTATATATAATATATGTTATATATAGGGGGGATGGAATATGTGGTTTCACTCACAAAAGCACTAGCCTGTACAGAACTGTTATGCAGTGTTCTACAAATATGCAGGAATCTTACAAATAATACTTTTAAGATTTTCATAGGTGATCTTTAAGTAACTGTATGTGTCCACAAGTGTATTCCTTACAGATAATGTCTTAACTAGATGTCAGTAAGGATTACATCTATATGAAATATATAAATATCAGGAGAATGTCCCTCAGACTGACTTCTGGCTTCACCCCTCATCTCTCCTCCAGGATGCTGATATTTCTGGTGTGTCTCTTAGGCTATGCTTACATCACATTCTACCTCTGGTCCTGCGCTATTGTTTAACAATGCTTTTAGCATCCTGGGAGGACCTGTGGAAACCAGCCTTTCTTTCAGACAGCTAGCAACACCTTCAGGTACAAAAGACATCAAGCATGACCTCAATAAATAGCTTCTCAGTTCAGCTTCCACCTACCATGAGGTCCAAGATGCCACAAGGTCCTGAAGCCACCTAAAATGGGAAGAAATCCGAGTACATGGTAGTCTCAGTTGATCATGGGTAAAATGTTTTGTATTTGGAGAATTTGCACAAACATGTGACAATGTGAATTACTAGGGCCCTCTCAATTGTTATAAAAGTAAAACGATGGACAAGTTCAATAGAAGGATGGCAGACGCCAAGTATCCTACAGGAAGTATGGCCTGATTTCTGGGAAAGACGGGGGTATCTGTGACCTAACATCAATGATCCTAGTGGGATCTTTTGCAAATGAGATGCCACGATGTAAATTCTAATAGAGTTTGAGTAAATCCACTTCCAGACAGAGGAATGTAAAGACACCAGAATTAGAAGGCAAAGGATTCATGTCCTGGCTAACATATACCCCAGAGGAAACAGACCAACTAATGGGCCTGAGGAGGCTGAACTCTCTGCATGGAAACTTACCCTCACCTCATGAGCCACGAAAGCTACATGGAAACTGACTTTCAGGGACATCAATAACTTGCACAGTTCCGTTCTTTCTGTCATCTGGAGAGGTCACACTTAAATCACCCTTGCTATCATTTTCTAATTGAGTGGGAACACCCTACTCCCCAGAAATGGCCAGTTTACCACTAACAAGACCAGAGGTGGCTGCAGGGTAAATCACTACACAGTTAAGAAATGTAACACATCTTGCATGCCCAGATTTGAGTGTGCACTTGCACATTCACAAATATCATAGTCTCCGTTTTATGTGGGATATTGGCTATTCCCTCACTAGGCAGAGAAGTTAAAATAACAAGCACATTTTTATCAGTAAAGATGTGATACTGAGAGAAGTATGGAGGACAACACTTTTATTGAGAGTAATTCAATAGACAGCCCATGTTATCCCTAAGGTATTCATTCATAGTTTTCTTTTTTTGCCAGTACTGCAACAATGTCTGGCTCCCAGTTCTATAGTTACATCTTTTCTTCACATTGGCACCACAAAATCAGAACAGAATATTTTTGAGAAGAGAACAGTACACTGCTTTGTGCTCGAGTTTCTCCATAGTCTTCTACTGCACAGCAGCCAGACACCCAGGAGGCATCTTGTGCCTCCGGAAACTTTCTGGACCCAATCAGCACAACCAACACTATGCCTCTCATTTCCCGCCAACACTCAGAACAGCAAGCATGGCATTCACAGCCCTTTTAAAGAACGTTAAAGTTCTGTTTCCGAAACCGCTGTCTGAGAAACCATCAGTTCTCAGACGAAGACCCCACTGCGCTGAGCTCCTAGTGCTGAATAAAACACACATTATGCAGCAGTTGGCCAATCTGAAATGTGACATAGGCTGAGGGATTCCAACACACGTGTGGTCTTTTCGACCTGTGACTGGTATGCTGCTGTGAATAGAGGTAACATCAGGGAAAGCAAAAGTTGGGAGATGGAAAAATGCCGCAGTACGTTCCCTGCCAGACCAATCTCCTGGAGGAAAAACAAATGCTAAGTGTCTGAGTTAAAATAAATGGTACATAAAACATGATGTCAGTAATAACTATTTTGAGATGTAAGCCGTGGTTCTCTTCTGCCACAGGGCAAACGTGTGTCCATTTTTCATTCAGATTAAAAGAAAATCTGAGCATTCTACCATAATTTAAAGGCCAGTGACACCGTAATCTTTTCATCTCCCAGGGAGACCTATCTGTAGCACTTCTGAGAGGTCTACCTACTGACAAATGTTTTAGCCACTCTTAAGTCTATAATGGTATACTGCATAAATGGGGGTGTGGAATGAATATGAATTCCCGGCCTGTGCATGCTCTCACCTGGTGGTATAGACTCCCAGACAGGAGGACTGTGGGATTGAGGTCAGCTGGGCTACATAGTGAATTTTAAGCTATCATGAACTATATTATGAACCATAGCTCCCAAAAAATCAATAAATATAAAGAAATAAAGAAATAAAGTGAATTTAAAAAGCAGGTAAGGTCTCCTAGCTTGCTTTCTGATGATGAGAGTTCTCTATTCTTCAGGGATCTTTCTGGGGACAATGGTTTAACACAGTTGCACTGAAAAGCTGAATTATCTGATTTCACAGTTCTTAGGATGCATACTTTCTCCTAATCTTTCTAAAAAATCAAGACAAATTAGACATTCAATACATTCATCCAGAAGCTGTCATTTGTGCCATAGTTTTGTGAGGGGAAAGTGTGATGCTTTGGTTATTCTGATAGAAACAAGAAAGCACAAATACATTGCCTGCTATGCCAAGGAAGTCTCAAGGTCAGAGCCTGGGACCAGCAAAGGCTAATGGGTTCTGCCCTTGCTCCTCTTTGGCTGCTCTCCTATACGCTAATTCTGGGGCTACAGACGACTCACAGTGAGTCCCTCTAATCTACGATGTTCAGTTCCCCAGCAGGACACTTCACCCTGGCCAGGAAGGTGGAGATCAGGTAGAAGAAACACGTGGAATCTTTTTATGGACCAAAACAGGAGATCACATCACATGTGTGAACATTCATTGGCAAGACTCTGTCACATGACCATATCTCCGTGCAAGAAAGGCTGGGTGCTATGGTTTTCATCGGAAACGTTCGCCCACCCACTTCTGTTCCTCCACTTCTGGTGCCATTTTGAAGGCTGGTGAGTCTTTAGCAAGTGGGTCTCGGTTGGTGGAACTAGGTCACTGAGGAAGAGCCTTTACAGACTAGACTAACAGAACAGCCTGACACCTGGATCTGGCTACTTTCTGTGTCTGAGCTGCCACTGTGTGAGAAAGCTTGCACTACTTGCTCTTGCTGCCGTGAACTCTGACATGCCTTCACTGCCCCAGTGGACTGAAATCATCCTGAGAGCAGGAGCCAAGATACACCTTTCTTCCTACATTAGTTACTATTTTTGTTGTAGTTACCAACTGCCTGGGGAAAAAAAGCAACTGAAGATAGGAAAGATTTATTTGATTTACAGTTTGAGGGGACACAGTCCATCATGGCAGAGAAGGTTAGTAGCCGCAGGAGGAGGAGCCGGTCACGCTGGATCTCCAGGAAGGAAGAAGAGGAGGGCAGACAGGAAGCAGAGGCAGACTATAAAAATCCAAGGCTGCCTCCAGGGATTCACTTCCCCCATTGAGGCTCCACCTCCTAAAGGTTCCACAATCTTCCCACACATCACCACCAGATGGGGACCTGTTGCTTTAAACACACGACCCTGGGCTGGAGAGATGGAGAAGTGGTTAAGAGTGTCATCTTCCAGAAGGCCCACATTTGGGTCCTAGCACCCACACCGGATATCTCAACCACCTTTGTAACTCCGGCTCTGGGAGCTCGATCCCCTCTGGCTTCTACTGGCAGTCACACTCACACGCAAATACACACACATGTGCACAGAACTAACATCATTTTTAAACACATGTGAGTCTATGGGGGACATTTCAAACATTCAAACCACAAAAAAAAACATTCTGCTCCTGGCTCTGTAAGCTGATAGTCATATCATAGTACAAAATGCATTCATTCCAACCTCAAATGTCTCTATATTCCTTCACAATTCAAGCCTGTAGTTTAAAAAAAAGTACAGTCACCTCTGTTCTTCTGAAATTTGAAGCAATTTCTTAATATGAGCCTTATAAAATAAAAAAGTAAATTATATATTTGCAGAAGCAAATTACATACATAAAGTGGCATAGAAAAAAATATTTTCATTTTAAAATGCAGGAATGGGGTGGGGGTGGGTAGCAAAGAAAGATTAGAACAAAGCAAAGCTGAAACCTAGTAGAGCAAAAGCCAAATCCTAAAGCTTCATGTCTTGCATCTGGGATTCCTGATAGAATTCTTTAAGTTCCAACATGCTTGAGTAGTCCAGACCCTTCAGCTTCCGCACCTGCAGCACACAGCCTCTCTCTTAGACTGGCTACACCCTGCGCACTAAAACTTCTTTAGTAGATAACACATAGCCCCAGCTCTCCAAAATCCTGGTGTCTCCATTGCAACTTAAGCTTCATACAATGGCCTCTGGAATTCTTTGCCAAAATTTGACACTACCACACATTGCTTGGCCTCAGCAGCTTTCTGGAATTTCAGTACAATCCTCCATGACCCTCACTATTGCATCTTTCATCAAAATTAGTACCAGGTGGAATATGCCACCAAGTTCTTCTTCCAGCTTGAGACATAGCCTGCCCCCCTTGAACCACAGTTACATTAACCTCTCTGTGTTTTGACTCCAGACAAACAAACCATAGATGGTTGTTTCCAGCAGGAAACCCCTTCAGAAGCGATCTCACTTTAGACTCTTACTTTCCAATGAATTTTTATTTTCACAAGAGTGAGCCTTCAGTGGGTGAGGTCTTGCCATCAAGGCACCTTTCCCAATGTTCTAGTGCAAAGAAAGAAGTTCGCTTTAGTGGCGTGAATATCTTAACAACTACAACTGCTTTCCTAGTGCTTGCCTTTTCTGTAACTGTAAACTCACTTCTTTCCCTACCAAACAGCATAATTTTTATCATTCTGCTACTTCTTCAGAGAACTCTCTCTCACTGGAGACCTGGGCAAGAGCACTCAGCAGTAACCACAGCAAAGCTAGAATGTTGTCCCGTGTTGAGATTCCCCCCACAAAACAAAACAACTATTTTTTAATTAACCCTCATGGAAGTTCTTGGGAACAAGGAGAATGTAGTCATAGTTTGTCCCAGAACTGTCCTCTAGCCCAGTTCTTTATAGAGCCCTTGTTCCAAGCAGGAAAAAAGTTAGGACATAAAGGTAAAATGTGGACCACTGAGCATGTGGAAAGGAGAAGGAAGAGGGCAGAAAACAAAGGGTAATAGGGAGAATGATTGATCAAAGGACATTAAATGTCACAACCAATCTCTTACTGCTGTGGGATGTTCTGTATGGCAAATGTGTTGCTGATTGGTCAATAAATAAAACACTGATTGGCCATTGGCTAGGCAGGAAGTATAGGCGGGACAAGGAGGAGAATAAAGCTGGGAAGTGGAAGGCTGAGAGAGAGACACTGCCAGCTGCCATGATGACAAACAGCATGTGAAGATGCCAGTAAGCCATGAGCCACATGGCAAGGTATAGATTTATGGAAATGGATTAATTTAAGATGTAAGAACACTTAGCAAGAAGCCTGGTACGGCCATACAGTTTGTAAGCAATATAAGTCTCTGTGTTTACTTGGTTGGGTCTGAGCGGCTGTGGGACTGGCAGGTGAGAGAGATTTGTCCTGACTGTGGGCCAGGCAGGAAAACTTTAGCTACGTCTCACTTTACTCAATTAATATACATTATAAAAAAAAAAAAACTCAACTTGACTCCACCCAGCCATTCTGGCTTCCTGCCTCATCACATGACCTCCTGCTCCCTCATGTACCCCCACCATTGCTGTCAGCCCGGAAGAGAGAACCCTCAGTAGAGCCCAGACAGTTGGGTTCCAGAACCTTGAACCTCTAAGAACTGACAGCTAAAGAAACCTCTTTCTATTTATAAGCATCTGCCTCCCTTCATTATTTCAATACAGGTGTAGAAAGGGACTAACATGCCATTCTGGAGCACCATATTTAAAAATTAGCTCTTAATAATTTCCGATAATGTTTGCAGAATCCAAGCCAGTATAAGAATGTGCTCCATAAAAGCCTTAGAACATTGTGTACCCAAAGCACGGATGTTTAATCCACACAAATGAGATGAACTTAGCTTTAATTGCAAGTCATTTAGTTTTATAATGAAAATGAAAGTCAATATAGATTTAATTGATTCTGGTTCTGGTTTGCACTTGATGGAGGAAACTGGACACAGGGCTCCATCTTTAGGTCGGGGGTGGTGTGAATAGAGAGGGAGAAAAAGGGGGTTCTTGAGGACTCCTCCTCTGGAATTTTGTATGCAGTAACCATAAAATTCATCATTTAAACCAGAACATGTTTGAGTGAACAGTGGTTCTGCTGGTCAGTATATCAGGAGAGCAAGTGTAAATCTATTGTCCAAGGTAAACTGTCAGAAGGAAAGGGGAAGGACTTTCTTCCTTCTTCAGCCATTATATAGTCCCTACATAGCGGAAAACCATGACTTAGAACCCCCATATCTGGTTCACGGGATCTTTCTTTCTAGAAAAATGTTGCAGTTAATGAGTGCTTTCTAGAAGATGCGTCATTTGCTTCTAATTACATTAACATACTTGTCTGTATTTCTGTAATTATAGTAAGAACTCTGGATGTGAAAGCTACACTTCTTAAAAATGTTTTGGAGTGTAGATGTTCTAAATGTTTAATTTATATATTTTTTAATACTTGCTTACATGTATAATTAATAATGTGTCTGCCCCACATGGCAATAGTGTTATATAAATACAACTACTTCATCCAGTGAGTAATTCTTTAGAATTAAGTAACCAAATAAGCAAGGAAAATAATCAGTTCTTATATTGACAAGTACACCCACTTTGGACTAGTGGCTAAAGAAGCATTTTGCACATAAGCAAGACCACGAATGCACCCACTTTCTCATTTTTTCAATCCTTTTTTTAAAAAGGTGAAATTAATGTCATTGGGGAATTGAACACAGAGCAAAACAATCCATTTTGATTTTGATACCACCGCAGACACTAGGCGTGTGCTGCAAACATGCCTGTTGTTTATATCCTCTTGGAAGTCTGAAAAGAGAAAAGTCCCTACCCCCAGAACAATTTCCCACCACAGCTGCTCTGACATACTTGCCTGGGTCTGATTACCTCAGGAAAAGGAACGAGGTTCTGTTGGGTCTCAGCAATCTCACTCACAGCAGCCTCTGGAGAGCCACTAAAGAGGGGAGGCATGTGGCTCTGCATTTGATTAGGGCTCAGGTAGGATGCTTGCCTGTGCTTCATGTTGCCACAGGGCATATAGATGTAGCACCCTGAATGCTTGCTACCATTATGTACCCCAAACACTAAAAGACCTAGATGCAAACAAAATAGAAATAGAGCCCTAGAACACTCTGTACCTAAAACACTCAGATTCAACTGCACACAGAGTAATGAGATGTAGAAGTATCCCCCAAATGAGTTCTAGAAACTATAAATTCAGAATGTTTAGAGGTGGGTGTGGGAAACTCTGTCATGGGGTCTCCACCAGGAGCCAAAAAAAAACAAACAAAAACAAAAGCAAAAAAACAAAAAACAAAATCTTGCCTCTGAATGTGCAGAGGAATGATGTTTTAGTGGTTTTTACATATGCCTTGAACCTGTGGCGTTCATGTTGGCTTATGCTTTAGTTTTCTTGACGTAGAAACAAACTATTGAAATTTACTAACATGAAACTGTGGGCATTTTATTATGTTTGCAGATTTTGTAGGTTTGGATTCGGGAAAGCAGATAGCAAGGACAGCTTTTGAATGTTCTATGGTGTCTGGGTTCTTTGTCAAAAAGATGTGCGCAGCTGAGAAGTAGAAGAGCCAGGACAAGGGGAATCCCTTCCAAGATGTCGTCTTTAGTCACTTGCTTGGCTGGGTGAATTGAAGACTGGATAACTAAACTATGAGATATCACCTCCACATGGCTTCTCCCTGTGGCTTGTGTCTGAGTTTTGAATGGGGGTGGCCTATGAAGAAAGTTACCAGAAGATTCGCAGGAGCTACACAGAAACTACCACCTGCTGTGAGCCATCAACCAAGAGTTACTAATTCAACCACATATACCAACATACCAAGAGGGCTGTAGGCCTCTGTGGGATGACTCATTCCTAATAGGCTTGAGGGCCGGCCAGCCCAAACAAGTAAAAAAGAGACTTTCTGAGAGCCAACCTGGGTCTACCTAAGGGCCTTAGCAACAGCAGCTGAAACATGATCTAGAGATGACCTGGACCAATGAGAGGCAGCCATGTCACACCAGCAGATGCACATTCATCAGACCTCCTCCCAAGGTGGGGTGGAGTGTATATAAGGCCTTCCTCTTCCTGAATAAACTGAGCTTGTTGTTTTGACATTCTCCCAGAGTCTGTGTTGTTGACTCTGTACCTACTTGACCCCTCCCCCAAAGGGAACAACAGCACAGGACCCTGCCACAGGCCTCATTTCCTAGAAGAACAAGAGACTGGGAATTCTGAAACTGTGTTTTAAAGACATAACGCATGATATTAGTAAGAGTGTTCCCTATCCCCTTCATCCTTCCTGCTAGAATTGCATTGAGAGTTAACTATCAAGAGGAAGGTGATTCCTGACTGCAGGGCTGAAGATAGAATAAGGAGCTGTGGGGGTCAATCCTTGCACAGGGAGTAAGGGCTCAGTGGACCATGCAACTACTATGGAAAGATCCCCTAGTAGCAGAAGTGGATAATGACATCCATTCCATCAAGCTACTCCTGTCCTGCAGGAGTTGGCCTCATGTTGTCCTTAATTGGTGACTCAATATTTTCTGTATTCTTTGTTGATACTGCCCGTCCTATCACCCTGAAGAGGGCAAAGCTACTGCAGCAATATTCTTTTTATTACCCCAGTTATATATTAGCTTCCTCTACTTCTCTCAGTGAGTTTATGGATGAAATATGTTCTATGAAGACAAATGACTAAGAATATTTAGGAACTCAAGCTGGGAGAATTATTGGTCTTCAGTCTTGGCGTCTGGACTCTGGTAATCTTTTTGTTTTTCATTCTCCTCTGTTGTTGCTGGCAGTGATGGTGAGTTCTGTTCATGCTCTTATAACAAACTGCCATGTACTGGGTGACTTAAAAACAGACATTTCTTTCTCATGGTTCTGGAGGTAGAAAAGTCCAAGATCAAGGCACCAGAGGTATCCAGGGGACACTGACTGCAGACATCTGTTTTCTAAGGGTATTAGTTCTATCGTGAGGTCCCATCTTCAGAATCAAATCAAACTCTGCTGAGCTCACAAAGGCTCTGTCTCGAATGCTGGGGGGACTAGGATGTCAACATATCAGAATGGACACAAACATTCACTCTGCAACAGTGATAATGCTGCCTGGGCTTTCTGTGTTTATGTTGCTGATATGTTGCCCTCACACTCAGGGCAATCCTCTACAGCAGCCTTCTGCATGCTAAATTACACGCATGCTCACCATACCAGATTTGACCCAATTTTCAATGGTAGTTGAGCTGGTTGACTTAGTCTCCTTTTTTGTAAATAGTCTAGAGAATTAAGAACAATTCTCCCTATGCTCTTTGTTTGTTCATCTAACCAGTAAAATACATCTCCATTCATGGTCGAGGAAGTGTGGAGCTGATGCACAATACTATGCACTTGTGATTATTGGGGATCTAAAGGCTCATGATTTCTATGAAATCAGCTCTGCCCTTTTCTGTGTTACCTTATCTATTACCACATGTGTTTCCTTGTCTGAAAAGCAGTGAGAAAAGATTCTCTTTCATATGGCAGTTGTAAAGTTTAAGTGAAATTATGCATGTCAAATGCTTAGCATATGATAAATATGCAGTAAATCAGTAAATGTTAACTGTTCTTAGTGATTATAATTCCTGTCCCAGATGGAGTTGATTTCAACTTTTCCCTCTCTCTGCATAATCACAACTCTGAAGCTTCATTTCTGACCTAAAGCTGTGTCTCCTCCATGCTCACCCTCAGCCAACTCGCTTCTTAATATACAGGGAGAAAAGAAATCCTTCTCTGAAGGGTAGCCACACATCCCCAAAGCTCTAGCATTGCCTTAGGACCTTAGAATATTTACATATATGACTCATTTTCTTTCTCACTTCCTTCTGCTCCACCTCCACAAACACAACACACAAGCATGGCACACGGGAGCAGAAGGTGACCTGGCATTTAAGATCCTACTGTACTCAGCTGCCATTCCCTGTCAAATTTGCCCCGAGGTGGACCCACGTTTGCTGGAAATGCTCCCAGCAGTTCTTATCACAGGAGCCTGGGACACAGATCAGAACCCACTCTGCTGTGCGGTCTCCTACTCAAAGCACAGCTCATCCAAGCCCACACTTTACAGGCCCTATATTGAACAGGCTGATACTTCCAGTCCATTTCAGCTCTAATTTTTCCCTCATTCTAATGTCTATTTACAAGAGGTGGCCACTAGTGATCTGGATTCCATTTGTACTAGATCATAAGATCTGACTGATTTTTAACTTTTCAAGAATTTTGTGGGTGGCAGGGGAGAGGGGGGAAAGCATTTTGTAAAATTAAATCATATAAACTTATCATGTGATGAATCACTAAATACGGCGTTGACAAATGACTCAAAACTCTCACAGTCTAATTATCTTTTACTACATTTTTTTTCTGTTATATGTGCGGTTGGGGTTTCTTGGGCTGTTGTCTCAGTGCAATAGCAATGACACATGAAAGTAGGTTATTTTGTATCCTTTCACTGCTCGGCAATCGGTGACACGATGTTCATAGCTGTAACTGACTGTGGCAGCCATCCCTAAGAGCTTGATCGATTCTTTTCTTTGGGTAAAGAAAGTGTACCCAGGAGAAAATGGTGGACATGAGAAACGGTGGACAGAATGCTAGTAACGTAGACTAAATTTACAACTTTAATTTGCCATTAAAATATGACTAGCACAGAAGATTGGGAACCATTCTCTCAGTACCCGATGCAAGGAGCGTCTCACATGATTGGAACATCAGTGAAGGTCTGGCCGACATACCCATTGCTTCCTTTCCCTTTGTGTCTTGTTTGTTAATGTAAATATAAATATCAATCACTTTTCATATAGGACGTACACTATTCATCTACTGTACACAAAGACCTCAGCAAAATCAGCCATAGTAGTCTGTGAAAATCAATTGGCCATATAGAATTACTTTTTTTTAATTGAAAATAGACTTTTTTCTTAAAATATGTTCTAAATATGGTTTCCCTTCCTCAACTCTTCCCACATCTTCCCCAACTCCCACCCAAATCCACACCCTTTCTATTTCTCTCTCATAAGAAAACAAGCAGGCATCTAAAGATAAAACGAAATAAGATAAAATAAAGACAAACAAACCAGAATAAAACAAACGAACAAGGGGGGAAAGGAGCCAAAGAAAAGGTACATGAAACATATATAGATGTAGAGACACACACATTCACACACAGAAATCCCATAGTAACACAAGATTGGAAACCATAATATAGGAGCAGAAGACCTGTACAGTAAAACAAATGCCCAAACAAAGCATTATGAGTATGTGAAAATCAACTGTTAATACAGACTTTATAATAAAGAATATTATTTATTTATTACTTTATGGGTTGTGTAGTATGTATTGGGTACATCAATAAAGATAGAATAAATGTATGGGTGGATATGTGTGAAAAAGCTTTCTGAAAAGCCTCTTGTAAAACATTTACTAGTACTGCACTGATGTGATGGATTTCTGTCCATCACAAAGAGACAGAAAGGTCCCAGGTCTTTTCTTTTGTAAAGCATTAATCCTGTCGTGGGTTTTAGTCTTATGATCAAATCAAAGCCAGGTAAAGTTTAGGGAGTGTGAATCTATTTTCAAATGTCAGGCACAGAAAAAGTTCCAGAAAAATACCACACACTGGACCATTTATTAAAAATACAAATCTAGCCCGGTGGTGGTGGCTCACACCTTTAATAACAGCACTCAGGAGACAGAGGCAGGTGGATATCTGTGAGTTTGAGGCTAGCCTTGGCTACAAAGTGAGTTCTAGGAAAGGCACAAAGCTACACAGAGAAACCCTGTCTCAAAAAAAAAATACAAATCTAGGGACTAGAGAGATGGCTTGGTGACTAAAAGTATCCAGTCCTCTTGCAGAGGACCCAGCTCCAGTTCCTGGCTCCCACGTGGTGGTTTTCAATTATCTATAACTCCAGTTCCAGGGGATTCAATGCCCTCTTCTGACCTCTGTATACAACAGGCACTGAAACAATACATGTACATATACATAGGCAAAACACTCATATATATAAAATAAAATAAATCTAAACAACAACAAAAAATAGAAGTACTTGGCATATGCCCAAGGCATGCTCAAGCATGCCACAAAGACACTTGCTCAACTATGTTCATAGCAGCATTATTTATAATAGCCAGAACCTGGAAACAACCTAGATGTCCCTCAAGTGAAGAATGGATAAAGAAAATGGGGTACATATACACAAGGGAGTATTACTCAGCTGTAAAAAACAATGACATCATGAAATTTGCAGGCAAATGGATGGAACTAGAAAATATCATCCTGAGTGAGGTAACCCAGACTCAGAAAGACAAACATGGTATGTACTCACTCATAAGTGGATACTAGATGTAAAGCAAAGGATAACCAGACTACAACCCACAGCTCCAGAGAAGCTAGCTAACAAGAAGGACTCTAAGAAGGATGCATGGATAGCCCTGGGAAGGGGAAATAGATGAGATCTCCAGAATAAACTGGGAGCAAGGGGGGCAATAGAGGAGAGGGGATGGGGGATGAGAACATGAGGGAATGGGATGGTCGAGCTGGGGGAGGGACAGAGTGAGAGAGCAATGAAAGAAATATCTTGATAGAGGGAGACATTATAGGGTTAGGAAGAAACATGGTCCTAGAGAAATTCCCAGGAGTCCACAAGGATGACCCCAGCTTAGACTATTAGCAATAGTGGAGAGGGTGCCTGAACTGGTCTACCCTGGTAATCAGATTGGTGAACACCCTGTCATCATAGAGCCTTCATCCAGTAACTGATGGAAGATGCAGAGATCCACAGCCAAGCACCAGGCCTAGCTCCAGGAGTCCAGTCAAAGAAAGGGAAGAGGGATTCTATGAACAAGAGGGGTCAAAATCATGATGGGGAAATCTACAGAGACAATTGAGCCAAGCTCATGGACTCACAAATTATACATTGACAGCTCTGGAGCCTGCATAGGGCGGGATTAAGCCCTCTGCATATGGGAGACAGTTCTGTAGCTTGGCCTGTTTGAGGGTCCTTGGGCAGTGAGATCAGGATCTATCACTGGTACATGAGCTGGCTTTTTGGAGCTTGTTACCTACGGTGTGATGCCTTGCTCAGCCTTGATGCAGGGGAGGGGCTTGGTCCTGCCTGAACTGAATGTACCAGGCTTTGCTGACTCCCCATGGGAGGTCTTACCCTTTTGGCGGAGGGGATGAGGGAGGAAGGCTTGGGTTGGGGGAGCAGGAGGAAGGATGAGACTGGGGAATCTGTGGTTGGTATGCAATATGAATTTTAAAAAAATTCTTACAAAAAAAAAAACCAGAAGTACATGTAGTTTACAGGCTAGACCTTGGGAAGTCCAGTATCCTTGGTGGAAGGTATCGCAGAGCAAGGATACCACCTCAGATCTCTTCTTCTTGTGAAGCTTCAAATACTGTCATAGGAGCCCAGACCTTGTGAGCTACCTAATGAGTTGCTTACATCATTGGAGCATTAAGGAGGGTCTGACACACATGGCCACTGTGTCCTTTCACTTTGGTCTTGTTCATCACTGTAGATACAAATATCAATCACAGATATCTAGTACTAACTAGCTCCAAAGCCTGATGTCCAAACAGCATTAACACATGAATTTGAGCCTTAAGTTTTCAGCACATGAACTTCCCTTCAGAGACATGCAAAGTACATCACCCTATGACGATGCTTACGGCAGATGACAATGTAATGCAGCTAATCTGACAAGAGAGATCAGCCCATGACTACCCAGGTAGAAGGTTTAGGATACCTGCAAAGTTCAGTAAGCAGCAGCTCCACGGTCTCCAAAAACTGTGCCTGACTGTCAGCAAAGCATCAGGAGAAGGCAGCAGGGTGAACCATATACAGAAGGTCCTGGATCTGCCTCACCCTTGTTCTCTCTTCCCACTGTCTGGTTAGGCAAGTTCCAGTGGTACATACTGCTTGTCTTGCCTCCACAGCCTTGTAGCTTCTGTCTGATCTGAGGGGCTATTAAACTTAAGACTTAGTCATAAAAGGATACATGGCTGTGCAAGATTGCACAACGGTCTTGACTATACCACAGTGTGTAGTCACCAGCCCTTTGAAATGCAAAAAGATGACTCAAAACGACTCTGCAGTCAGATGGGATGACATGCAAAGAGCCTTGGAAAGAGAAATTAGGTAGCAGAAAAGAGGGATTTCAAAGAGATATTGCTATAGCCAATAAATATTTTCAAGGTAACAAAAAATATAGAAAGAAAGTTATTAGTAATGGGTTAGTAAGAGGAAACGGAGACAGTATTTGGCTCAAAAGAAAAACTCTGCCTTTGATTATAGAAAATCTTTTAGAGAAAAAACTAATGTTTTTTATTTGCCTTCTATGGCAAATAAGACACTTGAATGAAAGAAGTAAAAAAGGAGGGACATGAGGGCTCCTAGGTATGGTGGAGGAGGTTTATTGATGAAATGGAGAGCATAGCCAGAGGCAGAGACATCTGAGAGAATCCAGAGTGAACATGACCCCGAGCCTGGCCATCTGAGGAGATGATGGAGGGGAGAGCCAGGAGAGAAAAGAGTAGATGAAAAGGATCTGATAACCAAAATGGCTGGATTATATAGGGAAGGTCAGCTGGGAAAGTACAGCCCAGCCCCTGAGCTGGAGAAGTTTAGGGTAGGGGGCAGGGTAGGGTAGGGTCAGCCAACTCTGTAACAGGTAGGGACTGAGGGATGCTGGGAGAACCTGGTGGCCAGATCCACTTTGATATGTTAAATAGGCACCTTACTTAGTCATTTGTCCCAGGTTTGAGATCTGACAATGCAGATTTGCTATTTGCTATTATAGGACATGATGGAAATTATGATGAACTCTCAAAATAATGAGACTTTTTTTAATAGGAAAATATCTATTGTGACCATATGCCAAAGCTTGTATATATGTGTAGGCTAATGTTGAAACTCCAATTTCATAGATTCTCTGGTCCTATGATCACATCCCTCCCCTCCCCTTCCCCCGCTCAGGACACTGCATGCGTAAAAATAATTGAAACTCTTGTTTTTCCACTTTTAATTTCTCATAGTGCAAAGCTCATTCCCATGCTCTCATCAGGCCCTCTGACTGAGAGCCCAGATTGGACTTTAGAAAGTTTGGGTTGCAGGATGCTTTCAGTGAAGTCATACTTAGAATTCAAATCACTTACAAAGTTCCTAACACATGCAAGGTGCAGCATCAGTGCAGAAGACAGCTGAACAAACTGCAGATGTGGTGAGTGTAAACTCTAGGGAAGCTATGATAACCTAGGAGTTGCTCCACCAGGAGTATTCAGCCTTTGCTGTTTTCAGAAACATCCAACTTGCAGTGTAGGAGATGAAGCCTTACTTCCTGAATGTTCTAAATCAAGACCTTTTCAATAGATTTAACACTGCTATATTCTTTAAATTTAAGAAAGAGGAATTGGGAAGGAAATACATAAGTGAGATCAAATGATAGATTTAATCATTTGCCATCATGAGATCAACACATAGATAAATTATTTATTATCAGCTGTTTCCTTATAGGTGCCATGAAATCCCTTGCAACACACTCAATTAATATTTATGAACAGGGTATGTAGGTCCTGCGATGTCAGAACGTAGTCCATGAATGAAGCTGTGTAAGGGTATGTTTTAGAGCAAACAACAAGTAAACAAGAAGTTTTGTAACTTCTATCCTTCCATAACATGGATTGTTCTTAGAATGTATTTTCATGCCCTCCAAGGTGTAATAAAGAGGATTTTACTTTAGATTAGCCGTATTCTTACTCATTACTATTCAGAATGGTATCCTCCTGACTCTATAAGCCTAAACTCACGTGACTTTGCCCTTGTAACTGTATACAACTTGAACTCAAGTGAACTTTACTCACATGACCTTGCTTAACCCTCAGAATATAAATTGTTGGATGTAATTTTTTTTAAATACTGTTTGGGGGGCCAGTCACCCAGCTCCCAAATAAATATGTGGAGACTTATTCTTACTTATGAATGTCCAGCCTTAGCTTGGCTTGTTTCTAGCCAGCTTTTCTAACTTAAATTAACCTTTTTCCTCTTCTTCTACATTTTGCCTCTGGGCCTTTTTACCTTTCTTTATTCTGTATGTCTTTCTTCCCTTCTTACTCCTTGGCTGGTTGTGTGGCTGAGTGGCTGGCCCCTGGTGTCCTCCTCTCCTCCTTTTCTCAATCCTCCCTCCTCACTCTTTCTTCGAGCCTAGATTTCTTCTCCTATTTATTCTCTCTGCCTGGCAGCCCCCACCCCCACATCTGTCTCCTACCTAGCTATTGATGATTCAGTTCTTTATTAGACCAATTAGGTGTTTTAGGCAGGCAAAGTAACACAGCTTCAGAGTTAAGCAAATGCAACATAAAAAAATGCAACACATCTTTGCATCATTAAACAAATATTCCATAGCATAAGCAAATGTAACGCATCTATAACTAATATTCCACAACAGTTTGATGCCTTGAATAAAGTTGGCTATTGTATGAGACTTTAGTCCATCTCGTTTTTAGTCTCCTCTCTCCCAGGTTCATGCAGACAAATAGAGCAGTAACACTGCATCAGCCAATGCTTGGCAATTTGTTTAACTTCTCTACGGTTCTTTTTTCTTAGTGTTATAGTAGGCATCATTGTCCTACTCCCTTAGGGTGGTGATAGGGTATGCTATAGGAAAGAAAAAGGATTTGAAACTTTTGAAACCTAATTTAGATTGGGTCATCCTTCCTGGATAACAAAGAGAAATTCATTTGCACCTAGCAGAGGTTTTATCCAAGCCCAGCCAAGGTGTCACAGTTGTAGACAATGATGCCCGAGCTCTCTGTTCTTAAGAGGGCAGGTGAGTATTCTTTTCTTCACAAGAGAAGTGACTATTCTCAAGAAGGAAGATTTTTTTTGCTTGTGGGGATGCACATTGGCACCCCAGGAAAACTTGGGAAGCTTTTCTCTGGCAGAGAGACTGCAGTGGATTAGAATGTCCTGTACCTCAATTTGCAAGATCCAGACCCATAGCATATATTTTGAATAAGAAAGAGTCTCTTGTATTGAAGCAGTCTCCTACTAGGATGAAGGTAAGGAAGGTAAAAAGGTAAAGGATTGTTTCCACAGAGAATAAAAGAGATTCTCATGGTCAGGATTTTCGAGGTTAGAAAAAGGGTACTTTATAAGGGCAGGGCGTGGAAAAGAAAAGAGGTTGAAATGGAAAGGAGAGAGGGAACCACAGAACCAACCCTCTCTGAAGCCAAGTCATTATACATAGATAAAGTCTTGTCTGAAGTCTGAATCCTTTGCAAAACTATCTTCAGGCCAGTGAAATGGTTCAGTAGGTAAACCACTTGCTGCTAAACGTGAAAGACCGGGTTCTACCCCAAAATCCATTTTGTAAAATTAGAGAACCAACTCCTGCAAGTTGTCCTCTGACTTCCAAACACACACTCCCTGACATGTATGAATGCACATAGATATACACATCCCATAAATAAACGCATGTAACAGGCCAAATCTTCGTCTTCTACCTTAATTGTTTATGTGATGTGTTGGAGAAGACTGGAGAGATTTGATTCTAGGGAGAGTAGAGAAAGAATATCTCCATCCACATTCTACTCCACCCCACTCTGGAGATTTCTAATCAGAGTTGTTGGTGACCCCCCAGGTTGCAACATAAAAGAAGACTTCACTTGCCAACATGACAGTTCACCATGATTCAGAATGAAGCAGTCTGCAAGATCAAGAACAGAAAAATTCATCAAAGGCACATTGGGGCACCTAATAAAGATACTTTTCAATCTATCAAATGCTGTATGAGTTGAGGTGTTGTTTTAAATTATGGTCTAATAACATAATTACACGCAAATTGATTTCAAGTTCTTTCTCTAGTATCCAAGCAAATTTTACTAAAATCCTTTGTATTACCATTTTCAGCTGGAATTGGGTATGGGCTTTTGAGTGGTCAGTTGGCTCCCACCCAGGGTAAGCTAGGAGAGAATGTGAGGAGATACTTACAGCACTGAGTCTGGGTAAGAAATACCCTATTTACTCATTGAGCTGTTTCAGGCATCTGCCTTGACCCAATGTGAAATGTACCAGAAACAAAGATTGTGAACACCTTGTACTCTTCGGGCATCTTGCTGTAAGGAAGGAGACCGATGACAGTTCAGTCGAGTTTAGGACAAGGTGTGCTGTGATGAAAGCATCATTCTTCTTACAGACAAACCAAATAGGAAAACATCCTGTTCCAAGGAGACGGGTTGCTAACAACTCTGACGATACACCTACAGATAGACTACCAATCGATGGCTTAGTGACTAAGACAAGCAGACATGCCATTTCCAAGAATTAAATTAATCAGGAACTATGAGTTGTAAGAAGCATAAACTCATTCTAGAATACGATGCAGGAGGACAAAAAGAATGAGTGGTAACTTTTAAGTTTAAAACCCCAGACAAAGGGCTATTTAACATATCAAAGCAGACCTGGCCACCAGGTTCTCCCAACATCCCTCAGTCCCTACCTGTTACTGAGTATGGCTGGCATACCCTACCCTGTACCTTGAACTCTCCAACCCAGGGACTGGGATACCCTTCCCCAGAAGCTCTTCCCTATATAATCAAGACATTTTGGTTACCTTTTTTGTGCCTTTGGCCTCCTGGCTGCTACACCTGGTTCTCCTCTCTCATCTCTCTCTTCCCCTCCCCCTCTTCCGAATGGCCCAGCTCAGCCTGGTCATGACCGCTTTATGTTCTCTCATATACTTGTAATAAACTTTCTCCCCCACCATACCTAGGAGCAGTCATGTCCCTTCCTTCCCTTTTTAAAATTTTTTTCATTCAGTAATAATAGACATATAGACACAGAGAACATATCTCAGCCATGTAGGCGTCCCTGTGGGTAGTTAGTATTTGGGCCCTAAATTCTCCTACCTAGAAGTGAGTTCTGTGTCCTATTTCTTATGTATAATCTGATCTAGGGTAGCTATTTAACTTTTATTGTTTCCATTTTCTAATCTTGGGGTTAATAAAAGTTTCTACTTGAAATAATTACAGGGTCAAAAGAGAATAGCCTTAAAAAATTCTCAAAAGAGCTGTGACGAAAAGTGAGAGTCAATAAATGTTACCCATTATCAATGTTATAGTTCCAAGTTCTAGGAGGAGTGAAATGGCAAGAATTCTGGGGAAGGAAATCAGTTTCAGTTAGAAGGGCCTTATGAAGCTAGAAATGCTATGAATGAGAAGACCTTGAGAATCTGAGTTGCTGCTGATGAATGAATGATTTTCCCTACCCTCTGAAAACCCTGAATTTGTTCAACTATTGATCTGCCGGCCATGACTCAGGCTCCACTGCCCTGACTCAGCATCTCCCTCACTCTCTTGGCCTTCCTTGACTTTATTATATCTTCCATCCACAGCTTCTACTTGCTTATGAGATCCTTTTCTCTGCCTTGTGTATCTGGAGATTTCTCCAGTCCTGCCTGGGCCACAGCCGCTCAGACCTAAATAAACGTATAGAGACTTATATTACTTATAAACTGTATGGCTATGGCAGGCTTCTTGTTATCTCATTCTTATATCTTAAATTAACCCATTTCTATGAATCTATGAGTTGCCACATGGCTTGCAGCTTACCGGTACTTTTTCATCTTCCTTCCTCTGTGTCTCGCTGGCGACACCTGACTCAGCCATCCTGTTCCCAGAATTCTCTTCTCTGCTTGTTCCACCTATACTTCCTGCCTGGCTACTGGCCAATCAGCATTGTATTTATCAACCAATCAGAGCAACACATTCAAACTCCAGCTACAGCCTGGGGTACCTATCTTCAGCTTTCAATGCCTGTCCCCAGTTGTTTTTGTAATTTATGTTGAGATTTTTCTAAGAGGAGCTCTAATCAATCCAGAATAGCTCTGCCAGGCAAATACCCTCCTATCAGCCACATGGTAGGTGTTTGATGAACTAACTGGGCTCTTTTTAGTTGGGCAGCTGCTTCTGGTACAATTTGTAGTGGCTACTGAATTGCAGTGGGTGGAGCAAACAAGGACCATCCAGGTACCATTTGTACCTTTTTGTATATCCACATGTGCATTCCCTTTTTGTACCACCTATACATCTGTTTACAAATATATTCTCCCTTTATGTGGACTAGCAGAATTATATATTTGGATGTCTACTGTGTAGTGGACTATGCTTTGTTCTATATAAGGAGAATATAAAATGGCTCTTATTCAAGCCAGTGTAGCTAGATTTGCAAACCTGTCTGGGGGTGGTGATATGAGATTAAGAAAGACAGACAGACACAAGTAACACAAGCAATGCTGGGGTTGGGTGGACCATGTGCTCTCTGATGAAGATGAGCCAGCAACCCAGCAACTGGTTATGTACAGCAGAAATGAGTAGGCAGTTTAGTCGATCTTGGTGGTGGTGGTGGTAGTGTATATGTGGGGTGTCTATGTAGAGGAAATCTCTAGGGCATCCAGGATGAGGAAGTTGAAGCTGGTTGGTACTTTCTGCACACACTGTCAATATCTGTACTCAGACCAGGGGAGGGCTTTGCTGGACTGATGAGCCTGACCAGGGAAGACTTTGCCATTTCCATATGTGTGAGGCATTGGCATTTGGGACATGAGTGTGCTTGTGTCAACAATGGATATTCACACAAGACTTTATTCACTCTCCACGGGTTCTTACACAGGTGATAGAGAGTTTGACCAGCTGTATAAACAACCAATTCTAAGTGAGATAGTGCAAGTAGCCCAAAAATGCACAGGTGGAGATTAAGCTTGGTCTGCTATCCAATGTAGGGCATAGGTTAAGACATCCTAACAGAGGGCACAGTGTTATCTGACAGTGTGAGGCTTGATGCAGGCTGTACAGTTCCAAATGATGGGAGAAGTTAATTTATGTACTTTGTAAAGCATATAAAATACATACAATAAAATATTAATTGCTTCTGATGTTTCAAAAATAATAATTCATATGAGAAAAGTTACACTTAACCATCACATCTCCTGTATTAATATCACCTGTGTCATCTTCCAGTGATGCATTGATATAGCTGTAAATTTTGCTGATGCCTAAAGCCTCCAGTTTTGTCTCTCTAAATGAGCTGGTTGTACTACACTGATTGTGAAGGTCTCCAGCTCAGACATCTGCAATCTGTGTCTTATGCTGCAGACTGCCTTGAACTCTGGTGCAGTTCAGAACAAGGGGACAATCCATCTTAGAATGATAGCACAGATATTACACAAACTAAGGAAACATCAATCTAAAAGAGGTCCCTATTTTAGAGAATGCCTTTCAAAGACCTGAGAGGCTGGCATGAGAATGTAGGGGGTCCTGGCTTCCAAACAGTGCCAAAAAGTTACCCCAACTTCCATGCAGAGCCCTAGCTTACAACCTGTTTCTCCTCTCTCCTCAGCTAAGTTGTGTATTGCACAGTGAGAGGCCCTGTGCACACATGTGTTGACATCCCAAGTCACACGTGCAGCTTCCATTCATGCTTATTTCATCCCCTCCTCTCTCCTTATTCCATCCCTTTCTATTCCCTTCTTCAAACCAATGCTCTGTAGCCTTGGGCTACACTGTACACAGTGACTGCAGTCAGCATTGGAAGAAGAGATGTGGGAGGTTTTCATGGGGCCGTTAAGGCAGGAATGTGAGACTTCTGGGTACTTCATGTCTACAAGAGAAGGAAGTAATACATGTGGGCACATCCAACTGGTTTGTCCAAAATCTCCTCATTTGACTGAGAAGGGCTTGCTCAGAGGAAGAAGGCCAAAGCAGGGTCCCTCACACTTACATATGAGAGGGGGAAACACACCAGATGCTTACAAGTCTCTATCCCTAGCCTACACAATCAAGTTCAGACAAATGAGTTGTTGAATAGCTGCTTTGTCTGAATTCATTTTTCTAGATTTGAAACCCAACTAAGAAGTAAGCAGGACCATTAGAAGGAACACTTTGTTTACTTAGCAAAAATGTGTGTGTATTCTGTCATGTGAAGAGCTGCCAGTAAGGAACTTTCTATTCTCTTTGGAGATAAATTTCCCTACAGTCTGACCTACATCTCACGAAGGGACTTGAAAGTTAGTATGATTTCACTTTTAGTGACACGGGCCCTTTGGCTGTTAAGTGGTATTTTAAAGCTCACGTGTTGTTTGATTGTAATTGTTGTTGTTGTTGTTTTAATCTTCCCACAAGTATGAAAACTTGAAGAAAATGGAGGAAAGAACCGTATAAGGAAGCCACGAGATAATGACATTCATAAGTGCTATCATTTGCCACAAATTCCTAAGTGTTGATCTCAATTGTTTATATGCACCACCTCATCTAACCTTGTAAGAACAAGTAAATTATATGAATGATATTTGGAAGTGTGGCCACAGTAGCTTAAATCCAAAGTCAGGATCCACAAATATCCTCAGTTCTAAAAGATGGAACCTCTTCCCACAATTCCTAGCTACTTCTCCTTACTGGGGAAAGGCATCTGAAAATATTTTGGTTCTTCTTGTTTAGAGTAATAGGTTTCATGCACAGTTAAATTCCTGTCATGCATGGATGAAAAAAATGAAAGGAAATACATCTTTTAATTCAAATCAATGGAGCCTGCCCAGCACAACGAATCCACTTATTATATGGGACATGTAAATTAGGAGAGCCAAGAAGGCCAAGTAAACTTGCTTTTCCCTTTAAAATATCTCAGTACAACTTTAAATTTTAACTGAGTTCAAATATACACATACAAGTACATACACATCCACAGTATTCCTCTCCCTGACTATACAGGCTATTATTGACTTTCTGATTCCCAAGCCAAATAATAGAATGTTTTAACTGAGGAGAAATAAACTGCATATTTTAGTTTTAATGTTATTTGCATATATCAATTATGCATAATAGTTAGTTTCATGATGGCATTTCACACATGGATATGATGTATTTTTATCAAATTTACCACTCTTTTACTTTTTATTATCCTCTTCCCATTTCTAACCCCCTACCATTCATGCTAATTGCCTCTCAGTTTTACACAAATATTTGTGTGTGTGTGTGTGTGCGTGTGTGTGTGTATGTGTGTGTGTGTATGTGTCCCAGTGATAATCATTATGGTTGATCACAAGAGCATGTGGCTACAGTAGTTAACAAAATTACTCCCTTTACCCCATCAATCATCAACTGCTAGCCCCCACAACTACATTCTACTGGGCAAGAACTGTCAGCCACAATCTTACTCAGCTCAGAACTTCCTGTGCAGTGATACAAACCAGCCAGACAAAATGATCTCACTCGTGTAATAGTGGCAAGTCTGTTATGGAGGTTACCAAAAGTGCTTTCTAAATAGATGTCATGCCTGTTACACAAAGGAGAAATCATATCTGATACTGTACACCTAGTTAAAAAAAAACAAAAACAAAAACAACCAGACGTGTTGCTGAGAAGATCATGGACCCTAGAGGGGAAGTTACTGCCATTTGTTGCTAAACCCACACGAGGTGCCCATCAAATTGCCATATGCTGTTGGCTTTACTCAGAGAAGCTTCTTTTTGCAATGATCAGCAGTGAAAGCAGAGATTCATATGTAGCTAGAGTTTTCTGGTCCTGCCTGGCCCACGGTCAGGACAAATCTCTCTCACCCACCAGTCCCACAGCTGCTTAGACCCAACCAAGTAAACACACAGAAACCTATATTGCTCACAAACTGTATGGCCACAGCAGGCTTCTTGTTATCTAGTTCTGATATCTTAAATTAACCCATATCTATTAATCTATAAGTTGCCACGTGGCTCATGGCTTACTGGTATCTTAACATCTTCTCATGGCGGCTGCTGGCAGCGTCTCTCCGCCTCAGCCTTCCCCTTCCCCAAATTCTCTTCTCTCCTTGTCCTGCCTATACTTCCTGCCTGGCTACTGGCCAATCAGTGTTTTATTTATTAACCAATCAGACAACACATTTAACATACAGAACATCCCACAGCACTCATAACTGGTCAGAATACTGAAAATAAATGTCTTTTGAATGCCTAACCCATAAATGGGACATCTACATCACTCCCTCCAAATCTCAGAGAACATCATGGAAGGAGGGAAGGGAAGAACGTAAGAGCTGGAAGAAGAGGGGAACACTGTGGAACACAGAGTTCCAGACATAATGTGGCTGCTTCACTCTGGAACTCACAGCAGCTGTGACTGACTGTACAACACTGCCCATCAACACTCTGTCATGAAAGGGAGAGGTGCCTGTGGGACCCACTTCTCCCTGAGAAACTTCCTAAGAAAATATTTCCCATCTATTAATGTCATCCAGAAGACAATTGTTCTCCCTCTTCCAGAATTATGAGGTCTAACTAGGAACCTTCTGGAAATGACAAGATCACACATTTTCTGGAAGAGATTCTCAGTGAGCTTTCATTTGCCAGCCAAGACAATCCACCTCTGTAGGATGAAGTGCTAAACCATCTTATTAATAAAAAACCTGCAGCCAGATATTGGGATGAAAAGCTGAGAGATCAGAAAACCAGAAAGAAGCCAGCCATATTCTTACCACTTGGAGATCCTCAGCTAAAGAGACCTACTTCCTGTATACCCATACATGTATGCTTTTCTGTTCTGCATTTCACTTATTCTCTCCACCCAGCTACATCACTTCCTCTTTCTGCCCAGCTCTGTCACTTCCTGTCTGTTTATACAGACCTCCAGACCTTTATGGTTAACTAGTGTTGCAATTCAAGGCGTGTGCCACCATGCCTGGCTATGTTCCCAGTGTGGCCTTGAACTCACAGAAATCCAGGCAGATCCGTGCCTCCCAGGGGCAGGAAGTGATAGGATTAAAGGCATGTGCTACCATTGTCTGACTTCTATGTCTAATATAGTGGCTGGATTTTTCCTCTGATCCTCAGATAAACTTTATTGGGGGACACAGATAAAATATCACCACACACCTCCCCAGGCATTTTGGTGTCCTTGTCAGGGAGCCTGGCCTTCTCTGTATGAAATGCCAAGACCCACCTTAAGCAACCAGTAAGTTGGCTTTTTAAGGTTAGTTTTACTGAGAAAGGTGTGTTAATGTTCGTTTGATGAGCTTATTGAATACCTATTTTGTGGTAAGTGCAACTGTGGTTCTTAGAACAGAGCAGGGCAAGCAACAGATGGAAGCACCTGCCCTTATGGACCTCACCATCCCATCTAGTGACAAGACCCAAAGAATGATGAACCAAACTAGCAGGATACAGAAAATGTTGGATAGAACTGCTGTCATGAAGAGAATCAATCAGCAAAGGGGCATGGAAAAAGTTATAAAGGGGCACTTGTAAATCTAAACACAGCCAGGGAATGCCTCACTAAAAATATCTGTGTAAGGATCGTACTTGAAGTATGTAAGTGAGGCAGGCATAGTTGTGGGAAGACTATCCACAATACAAAGGAGAAATTGAAAAAGCCCTAGGGCTATTGAGTTTGTTAGCTTACTAGGGCTGCTGTAACAAAATACCACAGACTTGGTGATATAAAAAGCAGGAATTTAAAGTCAGGCGGTGGTGGCGCGCGTTTTTAATTCCAGCACTCGTGAGTTAGAGCCAGGTGGATCTCTGTGAGTTCGAGGCCAGCCTGGTCTACAGAGTGAGTTCCAGGACAGGCACCAAAACTATACAAAGAAACCCTGTCTCGGAAGACAAACAAACAAACAAAAAAAACCAAAAAAGCAGGAATTTATTTTCTCATAGTTCTTCGGAGGGGAAATCCACGATGAAGGTGTTGATAATCTATTTTCTTTTGAGACCTCTCTCCTAGCCTTGCAATGGCATTCCTCTTTCTGACTCTGCACATGGGCATCCCTCTGTGCTTGGAAGCCACCGATGTCTTCCTACATGTCCTATCTCCTCTTGTGATGAGGCTAGTATATTGATTACAGCTCAATCTGCTGGTCTAATTTAACTCAGACACCCTCATGAATGCCTACACTCCAAACACACTCATATTCTGATGTGTGAGAGGCTTTAACATATGAATTTGTAAGATTCAGCTCAGAGAACAGTAGAGGTTTGCCTGACAACAATGAAATGGGCTAGAGGGCAGAGTAACAGGTGCAATCAGAAGGATGAACAGAAAGAGGGTAAGTTGGCTGGGGCCCTGAATGTCATTCTAAGATGTTTCCTTTTATGCTGAGTGATATAGGAAGCTATTGGTGTATTTTCTCTCTTTTTTTGTGGAGGGGGTTATGCATGGCCTATGTATTCATTCATATGTGTGGTTGCATGTAGGTGTGGGAGCATTTGTACAGAAGAAAACCCCAGGTGTCATCCACTTTTTTTGAGACAGAGACTCTCTCTAACGAACCCAATCACTGTAAGTTACCAGGTACATTAGGCTGACTGGCCAACTACCTCTAGAGATCCACCTATTTCCACCTCCTCCATGCAGACCACCACACCTGGCTTTGCTGGGGTTTTTTGTTATTTTTTTTTTTAACTGGGTTCTGGATATGGAACTCAGGTCCTCATACTTTCAAGGCAAGCACTTAACTAATGGAGCCATTTCCCCCAATGCCTCTTTCCATTTTAAACCCTACTGACATGTGTACTTCTTCCTCATATTGAAAGGCAAATTCTTTGAGTGTTTGTGTAGTTTCCTCAAAGAATTCAAACCTCAAAGTGTATCTATTTCTCCATAAATAGCAGATGATATTCCACTACATAGACCCTCAGTAAACATGAGGAACTTGTTCTATGACCTTCTGGGCAGAGAAAACTCTGGATGCCTAATCCCCCTAATAAGGCTTAATAAGGTGGAGGAGTGTTTGTACACAGTGAACAAGCATCCACCCATATACCTTAAATCATCTCTAGATTAGTATGATACATAAGATGACGTAAATGCTATGCACATAACTGTTACACTGTGTTATTTAGGAAAGAATAATAAGGGGAAAGTCTGTACTTAGCACAGACATACGTTTTAGAAATATTTTGAACTTTATCGAATTTACAGATATAGAACCTATGGATACAGATGGTCAACTATATTTTAATTGTGTTGTTGCTATTATTGTTCCTTAGAAGATGTTTCTGAAGTTATTTCTTCCATGAGGTGACACTCTACACATATTTAAGAGCTATTCTTTTGCATTGGTGTTCTCTGCTATGGTGCTCCTTTTTATTCCTCCTTCAGACAGGTATATATTTGAGGTTTGATGACTTTTATCAGCTCTCTTCAAGTCCTGATCCTCAAATTATCTCCTCAAATATCATCTCCTCTTCATACCCTATATTAGCTCCTTTTGGCATTAGACCTTCTAAAACAGTTCTTGGGATATCCTGTTAAGTGATACAAGCCAGACACCAAAGAACAAGTACTGTATAGCCTGTCTTGTAGGGTATGAAGGGTATGAAGTAGCAGTGATACTGGATCAATAAGTCCTAGGATCCAATGTACAGCATAATGACAATAGTTCATGATATTGGATTGTGTTTTGGAAATTTGCCAAGACAGTCCATTACAGGAGACCTTATCACACACAAACAAGCAGTTGTGAGGGGCCTAGTTTATTTTCTTCACATCAGTATTCATTGTACTGTGTGGGTTGTTTGTGTGTGTGTGTGTGTGTGTGTGTGTGTGTGTGTGTGTGTGTTCCTTAAATATATGGAACAAATGAAGTAATTGTTATGTTATGATCTAAATTTATTAACCATTTTTGCCTTTTCTCTTTTGATTGAATAATGAACATTTTCAAAGTTTTATTCTGTTTTCTTGATCCTTTTCTTACTTGCTTCTAATTTTCTGCTCATCCCACACAATGTTTTTCATTTCTAAAATCTCTAGCTATTTCTCTGATAAGAAATTTTAGGCATTTTTATGTTATTATAGTCTACTACTTTTGAAAGAGGATATTTCCTATTCTAAATCATCTATAATATAAAAATTACCTGTCTGATAATTTCAATGCTTTTCAGATCTAATTCTGTACGTATTGTTAATGGCCCTTATCATTCATAGTATTGTGCTTCCTTGTATATTTTGTTTCATTTCATTGTATTTTTCTGCTTGGCTTTGGACTCAACCATGAAATTTAATACACCTTTGATTTATGGTTTCCAGATCCACTTGAGAACTGAGTTGTGATTTTTGAATACTTATAGATTTATTTTTTTAACCAAATTCATGATTCATTCAGGCCTTTTCCTTTGGTGTTCCATTCTCAAAAATGCTCAAATTCTAATTATTTTTATGCAATTGACAGTTAAGAATAATAAAAAGGTCACAAATTTTGGAATAAGCTTGAATTTCCTACCAGCTACCTAGCTTAGCATCTACTTACCTCAAAAGTCTACTGTAAAGATTGAATAAGGCTTCTTTGTGTAGGCGGAGTGTGCATGTTTGAACACACGTGTGATAGCAGGGATCAGTAGACAGACAATGGCAGCCTTCTGGCTTATAAAATGCTGTGGTTTGCATAGCCATTATGTTTGCATTTGTTACCTACAAGTAAATCTTCCTTTGCCAATTAGGAAATGAAAAAACCATTTCAATCTCTCTTCTCATTCCCGGCCTATATCCACAGAACTTGCTTTCTGTTTCTAATTTTCCTAGTTGTTGGCTACCATAGGCCAATTGCATCTCCTGGAAATATAATTTCTACACCATTAAATATAAAGCATTGAGAAAATGCAACGTATCCACACACCCCCATGGGGAGTTGTTTAGAATCACAGAATCACACGCACATATACAGAACTATTTACAGACGTGGTTCTCAAACTCAGCAAAAGCTCTTGTACCTCAGATCTCAACATCTAAAGTCAATTTGACGTCGAAGGCTCATGAGATGGCTCAGTCAATACAACACTTCCTGTACAAACGTGAGGACCAGGAGCCCGAGCTCCAGAACCCACAGGAATAGGTGGGTGTAGCTTAGCAATGGAGAGGTGGACAGACACAGGTTGATCCCTGCAGTTCACGTCTAGGCTGCCTAGTCAATGCAATGAGCTCCAAGTTCAGTAAGATCCCCTGTGTCAAAAGACAAGGTGGAAAATGACCAAGGAAAACGCCTGACGTATACCTGCATAGGAATAGGTCTCACTCAGCAACCACTCCACACCTCACTGTGTAATCCAGGTTGGCCTCTAACTTATGGTGATCCCCCTGACTCTGTCTCCCCAGTATTGAGGTTAGAAGTGAAATAGAAGGCTCCCCTAAAATGGACCTTCTCAAACTGTATAATTTATTCAGCTGAATTTTTTTTGCTTTTAATTGTAAAGGAAATAAACAGTTAAGTAAGAGAAAATAAATTTATATTAATAATTTAGAAGACAAGGGAAAGCCGTTCACACTCTGCCTTTGAGTCTTTTTTACAATTTCTATGTTCATAATTATAATTCAAAGAAGAAAAGCTTAGTGGGCATAGCATGAAAGCTTGGGGAAATCTCCAAAGAGTAAAGAAAATGTATTTTTTCATAATATTTAGTTTACCTGATTATAAGTAAATATAAAGATGCATGCATTAGAAGCAATTCCAATGCTAATACCTTAATAAGCACTTATTAATATTTTACATGAGTACATAAGCTATCAAAATCTATACATGTATCTTCACTTGAATTCAATCCCTTGAGGAGCTAATCATAGCCATTGCCAAATGTCTTAGTCTGCATTATAATTATCATAAACTGAGTGGCTTCAGCAATCAGAATTTAATTTTTGCAGTTCCAAAGGCTGGATGTCTAAGGTTAGTTCTGGCCAGAGTCCTATTTCTGGTTTACAGACAGATGTCTTCTTGTTATATCTTCACATGGTTGGAGAGAAAGATAATTGCTCTCACATTTCTTTTTAAAATAACACTGGTCACATAGAACAGCACCCTTGTGACTTCATCTCTTTGCACAGGCTCAGCTTCTAATACCATAGTCCTGTCATGTGATTCTTTGATAGGTATAGCCTTTGGACCACAGCATCAAAATCTTAAAATCTAAAACAGCAAGAGTCCCCTCCTTATCACAAAGAGGGTATTGGATCCCTGAGTAATGACATAGGAAGCATCTCTGAGACAGTCTGCTGAAGCTAGAAGTGTTCTGCCTCTACTGACTGAGAAAGTTCATCTCAGAACACAAAATGCTGAAGAACTGGAGCACTAAGATGTGAATCTAAAGGGATAAGTCATGCTACAAGCTTTGCTCAGTTTTCAGTATTTTGTCCAAGCATGCTTGGAGAAGGTGGTATTTTTGGATACTTGTCTTCTACACTGAAATGTTGACAATAAATAGCAGCCCCATTGTCTGCAATATTCAGTGTTCTATCTTTTGTAGAGTCATTTCTTGTTATCAGAGTCCTGAGATGACATGGCATGTCATAAAGAGAAAGACAGAGAGTGACAAGAGACCTGTTATTGCAATAAACTAAAAAGCTGTTAACCATGTGAATGAATGAATGCATTCGTGAGAGTGGAGCCCTAATCATATCTTAAAGGTACCATTATGTTAACCTCTAATTGTCTCTAATGCTGATTAAATCTCCAAGATAGTTTCAGTGGAGACAAACCATAGCACTAATGAATGTATGAGGACACATACAAGATCACTAAAAGGAAAAGAAGTAAATTCATGTAGAAGTTTCTGAATGTAATCTATTGGTGGTTGAGGCAAAAAGGACCCATCATTCAGCTTTTGTTGAAATAGTGTTTGGTTTATTTTCTGATGCACACTGACCCAATTCTCAACTTTGTTTCCGCTAGAATTCTATTGTCCTTTAGGTGAGCTTACCTCCTTGTGCTTAAAATGCTCTTCTTAAAAGAATCATTCAACTGTGCAGGTTCATTAAACTAAGCCCATGTGAAATTAAAACATGAAAGATTGCTTTACAAATTGTTCAATATTCAGAACACATCCCTTGACCATCTACTTTGTGCTGGTCCTGTGTTGAGAATTAGAGTCGGGGCAGTGTGATGGCTAGGCTCCACTGTCAATCGAAATAACTACATACATCTTTGGGTGTATCTGTGAGGGTGTTTCCAGAGAGGATCAACTGAAGGAACAAAGCACACCTTGAGTGTGGCTAGAATCATCCCTTGGTCTGGGGCCCCAGTCTAAATAAAAAGGAGGAAAAGAGAAACCCAGCTGAATGTCAGCATTCCTTTTTCCCTACTTTCTAGTCAGAGCCACAGATGAGGCGGCTCTCACCACCGTTGCCTTCCCCACCGTCATGGACCACACTCCTCTCCAACGTGAGCCCCAAGAAACCATTCCTCCATCACCTCATTTCTTGTCAGGTATTTGGTGACATCCGTTGGGGGGAAGTAACTAGTTCATACAGAACCCGTTCATAACCTCATGGAATCTCTGTCTAACAAGGTAGGAGATCATGGAATAAGTATATCAATAATGACAGATAAATGTACAGGACAGGAGAATATGAAATGTACAGGCATCCTACCTGTGGGAATACGAGGCATGGAAGTTGATTAACTAGATGCCTAAAGAAGGAGTATAAATTGATCATATGTCTATGAAGAAGAGAAGGGTAGTGTCAGGGGAAGCTACTCCAGGGAGAGGCATAAGCAAATCAGGCACATAGAGAAAGTCATGTGACTAAATCTCCCTTTTAGCAAACTATGAGAAGAAAAGCGGATGTTAGACTATCTGACCTCAGAGCCCCATGTCCTCGATGCCTATAGAGAACAAATGTGCTTATTCAGCCTAACCTTGACCTGCATGGAATGCACTGGGTGAATGTGGGTGCCCATCACAGGACAAACTGGAAATAACTGTCAGCCTTATGTTCCTCTGACGTCATAGAGTCAGGCCTCCAGCACAGACCAGTTCCTCACACTACCAGAAATCTTACTTGCCCTTAACTGACATGTACCTGCACTGTGGATATAAAATAAAATGTCCCCTCAGAGCTCCCAAAAGTCTCTTCTATAGTGCAGGTCATAGCCTGTCTTACAAATAACTTCCTGTCAAAACTCTGGTGCCAATACATCCTCAGAGAAGCTCCTCCTTTTCTTCATTTTGTTACACCACTGTTACAAGTAAAGTAAGAAGATAGGGAGGAGAGCTGGAGACATGGCTTAGCAGTTAGCATTTGCTCTTACAGAGGATCAGGGTTTGATTTCCAGCACCCATAGAGCAACTCACAATGGTCCATAACTACAAGCATTTGTATGTAGCACCAACAGACAGACACATGTGCTGGCAAAACCCTCGTGCACATAAAAATAAACAAATCTAAAAATGAAAATTTTACAAAATAGAGAATGTTTGGATTATCTGCTTCAGCTTATGTGTGTCTGAAGCACTTACGTCATTAATGTCTTTATTATGGGAGTGTGTTGGCTGGAGTTACGAATTCTGGGGGTAGAGGTTCTGATTAGACACTCAAATGTGTCTTCTATTTTGTTTTGCGTCTATTGAAAAACAGATTTATTTTTAAATTTTTAATCAAGAGTGTGTGTGTGTGTGTGTGTGTGTGTGTGTGTGTGTGTGTGTGTACCTATGAGCAAAATTGCCTGCAGAGGCCAGAAAAGTCTCCAGATCCCCCTGCAGCTGAAATTACAGGTGACTGTGAGCCAACATGGGTTCTGGGAACCCAACTAAGGTCATCTGCAAGAGTCAAACGTGCTCTTGGCCACTGAGCCATATTTCATTCCAGGGCCTCTTTGGAAGAATAGTTAAATTGTACATTTCCATTATTGAAGAATGATACATAGTCTTCTCATCATTGTATTCTTCTGATAATGGTTCATTTGAAAGCCCAATTTCTCCTTTTATGATGTCTTTATCCCTGATGAATTTTGGTCCAATATTTTGTCCAGACCTTTGTTTATTTCCTATCTAGATAGTGAAAATTTTCTAACCAAAGAGGCTGGTGACATTTGGTTCCAGCACTAATTAGAAGCATGGCTGGGAAGATTATACTATGCTCTAGTTATTGTACTACTGAGAGAAGAAGTAATACTATTTTCTTTCCATTAACTTCCATGATTTTCTTTTACTCTCACTCCTAGATTCAACAGGATGCTAGAAGGTCTTGGGCCATTCTAGAGTTGGTAGCTATCCCCTTAACTCAGTCATCAGTCTCAAATGTGGAGCTTCAGTCTATAATTCCCAAATTCAAACCTTTCTGGATTTTGTCTAGAACTAACCATCCCACTTTCAGAACTCCTAGGGAAAACCATTTATGCTCTGTCTTTGAGGCAAACACTTCCTAGGATTTATGAGCATTTACAGAACTTGGCTTTCACTTGCTCTCTTTGTTAGTTACTTTGTATCACTGTGACCAAATAGCTGATAGGGATAACTTTTGAAAAGACAGGTTTATTTGGGGTCATGATTCCAGGAGAGTCAGTTCATCATTGTACATATGACATGAAAGGTGTGTTTATCCATGGTAACAGGAGCATGTGGCAAAGTTGTTCATATCTTGATGAGTGTGAAAAAGAACACATACTTCAAGAACCCACTTACTAAGGCTTTTAAATTCATGTCACAAGGGCTGGCATTCAGAACATTTCAGACCCAAACTACATTATTCTACACTTGATCTCTAAAGGATTATGTGTATCTAGTAATGCAAATGCATTCTATTCAAATTCAAAAGTTCCACCACTGTTAAAAAGTTCCAAGTTTCATCTGGAACTCAAGCAAACTCTTAGCTGTGAATCCCTATAAAATCAAAATCCAAGTTACATATTTTTTATATATATTTCAGAGTAAACACTGCAATTCCAAAAAACAGAACAGTATGATAGCAAAGACAAAATGGAACCAAAGCAAGACCACAATCTAGAAGAGCCTTGCAGCTCATGTCTAGCACACATAATGAGTGGTGCCCTCATTTAGTTCTAATGGACTTAGGCAACCCTGCCCTCTGTCGCCCTGAAATTGATACTACGCATAGTCTATCCATCTGACTCAACTCAATGCCTACAGCTTTCCTTGGCAGATGTTCAATATTACAAGCATCATTAACATCCTGGGATCTGCTGAAACTCAGTGTTTACCTCCAGACTTTACATATCATCATGTCAGGTGGGTTAGCAGGACATCCAGCCTTCTACATGTTGCCCTGTCTTGGGGGCTTTACCTTGAAACCTCAGTAAGAGTCCCAGAATTCTCTAATTCTTCATTCGTCATGCCTACACGATCAGCACCACATAGGATGACACAATATCAAGATGTAGCTTGGCCCACATTACCCATGACTATAGAACCTGTAGGTTGCCCATGTAGCTAAACTTGGGAAATATTTTTCTGGATAATGCTGTGGGAAAGGGATGGCCTCTCTTTTCAGGCACTTATCTTTCAAATGAATTTTTAATTTTGCATACTGTATGGCTCATGGATGGGGTCTTACACTCAAGGCTCCTATCTTATTGTTGCAATACAAAGTGTTTAGTTTATCTTTTATGGTTTTAATTGATTAAACAAGTACCCACAGTTTTTCTTCAGTATTCTCTTTGTAATTTTAAATGTGTTTATGCTATATTTTTGGCCAAAATGAGTGCTTTTCTATTCTACTTTTTCTCTGGAGTTTTATTATAAACCAAGCTAAAAACAACAAGTAGTAATCATGATATAGCCTAGTTGTTAATGTTCTCATGGAAGGAGGAGATGTAATGAGCCACATGACAGAACATAGATTAATATAAAAGGGTTAGTTTAGGTTTAAAGAGCTAGTTGTGAACAAACCTATGCTAAGGCCAAGTTTTCATAACTAATAAAAAGTCTTTGTGTCATTATTCAGGAGCTGGCAGTCCAAGAAAGATTTGTTATAAATGGTGCCCACTGTGGGGCACATATATCCAAACACAGGACCTGAGAAAGCTGAGAAAAGTTCTGAACATGGAGCCAGATGCAGCTTCCTAACAACCCCAGTCTCTCTGGCTGCTATGGTGCCCATGGGTGTGAGGCTAGGCTCTCACAGAAAGGCAACAGCTATAGCCCAGAATCAGTGGAGTAACCTGCTGGACTTACCCAATGGGGGTGGGGGGCAGAGCCTACAAACACAAAGGGGTGGCCTGGCCTTTAAGGCTTGGCTCATGCAGTCAGTGAGCAGCTACAGGTGCACAGAAAGCTGGGTCCAGACCAATAAAACCTCTGAACAGATACAGTATGCTTGAAAATGTGCTCAGATGCTTAAGAAAGAAAATAAAATAGGCATAGACAGTCAAGAAAAAATATAAATAAATAATTTTAAAACAAAGTCTTTCAAGAGAGAGTAAAGTAATATATAAAAAAACAAGCCATATAAGAATGGAAAATACCATAACACCGGATGTTCAAACCCTATATAGTGCTTTATTAACTTTAAAATTTTTAAATGGTAAGGAAAAAGGAACAATGGCTTCAGAGAGACATTGAATAGTAGAAAAAACTGCTCAATTAAACCAGCCTATATATTTGAAGGCTATCTTCACTTCAGAATTGAAGTCAGGAAATGTGTTATATTGGGGGAGAGGTTATGCCTTTGTTTCTACAGGAACAAAAAGCTATGGATTCCTTTAAAATTAATAGGGATCATATTTGACCAGGGGAGACCTCCTGAAAATCTTGGCTGTAGACATGAAAAAAAAAAAAAAAACCAAGAAAAACTGCAAGACAGGTGACATATACGCTGGTCCCTCTATGTGGGAACAACTCTGAGACTGAATGAGACATGCTAAATCTTGCTGAGCTACTGGCTGAGCATTTATGAGTAATATTAAGCCTCTGGGTGGTTATTCAGGAACTGGGGGGTGGGAGAGAATTTACACAGGACAGCTAGCTAAGATGGTCCAGTCTCACAGACTACTACAGCCAGGACTTCAGTTAAGCCTTGCAATTTCCCATCACAAAGAGACTGGACAACAAATGATACAGCTAGCTCTCCCAGGACTTGAATATTATACCATTTTTCACAGGGTCCCCTAAAGATGCTGTGACCCTCACATTTCCAAGAGGTGGGGTGGGTGGTTTTTGATTATCTGATGGGTTGTGAATATTTATCATTGTTTGAGGGGTTAGTTGCAAGTTGTTACTGGTCATAAACAGGGAAGAAAACTAAACAAAGGAGGTTAGATTAAGGGGTTTCTTTCTTTCTTTCTCTTTCTTTATCCTTCTTTCTCTCCTATCTAGTGAAAAAAAGGGGGGATATAGGAATGATAAGACAAAAGGGTAGATTATTGAAACTATTTTTAAGCTAAAAAGCAATGACTAGTCTCAAATGTTTTACATTGGTATGGATTTTTGTATATTGATACAAATTTAAGGTTACTTTTGCTGTAACACACTATATTTATGTTTCTATTCTTGTTTAAGGTATTGTATCTATACAGCTCATTTAAAAATGTAAAGTTCTAGTCCTTGAAAGCTATTATTACAAAATGTTTGGATAATTAAAAAATATAGGTTAGTAGTTAGTCATCTATAACAATCGAACTTGTAGTCATGTTAGCTATATTTTCAAGGTTAAACAGAGATATATATTAGCTAGATGGGTGGTCTTCAAACCCTTCAGAGATCTATAGAATACAGCATTTAAGATGTTTAAATAACACAAGGCTTTTTGTGACAGTGAGATACATCTGCTCCTGGCAGCATCAATCTACTTCAGAAAAGATGATGGACATCAAAGAACATCTATATGGAGTTTGCTTCCAATATAAAAGGGTTAATTTAGGTTTAAAGAGCTAGTTGGGAACAAGCCTAAGCTAAGACCAAGCTTTTATAATTAATAAAAAGTCTCCATGTCATTATTTAGGAGCTGGCAGTCCAAGACAAACCTGCTGTAGTTCTTATTCCCTCTTGAAACCTCATGAGCACATTTTATGGTCTACACTTCTGTTGGCATTCTTGTCTTCTGGCCTCCCATCTGATTGGCCCATTAAGTTCTGCTTACAATATTGGTCTTCTCTACTTTGAAGCTCTGAACATTTCCAAATTCCTCTCACAAACCAGTTGGGGGTGGATATGATGATACATTATATACAAGAATGAAATTGGTGATGAATAAATAAAAGACATTCTAAAAGAAAGGGAGAGGGAAGTTATAGTAAAAGTGATTTAGAAAAATTCCTTATTTCATGAAGCTTACATTGTGGTGGTACAAAAGACAATGGGGGATAAAGAAGAGAGACACACAACAATGACAAATACTTAAGATAAGAGTAAAGAAGAAAGAAGGTGACAGGAAACTTTTCCTCGGAAAGATGACTGTTTAAGGGAAACCCTGAAGGATTTCAGGGAGAGAGCAGTTCAGCAAGATTATCAACATGTGAAGGCTTTGTATCTAGATACCAGCAGACAAGCAGTGAGAAGGAATTGAAGTAGAGTGAACACGAAGGAGAGTAACAGGAGATGCAAAGAGATGCAGTGAGGAGTGTAGCATGAATCTTAAAGGTCTTATTAATAAAATCAAACCTGAGGCCAGGTATTGGGGTGAATGCTGGAAGATCAGAGAAGCAGAACAAGCCACAGCTACCTCACCTCGCCAGTTCCTCAGCTGATCCTGTTTCCTCAGACCGGAAGCCTCTGAGTCCTTATCCAAATGAATCTCAGCTGAACTGCTTCTCGAAACCTTGAATGCTTAACCAGCTAAAAGCTTCTAGTTTCTGGTCTTCACGCCTTATGTACCTTTCTGCTTTCTGCCATCACTCCCTGGGATTAAAGGCTCACTTCTTGGGATTAAAGGCGTTTGTCACCCTGCCTGGCTGTTTCCAATGTGGCCTTGAACTCACAGAGATCCAGACGGATTTCTGCCTCTGGAATGCTAGGATTAAAGGCGTGTGCTACCACTGCCTATCCTCTATGTTTAATATTGTGGCTGTTCTGTTCTCTGACCCCAGATAAGTTTATTAGCATGCACAATATTTCGGGGAACACAATACCACCACAGAGAAGCCTGACCAGACACACTTGGATGCCGATATAAGGAGTCCAGTTTCTACTCAAAATGAAATAAGGACATACTGCATAGAAGTGAGACAAGACTAGTGATGCTTGCATAAAGTCTGTCTGCAGTGGGGAACAGAATGAAAGGGGACAGAGGGCAGAGACAGAACCAACTCAGAGATAATTATAAACAATCAAGACGAGGGCCTGGGAAAACGGCTCAGAGGCTCAGAAGACATACTGCTTTTCTGGAGGACCTGATTTTAGGTTCCAGCAACCACATCTAGCTCCTAACCACCCGTAAGTCCAGCTATAGTGACATGATGCCCTCTTACAGCCTCTGGCTGGACTGCAGTCATATACACAAACACATGTACTCATACTTTTAAAGGTAGAAATCTTTTTAAGACTGTACCAATCATAAGAGAACGGATGGTGATTTGGAGCTCATAGACAGTGATGAGAAGAGGTTGAGTATATGCCAGTCACTGTGTTTACCAGTCAGGGGTAGTTATTACTTTACACTAGAAGACAATAAAATTAAAAGTAAAATAGTAAGTGGACAAGTAAATGGGTTAGAAGTTTGTGGATAGTCTTGATGAACAATCTCTGGGCAACTCAATAGTGTGGCCACCTGCTAGACCATTGACTCCCCATATTAGAAAGTCTGGGTTGGCTCCAGCCTTCAGCAGACACACAGACAGAAAGACAGTCAGAGAGAGACACACTGTGCAAGTCTGCCAACTGTGGTAGAAGAGTCTATGTTGTCACGGCCTTCTGACAAATTTGTTTGTTTTTTTGTTTACCAGACGTTGTCCTAACCCATGTGATGTTATTTCTCTAAGTACAAGCTACAGTTTGGATATGAAATGCCCCAACCCCATTAGCTCAGGTAGTAAAGTCTTGGTCCCTAGTCCATATTGCTATTAGGTGGTATAAACTTTAGAAGCTGGATCCTACTGGGTGGACTTAGGGCATTACATCCTCTCTGTTTTTAGGTTGGTTTTCTTAATTATTTTGTTGCAGTAACGGAAAGCTCGTGGCTAACAGAGGTACTGTCACTTTCAGTCCAGAGTTCCTCCACGTGGAACTTGGAGTTCTTGGAGAAAATACAAGATTGAGAAAACACAGGACCTTAATTTATTGCCTGAAAAGAAAAGTGCACTCTGAGACCCTAGGGAGTAGGGCACAGAATTTGTCATTTCTTTCTCTTCATAATAGTGAAAGTTTTGCTCTTTGTGAAGTAGATTTCTTTGTGTCTGTTTCTCTGAAAAAAAAAAACATTTCCATCATCCTTCCTGTGAAAATCCCCCTTTTGAAAGTAAAAGGGTGCTTTCCAGCCAGCTCAGGGTGTGTATGTTCTACCACTGGCACTGTGGTGGGGGCTTTTATCCCTTGAGCACACTCAGTGGTCATTCCAATCTAGTCCCCCCCGCCCCGAGGCCGCTATACTGGCCAGTCACTGTCAACAATAATTAAAGAGAACATTTAAAGTGACTTCATGAGTGAGTCACAAACAATCTGAGGTTTGGTGGTGGTGAGGGGTGTATTTCCAATGGCATTAGTTCACAAAAGCGAATGTTTTGAAGTATATGCCACCCTAATCAGTATTTCCCTTTTGACTTTTCCTTGACTCTGTCAGGATCCTTGGATTCTGAACATTTTTCTTCCATCTCATGCCATAGTTAGACATTTTTTCTGAGTCACTCTTGACAGTTTTGCTGTGTCACTGGGTAGGAACTTGGAGGCAGGAACTGAAGCAGAGACTGTAGAAAAATGCTGCTTAATGCCTTCCTCTCGTGGCTTGCTCAGCCTGCCTTCTTACACCACCCTGGACCACCTGTTCAAAGATGGCACCACCTATAGTGAGCTAGGTCCTCCTAGAGCAATCATTAACCAAGAAAGATCTGCACCAACATGCCCAGTGGCCAATCAGATAGAGGCAAGTCCTCAGGTGAGAGTCCCAGGTGACTCTAGTTTGTGTCACGGTGACAAGGAGCAACCATTACAATCACCATTGACCATTCAGATGTCAGCGGTTAGATTTTTACCATTGTCAACATTTGGGGATTCCCTGGATTATCATTGGGTGTTTGTGCTTTCCTCCGTGAGCTACCGGTGAATCTGGGATGAGTTCAAAGACAACAGCAGAAAATGAGTAATCATTTTCTTTTGTGATTTATCAATAACCGAAATTGTCATTGCCCGTCATCTAAGCAGGCAAGCAACGAGTTAGGCAATGAGAAAGATTCAGGGCAGTACTGAAGCAGTGAGGATACAGAGCCTGAAGGGGTCATGCTGGGGGAGGGAGACAGAGATTGTGTCATGAAACTCCCCCACAAAACTGGGAAATATCAGCTTTAGTCCAGAAGGCAGAGGGAGAAAAAATATTTAAGCAAGACAATACACTATGAACATTTTGACTTGCCAAAGATAAGACACAGGACATCTATAGTCCATGACAGACAGTTTCAAGTTTCAAGACTGAGATTGGCACAGAAGAGGCTGAAAATTATGGACTAGAATAGATATTGAGGCATGAAAATTTGCATGATTTGAAAATTAAAGGAACTATGGGTATACTGAGGAAAAACAAACAGGTAACACTTCCTTTCAGTTTGTCTTGGGTATCAAGATAGGTGATGCCATTTGCCAGTCTATTATGTGTCCCACTTTTGATCTAAGCTAAGAAGATGCCCATTAGAAATGTGGTACTGGTGGAGGGAAATCTCAGGTGCAGATGCTCAAAGTCTGTAACATACAGAGATCCAGTCCAGGGCCCAGGTAATCTACAACTAAAACTTTGAGAGTGGTTGCTGTCATTTATGGAGAAAATAGAAAGTGGAAAAAAAAAACAAATTTTGAGGAAATAACTAGAAATTGAGATGGATGGACAGAGAGAATGCAGTATCAGGAGGAAAGAAGATATCCGGTGAGAAGGATATTCTGGAAGCCAAAAGGTCAGAGTCTGCAGGAAGAAGGGGTCATCAATACATCAAATCTCATAGAGCCAATGAAAAGGCTACATGGTGGTTATCAATTGGAAAGTACATACATCCATTTTTAATGGACTCTGAGAAAGTAGAAGACAGGGTTGATTTTAATATTCTCAGAGGTGGAGGAGAGCGCTGCCTTAGGACTTTGGCTGAAGCAATGCAAGGGTTAAGAGGTGTTCCTTTCTGTGAGAAGAAGAGGGACCGTTTAAAAATACAGAAGAGGGATAAATATAGAGGGGACAAGTGAGGATGGAAGTGTGAGCTCAAGATCTGCTGTAAATAGAAGTCGCTTTCCTTGAGGCTGGGAAGTGAAGACTCGAGTGTGAAGTTGATCCTTCTTCAGCTCCAATTATCTTTGGGATGTGGACAGCATCTCGACCAGCAGAATGGGAAAGGGCACTAGAAACTTGACAGTGTAGGGAAAATCTTGATACACATAAGGCAAATAGCAGGATGCTAGGGGGAGATGGATGGAGGTCTTGTTGAACTTAGGAAGTGGTCTTTCTGAGTCTAGAAACCCTTAAATGGTCCTGGTACCAAAATTTATCCATTATTTCTCTAATGTTGAGTAATTTGCATGTAGAAGCAGGAAATTAGGATTCTAGGGTTTATATGGTGGAAACTCTTCTGGGAAACTACCTTACCCTTCATATGATGAATGTCTAAGGATGCTACAGCTAGCTACAACCTAGAATGTGCATCCCAGACCATATGCAGAGAAGTAGGAAGTCAATGATATCCTTATGAGCACACATTTGTACTGTAAAAACTTCTCAAAACATTAGCCAGGTGGTAGTGGTGCATGCTTTTAATCCCAACACTCTGGAGGCAGAGACAGGCAGATTTTTGTGAGTTCAAGGCCAGCCTGGTCTACAGAATGAGTTCCAGGACAGGCTCCAAAGCTACAGAGAAACTGTCTCAAAAAACAAACAAACAACAACAACAACAACAACAACAAATAATTAACAAAGAAATGAGAAAAGTAGTGAGGGGAAATATGAAAGAGAGGCAGTAACAAAATATTGTCACTTGGCTCAATTGGAAAGTGATTATTCCAACTTTGCCACAATTGAATTTACCTATCCTCAGAATGGAGTTGGCATCCCTCTTGTGGAAAGAAAGAACTGCCTTCCTGTGCAGCTGGTGCAGACAGCTAATTAAATGAAGCAAAATCTAGCACTAGTGGAGAAGGTTTCATTAAGGGGCCTCTGTGGATCACTCAAGTAATTATGTCTGTCAAGGGAGGGTATTATAGAAGGAATGTTATGTTCAGAGAGTACACAGTGTTGTTAGTGTTATCCTTCAGCAGCCTGAGACATGATAGCATCCCTTAACATGCCCATGCCCTTAAGAAAACCAAACAAGAGAAAATACATTGACCTACCTTCTCTAGAAGTCAAAAGAAATTTAAGGATGGAAAGAGTTGATTGCAAGCAAAAGATTGCAGGAATCTACTAACGCCTCCATTTGCTCTTGCTGTCTTCACTAAGCAATAAACTAATTAGAGGGGTGTGGTGGCACACATGTTTAATCCCAGCATTCAGGAAGTAGAGGCAGGCAGATCTCCGGGAGTTTGAGGTCAGCCTCATCTACATAGGGAGTTCCAGGCCAGAGCTACACAATGAGACATTATCACAAACAAACAAACAAACACAAAACCAATTAACTAATTAGGCCAAAGACAAATGTCATAGCTCCCAGAAAACAGTGCTTCAATATAACCAGTGCTGATCAAGAAAGATCTGCTGTCATCTTTGTCTTCTCTAGAAAGCTCTTCAATCCCAATAAATAAACAAACAAATAAATAAATGTTAAGTGAATAATGTGTGTGTTGAGTCTATATGCATGTTTATAACAAGCACATTTATTTTATATTCATAGGAATGAGATTACTTTCCCCGTTTCTTGGTTTTGTTTGTTTGGTTGATAATGAAAACATTAACCACACTATTAGACAAATTATTTTTAGGGTCTCAGTTTCTCCATCAGCATAATAAGATGATTTAGCTAAGTAGCAGATGGGAGTGAAATTTCCCACTTAAATTAAATGATCGTAGTTACTTGAGTTTCTTTTTTGTTTGTTCGCTTGATTTTTTTTTTTAGTTTTTTGAGACAGAGCTTCTCTGTGTAGCTTTGGCTGTCCTAGAACTCACTCTGTAGACTAGGCTGGCTTCAAACTTGTAGAGATCTGCCTACCACTATCTCCCCAGTACTGTGATCAAAGGCGTGGGCTTTAATTTTAATTTAAAATTAATTAAAGGTGTGTGCCTTTAATTTAGGAGGATAACCAGTCCTTTGGGGGATAAATGACCTCATTTAACTCTAATTATTTCCCTAAAGACCATATGCCTCACCACGGATGTTAGTACTTTAATGTGGATTTGAAGGGACCACAATTTTGTCTATAACACACTAAACAATTCTACCCAGTTGTTTACTGGGAATTGTAAGAGGTAACCTTGATTTTTCTTTTTCCTAACATTCTACACCCAGGCCATATAATCTTCAAAATATGATCATATACCTGGGATTTCTCATCATCTCCCTATGGCCAAAGGCCCAGCTCTCTGCTCTAAGTGTTCCTTTGGCACCGTAAATCAGACCAATCTTCTATATAAACTGTCAGTGACTTTCCAAATCACTTTGAAGACCATCAAAACTCCTTCCTAGACTCAAGAAGAGCCAGAATAAGGTTAGCTTTTCTCCCATAACCTCCCAGTAATTTTCTCTTGCCTGTCAGGCTCCCCACAACCCAGGTTCTTTTGCTGTCCTTTGAACATGCACAGTCACACTTCAGAAAACTGCTGGGTAGTCTCCAGGGCTCTAAGTTAATTAAACGTTCAGATAAACAATGAATCTATTTTAGCATAATAAGGCCATTTATCTGTGAGATATATTTATACTAAACACTAATTTGTTGTTTATTTGAAATTCAAATCTAATTCGGAGCCCTATATCATCATTTTCTAAATCTGGAAATCCGACTCTTTGCACTTCCTAATAGGCACATACAACGGATGAAAGGGGACAAGTGGATGCATGGCCTCAGTAGAAGGGTTTCTGCCAGTTTACAAACTGTGCAAAATGCCATAAGATAGTAATTTCCCTTTAGAAACCATAGAAGTTTAGCAATGAGGAACACAGGCAAATTCACGTGAGTAACTAAGTCCATGCTTTCTGAACACAAATGAACAGTAACCAACCAAATGGGAACAAGCTAAACCTCTTTATTCTGAGTGTGCAATAGCACAGAAGTTGGCCACCTTCACTTGGGTTTTTCTAAAACTCATTGGCAGGGAGAAGGGTGGGGAAACACACAGTAGAAAAGAGAGAATGCTTTGAGATTGCTTCATTGCAGGTTGTTGGCATAGAGACACTGTGGGCAGGCTCCATAGCAGTAGATACGCCACAAGGCAGGCGAAGGGTGAGTCTTTAGTCTCCTTGGTCTTGAATTAGTGGAAGCAAAACTAAGAAAAGCCATCATCAGTTATTAATCAAGTCCTGGCCATTGTAACTGTCCATCCATCTTACTGGATGGTTAATAGAGACAGAGTTAGGACATCCAGACTGACTGACAACAGATTGCTTTCTAGGCTTGGCTTCCAGGAGAGGTTGTTGGATGTAAGAGGTCAGTGCTCCATTTTATTTATAAAATGAGCCTCTCAGGTCGGAGGTTGTACTATGCAAACCAGTGGCCCCTAGACATATAGTTGAATTTAACTTAACTAAAATTAAAATCCACAGTATCTTAGGGTTTTATTGCTATGAAGAGATACTATGACCACGGCAACTCTTATGAATGAAAACATTTAATTGGGGATAGCTTACAGTTCAGAGGCTTATCCATTATCATCATGGTGGGTGGCACACAAGTAGACATGGTGCTGGAGAAGCAGCTGAGAGTTCTCCATCTTGGTCCACAGGCCACAGGAGACTGTGTACCATATTGTGCATAGTTAGAGCATATAAGACCTCCACAGTGACACACTCCCTCCAACAAGGTCACATCTACTCCAAAAAATCACACCTCCTAGCAGTGCCACTCCCTAAGGGCCAATCATTCACACAATGAATCTATGGGGGTCATTTCTACTTAAACCACCACAGTCAGTATTCATCACATTAACCACATTCCAGCCACAAGCAACCCCATGTGGCTAGTGGCTACCAAATTAAGTGATGCAGAAATGGAAGATTCTCCGCACTACCAAAAGTTCTGTTGATCAGCACCTGAAAGATGACCAACTGTCTTTAAACTTTGCTTGTTAGACAACTGAACACCTCTAGGAAAATTCAGCACCATTACCTCCCCACTGGAAAATCTCCACCTTCTCATTGTCCCTCTGAGTCCCATTTGCTCTGTCTTCCCACAACTGTACGTAGTTCATTCTCTTTCTTAATTAGCCTACTGTACCATTGTCCTGCTTTACGCGTTCCTAGTTTCCTGGGTTGATGGCCTCCTTTTCTCACAAGTAGTTTTTAAAAGTTACTCTAGTGGACACTTACCGAATCATCTTATTCCGCTTCCCTGGAATTGCCTTTTCTCCTGCTGCCCGACATTAGTCAGAAGCCAACATATTCCTACAGTGTGCTGGCACTCCCAGACCCCATGATTTCATTGATGGGGTACTTGTCCCAGCAGAGCCATCGGTCTCCCAGATGGAAATCAGTAAGAAATTCTTTAGTCTCTAAGAACAGGAAATCTTTGACTTCCTGGGCCATTGGTCTGTAAGAGTAAATGTAGCTTGAGTTTTCCTGCCTGGCCCACGGTCAGGGCAAATCTCTCTCACCTGCCAGTCCCACAGCCACTCAAACCCGACCAAGTAAACACAGAGACTTATATTGGTTACAAACTGTATGGCCGTGGCAGGCTTCTTGCTAACTGTTCTTACATCTTAAATTAATCCATTTCCATTCATCTATACCTTGCCACATGGCTCGTGGCTTACCGGCATCTTCACATGCTGTTTCTCATCGTGGCGGCTGGCAGTGTCTCTCTGACTCAGCCTTCCACTTCCCAGCTTTATTCTCCTCCTTGTCCCGCCTACACTTCCTGCCTAGCCAATGGCCAATCAGTGTTTTATTTATTGACTAATCAGCAACACATTTGCCATACAGAACATCCCACAGCAAGTAAATGTTACTTTGGAGCAGGAGTGAGCAGCCAATTTACACAAGGCCAGGCAGCCAAAGCAAAAAGAATGAGAGAGTAAACATGCACTGAGCAAGAGACAGGGACTAGACGTGGGGCACGGACTCCAGTTGCCTGCAACGCAGCAATCTTGATTTTGATTCCCAAGGCCTGGTCACCTCGTTGCCCTCCAGTTTAATCGCACAACCCATTGTCCTTCCTATATGTTTTCTTTGGGGGCTCAGAATAATTTGAATTGATTTCCTGTAGTTTGTAAGCAAAGGAGACCTCCCCAGTATACATTGGCAAGGGAAATATTGAAGCCCTCTGTGTTGGCCCTTGGCTTTCTCAAAGTGTCTCATATGACCACCAGAGCTCTCATGTTTGAGACAGTACAAGATCTGTTACACCTAAGGCAGCGTTTCTTGAAAGGAAATGAAGGAACACAGGATACCATGTGAAAAGTAGGATATAATTGTTTTAGCATAATGTACCATGATTAATCATGCCCACCTTCCAAGTCCTACAGTAAAAAATAGAAAAAGGCACAGGGAACATTTCTGTAATATTATCTAGATCATTAAAGTCCCATAATCATTTGAAAAGAAAAATTCTTACTTTTAAATCTGTTTATTATTTATTTACTCCATAAATTTTATTAAGCATCTTTCATGGAGTGGGTACTAGGAAAGACACTGGGATTTATGTTATCTTATTTGTTTTATATTAAATTATAGCTTTCAAAAAGCTTCTGGGTTTTGTGCTATTACAACACGAACAGATACATATCAGATACTTCCCTGGATTCAATGTGAGACACGCTGATAAGGCAGTCCTAACCCTTCCTTTGTTGATGAATGTCCTATACCATGTGGACCTCAGAGCATTGACAGTGGAACCCTGTAGTACGGAATGTCTCCCTTCCCTCCCAGAACCGCTTGTTCAGATCCTGTGGGTATTCCATTTGTGATGGCTTGTCTCCTTAGGGGAGTCACCTGCTCTCATTCAAAGATGAATACATCTTCCTTATGCCCCCCTCAAGCTAATAGTTTAATTTCCTGTATACAAGCTTTCCCTGTGATTTATTTACATGTTGAATAAAAGATAATCTAGTAAAAATTAACCTTTAATCTAGTGAAAAATAACCTCTTCTCTTTCTCTATGATGGAGTCAGTGTTCCAGCTGCTATATAAACTGAAAAATCACACTGTGGAGTTTCTTATGCTACATGCCCCTGTATTTAGTATCAGATCCTCTTTAGAGCATGTGATGAGGAATCTCAGCTGTTAACTTGATGAGAATCTCCTGAGAGACTGGTCTCTGTGCATGCCTCTGCAGGATTTTCCGGATTGGGTTAATTGAGGTGGCAAGATTTGCTCACTGTGAGTGGCATCACTCCCTGGACTGGGATATGGGACTTAGCACAGGCATCCAGCACTCTCTGTTTCTTGATGGTAGAGGTAACATAGCCAGGTGCCTCAAGATCCCTTCACTGCGACTTTCCCCACCATGATGGAAAATAACTTTGAACTTTGAATAAAAGTGAACCTTTTTTTGCCCTGGAGTTGCTTTTGTGAGGGCATTTTAGCACTGCAACAGGAAAAGTAACTAAGACTACACATAGGTACGGTAGTTTTCCATTGCTGTGACAAGGTATCTTTGAAAAAGCAATTTAAAGGAAAAAAGATTTAATTTGGGTAGTAGTTTCAGAGCTTACAGTCCATGGTCACTGGGCTTCTTCAGTAACACAGACCATCATGGAGGCACAGGAAGAAGCAAAGTTGTTCATTTCAGGGTGGATAGGAAGCAGAGAGACAAAGAGCAGGGAACAGGTACACCCTTCAAGACCACACCTACAATGACCATTTCCTCAAACTCTGCCTCACCTCCCAATAGTCCATGGAGCCTTGGATTCACCAATGAGTTAAGTCATTGATGAAATCGGGGCCCTCATGATGGACTCCCCTCTCCGGGGCCCCTCGCGGACAGTAATGCACTGGCACCAACCCTGGTATGAATAAAAACAAAGTTCAAGAGGGAAAAAAAGAATCTCAGGATGAGTCCATTCACAATTCACCATCAAATGCCTGCCTACAGGGATCTCTGAATGGGTATCTTTTATACTTGGAAACCCCACCCTCCTCAACTACGTCCTGATATTTCATCACAAGCATAAAAAAGCTTCCCTTTAAGCTTTTCTGCAGAGAAGCCTTTTCTGAGTTCTGTAAATTATGTCGCTTCTTTCCATACGTTGTATCAGGTGATCAGGTAATTACAAAGACATTTAAAGAGGCACGGGCCAAGTCTCCCTCTCCCAAGTACCAGTCTGCAACCGTGCAAATACAGAGATGGGGGTGACACAGTGAGACACTGAGGAGGGACCCTGGGGGAGACGACAGGGAAAGCCACTGCAGCTCCGGGCTCTGTTGGTGAGAGTTATTATAGAGAACTCAACTAAGTTCCTTCTTCAAAAACAGGCCTCTAAAGCCAGAGCAAGAGCCAAGTAAGACTCGGAAAACATCATGCCTATTTGACTCGGCTCTCTTCTAGTTTCGTTATCCATCTTCTGGGAAGTTGCCTTCTGTAAGGCCCTCATTACGACTATACTTTAGACTAACTTGTAAAAAGGGCTTAAATATTTTATGTGGCTTTTTCTCCTCCTTTTGAAAGTTTGGTATTAATGATATAAAGAAACATTGTGACTGACAATTTGCCTATTGCTAAGCTCACTTTTGGCCAAAGAGTTTACCCATGTATTTATTTGGGCACGTGGTACTTGATGTATCATAATATAGATTAGGCATGATGGTTCCTACCTATATCCCCAATACTTTGGAAGCAGAGACAGGAGAATTACCCCAAGTTCCGGGCCAGCCAGAAGTACATTTCTCAGCCAAAAGATTATTTCAGAAAACAAAAGCATTCATGATTTGCCTCAAAGTAAACAGTATTAACAAACATAAAAAAGATATTAAAATATATTTATGCAATCAAAATTTTCTCATTGTTATTTTATTTGCTTTGCCTTTTGATGACTAACAATACTAGAGACAGCAAGCATCTTGTGTCAGTTCTGCATTTAACAGGCACACATCGTTAACGGTCAACCACTAAATATATTTCTCTTTGCTATCCTATTGAATTTAGGAGTTCCAGTCTGCTCTTGGTTTGCTGGTGCCTATTGCCAATGGCATTAATGATGAGCTGATTTGAATATTACTAAGATCTGTTTTCTACCCAGCGATCATCCTCACTTGTCTCCAGGTGACGGGGAACATTCCACCGATGAGCATGCTGAAGCTGTCAATCCACCCAGCAGAAGAGCAGCTTGAGGAGTGTTGGTGATTCTGCTCCTAACAGGCTCAGGTGCCTGGCCCACAGTAACATTTTCTTGTACTCTCTTCTTCCAGATCTTATAAGCAAGGTGATAAAAAATGAGTTAGAAAGGCTTCGGGTGCATTTTAGGTACATTTTTATAAAATATGGTTTGCCTTGTCTTTGAAAATATGCAAAACAACTTGCCTTCATACCCAGCCTAACTTTGGGGGAGGTGGCTAAGTATGCAAGGTAGGAATTTTTATTCGAATTTTAATTCTCTAGGGGTTGTTGGCCTATACAGACGTTCAAGTCACTTCTTTTAAGTCAGTTATTCTAATGTATCATTTTCTTTAAGCATATTTATTTGATCTAAGTTTTCATTGTCTTTTGCTTGTGATAAATGTAGCTCTTATCTTATCATTTTTCTCTAAGCATTTAGCAGATGTTGAAGGTTGACAAGCAATTCCTTGGCTTCCCTTCTTGACTAGAGCTAACAAGCCTGTGTTCGGTATCCCTCTCATGTGACATATTGACTTCTTTCAGTCCTCTCACTGAATATGATAAAAACCAGATGCTGTGCTGTGATCTGTGTCTTTACGGTGGCTTTCAGTCATCCATAGTCAAAAGAAGCCCAGTGTGGCCTCAACACGAAGAGATCACCAAGTCTCCATTGGCAGTAGTTCTCACTGATGCTTCTCATAAAGACAAAGGTCAAGTCTACCCTTCCAACAAGATATAGAGACACAAGCTGCACTTTGTATGCTTGTTTCGAATTTTATGATGAACAACAAGCTCTTACCTACTTCTTGGAAGCTTTTAGAGCTCTCAAGAAAAACAGTCTTTTGCAATATACAGTTCAAATGTGTTTGACACTGGAGAAATGTAATCAATGAGAAGCTAGTACAAAATGCTCCAGATATGACCAGGATAAGCACTGAGAGTTATTTTTGCCTGGAAGTGTTCGACCAGGACGAACAGTAAATGAGTGCCTCTATGCTGTCAGACAGGAATGACTTTTACTTTATTTATTTATTTAATTATTTATTTATTTATTTATTTTGCAAATAAACAACACACAGCAAAAATTCCATCCGCTCCTGTGGACTGCATTCCAGCCCAATCCGACCCACCACACACATCACTTACCTTCTATTTGGTCTTCTGACCTCCTCTCTGCTTCCATGCCTACTTTCCTGCCTAGCTCCCTAGCATTTGTAAATTAATAAATCTAGTGCAGTTGATTGTGATTTCACTATCCATTTGCAAGGATTTTCAGGCACTTCAAGTATTCTCTCAGCTTCTTCTGCACCATTCATTTATAGTAGACTTGTAATTATAACAGGTTTCCAATAGTCTTTTGGCTCTCTGCTTAGCTGTAAACTTTCCATTCTAAGATCCCCAGTAGATGGCTGAAGCTGTAAATATTATCAAACCCTATATATGCTGTTTTTTTCCTTATATAGACATACTTACAATAAAGTCAAGAATTTTGTTGACTTCTATTTGGCACATTATAATTTTTGTTTATTATTATTATTATTGCACTATTGCCAAGAGTTGATCCAAAAGCCCAAATGATTATTGAGTAAGCAATAGGTGAATAAGTTATACAGCAAGGACACACAGACAGAGGGATTATTTACATCTGAGACAGGTCCCAGTAGGACAGCAGAATGATCTATATTACACCTTATTATTTGTGTCTAAAATTTTTCATTTAGGATTTTCAAATTATAATTTACATATTATAGTTACTTTGGAGAATGTCCTTAGAAGATCCATGAGAAAGCACTTAGAAATGTAGCAGTGACCAAAAATTGCTTTCACGTGTTTAGGAAAATAGCCTGTCAGGAGTCCGAGATAAACAAAAACAAAGAGATAAACACAAATATGACTAAAAGTCAACAAGTCTGGATGAAAGGTCTGTGGGTGTTTACTACATGATCGCTTTTTACTTTTTATAGATTTTATATTTTTAAAACATTTATGTGGGTGTATATGTGTGTGTGTGTGTGAGAGGGAGAGAGAGGCAGAGACAGAGAGATAGAGAGACGGGGGATGGAGAAAGAGAGAGAGAGAGAGAGAGAGAGAGAGAGAGAGAGAGAGAGAGAGAGAGAGTATGTATGTGCAGTATGTATGTGCAGATGAATGTATTTGTGTGCATGTAGTGGCCAGATGAGGGCGCTGATGCCCTCTTCTATCCTTCTTTGCCTATTTCTTTGAGGCAGCATCTCTCCCTGAGCCAGGGACTCAGATTTTCTCAGCTAGACTAGAAGGCAGCAAATCCCAGTGATCCTCCCGTCTTCACCCCATTCAGAGCTATGGTTAGGAAAGGACAGCTGGCTACTAACACAGGTGGTAAGATCTAAACATTGGTCAGAGCAGGTGCACTTGCCAGTGAGCCATTTGAAAGTTTTTAGCATAAAAAGTTGGGCTGTGTAAACTATATCACGATCAAGTGATTAGGTCCTTTCCTCCAAATGAAAATATAGTTAACACTGTTTTGATAATTTGGAACACACACACACACACACACACACACACACACACACACCCTCTCAACTTCAGAAAAATCCAGAGATATTCTAGTTGTAGAACAAAAGGGGTTTTCATATTCAGGAAAAAAAAATCTAATAAATTCAAATTCGTTTGTGATTTAAAGAGGAAGACTTTAAAAATGGAGATTAGGGAAGAATTTATTTTCATTTGAATAAAGAAATCTACTCAAAATCTCCTTAGCCAACATAATTCTTAGAGGCAAAAGTGCCATTAATAAGAAAATATTGGACATATTCTTGAAAGGAAGAAATAAAAATGTCAACTGATGGAGAAAATAAGATCACCTCCATAGGAAACCCACTAGACACATCTGTCTCTGGCAGTGCAGTTTATCAGCAGTAACTGGAAGTACTTTCTTTCAAAAATACAAGTATCTTCCAAGAACTGTGAATCCCAGGGGCCCAAACAAGGAAAACATTTAAAAGGAATCAGCAAGGAGAAATCCACACCATAGTTGATTGCAGTGAAGGTTCCTTCCCTGCCTGTCCACGGATTTGGGCATTAAGATCCTCAGAGGGGCAGGAATAAAGATCTTGGGGTCCTGTGAGCAAGGAATTAGACTGAAAGCCTTCTCATGGAGATAGGACTCTTCATGGATAGGGCCTCCCAAATCATGAATTACAGTAAAATCATGCGTCATTTCTCTTGTCTGTTTAGGATAGCATCTTAGTGAAAAGAAAAGTGCATATGTTCGTGTGTGTGTGTGTGTGTGTGTGTGTGTGTGTGTGTGTGTGTGTGAAGATATTTACTTATGGACAGCCAGACAGTTCAGGCTTATGTTCACATGACTCTATGTACTATATGTCATATAAGGACATTTGAGAAATCAACGTACATACAATAGTCCCCACATGCCTACCTAAGGAAATGTATATTTTTTCATTTTTTACAAGGTTTTTAAAGATTAATTTTAATTTATGTATATGTACATGTACATGTCTCATGCATGCAGATACATGTAGAAATCAGAAGCCAATGCCAAGTCCCCTGATTTCAGGTGGTTGTGAACTGTCCAACTTGGGTGATGGGAACTGAAGACAGGTCATCTGAAAGAGAAACAAGCATTCAGAAACACTGAGCCACCTCTCCTGCCCTCAAATGGACATCTTTTCTTAATGTACAATCTTCAAAATTCACAGGGTTCCACAAACATGCCCCACCATAGTGAATGAATAACACAGATTTATGAAACACACAAGGAAGTAAAGCACACTTAATACCCTAAGAAGTTAGGATCATAGAATGAACAAAAATTAAGGTGATTTGTGTTTATAGAAAGAACTTAAATTTATCTACATCGTAAAATTAAAATCTCAGTTGACAAGCCACGTTAATGAGAACAGCTAAAGAAATATGAAATGGAAGATAAACTCCAGAAATCAAGACAATTCATCAAAGCCCATTGAACAGGTAAAAGTAGGAGAGCGGAACAGTGGGACAGATGTCATGAGAAGATGCGGCACCTGTGTCCTTGAGTTACACAATGTTTCAGAATAAGAAAAAAGAGAAACACTGGGGAAAGGCTCTGTCCTAGTGTCATTTCTGTTTCTGTGATGGAATACCCTGACCAAAAGCAACTCAGAGTAGAAAGGGTTTGTTTACAGTTCAAGGCTGCAGCCCATCACAAATGAGACTGTAGTGGGAGAGAGTAGGTCTTTCAGGGATGTCAAGACAACATGGCATAACACATTACAATAAGATTAGGCACATAGCTCATATTAAGGCTGGATGAGGCAGTGGATTTACTTTTTTAAAAGGAAGAGAAATAGGGGGACGGAAAGATGAGAGGAGTGGAGAGGTCAGAGTGGATCTGGGAGGAGTCAGGGAGAGAAGTGGGATGAATATGATCAAAATACATTGCATGAAATTGTCAAAAACTTGATAAAAATATATACTACAAAATGATAAAACTGAGAATTGTTCAGAATTGCCAATAGCTATACAGACATCCTGAATAACAAAGCCTTGGATGATTTTTTTTTTAATCCAAAAAAAAAGTAAATAGAAACCAACTTATGATGAGCAAATGTATGCAGGATACCAAATGCCTTAAATGAAAACACACAAAAAATACTTTCTGTTGGAACAAAATGAGCTAGACTAACCAAAGACAGACAAGTGTTGATGATTGAAATCAGGAAAGAATTAGGGCTCATCTTTAACTTCACTGAAAGAAAACACCTGTGCACTGAAGAGTATATAGTAAGGAAGATTAAAAACTCCACACAGACACAGCAAAAGTGTATTTTGCAGGACTTGCATACGGATATGCTTCACAGAGAAAAAGAACGAACTGAGGCCGAGAGCCACTAAAAAAATTCCTAATCTCATGCTGTAATTTTTTTTTCTGCTTAAAGAAAACAAGTAGGTGAAACACTAGCCACCGGCAGGAATATAGATAGGCATTTGTGTTCACTTTATGTTTGAAAATATATTATTTTTGAAAAACTGCCAAATGTACACACACACACACACACACACACACACACACACACACACACACGATAACTCGGGAAATGTGTGCACACACTCACACAATAAATTCAGTAAATACGTGCACACACAAACACACACTAAAGTCAATGAACTCTTGTGAAACTCCCACAGCTAAGCTGACTATTTTTTTTTTTTTACATTTTAAGACATGAAATCATTTGTACTTTTTATTTAAATATTTCTAAAGTCTGTTTTTCTGTCTGACATGGTACCAGACCTTCCATGACAGCGAAGGTAACTAACTAGTATCTAAGGCTTGCATGAAGGAATTACTTTGAAATATGATAGATAATATGATTGGAAGATAAAAGAATCACATAGCTTTTTAGCCTCTTCCTGTTGTAATTTTAAATGCCTAATAAAGACAAAACCAGGTGTGCAAAAGCCACGTGGGAACATTTAGGCCTCAGACACTCATTGGGGCACTTAAATTATTGTTAGACTTATTAATGCTAACTTTTTTTTAACTTGGTTCATTGTCTCTGGCTAAGATATGACTTACTTGCTGATGAGCTCTGACAGGGAACTGAGCCTACCCTTCAAGACAGCTGGTTGTACCTCATCAGAGAGAAAAATGGGTATCTCTGTGTGTTCAGGTATGTTTTCAAGATAACTGGAAATGGACCATTGTCAAAAGCCAGGAGCTAATCAAATTGTCAATTGGAGGAAAAATACATTTTCTGAATAGGATCCCCAAATCTTATTCTGCAGTTGATTTGCAGACTGGCTCAATCTGTCTACTGTACCTGAAATATTTTCTTTCAATACCAGACTATTGACGTGTTTTCAATCAATCACCCCTAACTATTGTGACATTATATTCCAAATAATAGGAAAAGGAAAAATCTAAGATTGTCAACTCTCAGAATCACCAGGTTTAGGTTATACCAGGTTATAAAAGGATTTGTTTAATTTATCATTAACAAAATGCAATTATAGTAGAAAATGCAATTTGATTAAGTATGATTATGGACTTGAGTGTTTTAAAATTTGACTACAGCCAAAGAAATAATCCTGTCCACATGGAAGCTGGCATTCTAACGGTTTTGCCATGAGCATCACTAAGTTGCTCCTGGAAGTCATTATTAGGGACAGGCACACGAGAAGGAAGGTCCCAGAGGAATAACTGGGGCCTGAACCAGGTGAAGCCTCAGAAGGTATAAAAGAAAATATATGGACCTGAGATACTTCTGTGAGTCTCGTAGATTTTTAGCAAGAGAATCTACTAGTGCTAGCTATTCAGTAGGGAGCTGTTGCGGAGAGAACGTTGGTCCTCCCTGCAGTGTGAAATGGGATGTAAGTAGGAGCCTATAGCTTAGTCCCTTACTCAGAACACACTAGTGCCAATACAAAGTGGTGGGAAGCACACAACATCTAAAGACATTACATAGGAATTTAAAATCTGGCTCTCCTGTCCCTTAGCCTAATACCTCAAAAGTCTCAGTATTCCTAAATCGGTAAAAATAGCTCTCTCTCTCTCTCTCTCTCTCTCTCTCTCTCTCTCTCTCTCTCTCTCTCTCTCTCTCTCTGTCTCTCTCTCTCTCTCTTTCTATAGCATAGTTGTTATGATCAGAAACACACACACACACACACACACACACACACACACACACACACTCCCCCAAACAAATCTATATAAAATACAAGTCGAAACAATATTGTGAAGTCCACCAAAGCTCACCTATTGGTAACAGCAGTGTCTTCTAGAATATTTGGGGCTATCATCCACTCTTGACATGGTGGCATGGAATTCACTGTGCTGTCAAGATGACTGATTCAAGTATGAGTTTCTTAGTTCACTCCCTGTTACTATAGCTCAATACCACAGATTAGATCATTTTGAAAATAAAGAGGCTCATTTAGTTCTTGATTCTGGAAGACCAAAAAATGAGGTACCAGCTGTTTCAGAATATTTATTTACACTGTGAAGATGTGTCTTTGCCAAGGCATCTTCTGATTGGTTTAATAAAAAGCTGAGCCAGGCAGTGGTGGTCCACACCTTTAATCCCAGCACTCGGGAGGCAGAACCAGGCAGATCTCTGTGAGTTCGAGGCCAGCCTGGTTTACAGAGCGAGATCCAGGACAGGCACCAAAACAACACATTGAAACCCTGTCTTGAAAAACCAAAATAAATAAATAAATAAATAAATAAATAAATAAATAAATAAATAAATAGCTGAATGTCCAATAGCTAGGCAGAGAGAGGTTAGATGGGACTTTTGGAGACAGAGAAGACTTGGGATGAAGAAAGGCAGAGTCGCCAGCCAGATACAGAGAGGAGACAGGAGGTGCACGATGAAAGAGTGGTAACGCCGCGTGGTAGAACATAGATTTTAAAATATGGGTTCATTTAATTTGTTAAGAGCTAGTTGAGACATGCCTAAGCTAAAGGCCAAGCTTTCATAATTAATAATAAGTCTCCAGGTCATTATGTGTGAGCTGGCAGTCCAAAGATAGGTCCAACAAGAAACCTTGCTATAACCAGCAACTGCTTAAAATTTGGTGACAATCTTCCTTTGAGGTCATGACATGCCAGAGGGTATCATATGGCAAGATAAAGCTTGGAGGCCAGAGAGAGTCCCTGACTTGGCTAGAATGTAGATAGTGTCTCCCAGAGGTTCATGTGCTTGGTTTCCCAGAGGGATGCCATTGGAAGGTGTTGAAGATACTTAGGAAATGAAGCTTTATAGAGACATTCTTGGCTCATTAGCATCATGTCTCTGAATGAGATTGTGTGTGTGTGTGTGTGCGCGCACACACGCACACACACACACACACACACACACGCACGCGCACACACACACACACACACACACACACACACACACACACGCACACACACACGCACACACACACCTGTTTCTCTATCTCTGTCTCTAACCCCCTCCCCCGCCCGCCCATTTAAGATGTAAGAATTTGATCTTCACTTTCTTGTGCTATGATCTGTCACCACCTAATGCCCACACAGGACTGCAGAACTAAGCCAATGCATGTGCCAAAACGATGAGCTAGAAAAAACTTTTCTCTTTATAAATTAGTTGCCTTCAATAGTTCACTGTAATGCTTCAAAGCTGACCAATAGAGTTCCCCTTTGTAATAAAGCTATTCATAGTAAACAGCCGCCACCCATGAATCCTTGTGTCCATAGGTAGATTAATCTGCCACTGAGGTCAGATCCTTTGTGGCTCAACTTCATCATAGTTCCATCTGATTTCACCCCTTAACTCATAACAATGGGAATGAAATTCAGCACTGGTTTTGGCGGGCACAGTAGTGAGAAAAGTGCATTTGTCTTCTGTGCCTTTGTACTTAGTCAATGGATTTTTGTGTTTTGGTTGAGTTTGGTTCAAACACTCTCTACCTCTTGCTGAAGATCTCTGAAGTCACGCAGACAAGGTTCCTGGTTTATCAGTCAATTTCAGAGTCAAGGAACCATTTGGGCACAGCTACACTAATCAGTTAAAAAGGTGAAGTTGGACTAGAATCAAGTTCCAAGTGAGGAAAGGCTTCAGGAGTCTAGTGCTTTGGACCATTGCACAGTAGCAATACCAACTCTGTCTGGTCTCCTAAACAATTTAAAACTAAACCCATGAGCCTCTGGCCTCTGGACACTGGGCAGCATGTAGTACAAGACTGTGATGTTGTGAAGGAAAAGGTATCAAGACAAGCACTGTCCTTGCTATGATTTCTGCTGGATGGCATGTTCTGGACTGACACACAGAAAGAAGAAACAAAGAAGACCAAAGCTGTCTCACCGCTTTGAAAAGATGAGAAAGCTTCAAGGAGAAAAGGCCAGTGGCTGGAAAACATACAGACTAGACTGAAACACAAAGGAAGAAGGTAAAATATATTTTACGAAGCCAAAGGTTATTGTAGAATATTATTTTAAGGTATATTACTTTTGTTTATGCTCTGGAATATTTGTTTAATGATACAAAGATGTGTTACCTTCGTTTGATTAAATAAAATTCACCTGTGGTCAGGAGGCTGCTTCAGCAACTAACTTCCAGGAAGTGGTAGGGAGGAGCCAGGTGGAGAAGGGGATCTGTTGTTGGTATGTAAAATGAATTTAAAAATTATTTTAATTAAAAAAAAGAAAAGAAGAAACAGTTTATTCTAGAGCCAAATGTGAGTGTCCAAGGCCCAGGAGTACAGATTTAGGTTATCTCAAATACTGTGTTCTAAGGTGGTAACAATTTCACAAAGTTTTTATCATAACAGAACAAAGAAAGTCAGAAGTCAAGACCTTCCAAATACATTGGTGGAAAATCAGGTAGGTAGGTTATAGCAAATTAGAGAAATCTCTGCTACAGGCCTCAAATGTCTATATCATGTGGGTGCGTACAACCAGCGTGGCTTTCTCCCTTTCTCTTCATCTCCCTCCTCCAGGCAGCTGCCAAGATTTTTACAGCTTGCCTGCCCTACAGTTTTGTCTTGTTTTGTTTTTAGAAACTCCAATTTAAAAAAAAAAACTGTCAAAAACAAGAAAACAAACAAAAAATTTCAAGAGCTGGCAGGTAGCACAGTCGTTGAGAGCATCTGCTGCCCTTACAGAGTACCCAAGCTCTGTTCCCAGCACCTACATAGTGGTTCCCAAACCCCTGCCACTCCAGGTCCAGGGGATCCAGTTCCACAGGATCCAGTTCCAGGGAATCCAGTTCCGGCATCCTCTTCTCACCTAAATAGGCTTTTGTTATTCCCTATCACAAGGAAAGGTCTAGCTGTAGCTGGGGAAGTATAAGAAAGACAGTCACTGAAACTGAGAAAGTAAAACTATAGTCACAGATGCCATGATTTTGTATACAGGAAATAGTAAAAACTTAAAAAAAAAAATCACAGAATTGTTGGATTTAATAAATGCAGTAAATTTAGCAAATGCAATAATGTTGCAAGATCCATGACCAAGACACAAAAGTCAGTTGTGTACATGTCAGCAATGACCGTCGGAAAAGGAAATTGAGTAAAGTTCTATTGAGAAGAACATCAGAAAAGAAGGATAAAGTAGTTAAGAATAAATGTGACCAAGGAACGCAATCAATGCCTGTCTGTTGAAACCCTACAGACTACAAATTGCCAAGAGCACTTCAAGAAGACAGGAATGGATGGGAAGATCAGCGCTCGTGCGCTGACTGCATTGTCGATAAGATGCTCTTTTCTAGTCTTCTTGCTTTGGATTGCTATTATATTGGGTTTTTTTAAATTTTTTATAATTTGAATACATTTTGATCATATTCTTTCCCTCTCCCAAGTCCCTCTGGATCCTCTCCCCATCCCTCCCTACTTATCCAACTTTAAGTTCTATCTCAAAAAACAAACAAAAACCTAATACAACAAGAAGATCCCCCCAAAACCAAGAAAACAAAATAAAACCATATCCAAAAGAAAAACAAACAAAACAAGACACCAAACTGTAACCAAATAAAAAGCTCTTTCTCTCTGTCTCTCTGTCTATTTCTCTCTGTCTGTCTGTCTGTCTTTCTGTCTATTCCTGTCTCTCTGTCTCTGTCTGTCTGTCTGTCTGTCTCTCTTTCTCTCTCTCTCTCACACACACACACTCATACACACACACACACACACACACACACACACACACACACAATTATGAAGTCCAATTATATGTTGGTCAACTGCTACTGAACTTTAGGCCTGTCCTGGAATGTTTGATATACCCAGCGCAGTGGGAGAAAACCGATTTTCCTGGCCCAGAAGGTATAAATGACAGTTCAGTTGCTAACCTTTACCCTAGTGGTTAGATTTTCATTCATTTACTCGTTCATTCATTTTTTTGAAAATATAAAATAAAATACGATAAGCTCACCATCTTGCTGGCATGTGTATTTAACAAATACACAGGGAGAATATGTTTTATCCATGCTAAGTCCTTACCATTTTATGAACGATCTCCTATCCCCCTCCCGCCCTCACACTGGGGTATTTTTTTCTTAGCAGGCAAGCTGAAGCAGAGGACACATGTCACAAAAGTCTGTGTCAACTGATTATCAGTTAACCCATCAATTAGAAGGAACTTTCAGGAGGCCCCAAGAGCAAATTTAAGGTCAGATCCAGAAGCAACTTCCAAGTCACCGAGAAAGAAAACCTCACAGAAACTGTTTCAGTGATGACAGGAAGCGCATAGAGCCCCAGTCCTGGTTTTAAAAGTCAGAGGTACTGGCAGTGTCTGCAGCAGCGAGCACCACAAATCAAAGGCGAAGCCATGGCAACTGTGACAGAAAACTCTGAACTGCCTGTGGAAATAAGAAAGCTGACCACAAAGGACTGTGACCCTCACCAAGGTCAGAAATTCCAATGGCTGATTCCCAAGAGCTTGAAAACACATCATGTGATCGATGGCACCATCTCTAACTCTGGACAAAAGGACAGGAGAATGTTCCTATCCTGTGCTTCTTCCTAAGAGAGCTGAGCATACACACACACACACACACACACACACACACACACACAGAGAGAGAGAGAGAGAGAGAGAGAGAGAGAGAGAGAGAGAGAGAGAGAGAGAGAGAGACTAATTTTTCTCTCTGCAGTTGACAAATTGCTGCTTTACTAGATTCAACATTAGCATGGCTGCTTCAGGTCACATTTATGAAGGTCTGATGTGATCTGGAAGAATCTACAGGAGACTGTTTTCCTTTCAGTTGCTTTCAACCTTTGTCTGCACAGGACAAAAGTCAGATGGCTTGATTTGAGTCAGGGCTCAGAACCACACTTCCACCGTAGGCTGGAGTGTGTCTTTGTGAAAATCAGTGGATCTCAATTGTTTCATTTTCCTCAGGTTCTTCTCTCTGAGTTTGGTTCCCTGGCTTGGGAGGGAGAGTCCAGCAGGCCCTGGGAGGCACAGCAGAAGGAGTGGGGCCATGAGAACCACAGGTCACAGAGGAAGCAATGTAGGCTGAAGTGAGAGCATCACACAGAGATGAAGTCTATTGCCAAAAAACCCCCACGAGCTTCTCTGTGGATAATCTGTGGGTGTGCTGAAATGTCGATTAGGTAGAACATCACTGTTCAAGGTCATGGCGTATGGGGATTAGACAGGGGCATCACCCCCTATTGTAGTGGCTGACACGTAAGAATATTCATGGAATAAGCTGGGCATGGTGGCTTATGTTTGTAATCCTATAACTCTCTGTAAGTTTGATGCCAGCTGACAGCAAATTTCAAAACAGCCACTGCTACATAGTTAGAGTTTATCTCAAAAAGAGAGAAATAAAAAAGAATAATCCAAGAAAAAAAAAAAAAACAACCAGAATTGAAAGGGGCAATTATAATGAATGAAGTCATTACTGTAGACCCCAAGGCAAGGACACTGATGTCCTTGTCAGAAGAAATGTGGACACGTGGTCATGTGACACATGCCCAGGTGAAAACCCAAACCAGGTAAGGATACAGCAGGAAAGCACATGTCTAGAAAGCAGGAAGAGATCTTCACTTCTGACTTCCCGCTTCTAGAACAAGGACAATGTTTCTGTGGTCTAAGCCACCCAGTCTGTGGTACTTCACTATGACAGCCGGAGCAACACTAAAGTCATAGCAAAATGAATACAATGCTTGATCTCCACTGACGGAGAACATCGGCCTGCAGTGGAGCAGTGGGAAGTGTGTGATTGCCAGAAATACAAGACAACAGAAAAGCTCCTCCCTTGTCAGTGTTATAGGTTGTGTAACGATAAACAATCAAAAGCTCATTTGCTGACAACCCTAGCACTGGTACACTACAAGATCTCAAGTATATTCTTCAGAGTGTTTGCACGTAACACACTAAAGCATAAATATGTGGAAATTACCTGAGGGTACAAAAAACAAAACAAGACAAAACAAACAAAACAAAACAAAACAAAACAAAACAAAACAAAAAAAACCCAGCAGAATGCAGTTGAGTTTTCACAATATGCTCACTATGTGATAGAACTCGAGATGTAACAGTGTGCATCAGAGACTGGGAACAGAAGTCTAGGGATGTGGCTGGAGGCATGCAGTGAGCTGCAGAGCAGAGCTGAGGAAGCCTGCCATTCTTACACAAAGACAGCTTCAGAAGAGTCAATAAAACAGAAGGCAGTTGGCATCCAAAGAACACAACCTAACAAATGCCCTGATTTCTATTAGAAAGGTGGATTTCAGAACTCCAGAGCACATAGGTTTTTGTCTTGTTCCCTGGCAACCCGCTGAAACAGAATTGTTCTTACTTCGGATGTCAGGCTCTTAGAAGAGAGCAGGAAGAGTTAATGGGACAATGAGGACAGAGACCCTGCAAAGTAAACAGGCTACAGCCTCTGGGTACCGGCAGGCTGTTCTCTGAGGACTGGGAGTGGGAAAGACTTGGAAAATTGTCCCAGTAAGTGGCAGACAGGAGGAGGGGGTCATTTGAGAGAGCGTCCTTCCTATGATAAGAGATGTCTGCTTTGAATGCTCCTGAGCTGAGGGTGCCTGGCTCTCTGATCACGTACATCAGGAAAGTGGCACACCGTGCAAGCATCTGGCCTTTTCCACGTGGAGCGGGGCAGGTGAGAAAGCCTCCTTATCCATCATCTACCCAGCCTGCAGGATAACTAATTTCTGTAAACCTGAGGGATGTTCTTTCCGAGTAATGTGGGTGACAGGAGAATACAAATGGCCTGTTTACAGTTGTCATTGCCGAGCAAGCGGGAACAGCCAGCTAGGTGGACGGCATGCTAACGGTGACAGGCTTTAATATTGCGCTGTCTAGCCAGGACACGTGTGCAGAAGTTCTCAGAATCATGCACGACCTTGGAGGGGGTGTCTCCTTTTTCCCCCCTCCTCAGGGGGAAATATACCTAAGCTGTGTAGAACAGTGTATATCTGTCATTGATTTCTAGTTCTTTCCTTCAAATACTGGAGAGGCAGCTGTGCTGGGCACCGAGCCATTTATAAAGGATGTGAGTGATTCCAGACACTCCTTAGGAGGTACTCAACACATAGCCAACATATCTGAGGGTCAGAGGGCCTATGGAACAAAGAAAGGGTGTCTCTTGTACTGAAAATGCCAGAGGGTAAGATTCATGAAATCTGAGATATCTGATTTTAAAATTTTCAGAAAAGAGAAATTTTGTAACTTAAAGAACTAAATCTTGCCAGGCGGCAGTGGTGCACTCCTTTAGTCCCAGCACTCAGGAGGCAGAGCCAGGCAGATCTCTGGGAGTTCGAGGCCAGGCTAGTCTACAGAGCGAGATCCAGGACAGGTACCAAAACTGCACAGAGAAACCCTGTCTCGAAAAACCAAAATAAAAAAAAAAATAAAAAAAAAATAAACCAAAAAAAAAACCAACTAGATCTCCTACAAGGACAATCTACTCCTTTTCTTTTCATCCTCCCCCCCTTGGACCAGCCCTCTGCTTTAAATGCATTCAGCTACATATACCTTACAGCAGGTATTGTACTTCTGCGACAAGCAAACCAGTTTACTCCTCTTTCTTTTCAGCCCACCTACCTTATTAGCTCCTGGGAGAAGCAGACGGAGGCAGTATTGGGATGAGCAAGGGACAGAGTCCCATCTTCTCTACTCCGCAGGGCAGTCCTTGCAAGAGTGAAAAGCTGCAGCAGTAGTGTGCAGCTAGCTCACTGTGAGGATAGTCTACGTGTGTTGGGAGAATGATAGGAGATGGGGAATTTTCATCTCCTTCTCAAACATTACCTTGAACCTGCCTCCACTTTGTGGATGGACACCATAGGTACTTGCCACTCTCAAGTGGCCTGGAAAACAGTTCAGATGGGCGTCTGTAGGACTGCCATAGGGCTGTCTTGGTAGAACAAAGGGATAAAGTGAAATATGTTGTAGACAGACAGAGTCTGAAGTCCCGTGAGGAGTGAGAGGAGATCCATGAACTCAAGGGCTCTGACCAAGGCAAGCGAGACATAAGCATGACCCATTCCAGTTCCAAATATCAGCTGAGAACACCAGCAGAAACTCGGGGCACGAAACAGCACTGAGCAACAGGGAGCCTCAGGGGATCTTGGATTAGTCAGTGTTGTCTAGCGAAACAGAACTAATAGAACAAATTTATTTACTAGGTCTGGGAACCCTGTAGCCACTCAGTCTACAAAGCTGCATGCCTCAGCAGGCCCAGCCAAGTGCTGAAGGCTTAGAGGATTCTTAGAGGGTCTTTGATCTTTGGTCCACACAGGAACCCAAAGGAGCTAGAGCCTGGTGTCAGCAAGAAGCAAAGGCAAGCCAGGGAACGGTGTCGATTGTTTTCCGGAGACATCTTTCTGTCTGTGTCACCTACTACAAAGTACTGCATACTCTAGGGAAGCCCTGTCCCCATGGGCCATCCTGAAAATGCCCAAGGACACATCTCTTAGTTGATTCCCGATCACATCAAGTTGACAGTCAAGATTAACCGGCACAGACCCTTTATCTTAGCATCCTAACAACGGCAAAGGAGGGAGATGATCTGCCCAAGTGTCTGGGCCGGAGAGACTGTTCAAATGACAGAATCAGCCACAGGCATAGTCACTACAGCCATTCTCTGGCTGCAAAATCTTCACGTGACTTTTTCTTTACTTCCTATTTTGATGCACTGCTTAGATTTTCTATGAGTTTGGGTACACATCCTATCCTTCTTGCTATCTAGTGATTATGGACTAGAAACATGATCAGTAGTAAAAGAATAAAAGCTACTACTTTTTTTCTCCTCACGGTGAAACACACACACATATCTGTTATTGTATGTCGAAGGGCACAGACACCATGGGGCCTTTCTGCTCTCATGACCAGCCCACCACGTGTCTCTCAGATGGGAACAAACCTGGATTCTCGACTTCCCACAGCCTGGCTGGCTCTTGTATTTATCTCTTGTTTATTTTTCCCACCCTTGCCCGGCTCTCCTTACTGAGATAAGGATTCATAAAAATAAAAAAATAAAAAAATTTAAGGGTTCAGAGAACAATTATTTTCTTTGTTTCTTTTGTAGTCTTTGCTGGTATTTCACCTCAGATATAGTTCTTACTCAACATCCCCAGTAACCTTTAAACTAAACTGCCAAGGGCCTCCAACAAGCAAAAGCCAGGACTCTTGATAGAGAATGATCAAAGGAAGCAGAAGGCCCAGTGTGACGATGCGTGTTTCGACACGCTGCCCCTAAAAAGAACTAGTCCTCTATTGGGAGCAAAATGCTAAGAAGAAAGAGATTTTGCTTTAATTCACAGCACAGTACTATTACTAACAATAACGATAATCTAATGAAAGGACGAGGAGGAGGGAGGAGAGGAGAAGGAGGATGGCCACAGCACCACCACAAACAAAGCAACCTCCTGCCACAGTGATACTGAAAATAGAAGGTTCCAGAAGCCTGAACAGCAAGCACAGGCTATCCTCAACATCCATCAGTCGCCTAACCCCAGGCCCATCTTCTCTAGGTCCAGGAACCCTTCCTCAGGCTCTTCTGGGATAATCTTCAGTCACCACTCCCTGCCCTCCTCATCTCCAGGAAGGGGCAGCAGATCCTGTTCAGCACAGGCCCATGACCATGATGCAGCCATTTTGGACCCAAGGAGAATGCTGGCCTCCTTGATTGTCATCAGAAATGTGGACTCCTGGGCTACAGATCATTTCTTGCCTCAGTATCTCTTTCTGCTGTTGAGTCTGTTCTGACATCCTATGGTACTTGCCCTTCCCCCTCACTCCCAGGCAGGCTCCTTTTCTTCTTCTAAATGTCTGTCTTCTACTCAATGAACATCACACTATTTGCTCCTAATCTTTTCCCTTGAGTTATGAGGCCAATACCACTTACTTCAATGCCTCCCAAGTTGAGTACTCTATCTTAGCAAAAAGCTTCTAGAAGTCTGCAACAGGAATGCCAGCCCAGCCACCACCAATAGATAGATGTTGGTTCTGTCTGGAGATACTATGGATTGTTATACCTGGGGGTAGGAGCTACTAGTATCACACAGGCAATTACCAGAGATGCCACTAAACAGCTAATAATGCACAGAACATTTCCCAGAGCAAATTATTACAGATTCCTTAAGGTCAAGGTCACAGAGCTGAGGTTGAAGGGCCTTCCCCTAAGGAAAACACCTTTACAGCACCATAGGTACCAACAGGAGAAGGATGCTTGAGCCCAGCCCTCCAATGCACCAGCCAGGCATCCCTTCATCCATACCTCCACACCTTTTCTTTAAATTAGGTCATGGGATTGAAGGGCACAGATGTTGAAATAACCTCACTGCACAGATGAGGAAGCTGAGGACCCAAGGGAAGACACAGCTCGTCCAAGGTCAGGCAAGGGAGGCTGGCTGTCTGGAACTTAATGTTCTGTTGCAGTAAGAACTCCTCATTAATCTATCTGGCAGGCATGCTATTTAGAAATGGAAGGTAGGTCAATCTGACAGGTCCCCCTCCTGATGAGTCTCCTGTGCTTGTCTGTCATCTCCAAAGGACAGTGCAATGTCATTATTCAGGCAGGCTTCTGAATTATTTTTGAACTGTTTGATGTTTGTGTTTTCCTGTATTATAAACAAACACTGGCGTCATCCCCCGTGTGTCTACTTTGTACTTAATTTAATTATCATATATTACCTTCAGAGGTGACATTTGCCCAGACTAATCGTTGCATGCTAAGACAATAAGGCAATGAAGGCAACCCGAAGCTTCGGTTAGGGATGGATATGGATTTGGATTCGGCATTAAGTCTTCCCTTCGGTGACAGTGGTTGAAACCCAGCTCAAGTTATCTTAGGACCAAAAGGAAACTTAAGGGTTGACATATTTGGAAAGTGTCATGTTGTGACTGGTTTAGGAACAGTGGAGTCTGGGGATTCGAAAAGAAGTCGTCAGAGTTTGTCTCCCCTTTCCCTGTCATTGTTTCCTGCTTTCTTCTGGAAATCAAGAGTCTTTTATTCTAAACAATATTCTTTCCTTGTGTGGCAAAGATGCCCCTCAACATGCTTGTTATGATTTGAACCTGAGACACCCCAACACAGGATCCTATTTTGAACATGTGGGGGCAGGTGGCAAAACTGTCAGGGGAGGCTGTGGAGCTTTTAGGGGGTAGCGTTTGACTGGAAGAAGTAACTCTCTAAGAAGGAAGTTCTAGAAGGATCTATCCTGCCCTCAGTTACAACCCAACTCTGTTTTCAGAGCTGCTGACATGCAAACTGTCAGCTACAGGTCCCTGTCACCTTAGACGGCTCTGCCTGCAAGTCTAAAATGGATCAAAATTGACCTTTCTTCTGGTAGATTGTTTCTGTCAGGCACCATGGTCACAGCAACACAGAAGAACCTAACACAGTGGCCACTGGAGGACCTCAAAGGTATGGCACCTTCTTACCATCACTCGGGCCAGGAAGCCCCATTATACCACATGTGGAAGTGGACTTGAGTGCTCCTTGAATTACCGTGCCAAGCATAAGCATGCAGAGTAAAATAGGAGGACTCTCCCCAGGAGGCTGCTTCACCAGGGCAGACACTAACAGCTGCATATGTCATGAAACCAGCCCCACAGTCGAAGTCCCAAAGGAGGAGCAGACAGGCTTCTGTCACTACGGGTTACTTTGCCATTTCGAAATATTAGATAAACTGAACAGTGTATTTCACTCTACATAATTAGCTTGAAAGTTATCCAGGGTGTAAATGAGTCAATGGTTTAGTCTGTTTTGTTAATAAGCATACTCCATTATAAGGATGTACTACACTTTGTTTTCCCACACCCCTCCACTGTTCATGAAAATTAGGTTGTTCTCCATTTGGGATCATAGGTGTGATAGTATGTGCCCTGATCCCCACCAAAGAGATGTCCCAGTTGTAAGTCCCAGTAAGTGCAAATAAAATACCTTCTAGAGAGAAGGCATTGCTGGACACAGAAGTCAGTACTGCAAAAGAGAGTGCCTGAGTGGAGTAGGTCTTACATACAGTGACTGGGGTAGGCCTATGAGAAAGCAGAGTTTTCAAAACACAGAGAGACATAGGAAATAAAAGCAGAAAAGAGGTGGAGCCATGCTGTGATCTGGTGGCCAGGAGCTGTCAGAGGCTGGAAGAGGCAGCAAGATTTTCTTTTCATGGTCGTTTAAATAAGAAAGTCCCCTCCCCTCCATAGACTCAAATCTTTGAATGTTCAGTCATCAGAGAGTGGCACTACTTGACAGGAATTAGAAGGTGTGGCCTTGTTGGAGGAAGTCTGTCACTGGGGAATGGGCTATGAGGCTTCAAAAGCCCAAGCCAGGCCCAATGTCTCTCTCTTCCCACGGTCTGTGGATGTGGATGGAGAACTCTCAGCTACCTCTCCAGCACCATGTCTGCATGTGTGCTGCCATGTTCTTCGCCATGATCACAATGGACTGAACGTCTGAAACTGTAAGCCAGCCCCAATTTAATGCTTTCCTTGATAAGAGTTGCAGTGGTCATGGTGTCTCTTCACAACAATAGAATACTAAGACATTCCTATAGCCCCTGAAAGAGGTGTGGTCCTGCTGACCTGCTGACTACTGGCTATCAATTTTGGCCCAGTATCTCAACAGACACCATCCTGACCACCATAATCCTGAATGCAGAAACCTCGTAAAGCAAAAATTCTAAAGTCTAAAATCCCTAAAGGATAAATTCCACAGAATCATAATTCTGAAAATATAGTCTTTGAAGAAAAGAATAGTAAAATTCTTTAACAGGTACTTCACTAAATTACTACTTAGTTTAGTTCAATGATAGTTTTGCATATATTTCTTTGAGTATATGTTAGTTCATTGAGTATTTTATATGTGTTATGCTAGTTAATGGTATTAGCTTTTAAATTGCTTCAAATTTTGCTTCAAAATTGTTTCCAATTGCTTGTTGCATTTTTTATAGAAATATAGTTTATTTTGAACAGTGATCTTGTGCATCACATTTTGTGAATTAAAACAGTTCTCATTTGGTTAGACAGTAAAACTTAGGGGGTAGAACACTTGCCTAGCCTTTGAGAGAAGGCTGTGGTTTTTAACCCCAGAATAGCAAAAAGTTAATAAGCAAATAATAATAAAAATAAACAGTTCTCACCTCAAAGCTTATGTGAAAGAATCTGCTCCCAACCTCATTCAGGTTATTGACAGAATTATTTAGACGTCACCCTTTTCTCCAGGAAGTTGTCTTCAGTTACTGCCACATGGACCTCTTCAGCATGGCCACCTTCTTCACTGGGTTCCTCATGGATCATGGGAGACCTTTGAGCCAGGCTTCAGGCAACGCAGCATCTTGAGTATCTTGCGATGTAACTCTGGAAATGATGCCATGTAACTGCCGCCCTGGTCCTCGAATCAGAAAGGAATGTAAATGCTGCCACATTCAAGGAAAAGCATTACTTCTGTGGTTCCATAGCTCTTTGAAATCCCTGCATATTATTTTAATTGAGTCTTTCAAGGGAAACTGTATGATTCAGTGCTCAATTCAAAGCAGGTGTCAGGATGAAAACGATTTTGGTGGGTAAAATTTGAACCTGTAATTGCGAATGCGTTCGTCTTGGCTTGTTTCACGAGTCTCTTTAAATGTGTCTTGTGATGATACTGTTTATTTCAGGATGTAAAAGAGAAAAGCTGGTGGGAAAGAAATTGTGACCAGATGAAGAATTCCAGTTTCCAAAGAGATTTCATTAACTGGGGACAAAAGACAAGAGCGAGGGAGCGGAGAGAGAATGAATAAACTCAGGTGGATCCCAGGTACCCTAGTTCATTCAGAGTGGCCAGCTCTCCTCTGGGAGAAATATATGGCAGCTTTGGGTGGTTTTGATGTGAGATCTTCCTTTATTGGCTTTTGATACAAAAATCTGAAAAGTTTGTGCCAAGTTTTCTGCATATATGATGCATTTACAAATTAGTAGGGAATTATTTTTTTTTAATCTTATCAACCAGACTAATTAGCTGTTAGTGAGCACACAGACAAGAAAACCTCTCATAGCCAACATAAAAAAGTACAAACAGTTGAATAATGACAGGGGGATCCTAAGATTTAAATTAGATGTAAGTTTTCTCTACTTGAAGGAAATGCATATATGACCCTTTCATTTCATTAATATAGAGAAAAGACAACTGTGTGTCCAGGTGTGTGTGTGTGCTTCTGCAGGCCAGAGGAAGACATCTGGTGTCCTTGCTCTATCACTTTCTGTATTATCCCCTTGAGACAAGGTCTCTCAGTGAACCTAGTGTTAGCTTGGCAGTCAGCAGGCCTAATGATGTTTCTGTGTCCTTCTCTGGGTCCTGGGGTTACAGGAACACATTAGCTTTTCATTTGGATGCCTGAGATTGGAAATCAGGTCCTCATATTTGTGCAAGTGCCACCTCTCTGTTCCAAAAAGAGTTTTGTTAGTGAAGTGTGGAGGCCCACAAAAGTTTTCTAGTGAGATATGACCTTGCTTTACCCAGCAGAGCTGCAGTAGAGGATTACTTGACCATGTGCATAGTTTCTAGGTAATTGGAAGGGTCTACATTTGGCTGAGCTAGGGGGAGTTCTTTTGCTCCACTCCTTGGCATTCCTATAAGTAGCCCTTTAGAAGAGACAGGAGGGGCCAGTGGATAATGATCCAGGCCCTCCCGAGGCTATCCTGTGTATCTGTTTCTCTCCCCTCTATCCTTCTATCTAATATCTCTTATCCCTCTCTCCCCAAGAGTACCCTGTCTTAAAATGTGGGAGCCAGTCTCCCAGCTGGGCTCCCACAGTGAAGACTTCCAGGATCGCATGCAACACTTGTGTTCAGGGTGTTTGCAGCATAGAAGGATCCTGGAGCTCTCTTCCAGTGTTTCAGAGATCCTGTACAGTCTAAAACTATGGAAATGACTGAGACAATGAACTTTTTGTGCAATACTTCACATAAGACACAGTTCCAAGCAATCCATGTCCTGTGATGTGTCTTTATTGTTCATCGTTTTTTTACACTCAGAACCATACTCTGTAATGGGAACCATCTTCACTGAGTATTTATCATACTTCTTCTTCATATTAGTTTTCTCATGATTGAAACAAAATACCCAATAGGAGCAACTTAAGGTAGACAAGATTTATTTTGCCTCACTGTTTCAAGAGATTTCAGTCCATGGTGACAGGGAAGGTGTGGTGGTAAGAGCGCTATCTCACAGCTGTTCATACAAACCAACAGAAAGCAATGAGCCCAGTAAGAACCCGGATGAGCATAACCTTCAAAAGCTCTCCCCTAGCCAGGCTTTCATCCCAGCACTCAGGAGGCCAAGGCAAGTGGATTTCTGTGAGTTCAAGGCCAGCCTGGCCTACATTGCATATTGCAAGCCAGCCAGGGCTATACAGTGAGACCCCCATCTCAACCAATCAATCAATCAATCATGAATATAAGATGAGATAAAAATTAAAAATAAGAATAAAAGGATTTGTATTAAAAAATTAAAAAGTTCCCCACTAGTGACCTGTTTCCACTTATCTCACCTCCCAAAGGCACCACAGACTTCACAATAGCACTACAAGCTGGGGTTGGAACTTATAAAAAAATATATGAGCCTGTAGGGGATATCCTAATTCAAACTAACACTTTATTGTCTGCAGCAGCCCGGCAGCTTCATGATATGATTATCATCTTCCCCTCGAATTTCTCTTCATCCTAAACTTCCCCTGGCCATTTTGAGTTTACACATGCACTCAGCACACACCCCTCACTCTCTTTCACCCACTTGGGTACAGTCCTTTATTATAGTCCCTTTCTAAATTGATCCGTGTTGAGTCTTCACTTACTGTGACAGCAATTAATCTTAATAACTGCTATTGAGCTTATAATTATAGCAATCATCTCTATAACGAGCTTCACATTGGTTCTTACCTATTTCTTTCTTAGTTAACTTGACAAGGACTCCTTGATTTCCTGTTACTATCAGGAATATTTCCAAAATATTCCTGTCCACTGTAGAAACACACACACACACACACACACACACACACACACACACACACACACACGTCCTGTCTCTGCTTCCAATCCTTGCACGAGAAAAGAGATACAAAAGGCAAGGCACAAGACAATGGAATGTACCAAGTTGAACAGCATTTCCCCAGGATTAAGGATGTTCAGGGTGGTAAGACTGCTGTAATTAGTCATTTCCTTTCTCTCTCTCTCTCTCTCTCTCTCTCTCTCTCTCTCTCTCTCTCTCTCTTTCTTGAGACAGCATTTCTCTGTGTAGCCCTGGTTTTCTTGGAACTCACTCTGTAGACCAGGCTGGTCTTGAACTCACAGAGATCCACCTGCCTCTGCCTCCTGAGTGCCCGGAAAAAGGTGTGCGCCACCACCACCCAGCTTGTCATTCCCCTTTCAAAGTTCCCTACTGCCATCTCCGCTCATACCTGCTCTTCCATTCCTGAAGATCCCTTTCTCCTGATGCTCCACTCTCACTTGTGCAGATTTCTCTGCTGTGTGTTGTCTATTCAGCCATCACAGGTGCAGAGCCTGTCAAAGCAGAAACTCAGCACAGACAGTCACACACTTGGTAAACGTCTTGGGAGAGACTAGATGCGCATGATGGTGTGTCTTCTCTGGGATGCTACACAAGACAGAGACAAAGAGAGCAGACACAATTCTGACCTTGGGTTAAGAGAATGTAAGCCCAGCTGAGTATTCTTCAGGAACAGTATATGGATCGGTACTTAAAAAAACAACAACAACAAAAAAAAAAAAACACTGCACTGTAAATGGATAGAATTAGAAAAAGAATCATCCTGAGTGAGGTACCCCAGATCTGGAAGACAAATATGGCATGTATTCACTTATATGTGAATAATTAGCTGTTAAGTCAATGATAACCAAGCTAGATGCTGTAGAACCATGGAGAGTAGGTATAGAGTAAGGGACTAGAGGGTACAGATAGATCTCCTTGAGAAAGAGAAATAGAGTAGATCGTCACAGATGGATGGGAGAGAAGATGGAACGGGGGATCAAGTTGGGAGGGGAGAGGGGGAATGGGGTAGGGAACATGAGGAGACACAACTAAAATTAAGGGGCATTTGAGGAGTAGTATGAAACCTAATAAAGTAGAAGCTTCCATGTAGTGGGTAGCTGTTCCAGCTGTGTCCTGGAAGTACTACACCCATTGAGGCTTCCGGTAACTGTCACACCTACAAGGCGGGGCCAAAAGAGGAGGGCTTAAGACCTGAGATCCGGAAGTGCCAGCTCGCTTGGTTCCTGGATCCTGAATGCTGGAGGTAGACCAAGTGGAGTTCTCCAGAGACACCGCTGGACTGTGCTTTACCTTTCCCAGACCCTGTAACCTACCTATCCCTTCACTTGTAAGTTACCCCACAAAATAAACCTCCCTTTTAACTACATGGAGTTACCTTAATATTTCAACCAATACTTCCTAAAATATATACTTATATGAAGGCAGTTTAAATGCAGTCATAAAATAACAGAGGGGCTAGAGTCTCAACTGGCCATCTCTTGTCATCAAATGAAGCTCCCAGTACCAGGATTGGGTTACATCTAATTGAGGTGTTGGCCAAAGAGGTCCCATGGGAATCTCCAAACAACCCAGGCTGTTGCCAAGACAGTAGGGGGCTCTCTACAAACTGACAGCAAGGCCCCATTGCTGAAGACAAGACCTCCTCAACTCATTGAACATGGAGAAGTCAAGCTGGTGCCTATGTAGAGCCTTCACCCCTATGTTCTAGCTTCTTTCATACAGGCAGATGCTCTACATGGTACGTCTTTGGTACAGAAGGTACTTCTTCAAAGAGAAATGTAAACAGAAGCTAGCCACAAACCCTTCTGTTCTATAATGATGTCCTGCCTTCAAGATAGTAACCAACCAATATCTGATCTGATTTAAGGCCCACTCTACAAGATGGAACCCATAGCTGACACTGCTTGGGTGGCCAAGAACCAGAGACTAGATAGCCCAGGGGCCTAGGGTAAAACCAAATAATGCTTGTCTTTTTATTTTTAAATTAGTGATAAAATGACTCCTAAAGACATTCTGCTATACTCCTAGATCATCCATCATCAGAGAAATTCCTCCTGCAACAGATGGGAACAAATACAGAGACCCACAGCCAGACACTATGCAATGAGTGAAAGACCTTGGAACACTCATCCCTAAATGGGCTGTCTCCATCAAATCCCTCCCCTCAGGGCTCAGGGAACCCCAAGGAAGAGGAGATGGAAAGAGTGTAAGATCCAGAGGGCTTGGAGGACACCGAGAAAATAAAGCCCTCTAAATCAACATGAGCAAAGCTCATATGAATTCACAGAGACTGAGGAAACATGCACGGGGTCTGCAATGGGTCTGCATCGGGTCCTCAGCATATACAATATGGCTTCCAGTTTAGTGTTTCTACGGGACTCCCGAGTGTGCGAACAAGTGGGTCTCTGCTTCTTGTGCCTTCTCTTGGGCTCTTTTCCTTCTGTTGATTTGCCTTGTCCAACTCTGATGGGATGGTTTTTGTTTCATCTTATTATATTTATTTTGTTATATTTTATTATTATCCCTTAGAAGCCTTTTCTTTACTCGTGAGAGACAGAAAGGGAGTGGATCTGAATAGGAGAGGAGGTGGGGAGGAACTGAGAGGAGTAGAGGAAGGGGAAACCGTAATCAGGACATATTATGTGAGAAAAGATATCTTTTCAATAAAAGGAAAAAATCACGCACTGTTATTCTTTCCTTCTGTGTCCTACGATTGAGACTGAAAGAACAGAACCGGGATAACAATGAATCCACAGAGTAATACCTAGTTAATAACTTTAAACATCCAATATGCTTCCATATCTTAGTACCTAGCAGTTGACTCTCATAATAAGAGTACAACCATGAATGATTATAGTCTCTGCCCTGAATTGCTTCTCTTACCCTACATGCTAAAAAGAACACACCATATTACATTAAATCTTTATTGAGTTTTTATTTGTACTGTAACATCCATTTCTATTTTGGTATGGCAATACTTAAAAAAATTTAATTGTTGTTTAGTTACTTGTCTCTTTGCTGTGTATGCTGGTTAGTTTTATGTCAACTTGACACAAGTTAGAGTAACTGGAGAGGAGGGAGTCTCAATGGAGAAAATGCCTCAATAAGATTGGGCTATAGGCAGATTGTAAGGCATTTTCTTAATTAGTAATTGATGTGAGAGGGCTCAGCCTATTGAGGGTGGTGCCACCCCTGGGTTGATGGTCCTGGGTTCTATAAGAAAGCAGGCTGAGCAAACCACAGGAAGCAAGCCAATAAGCAGCACCCCTCTATGGCCTCTGCATCAGCTACTGCCTCCAGGTTCCTGCCCTGGCTTCCTTCCATGATGGATTACAATATGAAAGTGTAAGCCAAATAAATCCTTTCCTCCCCAACTTGCTTTTTGTTCATGGTGTTTCATCACAGCAATAGATACCTTAACTAAGATACTGTAATAAGATATTCCAACAAAAGCAACTTAAGGGAAAAGTGTTTTATTTTCCATTCTAGTTTGAGGGTACAGTCATATCATAGTGGGGAGTCATGGCAAAAAGACCTAGCTATATTATATCCACAGTAGGGATACAGAGACAGGTGAATGTCGGTATTCAGCTCATTTTCTTCTTTTTTATTCCATCCAGAACCCCAGCCCATGGGATGGTGCTACAGTGAAGGTGGGTTCTTCCCACCCCAGTTAAAGTAATCAAGATAATTTCTCACAGGCAAGCCCAGAAGCTTGTGTCCTAAGTCATTCTAGATCCTTTCACATTGATAATTGCTATCAGTCATCACAAATATGGACAATGCAGTTGGTGCAAGAGAAATAGATAATAACTAAACAATACGTCAATATTTCTGCTCTGCTTATAACCCTTGCCTGAGGAAAGACAGGCCAACACAAATGGGGATAGCACTTCCAGAATGATGGATTAAATAAATCTTTGCGCTTCAGAAGTTAATTTCCTCAGGTATTCCATTATAGTAATACAAAGCTGAATAAGTTATTCCTTCTATAAAAAGACTTGGGAGAATAGGTTCATTCTCTTCTATTTCAGGAAAACATGGCACTTATTCCTTTTTGTACCCTTTCATCTGCTTCTCCACATAAGGACATGTAGGCAGCACCACTTATGAGAAACAGCTCTTTGCCACACATCAAACCTATTGGCACCTCTAACTTGGGCTTCTCAGCTTCCAGAACTATGAAAAATATGTTTATTGTTTATAGATTACCCAATCTTGACCACTTTGTTATAGCAGCACAAACAGTTCAGGGCTGAAGGAAAAGTAAGTGAGAATTAACCTTGTGGACACTAAAAGAATAAAACTAATATAAAAACAAGCCAAGAGCAAAATAGCAGTATAGTCATGAAGTAGAAATTCTTACATGCCTGGTGGAGCAGCTTGGTGGTCTGTAGGCACACCCTTCATGATCTGTTCATGCCATTGGTCCTGTTGGCAGGTATCTGTAAGCTCCTGACCACCCAACAACCATTTCTGATTATCGTTCACCATTGTGTTCTCTACAGCACTGATGACTTGGGAATATAGTACAATACAATGGATCCTGAAAAGATACTATCTGGAATTGAATCCCATTTGCCATATTGTTTACTCACATAACCCCAAGAGAAAGAGAGAAATGCTTGAGGAGGCTTTGGACTTTAAGGAAGTTTTTTTTATTCTTAAGAAAAGGCTATGGAAAGATAACTTCATTTCTTCTGGTTGCTAACACATTGGAGAATGAATTTGACAGCAAAGAATAGAGAGAAAATAGCCTAGACCATAACATCAACCTGAAGTTGTTTCTAACCTGGGCTTGCCATCATTCAAGACTAAAAGTAAAAACAAAAATGAATGTCAAGATGTGATCAACAATACCTTAAACAAACACAAAACTCTGTGTTAGTAGGAAAGCTTAGCTCACTGGAAAAGCATAAGTTTAGCATGTCCACTATCCTGGGATCAGTCCCTACTAACACACACACACACACACACACACACACACACACACACACACACTCATACATACACCCCTCATTTGTGTTTAAATCTCTTAGAGTTTGGGGTGTTGTTGTTTGTCTTTGCTCTTTTAGGGGATCTGCCACCCAGCTCACAAATAAATCACACACAGAGGCTTATTCTTACTTATAAAATCCCAGCCTTAGCTTGGCTTAAATAATTTTCTACAACATTTCCCCCTTTTTGTCTAAATTAAAAGAAAAGTTTTAACTTTTACATAGTATAAACTACATACAACAGAAACAGTTATCAAGTAAGAATTAATTTACAATATTCAATCCATTTACATTTAGCAAATTCAGGGAAAGAACTTTACCATCTTTCCATCTTAGTGACTCTAAAGTCTTATACATAATTTACTTTCTATCATAACCAAGGAAAACTGAAACTACAACTATCTAGTCTTCAAACTCCATCAAAACCCAGAAGGATGTAGCAATATCTAACAACAGAGACTTTTGGCTGCCTAGACAGTCATCCAAAATTCCTTTGCAACATTGGGGCATCCATCTTTAGCCTACAGGCCTAGGGTATCTGGTAGACTCTTCAATGACACAGGAATTTTGAAGGATTGTCCTCTCTTGTTTTGGCAAAGTTCAACAGTCTTTTTTCCTGTGTGTCCTGCATGTCCAGTCTACACAGCACATTGTCAGCAGTCAGACAAGAACAGTTTCTTTGCCCAGTGGCTAACCTTGACACAATGAAAGCAAACTCCAAAAGGCATTTCTTCAGTGCCCATCATCTCTGCAGTAAATTGGCACTGCCAGGAGCAGAATGTCTCATTATCATGAAAAGTCCTAAGTTGTCATATTCTGTAGGTCTTTGAAGGTTTGAAGACCATCTATCTAGCTAAAATATATCTTTATGATCTGGAAAGCATACCTAACATGTCTATAAATTTGATTGTTAAAATGAGTGATTACTAAACTATGTTTCCTGATTATCCTATATAGTTTATAATAACAACTTTCAAAAACTAGAACTTCACCCTGCATTTCCAAATGAACTGCATAGGCAAAATACCTCAAACAAAAATAGAAACATGCATACACTATGTTGTAACAAAAATAACCTTAAATTTTTGTCAATATTCAAAAATCCCTTAAACAAGATATATATATATATATATATATATATATATATATATATATATATATATAACTTTAAATTTGTACCAATATTCTACATTCCCCTAAATGATAACAAACATCCATAACCCACCAAATAACTAAAAACCACCCACACACACCCCAACTCTTGGAAACGTGGGTGTAGTTTTCTCCATACTGCTTCCTGCTGTCTGTGGATGAAATATCTTTAAGGCCCCAGAGAGAAAATTTCAGATACTTGCCAAGTCTTGGAAAGACCAGCAGTAATCTTTGCTGATAGATATCACCTGTCAAGATTTATGACAAATCTTGCCAAATCTTTGTCTGATCAAACCTAATCTATATTAACCCCAAAGGAATCCACAGCCTCTCATTTCCTGTGGGAACAAAACTCCAAAGCATTTTTTATTTCCATTGACAAATATATTTTTTGACATTTTAAAAGTTAAGATATTCCTAAAGTAATAGGCTGATTGATTTCAACAGTCCCTCTTTCAATTCCAGATCTCTTTGCAGCTGTCCTTTGCTTTTCAACAATCAAAAAATTTAACATTAACACAATAACAAACAGGATCCAGACTCCCTGTATATTTTCCATGTTAGTGGTTTTGTTCTTTTATATTACTTTTACTCTCTCCTTAAAGACCTTATTTTTATTTTTAAACTATTCATTTCTTTCTATGACTATACTCTTTTTCTTTTCTTAACTAAGCCTACATACATTGTTAGACACACTATAACCTGTTCAGAGGTTTTTCAGTCTGGATTTCTGTTATTGCATATGTTCAGCCTTTTTTTGACCATATGAGCAAATCTTTAAACTGATAACTTACACATGGATCCTCCACATGCGCGTCTCTCAGCTGGCTCTGCGTGCTTCTTGGGTTGTGAAAACCAAGTGTGAAACTCATGGCTGGTTGGAGGTTTGTCTGACCAGAAATTGTTCAACCTTCTTAGAGCTCTAGAATGTCAGTGTTTACACTGTGGCAGGTGTTCTCACCTAGTTTTTTGTTCCTACTTAACATGCTGACTGCTCAAGGGCTTACTGCCTGGCAGAATCTCTTAAAGAACCTCCTATCCTCTTTTTTTTTTCCCCAAAGCTTTCTCAGGCACCATGGAAATATGAGCCCCATGTTGGTCACCAATATGTTGTTATTTGTCTTTGCTCTTTTGGGGGCCTACCACCTGGATCCCAAATAAATCACACATGGGGGCTTATACTTACTTATAAATACCTGGCCTTAGCTTGGCTTGTTTCTTGCCAGCTTTCCTTAAATTATCCCATCTACCTTTGGCCTCAGGGCTTTTCCCATTCTCTTACTTCTGTAAATCTTACTCTTACTCCACGGCTTGTTGTGTAGCTCAGTGGCTGGCCCTTGGGTCCTCCTTCTCTTGCTCCTTCTCCTTCTTCCTCTCCTCTCAGATTTCTCCCTCTATATATTCTCTCTGCCTGTCAGCCCTGCCTACCCTTCCCCCTGCCTTGCGATTGGCCATCCAGCTTTTTATTAGACCATCGGGTGTTTTAGACAGGCACAGTAGCACAGCTTCACAGAGTTAAACAAATGCAACACAGACGGAAGTAACACACCTTAAAATAATAGTCTACAACACTGGGGGCCCTGTTACTTTATACGCCTTACTGTTCCATTTTTCTCAGAGTCTTTCGATGAAGATGATTGGGATGGAAAGCACTGGGATTTTCTTGTGATAAAGGATAGTTTTCAAACACAGAGCCCTGGTACCACTTATTCATGACTGATACTCATTCCCTGTGTGTTGGTGTCACAGACTACATATTGACATTTGACCTGATTGATGCCTGAGAGCAAACCAGAGGGGGGAGTGGGGGCTGGTGTTCAGGGGACACTCAGGAAGAATTCTTATTCACTGATAATCTCTTCAGGGAAGCCTGATACATTGTGATGATTAATTTTCATGGTCAACTTTGATGGTCTAAATAAAATTTAGAATCACCTGGGAGACAGGCTTCTGGGCATGACTTTGAGAGAACTTGCTTACATTAATTGAGGTGGGAATACCTGCCCACTCTGGGTGGCACCATTCCCTGAGTTGAGATCCTGGACTTTATTTAAAAAAATAAAAAATAAAAAATAAAAAGACAGTGCACTGAGAATAAGCATTCTTTGCCTCTTGACTTTGGATGCAAAATGCTCAGCTACCCGAAGCTCCTGTGGCTGCGGCTCCCTCATCATGATGGACTGTAACCTCAAACTGTGAGCCGAAATAAGTCTGTTCTCCCTTAAGTTGCTTTTGTTAGGGAGTTCTATCACAGCGACAGGAAAAGTAAATAAAATACTGCCTACTTAGGTTTTTGCTTTTGGGACGTATGGCAGGGATTATGCTAACTTCAAATGATATGACAACCTAGAGGAAAAGGAGGCCATTTCAAGGTTGACATTTATACTTGAGTGAAAATAAATGTGAAATGTCTACAGTAAATTTTCACGTGGAAGAGAATAAACAGGAAGGCATAACGAGAAGGCAATAAAGGCTTTAAAAAAGGTATCATTCTGGTTTTCTAGCGTGGCCCTGGTGAAGGACCCCAGTCTAGTGACTCCAAATGTACCATCTCCTTGTTAAGAAGGACCTGAAGATCAAGATTCCACAGAGACCACTGACCCAAGGACTGACTTCTTGCCTATCCTTGAGTCACCCCCTCACATGATTCTCTGCACCCACATACACCCTTGGCACATATACCACTAGTCATACCAGATTAGGGCCTCCCCATAGCCCATTGTATTTAGCCACTTTTATTTTTAATGCTATCTGCAAATATGGTCACATTCTGGGGTACTGAGAGTTAGGATTTTCAGTGCATAGATTTGGGAGGACACATGGCCAGCCTCTAATAGAGAAAGAGGGGTTGGATAGCCCTCATGAAAACTATCTTGCCCAGACATAGCTGACCTCTGGGTCTTACAGTGTTGATTATATTGGGTGCATTTGGTAGGCGACAGGCCTGTGTAGGCTGGGCTCCCTGCAGACTTCTGACTCTCTTTCCAGAAGACTGTGTCTTGCTAATCCTTCTAAAGGCAGACCACAGCTCTCTCGGGGCACTTTCAGCCCACACAGTCGCATTTACCACTGGAGCCCTTAAGTAAGTGTCTTTGCCACCGCGTCTCTGAGCTTGGCAGCCTGGCCTCTGTGTGATGCTTTAAGAAACACTTTCCTCACTCGCAGCCTGTCTTGGCAGTAGAACTAGCCGACTGTTAAGAACTACTTGGGTTATTTTAAACTCATAGTTTTAAAAATAGCCACTGGAATCTAGTCTCGCTGGATTTCCATACATGTTGAAGAAGCCTTGGGTTCACTCTCCGACTCTCTCCAGGCTGCGCAATGTCAGGCTCTAAGGAGTCCTGTGGTCAAAGTCAGGCAGGTGTCTCTCCTGCACGTCGTGTAGCCCTTGCTTGCTGGCATGTCTATCAAAGCAGATGCACAATGCCCAACAGCATGTCTCCAGCTTGTTTGGAAGTATCTGTCTTTTGTTGTCAGCGAACAAGCAAGGTTTCCAGCAAGGATTCTTCCAAGCACAACAGGCTGACCTTGAGTGCCTTGAGCTTTAGGGAAGCAGTGGGGTGGGTGTCCCTTGCTGGCAAACCACAGTAAACATTTCTGAGAGCTGTCACCGTCTGTCACACCGAGACTCCTGGTGTTGTCTCATGCCATCTGTGTCTGGGAAAACTAGCGATTGATGGAGTATGACAACAGTGAAGGAGAGGAGGCATGTTCCATGGGTGATTTCTATTTGGTGGTGTTGTATACATATTACATTTGTTATGTTGTATCTTCCTTGAGTTTCCAGTCAAAATGTTCACTTTTCAGCCCGGCTAGGTTTTTTCCAACAGCTGGACATCTCTGGTCCTGTCGGTGTCCAGCAACAGAGAAGAAATGTCAGGGGTCAGGAGTCAAGTGCAGGCAAGCCATTCATGGGCTTCCTCCATTCCTTGTCTTATTCTTACCTGGAGTCTGCATCTCCCAATAACGTTGCCCCCTGATAACATATCCATGAACCACCAACCTGATATTGTGCACATGAGCCAGGGACAGCTCCAGCCTGCTCTTGCCTTCTCTGCTATCACAAGATAACCAATGTTTTAATATGTGTGTGTACACGTGCATGCATGTGTGTGTGTTCATGTTCATGCAAGAGCATACTTGTTCCACAGGATGACATGGAGGTCAGAGAACAGCCACAACTGTATGTCCCTGCCTTCCACCATGCTTGAGACAGTCTCTGTTTGCTGTCAGGAATACCCATCTAGCCTCTGGGGATTCCCCCGCTTTCCTGCCTCCCATCGTCTATAGGAACACTGGGATTACATATGTGTGCACTACCATCTTACTCTATGTAGGCTCTAAGGATCCAAATTCATGTCTTCATGCTCACACAGCAAGTACTTTACCCATGGGACCATCTCCCTAACCCCTAGTAACCAATTCTACTATGGATCCTGGTTGTCAAAACGACATAAAAAGAAATGAGCCCATTTCCAGAAAGTTTCTATGTGTGCAGTTCCACAGAAGTCCCTCTAGAAGTTTCTATACACATTTCTGGTGCATGTGTGTACATGTCAGGAGGCAGGAAAGCCCGAATGTATCAGTTCACCTCCAGGGTAGCATTCCCTGCCCAAGTCTCTTCCATCTTGCCACAAATGGACACTGTGAAAAAGTGCCGGGGGATGGCCTAGAGGGGAAAGAGAATATCCTAATCCCCCAAAGTGTAAATTCTAATTTCCAATTAAGTTAATTTAGTGCAGGTTGAAGATGAGAGTCTCACAAAGTGAGAGCCCCCCCAGTCCCCACCCCCGGGTATCACTAGTCTAATGAAATGAAATCATCACCCTCTGTGGCAATGAACCTGAATTGCTTGATCTCCATTTCTGTCACAACTAGCCTCGGGTTTCTGCCTCCAAGTGAATGTGTTCATTACACTTAGAGAAATGTGACACTGAGGAGGGGAAGTGACATTCTCATTCAGTCCCATGCCTTGCTCAATCAAGTTCGCACCTTTTTTTAATTGATAGGGGCTATGATTATAGTTGGAAAGAAATAGGTCAAGCCATTGTTCTTTCCTTTTGCTTGCAGAGGTAGGCTGTAGAGAGTACGGGAGACAGAGCCTTCACATAGACAATGATATCCTCTCTGTCTTAATAACAAACTAAAGCTGGTCAGCTCCATGCAGCAGGAGAAGCATAAAAAAAAAAAAATACATGAGTCAGAGAGATCAATTTTGTCCCTGGCAGCTCTGCAAAGCAACTAACCCCACACCCACTCAGTCCTCTCTAACTCTATTTTCTGAAGTTGAATGTGATGCATCTATTTACAAAGTATGCTGTATTTATCCAGAGGAAAGAGCCAACCTCGGTGTTTCAGAAAGTTGCCGTCGGCAGAGAATGAAGGACAGAAAAATGATGTACCCTCTCAGACCTGCACAAGCAGCCAGTGGGTCCCCAGCACATCTGGAGATATTGCGGATTCCATGTGAGCAGCTGTTTGACCTGGGCCACGTAATTTTTAAAAGGCCCGTTGGGCCCTAGTCCCTTTGGTGCAAAGTCTGACAGGTCTTGATGATTGGCTTTTCCAAGTTACCTTCTATCCATACTGCTGTGTCCAGACAAGCGGCCTCAGGTGCTTTTATGACGCAAGCCACACCTTTCCTTGGAGTTCATATTATATGTTCACATCAAGCTTAGATACAGCAACTCTGCTGAAGGATGGAAGAGTCCTAGGAAAGGGTCCCACACCCAGACTTCTCTCGCATCAGACTCCAGAAATATCGTCCTCTGCCTCCTTCTGTTTCTTGATCATAGACACATTCCTCCTCTGTCTCTCAAAGGACAGTTATACTCCTTCCTGCAGCCCACAACATTTCACTGTCTATCCTTAAGCTTTACCAGAGTATTGTCATAACACAAAATCAGTTTTCTTTTTGGGAGGGATTCCAATATTTGATTGAGACCTACTAGTACTGACCACTTTTCAATAAGTTATATTGGCCATGAAGTTTATGCCTACTTATGTTTAAAGGACAGATTCAGCAATGAAATATCAGATGAGGAGAAATTACTTAATTCATTACCTATCACCAAGACAAGCTTTTCCTAGTTTTTATTTTCATGTTCTAGTTGTTGAAATAATAAATGAGTTTTCTGGAACTCTGTGTCGGTTTTTTGGTGCACATTCTAAGAAAGAGCTAATGGGTCACCGAGTCTCTAAAAGATGATCCCTCATGGATGCTTCTCTGCTATGTTGTGACATGGAAGAATGGGACCATCCTAGCTTGTGATTTCCTTCTATACATGCCTTCCAGAATACATCAAATTAAATCATTCCTCTGTGTCTAAGACTTCCCAAGCCCAGCAACTATGCCTTCAAAGCTGCACTCTATGTGTACAAGTCATATAGTACTGGGAAATCTCTGTTTGAGTCTTCTTAGTTGCCGTAACAAAATACCATAGAGCAGGTGGTTTAAACAATTGAAATCAATTTTCTCACAATCATGGAGTGGGGGCTGGAAGTCCAAGATCAAGGCTGGTTTCCCGTGAGATCTCTGTCCTGCCTTATGGAGGACTACTTCCATCTCCAAACCCTTGAAACTTGCTGTCCATTTTGACTGGCATTCACACACTTGCGTGCAAATGCATGATAAAATGTCTCAAGCCCAAATAACAAGATAGAATCAGGCACATCGAAATGTTTGCCTTGGTAGGAGGAGCAGGAAGGGAATGGCAATAGAGGGACTAATCAGATTGATAGAAACAAGAGAGATGAAAAGAAGGCCCGGCACCAACCTCGGTGGATACATGACATGAACCAAGGGCTATGATTACCTCTACTCTCTGCACCTGTCCAACAAGAATTGGCTTGATGCCCAGAATGTCTCTGACATGAGAGTCAGGGGCAGGAGTCTAGATGTATCCAGCTGAGCTTTTCCAAGCCACTCTCTGATAGTGAGCAGGAAGGGAGGTTTGTAGTTTCTGCTACAAACAATTGTCAATCCCAAACCATTTTTCACACTGTGACCATGTTCACGTTCTAGCCTGCTTGATGCTAAATTGTCTGTGCAAGTCCTGCCCTTTAAAAAGAGGCTGCCTTTGCAGGTGAGAACGGAGCTCCAGAGTCCAGCCTGTGTGGGTTCAGAGTGCAGGTGTGATGCTGCCTGCTGAGGAGGCGTCTTCACCCAGCAGCTTCTCCCATCTCTGAATGTGGATCATCATGATGTGCTGTAGAGTTCTGTGAGGATTGGAGCTGTGTGTGCCACGGCCCTAGTACAAGTCCCAAGCAACATAGAAGATGCTTCTTTAATAAAGGCCAGGCTCATTATCATAATTTTTAGTGATGTGCCAGGCAAGTTTTAATAGTGGAATCCAGAGGTGACTGAATAAATCCCCTAACCCAACAAGAATAATTAATAAGTGAGCAGAAGGCTGAAGATGTGACTTGGTGGTAGGACACTTGTCTAGCATGTGAAAGCAATACCTTTAATACCCAGGATTGCAAAGAAAAAATTGACAAGATTCAGAAGAGGTTTTGATAAGTCAAATGCCCAAGGTAAGTCAAATAGGAAAAACATAAGTGTGTAAGACGAGGTGCTAAACGATCTTATTAATAGAAAACCAGGAGCCAGATATTGGGGTGAACGCTGAAAGATCAGAGAAACAGAACAAGCCACAGCCAACCTCACCTTGCCAACTCCTCAGCCGATCCTGTTTCCATGAATCCTCACCCTGAAAGCCTCTGAGTCCTCACCCCTGAGGGTCTCAGTTGAATTGCTGCTTAGTTCCTGTCTCCTCAGGCCTTATATACCGTTCTCCACCCAGCCATGTCACTTCCTGGGATTGAAGGCATGTGCACTTCCCAAGCAAAGACATGAGATCTCAAGTGCTGGGATTAAAGGTGTGTGCCACCACGGCCTGACTCTGTTTCCAGTGTGGTCTTGAACTTACAGAGATCCAGAGGATTTCTGCCTCCCTAGTGATATGATTAAGGGTGTGTGCCACCACTGTCTGGCCTCTATGTCTAATCTAGTGCCTGGCTGTGTCCTCTGATCCCCAGATAAGTTTATTAGGATACACAATATATTGGGGTACACAATATATCATCATATAAGTGTATGGTGTCTGTAAGTGTTCTATAAATCTCAGGCATAACGAGGGTTATTTGTAGGAATTCAATAATTCCAACATGTGTTCTTACTTAGCTTATTCATTAAATAATGACATCACGATCCTTTGCAAAAGCACCTAAGATTTGTGAATCCCTAAGAGAATGTGGTAAAGGCAGGAGGATGTGTGGGAGCTGCAGGCTTGGGCTGCTCAGGGGCATTGGACCATCTGTTTCTAAAGAGATAAGAGGAAAGTTTCTCATTCAAGAATCAGAGTGCTCCACTCTCAGCATGAGAAAACATCACATTTCCTCCCATTTTCCATGGGGCTTGTGGTGAATGGGCTACATCAGTGGGATTTTAATCTGGAGGTTTTTTAATTTTTGTTTTTATTCAGAGAATAAGATCCAACTCCACTTTGAGTTTGTGTGTGTGTGTTTGTGTGTGTGTGTGTGTGAGAGAGAGAGAGACAGAGAAAGAGAGAGAGAGAGACAGAGAGAGAGAGAGACAGAGACAGAGACAGAGAGAGAGGGAGAGAGAGAGACAGAGAGAGAGACAGAGAAGAGAGACAGAGAGGATGTAAAGAATGGTGGAGTCAGAGACAGAGAAAGAGAGAATTATCACTATTAGAAGGGATGTAGGTAAACTCTTCCTAAAAGAATATTTGTGGCCCTAAGTTAAAGGTTGCCTCTCTGAATTCAAAGTAAGCAAACACTGAACTTTCTTAAATGCTATCTATGTTTTTCTCCAGGGTGGTTATAATAGGAGGTAGTTCTTCCATGATCTGTCCTAGTGGTATAGAGAAGCACAGGGCTTCACCCTATCAGGAGCCATCCCTGTCCACAGTGTTAGAGAGGAAGCTAGGCCTGGAGTCTATCCATTTAAATTCAAAATGTAAAATTTACACAATACTTGCCAGTAAACACTTTTGTGGTGTGCAAGATGAAATTTTAATAAAGATGAGTAGGATTTAAACATTATCAGTGGTGTGTCCACTGGTCAGTCTTAATATTGATGTTTCTAAGTGTGAAGTCTACTTTTTTGACCAGTAAGGTCATTATAGATGCACTTATATTTTGTGTGTGTGCAATGCTCCAATTGCGATCAAGCTCACGATTCTGCATCTAGACTCTACATTCGCAACACTATTTGTGCTAACATGGTTTTTCTATATTACTTTAGCACTTCACTGTCTTTGTCAAAATGGCATATTGGGAAAAGAACTGCCCTTGCCTCGACTGCTGACAGTACAAATGCAATGCTGTCCTTTCTGGACAAGCGGGACACAAGGAAAGCGACCACTGTACTCTACCAAGACAGGGTAAGATGGTCTTTCAGAATTCCTGCTTCTGAAAATTGTCTGTCAGATACTCCAGGCCTGTAGCCAATTTGAATGCACCAACAATGCTGAAAAACATTAGGTGACTGTCCAGGCTGCCAGCTGTCTCGGTCTACTCTTGGAAGATTCCCGAAAGTTGTTTGCATCCATCTACCATTTCTCAGGTGCCATTATATTCCTTCTCAGGTCTTTGATGGGATTGAAGACTAGCAGTTATAGTTACAACTTAGTAGATAGAACATATTAAGTATTAGATTCAGGTTCTTTAGGATAGGACACCTTTTGGAATGATCTTTGTAACATGCCATTTACCTATGCTCTATACTTCTCTGGATTTTAGTATGTGTTTCTTGCTTGATATTGTTCGCATTGGTTGTAGTTCCATCTTATCTAAGTCATTATCCCTCATTGTTCCTGGACAATATTTGATAACCACTCCTTTGTATATAGTCTTGTATTAGGTTAGAACCTTCTTATTTAGACAAAAAGGGGGAGATGTAGTGAGTAGCCATTCCAGCTTTGATCTGGAAGTTCCAACCCCCATTGAGGCTTCGGCAACTGTCACGCCTACAAGGCAGAGCCAAGGGAGACCCGAGATCTGGATGGGCCAGCGTGCTCTCGGTTTGTGGACCCTGGACGGTGGAGGTTGACTGAGCAGAGCTCCAGAGAACACCGCTGGACTGCGATACACCTTCCCCAGACCCCACGACCTACCTATCCCTTCATTTGTAAGTTACCCACTAAATAAATCTTCCTTTTAACTACGTGGAGTGGCCTTAATAATTTCACCAATAGAGATCAATGCTTAGTAAGAAGTAAGGGTGCTGCTAAGCAAGCATGAGGATCTGAGTTCAAATCCTACCCTATGTAAAAAGCCTGGCATGGCTGTATGCATGCCTGTAAGCCCAGCATTAAGGGGATGGTGACAGGAAGATCACTCGGGCTTGCTAGCCACCAGCCTAGCTCCAGTTTCAGTAAACTATCCTGTCTCAAAAGGAATAATATGGAGAGTGATACAGCAGGCCACACAACATCCTGTTCTGGCAATTGAGACACATATACTGCACACACATGTCCACCACGCACCATTCACAATACACATAAACCAAAAAGAAAAAATAAATAGATTCAGACACACACACTCAGGTGGGGCAGTGGTAGTGCATGTTTTTAATCCCAGCACATGGAAGGCAGGGGCAGGCAGATCTCTGTGAGTTCGAGGCCAGCCTGGTGTACAGCACAAGTTCCGGGACAGCCAGGACTATTATATAGAGAAACCCTGTCTCAGAAAACAAAAACAAAAAGAATTCAGACATACAAAATTCAGAGCAAAAAGTAGACTGGAAGGCAGGAATGGCAGCGTGCACTTGTAACCCCAGCACTAAGAGGCTTGAGGTGGGAAGGTTATTTCAGGTTGGAGAATGGCTTGGACAACATAATGAGCTCAAGTCTAGCTCAGATATATAGCAAAACTGTCTTTTAAAAAAAATGAGAACAGAAAAAAATCTAATTGCTTAAGAACCGAGAGGACTTTGGATATATTGGAGGTGCTGGACCCTGTCTCCTAGGTGCTCTCCCCAAAATCCCATGAAACAGACTGGAGCAACATTGCTAAATGATCATCAATTCACTGATGACAATTAGACACCATGGGTATACATCTGCACAACAAGCCTCGCTTCCATCTAATGTACTTTTCCGGATGCCTTTGCAAACCTTACCTCCCTACCGCCCCACCCTACCCACCTTCAATTTCTCCTTCAGTTGAACACGGTCTGTAAACACAGCTTCTATGTACTTGCTCTTCCTATATAGATTTCTCCCTGATGACACATACACACACACACACACACACACACACACACACACACACACACATACACACACACACACACACACACACACAGGAGCACACATACACATGCATACACACAAATACACGTACTTGCTCACACATATACATGCGTGTACACACACAATTTTTAATATACATACATATGCTAAATTTTTTTCAATGCGATTTCCCTTTGATATTCTGTGTTTTGTAACTGAGGTTCCAGCTGAGAAATGAGAAGTGTAAGAAGGGAAGGCTATTTCTCTCCGAGGCTCCTCATTTTATATCCAAAGACTTTTCTGAAAATACAGAATTTAATACGAATGTAAAATTGAGATTGCAAATAGTCCTTTTAAAAAGCCTCTACTACCTTGCTGAAGATATGATAAAAAGAACAAAACCAACAAAAAAAGGACAGAGAAGACTCATGATGAATTTATCATCTTATATAATTTAAATAACAACAACAACAACAAACCCAGAACCATATGGGTACAGTTTTAAAGGGGCCATAGTATACAGAAGAAGAGGATCTTTGATTGAGACGTGGATAATTAACTCCCTGTAAATAAAAAGGCATTGGAAAAAGAATTGTCTTGGGCTAACCGAAAATCTATGTGGGAAAATGAAGGGGATGATCAATGAGAGCTCTGTGAATGGAAACCAAATCCCAGTTTCTCTTTTCATTCTTAACTTCACAAGAAGAGGAAGGGGAAGTCACACATGTTTTAAAAGAAATTAACATCAGCCCTGCACCATCAGTTCAAACCCTTCCTTTGTTACACCATTGCATCTTGGGAGTGAGCAGCCACCCAGGCAGTAGATGTTGCTGGTGACCTTTAGACAACATTCCTCATGTCCTAATCCATATCGTCACTGTTGAATCTTCAACAGATACACTTGTTTCCTTCCTGTGGACACAGACACACCTGCGAACCACGGAGGGCATTATTTACTCTGCAGACTGAATGGCCAGATAAAACAGTCTCCTCATAATGCACTTCTTGAAATCCCACAGCCTCCCTCCTCTCAAAGACGGTAGAGTGAGTTCAGATGTGGGCTTCGCAATGCCCGTGTATCTCAAATGAGCCATCCATGGCAGTTATCAAGGAGAGATTAGAAACTTATGTGCCCACTATTCTACTGATATGAGTTGCTTTGAAGGCTAGCCTGCCATCATTTGAAAGTGAAGTGTCTCCCTAAAAGGCTCAGGTGCTGAAGGGTTGACTGCTAATCCTTCCACAAGGTGATTGGGTTAAAAAAGCTTCCTATTTCAAGAGAGTAAGTAACCCATTGATTGATTCCTAATTTGGTGAAATGATTGGAGGTTATAAAATCTAGGTTTGATGTGTGTGTGTGTGTGTGTGTGTGTGTGTGTGTGTGTGTGTGTGTTTATGCACACATAGGTATTTTCTTAACAAAGTTGTCCTTGCCACACTTCCCCAGATTACTGAAAGACAGATGAGTTCAATAACTATGGCTTCCCACAGCAGGACAGGCCTTTTGAAATCCAAAAGCATTATTATTACACCATGTCTTGAAAAGATGGTTCCTGCTGCCACAGAGATGACATTCAGTGACCTTTCATAAGAGCCAGGTTTAATGCCTGAGCTTGCATAGAAATAGAACTTAGGAACAAAGGGGCTATGTTTGGAGGGTGTCTGGTCTCACGGCCCTTAGCCCCCAGACAAACTACTTCTCCTTGTCTGGTTCCATTATTGTTATATTCCTCATGAGCAGTACAAAGAAGCAAAAAAGCTGTTTCACAGCGGCTCAGCAACATTTCACAGGGTTCTCCCCTGCTTCAACCCCCCCAAAAAGAAACTCACTAGTCTCTCTGTCTGGACAAGAACTTGGTAAACTTATTCCTACTTTCAGTAAAATCTCTGACATCACCCAGGATAGATTTGGGGCAATCAGCTTTCTTTCCTGGACAAAGAAACCATTAGATGATATTAGATCTGGGAACTATACTATCAAGGGGGCATTCTTAATCACTTTTTTTCTCTCTTTAATAGTCTCTATTTCTCACTTTAAAAGAAACCCGAGGAGCTGGAGGAATCATCCACATTATATACTATATACTGTGATACACTAGCAAGCGTGCTCAATAATGTCACTAATGCTGTAGAAACCCTGGCCAGAGAGACTCATAAAATTGAATGAACAGTGTGTTTCAAAACAGAGTGGCTTCAGATTTTTTTTAAAAAAATGGACATTTCAGAGGAAAAAAAAATGAGTGCTGTGTCCAGGGAACAATGTTTGGTGTTATCTCTCCAGGCCATTTTTGGTATGTATAATGCTACTAACAAGATCCAGGATTCAGAGACATCATTAGGTGAGAGGCCTTGTTTTACAGCCTCAGCTCTAGCTCTAATGCCACAAATATCTCCCTCAGTTTGTTTGAGTTGTCCCTGCATGAGAAGTAGGCTTTGCACTCTAAATCTTATCCTTTTGTTTTTCTGTTATGGTTGCACAAATTGAATCTGAGAAGCCAGGGCTTTACATGCTGTATGTAGCCCCCGACCCAACTCATGACCCATCAAATGACCTTCCAGCCCAAGGAATGGGAGAAACTGACCTTAGGGCCATTTAAATGACTCTTCCCACCCCAAACCATGACACCAAATTTTTTTTGTGATAATGTAACTTGATCCTGTCTCCACCATCAGTGATGATGTGTCTATTGGCTCTACTGGCTGGGGCTGCGGGAAGCTTGAGAACCCATACCATCCACAGCTACACACAGTGTAATGACTTCAAAGGCTGCTATCATTACCCAATTATCTGCACCATTCCTCTGTCTTTATCATCATGACTCCATTACAACTTTATTTCAGGACTGGGGATATAACTCAGTTGATAGGAGTGCTTGTCAAACATACAGAAAGCCCCGTGTTCCATCACCAGCAATGACTAAAACCAGGTGTGCCTGTAATGACACCTGTAATTCTGGAAGTAGATGCAGGAGGATTAAGAAGTTCAAGGTCAGGGCCTGCAAGATGATTTAGTGGGTAGAAGCACTTGCTGCTGAGTCTGTCCCCAGGAACCATGCAGTGGAAGGAGAGAACTGACTCCTGCAAGCTTTCCTCTCACCTCCATGCAGGAGCCATGACATTTCCCTCACACACATCTACACACACACACACACACACACACACACACACACACACACACAGATCTGCATACACATGTTTACATCTGCACACACACATCTGCTTACACACACATCTGCACACACACACAGACCTGCTTATACACGTATACATCTACATACACACACACCTGCATACACACACCTGCATGTACACACATCTGCACACACACACACACAGATCTGCTTATGCAACACACATCTGCATAGACACACATACCTGCATATACACACATCTACATACATACACACACATCTGCAAACATACATCTGCACACACATATATGCACACACACACATCTTCACACACATACATCTGCATGCACATATCTGCACTCACACGATAACTTTTTAAAAAGAAGTTCAAAGTCACATCAGCTACATATTGATTTTGAGGCTGTCTTGAGCTGCTCAAAAACTTGTCTCAAAAACAAAACAAAATAAAATCTTTATTACAGAAAGTCCCTGAAAAATCAATTTAGATCACATCAAAAACCCCAGTCATTCAACACATAACATGAAACTGTGTTCCCATGATGATAAAATTCTCCATCAGAACATGCTCCTCTTGCTGTGGCTGCAGGTCCAGACTCATTATACCCTCTCTTTTGCAGTCCTAGCTGGGGCCTCACCCCTTTGAGACAACATGAACATTTAGTCAAATGTTGTCCCCATTTGCTGTCTTAAAAGATAAATTCTGCTCCATCCTATCATTTATTTTAATGGCATGTTGGGAGACCAGCAGGCTAGCAGGGTAGGTTTTTAAGCGTGACCCATAGATACTCTGTGGGTCCCTTGAGAGCCAAATTAGACCTCAAGAGGAAAGAGATATAAGGACCACAACTCACTTCCCTAACACCTAGACTGGTTAAGATGAAATCAGTTCACTAAATAATTCGTCTCGGAGGCAAGGCCAGCATCCATGGCAAACTCTGGTGCCGCTGGCTGTGGGCTTCTCTTATGTCTCAGGCAACAGATGTGTGTCTGAGACAACTGGGGAGCGCTGAGCTTGCTAACTACAGCCAGAAGGTTCTGTCTGCAACCCAGTGGCTGTTCTCTAGGACTCCTCTTTCTGTTGACAAATGAGTTGGCATCCAGCGCAGAGCCGCCCAGCCCACTGAAGGAGGCTGTGACCTCTACAGCCCAGAACTTCTGCCGGAAGTGTTTTTACCTGTATACGAAAGAATCAGATCCTCAAATGAAAGAGAAAGGAAATCAATGGGGTGTTTCCAGGTATTGTGTGATAGTCACGTTCTGGCTGGAAGATGTCTGGCATTCCTGTTTCCTTTCTCTTCCCTTTTTTGTTTACTTATCTATTTTTTTGTTTTGAGACAGCCCCAGGCTATCATCATTCTAGCTATATAATCCAGAATGACCCCTGAACTCCCCATTCTCCCGCCCCCACCTGCCCAGTGCTGGCGTCACAGGCAAGCTTTCCGTGCCTGGCATCCTGTTGTTAGTCTAACAAAGAAACAGTGAACAGTGAGGTATCAGGAAAGAGCCTGTAGACATCTCTCCCTGACCCACCCCTTGCTACGGTTTGCATTCATGCCTGGCCGAGCCATCATGAAGACACACTTCCTAGAAGTATAGATCATTTTTATTTAAGAACAATAGTTTGCAAGCAAAGCCAAGCACAAAGTACTATTCTTATTTCCTTTCCTTGCTCCTTATTCATGCTCAAGCAGGCCTTTTGATAAGGCTCTCTTTAGTCGCCATGCAGGGCTCCTCTCATGTATACAATCCTAAATTGTTATTGATAATTTTTTAGAGAACTATTCTTGAGTCATTTTTATAGACTTCATACATCACAGACCAGGCTGAGAAAACACGAGAGTTAAATGCCGTAGAGATCCAGAGTGATTTACATTAAGGCAGGGGTTCTCAACCTTCTGCTGCGACCTTTTAATACAGTTCCTCATGTTGTAGTGATCCCCCAACCATAACGTTATTGTATTGTTATTTCATAACTGTAATTTTGCTTATGTTATGAATCATAATGCAAATGTCTGATGAGCAGGATATCTGATATGTAACCCCTGTGAAAGGGTCCTCTGTTCCCCAGAGGGGTCATGACCCACAGGTTGAGAACCACTGTGCATTAAGGCAAGTTACCTTTCCTCAGATTTCTCACAGCTTTTAACATGCTGATGTGCACCGTGAGTCTCCAAAGGGCACTAATGCAACAGAGCTTCTCAAAATTAGTTAACTCAGAAGCATTTTTTATTAGGGAAATGCTGGACTTCACTTGCAAGTTAGTGTCACCGTTATGCACATCACTGAATGACATCATTTGTCATCATCGGCTCCAACAGGGGGTGGCTACTTCCATCCATGCTTTTCTAGAGCAATATCCCTGTATGCAGAAACATATCCTGGGAGTGTGGCGTGCAGCTACACCTATATAGGAACATACTCAGCCTCCTCTACTTCCCATTACTGTTACTGAAACATCTTGCTTAGCCCTGAGTTTATCTGCTAGATTAGGAACACCCTGAGGCAGACTGGTCACTCACTCTGTTTTTAGCAATTTGGACAGTGGTTTGCTGTTGTTGGTTGATGGTGGTTTTTTGTTTGTTTGTTTGTTTGAAGTAACAGTCTAAATTATATGACCAAATTTTAAGTCAAGATAGCATTTTGATGCCTGGTTAGCATCGTCCAGTTAATCACACAGTACTGGGTCTCATTTATTATTCCTTATTGAAATTGTGTGGACATTGTATCCAGCAAAGATTCTTGCTTTGTGGCAAACAGCTTCTGAAGTTGTTGACGTGATAAATCAGCTTGAGATGGCAAAGTCTGGAAGATGAGAACAGCACACATGAAGATTGGATGCAACAGTGGTGGGCACAGGTACAACGTGTGATACTGCCTACAGTTGTCCATGGGTAAATCGAGCCCACAGGAGGCAGAGCATAATAGATGACCCTGTCCTGGATTTCTGATAACTTCAACTTGAGCCAGACTTATACTAGAAGGATTTAAGTCCTCCCAGTAGTTTAAATAGTGAAATTTTATTTTATCTAAATTAAAGCAGAAAAGATTAAAAAAAATAATTAATTTGCAGTAAAACATTGAAAATCAGTATCTTAACATTCCGGGGGGGGGGGGGGATGGTCATAAGAGAGTAATATTGGATACTAATTGTAATTACATCCCATAGTAACCTGGAAACTTGTCCCATGTACTATGATGAAGTAGTTGCATGTATCAATGTGAGCCAGGCTAAGGAATGCTCACTTATCTGGTAAAATATTTTGGAGACAGTGAGGATATTTCTGGGAGAACTTAGCATTTGAGATGCTGGATGGACAGACCTCACCTCGACATGGGTGTGGTAAGGACTAGCCAGTCCCTTGGGAGCTAAAGTAAAATGAAAGCGAGAAGGGTAAACTGGGTCTCTCTGCTTGAGCTGGGAGAGCCCACCCTCTGCTGGTTTTGGTTATTGATATCTCTGCCTCTCTGGCCAGGGGACTCCAAATGGAGCACCCTTTCCATCTCCCTAGCTCTCGGGAACAGACTGAAAGGACCCCACCAGGCCTCCAGCTTGCAGACAGAGAAGGTAGGATTTCTTAGCCTGCATAATAGTGTGAGCTGATCTTTCAAAGTAATTTTCTACATCTGTCTCCCTTTATATACTTTGAATCTGTTTCTTGGAGAACCTTGACAAATAGAATTAGAAATTCGGTATTTGTGACTTTTCGGAACTTCTGGGAACAGAGCTAGGCTAAGGGTAAGCTGTCAAATGAATTTTCCAAATTCCCTACATACAATATTTAAAAAAGAGCAGCAAATAAGCTGCCTGCCAGGGAGTACCTGGAACCAAGTGCAAGTTGAGCGTAAATATTCTACCATGCCGCAATGTAAAGGGTTCTGAGAGCTAGTACCTGTTTGAAAGCTTATGCAAACCCCATGCCTCTAAACACATGCCGGGCTGCTGGGGAACAAATACATCACATGTACCCTGTTCATCTGGGAAAGTGAGGAGGAGCCTACGAAATATTTTTCTACCTAAAATTCTTCTACCTAAAATATTTCATTCAGTCTGAACTTAGGATACCTTTACTCTATTTTTAAATCCAAATTCCCTCTGTGTTTTCTAATTCTGTTTTCACCCTTAAGGTTTTTTTTTTTTGTTTTTTTTTTTTTCCTTAAGATTTTTTGGGCCACAGACATGCCAAGTCTTCCTGTCCTCTGAGGCTGAATTGTTAGCTTGAGTTGGAGGGACTTAATACACATTAATTTTATTATTATTTCAAATTTCATTCATGTGATGCGGTTTGATCATATTCTTTCCCTTTCCCCAGATCCTCCTAGGTAATTCACATTAATTAAAAAAAATTTTTTCAACAAACAGAAAGAAAGGGAGAAAGAAAGACAGACAGACAGACAGACTCACAGGCAGGCAGGCTATATTCTGGCAAGGTATGAAGGGAGAATAAGTCATATAATACACCCAAATCATCAAGGACTGATTTTTAAAGCCATACGCATGACTTAAAAAAGAGCAACATAGAAATAAATCAGAAAAAAAAAAAAAACACGGCAAGGGGCTATTTCTTTCCTATTCCATTCCACTGAGGGGACGGGTAAGATGCCCGAGGAAGAATACTTTAATATTTTGGCCCTAAAACCTTTGCTTCACATATCCTAGAGCTTGCATGCAAAAACAAATAAATAAATAATCATAAACAATAAAAAATAAAAAGCCCCATTTCATCCTGTGCTATGAGGCTGCAACTCTCTGCAGTTTATCTCAGTGAGACATTATCTACTCTTCCCTAGCCTTGTGATTTTCTTTGCTAAAACTCCCCTCCCCCCCACATCTCTGCCTTTGCATGAGACCAGGTTAGCTTGCTAGTGGATGAAAGAATACAGCCGAGTTTCTATCGTCCTCCTGCGTGAGCCTGACCACACATCCCCCGAACTGAACCAGCGTTGATTAGTGAGATTTGATGGCTGCTATTTACCCTCACCATGGGACAATGGCCATCACAGGTACTGAACACACTGGTAGTGTGGACTCAGCCCCTACAGCAAGCCCAGTTAGTTAACAAGAGCTTCGGAGTAATCAAGTTAATGAGGTTTTGCATTCAGCACGCAGGTTTCAGTATTTTGGTGTATCTTCATGAAGTTTTAGACTAATCACATAGGGAAGGTATCTGAAGAGCCAGTCTGCTCAAATAGTAAATAAATATTGAGAGCAACTATTTTATTTAAAGTACAGTTAGAATTTCAATGGCACATAGTAAGGTGAAGGCTAAATACAGAAACAAAGCTCTTCTCCTTGTCACTCCCCTTTTTAATGACGAATCAGTAGCTGGAAACCAATGGTTTCTTTAGGAATCATTAACATGCGTGATACTTCATGGTAGACAAGATGTTTAAAATGTTAGGTCACTGGATTGTTTCTGTTCTCTTTTCCAGTGATACATTATGGGGGAATTTTCTAATTCTTGGAGGGTTGTTAAGTAACACAATTCTTGACACTGTTTTGTACCAGAGAGCTTCAGAAGCAAGTTATATGTGATACCAGACTGGTTCAAGTCAATAGTACCAATGAGCAGATGACTGAGAATGCCCCCCAGAGTGTCATATGTGGAGTGCTTGGTTCTCAGCTGGTAGAACTGTTTGGGAAGGGCTAGGAGGTGTGTCACTGGGGATGATGGGCTTTGAGATTTCAAAAGTCTCTGCCATTCCAGTTCTACCCACCCCGCTACCTGTTGCGTGCTTGCCCATCAGATGGAAGCTCTCAGCTACTTCTCTAGCACCATGCCTGCCTGCCCGCTGTCATGCTTCCCACCACGATGATCGTGGACTCTAATCCTCTGGAACTATGGGTCCCTGTATTAAATGTTTTCTTGCATAAGTTGCCTTGGTTATGGGGTTGCTTTTCAGCAACAGAAAGCTAACTGAGACAGTCTAGTGATGAAAGTGGATTTGAGAGAGTAACCAGCTAAATGCCGGTAGTACCAAGTTATAAAAATGAAGGCCCAATAAGCTACATGGATATACTTCTAACAGCCATTTCCCCTAGCAACAAGATTTTGTTCTGTATAGGAAATTGAGAAATAGATAAACATATGTATGTGCAAGAAAGGAAAGAGAGGGATAATGAGTAAAAGGAGACTGGATTAGAATATGTAGATTTATCAGAATATAGGCCTCTCTACAGTTTGCTTTCATCATATACATTCAAAGACCAGATTCCATCAGTGAACACAGCCAAACAGCAGAGTCATTTTGTGTTAAAATTACTTTTATTCAGGATGAAAAATACAATATGTAACCAGATTAGATGACAGTCTGTGATTAGTTCTTTACCACATATTTCAAAAGAACAATACACTTATTTCTCATTGTGGTTACTGCGATATATTTCCTCTTATTATTCAGAAGCTTACAATGTAGTGTTTTGTGTAGCTTTTTCTGTAATAGCAGATAGAGTTCATTTTGCATACAAATACAGGCAGGAAAAAAAAAAAGAGTACACGTCTTGTCAAAGTAAGAACAAGGAAGACACCAAATCTACAACCCGGGCTTCTGAGTTCAGGGAGTTTTCTGTTGACGTTGTTTAAATAGGTGCTTTCTTGGGTATGAAATGGCCTGAATAAAGCACTAGGCTTTGCACACTGCGGCACATAAAGCTATGTCCAACACGATGGAGGAAGGTGGTCCTGAGGTAGAAAGGTGATCATGGCTCTCCTCGTATATAAAACAATTTTCTTCTTCTCAAAATATCTATGCTGCAAATAGATACCCTTGCCCCCCAACCCACCCAACCAATCCTAAAAGAATAGCAACTGCTGACTTTCAGCCTCCTTCCAGCCAGATCCCAGCGAAAGAGAACCCAAAGTTAGCATGTCCTGATGTTTTAAAAGCACATATGTTTGAATCAAAACATATTACCTTTGCTTTTATTTTTGGTTTCTCTACAGTTGGTAATTAATTAAATGTTAAATTAAAAAAGAAAGAGAGAGAGAAAAAAACAACCAAATATCTAGTTGAATGCACTCAGAAGTAGAGGCAGGGGTACAATCATCTAAGCATTGGTTTCATTCTGGAGAAGCAGTGGTATAGGCTTGGGATTGACATCCTTCCCAGATGTGCTACTGGTCACATGAGGGGTCACGAGACATCTGTCCATTTGCCCCAAAGGTTCCCATGAGACAGGCACTAAGTGTCTGTCTGCTTTCATAAAGGAAACAGCCAGGGCTTTCAAAACTTACAAGGGACTTGAAAATACAAAAACAACAATTAAATTCTATTTAAAGGGAACTGAAGACCATGATGTGAACTAGTCTCACAATGGGAAAAGGGAAAAAAGTCTACTGTGTATCTTATGATGAAAACCAAGGCGGAAGGTACGCAAGGTTGTACCAACTTTTGTTTCTGAGTCAAAATGAAAATATGCTTAAATGGCAACCTTTGGTAAAATGATCTTTGAAACTATTACAAGGCAGTCTTCTTTATCAGAAAGACTGCAAGATGAAATAAATAAAGACATCAAGATTTAGTTACAAGAAAGGAATAAAAAGCAGGAGAAAAAATAACCCAGCAGCCTTTCCAATTAGTCCACAGGATTCTTAATGGAGTCATCCAATGGTTACTAGAGGGCTAAGTGGGTGATGTCAACTAAAGTTAAATATGGCTGTGTTGAAAGGGGACCCCTACTGCCCATCTGACTTCTGCTCCCTAGGATGAGGACTTTTCCTTCCAGAACTGCTGCTTACTCCACATACATAACATATTTGATTCAAATATATGAACTTATTAATTTGGCCAAATCATAGAAACAAATACACAGAATCTATTTGGTCGTGTGGCTGATGAATTATAAATAACCAAAAATATAACGGTAAAATAGTCAAATAAGAAATGAAGTTATTGTACAAGGTTAATATGAACAGCAGAAGGAATGTAATAATGCCAAGTGGTCTAATTCTTATGCAATTTTTCTCTTGGTTATTAAAAAGACAGTTTCATTAGAAAGCCCCCACCCACTTTCCCACGGCTGTATATATTATACAAATCAGTGACAAATGCATTACCACCTCCCAAATACTTCTGTGTTCATTAATTTACAGTTGCATAGAAAGGGGAGAAGAAAACAATAATATATGTTATTATAAAAACAAAATATCCTCTTCTCTTTGGATAATCAGTGTTTCACTCCCTCAGTAGAACACACAGTCAACGCTCAACAGCATGTGTCATAGAGCCACGGAGCTTCAGGTTGAATGGGACTTGGAATTGGCATTTGCAGAAGAGGGCAATACTGAAGGTCGAGAAGTGTTGGTTGGCTAGATGAATGCTTCACATTGCCTGTGGCAAGGGAAAACACCAAGGTCAGAACAGCATTTGCAAGAGGCTGTCTGGGTAATGAAGACTTGTCAAGTCTACAAGGAAAAATAGGGCTTCTTTCAGAACTAACCCAACTTTACATGGCTGTGTTCAAAGGGGACCCCTACTGCCCATCTGACTTCTGCTCCCTAGGATGAGGACTTTTCCTTCCACCCTGAAGTCACATGGTCAGCTTTTCATTAGAGTAGTCAACATCAACATAAAGTGGGGGAGGGTGTCCAGATGTCTTTTTTCTTGCCCAGGCTAGAAAACAAGGCTGGTAAAAATTGAGAGGTCTTGGCTTCTTCTTGGGAAAGGTAGCAATGATGTACGTGTTAGACTACCAAGACCGCATCTCAGTCTTCCTGGAGAACTAGGAGAGGACTCCTAGATAGGGACACTTTGATAAAGCCAACCTCTCTGTCCTAGAGAGGAGGAGACTGGAATTACAATCCAAGATGTGCAGAGGAGTCCATTCAACAGAAAATGCTCGAAGATCTAAATCCAAGCCACACTGTGGAAATGACCTAACAGTTTCCATGGGGAAGGCCAGCAAATGGCCTTTTAAAAGTATTGAAATTAGACACTTTTAACAAATTACTCCAAATGGAATAACCTAAAGGAAAGACGTGCCTCGTGGAATCACATGGGCTCTTTTGGGACTCGTAGTAAAGATCCCCTGCCTACGCTGACTTCTCATTCTGTGGAAGACCTTGATGTGTAACTGATTCCCTGGAATTGGAGGGAATTCATAAATTAGTTGCTGGCAAAGGTCTCCAAGGGGCTCTTTTACTTGCAGGTCTACTAAAAGTCAGTTGAGTCTTGTTTCAAGCCTATTCTCCATCGAACTTGCTTCTGCGTTGTACATTTTGCTGGTCTGAAGGAGGAAAAACTCAGCCAATTTTAATGGTAGTCTCACTGGGCTTTAGGTTACTGGATACTGAGGTAAGCCCTTCCAGGTGAAATGGGTGTGAAAGCTATCCAGGCATATGGCCTCATTCCTTTCTAACATGGGGGTCACTGCAAATAACTAATTCAAAGTATTTTAGGAACACAGAAGGCTAGAGATAAGTTCCACGTGGGAAGGGAAGGTGTTACTTATTATTTATATTGACAACTAAAGCTTTGGTGTTAATTTATTGTTGAAAAATGGATTAAAATTATTTTCATGTATTCTCTTATTCAGGATTTGGATGCATGTATTAAGTAGGTATGTAGCAGTTCTCTTTTTAGGCAGCAGAATTCTAATTTAATTTAATTAAATTTAATGGAATTTAATTCTAAAAAGATCAAAGTTTACAATCCTATGAATGAAAGTATAGGTTAAGCATCCAGGTGAAAATGGATACCTTTGATGACTTTCCCAGGGTATGGAAAATCCCCAGGAAAAAGAACAGAAAGTAGATGATGGAAGGCAGAGAATAAGGAGACCTCTAGAAAGAGTTATATAGTTACCGCACCCACCAGGTTGCTTTATAGTAGAGAACAATATAGCTCATCTACTCAATTTCTTCAAATCTAACACCAAAGTAGAAGGTCGCCAAGTTCACTCTCTGCTTCAAGTCATGTGCCTTGTGCCATAACGTGTCTGAGGACTGACAAGAAGATTCCCTCTCCCTTCCTGACCTCCATCTCTACAGCCGCGACCCCACCAGGGAGCCATCAGAACTGAACCCTTGGCCTTTCTCCCAGTTCTGCTACATGCCCGATTCTTGTTTACCCCTCCATCCCGTCTGCTCTGTACCATATAGAGATCTGCACACTCCTACATGTGTCGCCATGCCCTGCCCTCACTAGTTCTTCAGTCTGTCCTTCTGTGCTCTCTGGGTCACATGGCCCATCACCAAAGAAGCCCACACCCTCTCTTCATCCCAGAACACTTCCTTCCCTACTGACTTGGATCAGCATCCAGCTCTTCTTAAAGACACAGCCTCTGGATAGCCTGTAAGATCCCTATAACTCTTCCCTCCACGCTGCTCCATACCACCATGAGCCTCTTACCAGGCTGGACAGGGGCTTTCAGGGTTCACTTCATCCTCTTCTCCCTAAGATGCTTATTGGAGTTGCACATCATCAGAGTACGGTAACCCACTGTGCAGTCATCTGCTGGCCCCTTAAGCCATGCTCATTCATTTCTCAGGGAGCAAATATCTCAATGTCACCCAATTTGAGGCTGTTTGTAAAACTTGAAGATTTCAACACCCATAAGCATGAATCTGCCAAAACTCTGGTCTCTCTTCCAGGGACCCTACCCTCTACCCTCTTTAGCCATTCACACTAACTTCCAAATCCAACAATTATCTTTACTTATGGCCCCTCTAATACTTCAGTTTCTACCATCACACCTTCTGGTAGCCATCTCTAACTTCAGCTTACTTCTGCCAGGATGGTAACTTCACCCATCCTCTGACAGCATAAGATATAGATCATTGCCTCTCCTTCTTCCATCTTTGCCCAGAACGTGTCCTCACTTCCCTCACAATTGAACTCAAGACTCTGTTTCAATCCTTAAAATCACTTCTTTGCCTTTTCTCTTCATCAATTGTACCCAACGGGCTTAACACATTCAACTTTTCAAAATGGGTTAATGCAAAACGAGTCACCTTTGCTGTTTCTGCTCGTGAACTTCATTGTGGACAGAGGTCAACACAACCATAGGGATGGCTGGCATACAAAGTGGTGTTCCTTAAGAGCCACCTCAGTCACACTCTGTGTACGGGTGTGTCTGCTCCTCTGCACATGACCACATCTTCCCGTCTCTCTTTACACCTCCAATTCACCTTCTGCTGTCTCACTTCCCTTTATAATCCTTGTTTTCAATTTTCCAGGACAACAGAAGGCGTCAGAAGAAGATGCTACCTCTCCTTACTGCGTCACCAGTTGGCTTCACAGACACTTGTCTTCTAGCCAAGACCCCAGCTCTGCTTGCCAATAAGATGAGACAATGTTCATTGTTTTGAAAAGACTAATAAATTCACGGAAAAAAATGTTCTCCAAAGATTTTCTGTGGCCCTGTGGTATATTGTAACTAATAGTTCCTCCTAGGAAATCAAACAAAACTGATAGCTAGTCGGCTACAGCTTCTAGAAGTGCTCAATAAATACTTTCAATGAAAAAAAAATGCAACTTCCCCTTCACTGGAGTACTGATCTCGGCATTGTCCTTGTGATACCAGACATATTTTAAAGTCAGAGTTCTGGGACAGGGACCCTAAACAGACCTGTGAGATGAAAGGTCAGTCAAATCTACACAGAGTGACTTTATAAAGTAGACAGCATGGAATGACAGCAGAGATCCAGCGTCTGTCTTACTTTGGGTACCTGGCAGAATCTGGCTTGGGAACCCCATTTCCCTGCCTGACATCTTCAGAGCAACAACCTGTTGTCTAGAATCAGGTGACACTTAAACATCAAGTAGATTTACTCATTTATACGGAGAATGAAGCAGGACTAAATCAATAGTAGCGAATGTGCTTGCTCCAGGTCGGAATCAAGGTAGTAGAGTCAATCGGGCCATTAGCTCTTACCTGTGGCCTGCTGGGGACATTTGCTGGAAAAGAAAATAGAAGAAATCAATTGAGGGCTTTACTATTGCTTTGTGGCTTCCCTCCTCATGCATGCAAATGTGCTGAGTGCTCCTCAGAGGGAGAGAGCAGCTCTGTCCTCACAGGAGTGCTAGCGAGAAGTAGGAGCCAGCCTCCCCAACCAACCCTCTGGCCAAATGCTCTAATCAAAGCTAGTTTCCTCAGTAAGTGTCTCATAGTCCATGTGATTTAAAATACAAACATTCTACCAAAAAATATATAAAACACATGCTAAAACTCTAAAAACATATGCACTAAAACATTCAGGAAGCTCTTAGTTTTGTAAAAGAAAAATCTTAAAGGGGGTAGATGGGAGTCAGGGGGTAGGGAATGGGAGAAGAGAAGGGAGGAGAAACTGTGGTTGGTACGTAAAATAAAGAAAAAAATGTTAATAAAAATAAAAGAGAAATACTGAAGAAAAACTTCATCTTAAAACTGTGTCATGCATTTTTTGGCTTATGAATAATAAGTACAGAGGAGATCCTATATATTGTATTGAATATATAATTCAATTCTGACCAAAAGAGTCCTTCAAGGCGATGTATTTTCTGTCAACTGTGGCTCACTCTTGCCTGGAAGTTGTGGGAAGACGGTGGTTATACGTTTGCCGTCAATGAAAAAAGGGCTAATCTGTTCTTCAGCAGTCTTCTGGATTGGGATCAATAAGAACGCCTTCCATGGGTTCAGTTAAGAGCACAGAAGTTATGCTAGGGTGCCTAATTACCCTTCAGTGTCTTCCTAATGGAGCCCACCCCAGAGAAGCTGATGTCATGGGCTTAATGAGAGCCAGCACTTCTGAGTACTTTCTAGCTCTCTGCATTGCCAGCCTTATCTTTCACTGAGATCATCCTCATGTCCCTCGTTCTTGTGATCTCCATTAAAAGAAATTCAGACAAGATCACACAGAGTGTAGCCTGCCAGTCAGAGCTAATTACAGAGCAGGACAGAGCCCCTCGGAAGGAGAACAGTAATGACCAGAGGCCACTGTCCACATCCACATTTTAGACAGTTCTTCCAGTAGTTCGCAACCTTCCTAATGCTGCGACTCTTTAATATAATTCCTCATGTGGTGACTCTCAACCATAAAATTACTTTTGTTGCTACTTCATAACTGTAATTTTGCTACTGTTATGAATTATAATTCCAACATCTGATATGTAGGACATAAGATATGTGACCCCCAAAAGGGTCTCAGCTCACAGGTTGAGAACTGCTGCTTTATACTATTTTCAAAGATCCCAGGGCTGGAGAGATGCTTGGCTCAGCAGTCAAGAGCACTGGCTGCTAGCACCCATATTGCAACCCACAGCAGTCTATGTCTCCAGTTCTGAGGATCTGACTCCTTTTAGCCTCCATTGGCACTACATATACATGGTACAGACATACAAGCAAGCAAAACACCCTTGCGCATAAAATAAGAACAAAGAAATCCTTTTTAAAAAAATCTCGGAACAAGTAGCTCTTCCTGAGGAAATCTGGGTGACTGTCCCCTACAAGAGGGAGAAGTGGTATATTGTTGTCCTTAATGCCCACACAGTAACCTTAGAAAGTTTAGGATTCCTATAGTCTTCTGGATAGGATGTTTACCTCCTTCCAATGCCAGAGACATGACTCAGGACCCGTTTTTCTTTCCTGAACAGTAACTAAAGTCTTGCTATTCACAGTTGCGTTTTACAGGCCATTGACTATGTCCTCTAAGCTTGCCAATATCTGACGCTTTCACGGCAGAATCAGACACAGTATAGGGAAAAAGAAAGGAGGAGATTTGCATCTGATGACGGCAGTATCTATTCCTGGCCAAATGGGGAATGTCTCTAATCACGTCGCATGATTTCCTTCTCTCATTTTCCTGTTTTTGTTTGTTTGTTTTTGTTTTTGTTTTGAGGCAGAAAAGACATCAGTGGCCCACGCTAGGTCATCGTGAGGAAAAAAGAGAAGGTGAGAGGGTCACCTCCCTGTGATGGCAGGAAGGAAAATGTGAGCCCTACCTAGGATTTGGGAGAAGAACGAGGCTAAAACAAGCCCAGTCCTAAAGGTATGGTCCATCAGAGAGAGAGAGAAAAAAAAAAAAAAGAGTGAACCTGTGTAAGCATGTGAGCTTTACCCCAGGGTAGCTGAATTGAATTGCTAGTAAGGACAGGTTACATATACATTCCATCTGAAAGACAGTTATGCTTGTCTCTTAAATAATGAATATATAATAGTCAAACCCGTGACAGAAGTCTAATCCATTTTGCCTTCCTATCTCTCTTAATCAAATAAAAGGCTGTAGGAGATCCCCTGAACAAACTGTATAGATATTTTTTTTAAAGAAAATTAGGAAATCATTGCACTTTTGTAAGTTTTGAGTTTTTGATAGATGTCATTTAAGCTTGACACATGCAGGCAAGTCACAGGGGAAATATGCCTGTAGGTTAATAATAATTCTAAAAGCATTGGTTCCAGCAGCAAAAAATTACTCAACTCACTACAAATATTCCATACATTTAAACAACATAAGAAAACTATATTATGCTAAGAAAGAAATGATTATAGTCTTCAGTAGAATTTTTACAACATGATTGGCTAATTGTCAGCACAAATTAAATTCTATTCACCAATTTCACTAATTCTTAGTCAGGATGAGATAGTGATGCCTGCCTTGTTGTGCTGAGATGCAACGCCATTTTAAAAGACCACAATTCAAAGATGCCCTCAGGGCCAATTGCGATATTAATTTAAAATGCAAGAATTTTAAAGTCTTACACACAACACCATGCAGACATGGTTTTAAAAAATCTGCTAAAGTTGGCAATTCATGCAATTAGGATTTATGAATGCAGACTCTCATTTTAATTCCAAAATTGCCACAAGTGGAAATTCATTTGTAGCCATGCAAATTTTTTAATCCACAAAGGATCAAAAGTCAACATTAACATGCGGATCACACACCGGCTACAAGCAAATTGAAAGTTCTCCTTAGTTACAGAAACTCAGGAGATCATTTTGGCATTGAGAGAGTGCCAATCCTATTTATTTAGATAAACTTCCAAAGGTGGTCAATAAGCTTTGGGAATTGTAGAGCCTTAATAAAATATTTGCTAACTGAGCAATTTCAAAGGAGCATTAAAACTAATGAATCCTGCAAAACCTTCTTAAGTGCTACTGGGAAATTTTCAGTCATTAAACCTCTCCAGCTAGAAACATTATCATCCCAGCAAAACACTGACTACATGGTCTGGAAGTGTGCATTACGTACCAGGTCTATGCCACGCACTAATTGATTCTGTACCGATTTGAAATGATTTAATAATTTTTGGCAGAATTATGAGATATGTGTCAATTTTATAAATGAGGCAATGAAGCCCTTTTTCAAACAAAACAGAAAGCATTCCCTATCTTGGAGATTTTTTATGTCATCCAAAAAAAATGAATATAAGTAATGAAAAAGAGCAAACAGTGCCATTTTCAGAAGTAAAACAAACAGCATGTAAATTCCACAGGATTCTAAAATATACCATGTACCACTTCTTACATAAGAGGTAGTTGAATTCTTCACAATAACACACATGACTAAGAGTGCTCATCCACAGACAATTTCAACACTATAAACACTGTTGGATGTACAGACTTAAGGAGAATACCAACCGTTTCCTCTTAAAGAATTGCAAGCCTCTATAAATTACTCTTTGAACATTGAGGATGATGTCACAGGTAGATGATTTCATAGGTAAAGAGATCCCAAGGCAGGGGAAGGGTTTACCCTCTGCAGTGTGGTCTCCATAGAGACTAAACCTCATCTCAGGAACCAGTCACTGTGAACATCTCATCTTGTCCCAAACAATGGGAATTACATATTTGCATCAGGGGTCAGGGCATAAGGCAGCAACATTTACCTCCGAAGACTCAATGTTATTCTACAGTTACAATTTTTTTATTTTTCATTATAGTCTGTCTTAAGCAAGGCATAGGTGAACATTTTTAAAATCAAATATACAGATTAGAATATGCTTTGGGAAAGATTTAGAAGTGCTTCAGAAAAAGAGACTTGAATAATAAAAACCCTACACTTGTGGCACAACGTTTTCAATACAGAAATTATACATTTTTGTATTTATTACAAAGCATAGATTTAAGCATATTTCCCACTCTGACTTCACTGCCAACAGATTTTTTAGATAGAAAAGGTCCAGCATGACATTTCAAAAAAAACTTCTAAGCAGAATTCAATTTACAGAAGTGGTTTTTAAATGCTGAATGCATTTAGATGGAAGCAGAGCGAAAAGGTAATCATTTTTAGAAATTTTAATTTTGAAACTCTAACTCATAAAAAATGGTAGTTTTTTTCTAGACATTGAATGATAATAAAAACCTCTCAAATGAAATTCAACCTTGAACTACAATTAATATAATAAATTTAACATGTTCATCTATAGTACCAACAACTGATTTTTTTTTTCTCACTTAGGATGGAATTTTCTATGGAGCTGAAATAAACAGTGAAATGAAAGCCTGAGATTTATACAAAAATCTTAGTTTACTGACTGGCTGTCTTTAACATTAGTTTGAGAGGATTCACCCCTGAATTATAAATGACACATTAATGATATTTAAAAGTATTTGAAACATTAAAGTGGTGTGGCTATGGACACAAGCAGATCATTGCTTAACTGAGAGACCATGGAGGTCTCTAAGGTGATAGCCCAGCAGAGTCTACAAGGTGGCAAGAGGCCAGAGAGAAACCACTTAAAAACCTCAATTGATTAAAATCATTATGTAATTTCCCCTGGGATTTGGAGTGCTCTCATTGGGCGACTTTCTGGTTCTTGACTGTTCATATGGAGAATTCAGACTCATAATCTGTGACCCTGTGAATTGCTTGGCTTTTACATGACGATTACTTTATTTTCTGGAAAAAAAAAAATCACACTTCCAAAGGGGAGGGGATGCCAGAAATAATTTCTTTCTGAGCCTGACTATGAAGACATCTGACGATATGTCTCAGAGAAGTTAGGGAGTTACCTTAGAAAGGCTATTTTCATCCTACTTTGGCACGCCATTCAGTGTTCTTCTTTGAAGTTACACAAGTTTCTTATAGCCTGTACTTATGGGAAGTTTTGTCCTAAAAGCAGGCATTGTTCTATTGGACTTTATTTAGTCACTTACAAGCCATGTGGGAAAATCTCCAAGAGCAAGATCATACTGTCATTGCATCTCATGATCTGTCTGGTGTCACTGTGGGGCTCCATTTTCTTTGTCATTGTATGTACCTGTATCATTGCAGCACATCCTGCTATCTTGCTCTTACCACTGGCTTTTGTTATCATACCAAAGAAGACAGAGGGTTATGTACGGAGAAAGAGAAAGGACACAGGACAGACACCCTGCGGTGGCGGTGTCACAGTCATTCCTACTCACGGCTGCAAGAGGGAAACGTGCTGTTGATCTGCTCCATCACCTCTGTGAGGTCTGTGCTGGTGTCATGAGGCGGGGCCAGCAGGTCCTCAGATGCTGTGACAAAAGATAGAAAAAGCAGGGAGCTTGAAATTATTGCACATCCTTCTACCAAAGAACCCCGTGCAGGTAATAATACTGCAACCAGCCCTCAAAATATTAATGGGATATGAATTCTCATTGAAAAGAACAATTTTAGAGGGAATCAGGAGAGACATTTGTATTCACTGGACATGTGTAATATAACACATATACACATATAGCATAGAGAGACACACAGGGGACTGTACCCAGGTCTTTGTAAAAGCTAGGAGGTACTCTACCATTGAGGTATATATCCTCAGCCTCAGCAATAGACTTTTATATAGTTAAAAATGTATTCTATGTGTGTGTGAACAAATTTATATACTGAGAGAAAGTATAAAACTGCAAAATAAGGAACAGTGGATTTGATGCCAATGTGTTAGTTGAAAATCCATTACTTTGCACATAAAAATATTCTACCAATTTCTTTCTTCTTTCACTTTTATTTGGGAGCCTTTATCATAGGCTATTTTATTTTGATGTAAAAGATATCTATGTTCTATAGTTCTTTGTGCTTTGATATGTATTTTATTCTAGGACTGAAACCACAATAGCGTTCTTAACCCCATAATTGTCAGGGAGAGGTGCCCGTTGTGGCTGATGGTGTTGGTGGTACTTCTGCCTTAGCGGGCGAGCAGAGCCAGGCCCACTGAGACGGGGAGGGATAAAGTAGAGAAAACCAGGTTTGGTGATATTCTTCAGCCTTAGCTTTGGAACGTACACAACTGTAAAGATTGTAGAGAAATAATATATTGTAAATGATCGTTCCCAGGGACTGAAGAGATGGCTCAGAAGGGAAGACTGCTTGTTGCATGGGCATGAAGATCTGAGTTTGGATTCCAGAGTCCACCTCAAAAGCTGTCTGTGATCATGTGTGCTTGTAACCCCTAGTGATGAGGGGGTGAGGTGAGCTGAGACAGAGAGATTGCTGGGGCTTGCTGGTCACCCTAGCTCTAGGTTTAGTGAGAGACCCTGTCTCAAAGAATAAAGTGGAGACTGAGAGCTGGACACTGATGTCCTCCTCTGGCCTCTGGGAGCACCTTCACACATACATGTACATATAGTATACACACACACACACACACACACACACACACACACACACACACATCACAGACTATTCTCAAAGCAGAAAACATTAATTTCTTGCTTATTTCAAATGAAAAGAGCACTTGTCATCATTCACCAAAATTGAATCTACTCCTACACATTTTACAAACAAGCACCTCGTAACTAAAGTGTTTTTTGATATTATTCAAATGGCTCTGCATTCACTGAAGACTAGAGAGAATAATGTTTTATGCTTAAAGCACCCAGATGTAAGAATGCTGACAAACTGCAAAACAGAAAAGAGAGCTGAATCCCAAGCAGACTGTATGCAATGGCTTTGCTTCGGAGACACCCACCTGCCTGGTGGAACTGTGGGCCCGGGTCGGGGTCCAGGGAGTAGCTCAATGCAGAATGCTGAGGCGAAGCCCAAGGGGAGACACCGTTGATGCGGGAGTCGGAGTCAGGCTGAAACCACATGGGAAGTTAGAGGAAGAAAGATTCATGGAACCTAGAAGGAATGGGGCTTCCTCCCCGCCCCCACCATGGGCAGAAGAGCCTAAAGAAGCGCTTGCCTTTGGGTGCCTTCAGATGCATTTCAGCACTGGCTGCGTGGGAGCATGAGTACCACACGCTCTTTCTACCATCTTTGTCCTCTGAAGGACTCACTGGGTTAAGCTGCAGGATTTATTTCTGCTATCTCTATCTTTCAAATTCTGCATTATTTTTATATCAACCTAGTGAACTTAGAAGTGGGTCGGGGTTATCTTTTTGGAAACTAGCACTGGGATTCTAACATGGCAAACGTTCTAACTTTCAAAATTGCTCCCTTCCGAGGTGATGTCGAGAGAGTAGTTATCAGAGTGGTTTTGTATTCAGCAGGTTGAAACCGGATTCCAGCTGTGCTGCTCAGGAGCGGTATAGTTCGAGGCAAACCACAGAACCTTCTGTGTCACAGGTTTTGTGTGTATGAACTGTTTCAGTGTTAACTTGGTGTGCACTCAAGAGTCAAGAGGAAGCTGTGCTAAAAGCTTTACCAACCGGCCACAGCCATGTCATAGAATTTTGTCAGGAGAATGATGAATGAGTCTTTCTAAAGCCATTTTCCCAGCCTGATGCAGGGCAAACCCTTCATAATAGCTGCTGTGCATATCTTTGAACTGGTGATGGGTGTGCTGGTAAGTACATGGTTAAATTGGAAGTCGGATCTAGAGTATGGGGATGTAGAAGTTACTTTTTAATGCAGATTCTCCATTAAATCTCTATTAGTTGGAGTCTGGTAGTTTCCCCTATTCGTATTAAGTTAAATTTACCATCTACTTCTGGCACTTATGCTAAATCGTTACAAAGAGATAAGAGCATCACAGACTGGGATGGTCTGAGGCACTTGGATATCTGCTAGTTCCAAAAGCATTACTGCGTAAGTCTGGAAGCACGTGAGCCATTAGGCCCTGGGTCTAATAGGATGGAGGGAGTGGGGTAAGGTTAGAATGAGCCCAGGAGCCTTTTCTTGCTTCCTAAGAGCATCATCAAGCTGCAGCTGAGCAAAGGCTGCAAGCAAGCTTCTGGGATGGTTCCAGGTGGACACTAAGGTGTGTACATTAACATTTGATGCTCTAAGCCAGTGGTTCTCAACCTTCCTAATGCTACGGCCCTTTAATACAGTTCCTCGGGTCATGCTGACCCCAAACCCTAAAATTATTTTTGCTGCTACTTCATAACTGTAATTTTGCTACTGTTATGAATCATAATGTAAATATTTGATATAGACGATATCTTATATGCAACCCCCATGAAAGGATCACTCGAACCCCTCCCTGCCGCCACACACACACAGGGGGGTCATGACCCACAAGTTGAGAACGACTGTTCTTAGAGCTCACACAAGGAAACTTATCCTCTATTTAAGCACTGCTCAGGAAGTTCAAACTCACTCTACATGTCCTCCCCGCCCCCAGTGTATGTGACATTGAGGTTAGGCTCAAGCTGACAATCCGAGATCTTGACAGAAAGCCAAGTCTGGATTCACTTAGGAAACCACTATTTTTCTCAATATACAGAATTTCCAGGCTTTTAGGTAAATGACTCCCACAGCCACGTCAATGAAACTCTACAATGACAGGCAGAGAGAAGAGCAAATGGATAAAGGAAGGAGAGAGGTCTACTGCTCACGATGTAGGTAATGCACAAATTATAACGCTGTCAAGACTCCTGACAGGATAAAAAAGACCCCGATGGCAGCTATGTCAAGATGGCTTTCTCAAACGTAAGCCAATCCCCTGGAGAAAGGTTGGTTTTGCTTTGATGCAATACATCATTGGTGGGAAAAAAAAAAAAAAAAAAAAAAAGGCATCTCCGTTAGGATGTCGCCGGATGCTACAGCACACAGGCTGGAGGAAAAGGTAACTGTGATACGATGCTGGTGCCCATCAAGAAATCCTTTGCGGGGATTCGGCCCTACAGGCATCTACGGCAGAGCCTTCCTCACTGCTAGTTCTGTGAGCTGACTCTCCTCCTCATGTTAAGTCAGTCAAGCCATGGACCCCCTGCAGCATGCCATGTCTCCCGCTACACTGTCTTCTCTCACACGGCTGCTAGGAGCAGACAGGCAGAAGCCGCACCCTACTCCTCTTTTGTAAACCAAAGAACAGCGGTTTTTCACAACTGTAAGTTATTAGTCCGTGCTGAACTGTAAAAGGAGTGTATCCGCTTCTGATCAATATCAAGAAATAAAAGCAAGAGAAAAGGAAGTGAGGGGGGAGGGAAGAGAGGGAAGGAAAAAGCAGGGGAAGGGAAAAGGAAAGAGAGAAGGAAAAACAGGGAACCCAGGGTAAGAGGTGCCATCGCTGTAAAAGGCGTGCATTATTTTGGATTCACCATAAATACGTTTTCCTCTCAACATAAATTGTGCTTCTTATTGTCAAAAAAGTTTGCAAACCACCGCTATGGAACCTCCCCCCACCCCCCCTCCCCACCCCCGCCCCCTGGTGTGAGGAAATGACAAAAGCAAATTCATAGCCATATGTTCCTTGGGTGATTTTTGAGGCATCTGCTCGCTCACTCCTGGTGAGTTCACTGGAAGAAAGAGTTAGATGGAAGATTTGAGGTCATTTGCTGTCCCCAATCTCCATGGACGCTTTCCGTATGCAGGCTCATGTGTACCGCAAGATTTTTCTTTTAAATTAAAATATTCCAAGCTGAGATTTCAGCACAAAAGAAGAAGAAATTCTACAGTCAGATGAGAAAACACATGTTTGTATTGGTGAAGATTACATTTGTACACATGAACAGGGATTTCTGAGCCAGTAAACACTGAACTAACCGTGGCAGTGAAGAATTGAAGGTGGATGTCCTAACAGCTACCATGGCCAGACCCGGGCTTCTGGGAGGTTCCATGTAGAGGCACAGGACTCCACATCCCTACCTGCTCCAGAAGCTGTCTGAGGCGGTGCAGCTGAGACTCCAGCTGTTTATTGTGATCTTCCAAAATCTGCATCCTCGCTTCCAGCCGCCCTTTGTGCTGCCGAAGGAGTTTAGCCTCCGCAATAAGTTCTGAGTCCTCGGATGTGTGATGAGGCGATACGATGGACTCTGGAGGTGAGCCCACAGGGAGCCCCCTTCTCAGGTGCTGTTCCTTCAGTTGCTCGTACTCCACCTGCAGATTCCTAATCCAGAAAAGGAAAAACAAAACAAAACAACAGAACTATTAGGAGGTCCATCCTCTTCTCTCCCAAGCTGTCTAGGAACTCCAAATTTAGCTTGTACTGCTTAACTTTGTCCTATGGAGAAACATTCACTAACAGGAAGAGGGAGGAGGAAGAAAATGGCTTTCAAGAAGGAGTGCTTCCGGGCTCCATCAACACAACTCAGCTACAGCAGGCTCCACTCACACCCCAGCCAGCTAATATCCTCCCAAACCTCGACCTCATTGTGATGTCTTTGTCACAGCTCTAAAAAGAGGGCGGGGAGGGGCTGTTGGCCTTCCCAGGAGAGAGAGAGAGCCTTGTATTTTCTTTGGCTGGGTCTAGCACACCTTTGTTCTTCCTCCAAGTCAGCAATGATCCGCTCCAGTTCCCCGCGCTCTTCCCTCTCCACGGACTTCAAGATCTGAGCTGGACTCTGTGGCTGGCTCACGGGAGACTCCCCACCCAGTGTCTGGCAGTACTGCTGGATGAGGGCATGCTCGTCCTCCCTAGCGAGACAAAGAAGATAGCGGCTCACACCTGGGTGGTGAGGTCTCTGAGCACACAAGAAGTAACAACAGTGATGCTGGGACTGGTGGCTGGACCAGGCTGCCTTGACTGTATCTCCATGACAGTCCTTTGAAAACTCAGGCTGGCTGGGCGGTAGTGGCGCACACATTTAATCCTGCACTCGGGAGGCAGAGCCAGGCAGATCTCTACTTAAGACCAGCCTGATCTATAGAGCGAGCTCTAGAACAGGCTCCAAACTACACAGAGAAACCCTGTCTGGAAAAACAAAAGAAAAAAAAAAAAAGAAAACTCAGGCTGAATATTCAGGGCTTGTGTATGATAAACTCAACATCTCAAAACATGAGTGTCATAATCTGTGATTCTCACAATCCCCAAAGAGTCATTCCACTCTACAGAGAAAATAAAATAAGGCACAGAAGTTCCTCTAAATAAGAGTAATACGTTGCTATAAATAGGCTTAACTGGATGTTTCCCACCTTATGGCCACAGGCTGCATGCAGCCCAGAATTAGCTTGGGATGTGGTCTAACATATTTGTAGATAACAACATAATGTTACAATGTCCAAAAGTTGGAATGCCTAGAAGCAGTTAATATAAAAGTTTAAGATGTTACAGGCAAACATATCACTCAATGACTACCAAAACAGTAGATTAAAAGATCACTGAGCCAAGAACAACCGATCTTTAGATTTGGTTGTGACCAATTTTGCCATGTTTGATAATCCAAAGAATTTTTAATTTACATTTTTATTTAACTAACAGCATAGACACAATTGTACATATTTATAAAAATAGCAATAGATATTTTACCTGGTACAATCACAAATAATTTTTAGGACCAATATCCTGCACTAAATCATTAATTGCATTTAATTCAGTGAGGTTCCTCATCTAAGGATCTGTTACTGAAGTAGATACATCAGCAGTAGGGTAGACAGACCAAGAAGACAAAGCCAAGTCTGCCGGAAATATCTTTTCTTTCTTTTCCAGGCAGATCTAGTTGGATGTCCTCAGGAAGGTGTGACTGCCACATCTCCTGGCTCGTGAGATTACAGAGTCCTCTGACACACTGGACCTGGCCCATTTCAATAGTTTCTGACCAGCAGTGGAGATACAGGATAAGGCCTCAGGAAAATAAGATGTAAGCGATACCGCCACCAGAGTTTAAAATGGAACTGTCCTATGGCTGAACCTCCAGTGGAAGCTGTGTGGCCGCAGGGATCTCTCAGCTGCCCTGGACCAGAGCATGTCCTAAAACAGCCAAGGAGAACCCGGAAGTCCTGGATCTTTCACTCTTTCACCTGGGCCTTGAGATTACTCTGCTCTCTGCTCTCGTACAGGTGAGTATCTCGTACCGGATCCTGGGCAAGCACTCTGATTCTTGTGCATGACACAAAATCCATCCTTGGTGTCTCACACCTTCGCTCTGACTATCAGGGGTCTGAAATTGCATCTATAACTTAGTGTGCTCTTGGATAAGGTGTGCTCCGGCACAGAGATCAAAGACACAATGAAGCCAAAGAGAAAACTGGGTATTATGCTTGCCTAAGTACCAGAACAGAGCTCCAGTGACCTATTGGTAACTTACTGGGCCTCCTTCCTGCATGTAGCTTCCCCTTCTCTTCTCCAACCCCCCAGAGAGAGACTGACTGTACACTCTCACTGTATACACCCATACATATGAATGTGTGTATACATACATGCGTATATAAAAAATAAAAGCCATAGACTTTGGCTAAGCTGAAGTGCCTAACTTGACCTCCCTCTTCCTATGAAATGCCTTTGACCAGGGGTGTTGATGGGCTGTTTACAATACAGGTAGAGTGAACAAATGCAGCAGGTAGATGGCATAGGAGGTGGAGTTGGCTATGACATCATCTTTTCACTGTTAGTAGTAAATGCAAGGTCCCTGGGGGAACAAAAGGAGCCTTTATAAAATCTCCTGGAGAACAGAAAAATGGGTATACCCTCCCTGCAGAGCTGACAGAACTCCTAGGCTACCCACACCGAGAAATCAAACAGAAATCTGGCAGGGAGGGTCAGCCAGACGATGCAGCAGGTAAAAGTGGATGCTCTAAGCCAGATGACCTGAGTTTGATCTCCAGGACCCAGCAGGTGGAAGGAGAGCACTGACTCCCATAAATTGTCCTCTGACTTTCATGGTGTGCGTGCGCGTACACACACACACACACACACACACACACACACAGAGGTAATAAATATTTTTTAAAGTTGGGCACTGGGAAATCCCTTGAAATTCTGTTTGGGAAGCATTTTGTTGTCAACATTTACGTAAGTTTTCCACTTTTTTGAACTGGATGGTGTACAGCGCGTTGTTATAATTATCATGGCCACTAACAGTACATTGTTTGTTATGGTGTCTGGAAGAGAATTAAAACCATCTCTACAAAAATAAAAAAAAATAGAAATAATTTATGTGTAGCCTATAATTTGGGCCTTAAATGTTTTTCATAGATTATTAGTCGTAAAGGTTAAATTCAAAAAATAGATACATTCTAGTCTTTAATTGTGTATAATAAAAACCAAAAGCACCCTCATTATGTAGATGCTACATCATATACCAGATTAGGGTCATTAAGTATCAATAGTATGTACCACACTGAAATAGAAAGTATTTTTTAAATGTAGGCCTGCACCAAGAAGTATCGTTAAATGGAATGTAATTATACTGCATTTTTTGCACATGGTAAATACTATCTACATTACAAAATTAGTACCTATCACATGATGAGAGAACTGTGATTCTCTTGATGACCTTTTAAAACCAATGGTCTTTTCTGGGTTTTAGACTTAGAAACAGTAATTCCAGTGTAAACCACAGCCAAGCTCCCACTTTGATCCACCCAGTAGCAGAAAGTAGACGGAATGAGAACCTGGCAAAGGCCTCAGGAGCTGTGGCCTAAGGGTCCCTAGGGCTGTCCTGAGTCCTGTCCCTTATGTTGTTTATGATCAACTTTTCCTACATTTGTATGATCAACTCTTCCTACAAAGGTGCTTAGTAGCCTTAAAATCAATGCCTCGCTAAATCATCCAGAGTCAGGCTTTGGGAAAAATAAGGAGTGCTTGAGACTGGACGTATGTGGGAACTAAAGCTGGGAAACTGGTATGTATTCCAGGGTAAGAAATTAGCATCCTATGATACAAGAGAGTTCAATGAACAATGAAAGATTTCATGGAGGGGAATGCTTGGGGAGAGGACAGGGAATTGTTTCCATGATCAAATTTGAGGGATCAAAGCCAACTGAAACTACAGGCATGTTGGCTGTGGCTGGAGGTACAACAAATAAACAAACAAACAGAAGAAAGCATTGACCGTGGTCTTTCCTAGCTCTGTGGCTGAAGGGCTTTCACCGTGGGCAACTGTTAGCTCACCATTCCATACCACGCTTGGAGAAGACACACAGCTGCATATCACCTGACTAAACATAATCCCGGGGCAGAAAGGACAGTACAATTAGGTAAAGGTGGTGCCACATGCCTGTTATCAAGAATACTTCATAGGGTGAGGTAGAAGGTTGGACATTTGAGGCCAGCATGTGCCACATAGTAAAATCCTATTCAAAAAAAAAAAAAAAAAAAAGGAAAAAAGAAAACAAACAAACAATAAAAAACAAAAACAAAATAACAACAAAAAACAGGGCTAGTGGGTTCTGAGTACTGTCTCTTAATAATATTTTAATTTAATTGTAACTGCACATACATGTGAGGACGCACCAATTTGAGTAGGGCTCTACCAAATAGCCTACAAATAACTGCCTCTCACAAGTGGCTCTATTGTTTTACTGTACATTTATACTCTAGGAATAAAATAAACATCTGTTGAATGAATCATCACTTCAAATGGCAGCATATTAAATCTGTTCAGCTGCTAATCATCCAGTTATCTTCTCTGTTCTGAAACATTAGTGATAAAATTTAAAATAGTGTTTATTTTAATTTGAAGACAGTGTATATTCAATTTGAACATTGCCTGTACTCTGTTCACATACAAAAATAAACACGTTAAAGAAGTTAGACTTTTTTTTTTTTTTTTTGGTTTTTCGAGACAGGGTTTCTCTGTGTAGCTTTGCGCCTTTCCTGGAACTCACTTGGTAGTCCAGGCTGGCCTCGAACTCACAGAGATCCGCCTGGCTCTGCCTCCCAAGTGCTGGGATTAAAGGCGTGCGCCACCACCGCCCGGCTAGAAGTTAGACTTTTATCTTAACTTTTTTTTTCATTTAATTTCCGGATACTTTCAACACTGGTAAGAATTAGGCTGATTTAAAAGTTATTTCAGATACTTAATTACTTTAGATGAAATACCTACTGGTAGGTTACATATGAAAGAACAGAGCAAACGCTTTGTTATCTTGAGCTAGAAATGGACTCTGGTTCAAAACACCTGAATAGTGATGCCTAAGTCATGACTGTATGATGGTTAAGTGCTAAGATGCCAAACTTTGATGTTTAAAATTGAAAAATTTCACAAGAGCGTCCATGTATAAGCTTAATGACAAATGAAAACTAAAATATACATGAGGGAGACATTCTTTATCAGTTTGCTTAGCAGTAGTACTCAACATATGGATCAAACCCCTTTGAGGGTCTAATGACCTTTTCACAGGGGTCATCTAAGAGCATCTGCTTACCAGACATTTACATTACTATTCATAACACTAGCAAAATTACAGTTATGAAATAGCAACAAAAATAATTTTATAGCTGGTGATCACCACAACATGAGGAACTGTATTAAAGGGTCACAGCGTCAGGAAGGTTGAGAACAATTGGCTTAAGGTATTCTACCTGGCTTTCTCCAGTCTTTGTTAGTGAAAACCATGTAGGTATTATGTTCTAGATATTCTCTGTTCCTCCTAGGCCTCCTTGTGTGGTCTAATCATACTGAGCTCACAAGTCATATAAACTCGAAACTACAGAAGCCTCTTACACATCATCTCATAACTAATGTGAAAAACAAGGTCAAAACAAGTTCCCAAGAAAGAAGATCTATTATAGTGGATCATCAGAGAGAAAGCAATTGCCAAGAGCCTTCCATAACCAAGCTGAAGATGCACAGCGAGGAAGCCAGACATAAAATATCTGGCTTTGAAGCTATTTTAAAAAGATATTCCAAAGTCAATGAGGCTTTTCTCGCTTCCTAATAAAATAAAATATTTGCAAGGGAGTTACTTTCAAATGAACGGCAGGGAGAATACGGCTAAGCATGTGTGGATAGCATTGCTAAGAGAACAGAGACTGTGGAGAAAATGGTAGTGAGCAGGAAAAAGAGGAGTTTGCAAAAGTGTGTTGATTCTATGGAAGTGTATTTTAAAATGATCACTCAACAGCAATATTATGAGCTGAGGAGATGACTCAGTAGGCAAAGTGCTAGCCATGGAAGCATGAGGACGTGAGTTCGGATCCCCAGCACTGGTGTGAAATCTAAGTGTGGTAGCACATACCTGCAACACTAAGGCTGATGGGAATCAAGGGGCCTGGAGGTGGGGAGTAGAGAAAGACAGATCCCTTGGGCTTGTTGGCTAGCCAACCTAGCCAAATAAATAAGATCCATTTTCATTGAGAGAGACTGTCTCAAAAAACGTAAAGTGGACAACAATTGAGAAAGACACCTGATGTTGATCCCTGGCCTCCACACACATGTGCAAACATATGCACCTATATACATATATATGTATACACACCCACAGAAATACAAACATGTAACACACATCCCCAAAAGTGCATATCAATATTATATTATTGTAAAGCAATCGGATTGTTCTAGAGCAGGTGAGCTGATTCATTGACACAAACAAATAAGTAAATAAACATATTTCATTTACACTAAGATGACTTAAAAGCATAAAATATGCACAGGCTTTTTGGAAACACACATCAATTTTGATTGGGATCTAAACTCAGAGGTCCATGAACTCAGATTATTTCTGAGACCATAACACAAGGAGGTAGTGTTAGTCAACTAAGAACTTCCCACATTCCAGAACCAGGTTCCTCTCACCTTCAATGACTCACCACTAACACTCCTGTCATCACTAATGTGACATGCTCCCACCCTGATATATTTTCCCTATGTGTATGCTCCATCCTCCCTATAAAGCCCGCCATCACAACCTGGTCACCTCTGTTTTTCCATCCTGTTCAGAGGCAGTCTTTTGTGTGCCCCCCCCCCCACAGAGCTCCCCAGTAAATCTTTTGCATGAGGTGGTGTGAATTTTTGTAGCCTGCCTTGGCCCCAATCGCCAAGATACTCTTTCGAAGCAAAACCCTTTCAGGCAGCCTCCTGGGAAGATTCAATCAGGATGCACTTACACGCTTCCTGTGGTAGAGCTGCTGTCTGTCAGAAAAGATCCATTTGTCCTTTCCATCTGGGCCAGTCTGAAAATACAAACACAAGGGATGAAAATCATGTGGCCACCACTGCTGTGGTCATCCATTATTTTTAAATCTTCATTCATTCTGTAAACAGAAAAGGGTCCAGATATCGCACAGTGGTTGAATGGAAAACATCTCTCCTGGTGAGGGGCCATTTGCTTACCACTCACATAGGGTCTGTAGGCTATTACCTTACACTACAGTGTGTGGTCTTCTCCTTGAGCTCCCAGGCCCTCCAGCTGGTCCCCAATGAAGTGAAATGTCCTTCACACACAAATCTAAGTATGTTTCTCTCAGGTCTGAGAAGTCACCATGGCTTTTCTCCATCTAGAATGCGAGCTAACTCCTGGGCAACTGGCTCTGTGTTACTAGACCATGGCTTTGGCATCCCATGGTCTCTCAACTCCTTTCCCTCCTGTGGCTCAGGAAACAAGCCACTGTCTTTTCACAGCATGTTCTCTACCAGCCCAAGAGTGCCTTTCTCCAAAAATGTGACTTAGTCTCAATTCAGCTCAAATGTTACCATTTGTTTTAATGGGTCTTAAACTAGAGATTTTGGACACAGTTGGCTTCCAGGATCACCAATGGTTGGTATTAAGCAGTTTCCCAAAAGTTCTGCACACTCCCTGTAGGCCTATATTTTGCATTGTTTAGGGATTTAATGACAAACCCTAACAATCAGGCATTAACGTAAGTTTAATTACATATTGCAATTCATATGTGCATGTTCTCTGGAGAGGCGCTCCAATCACTACTTTCATTCACTGAAACTAGGTTATATTATCTGGATCCTGCCTGCTCCGTGTTTGCGGTCTCAGCAGCTCTGTCATCGCAGCCTATTGAAATCTACTCCTCATAGAATACATAGCAGGTGTTTGGTAACGTGTAAATCCCACCATGGAAAGATAAAGGCCCAGGTTCCGCATGTAGTAGAACCATGACTTCTGCAAAAGCACTCCCACCACAAGGTCCGTCAGCAGCATTGAACGGCTACAAAAGCAGAAACACTCTGGGGGGCAGAGCAGGGGATGTCTATCGGTCTCTTACCGCGTGGCGTATTGCTCAATTCTTGAGTGGGTGTCATCATGAAACAGCTGAGGGGAGTGTGAGGGGCTGCGAAGAGAAAAGAAAGGCAAGGGCTTTATTCTCAGTCTCGACAGGCGTTACCGGTTAAAAGGTTAGTTAAGTAACGGATTTGCCATGCAAACACACCACCAGCGGTGTCACCCAGGAGGGAAAAACAGTAGTGTGGACCCATGCAAATGCAATGCGCCCGATCGGAACTCCCCTCCTGTGCACGGGGGCTGTGAATACTCACTCATAGTGCTCTGGCCACATACTGATGAGTGTGATAGGACTGCAGAGAGGGGAGAGGGAGACAAAAGTCACAGAACAAACATTTAGAGCGATTTCAGACAAAAGCGGAAGGAGCGGGATTCTCAGTCATCTTCCACTCACGTTTGGCCACCTCGATATTCACCACCAGGGAAATCAAAAGCAACTTTGCCAGCTCTTACGACATGTGTATTTTAAGACAGTAATCACATTTTAGAACAGTCAGACTGAAAAGATCAGTAGAATGTGCTAAAATCGCCCCAAATTATAGGCGGTTCAAAGATAATGTTCTAGAAATTGTATTTTTTGTTTTTCTTGGGGAAGAAACTTGATCACAAAGGTGAATTTATTACCTACTTATTAAACTATCAATATCAGAATTGAAGCAAAAAGAATTTTCTTCATCCAGAAATATAAAAGTTCAAGTCATGTGCACACCAAGTTTCTCAACTTGAGATACACTGAGAAGAGTGAGACCTTCCTGCCTCTGCATATTCTACTCAGAGTCCAATCATCAGCACACCAAGAGCGACTTCTCTAAGACAGGACAAACTTCCATCTAGTATGGTGTTACCTAGACATTCACTCTGGGAAACTAGATTGGCGAACGTATTCTGCTTGACCCTGGACTTTGGTCTGAGGCTGGCTTATGTGGTGCCAGCTGCAACATGTGGGCAGCCCTGGTCTCCCAGATCCCCTGGAAGCCCCCAAATATCCATGAAATGCCATCAAAACAATTCGTTCCAATTAAAAAGGTTGTTTAAACTCTAACTTTTGAGGGAAGGTAATGATGAATTGCCCAATGAATGCAGAAAGAAAATTAGTACTCTGCTTAATTATGTAACGTTTCTGAAAAAGCGAATGCTGATTCAAGCAAAATCCTTCTAGACTTCCTTTTCTATTATATGTGCAAACTTGAGACATGGTTAATGATCTCATTATCTCCTGCTGTGAAGCACAAGATGGTATGTGCGGGGCAGAGGCTAAAGAGATGGAAGGTCGTCTTCTTGGGGGAAGCTAAATTTCCTTAGACCTACTTTCAAAAAAGAGCATTCAACCTGTATGTCTGTCAAAACACCTGTTCTGTAATTAGAGTTAACTGTGTATGTGTAAAGTAGAAAGTAGAAGCAGGAGCAATGGAGCAACAGTATTATGCCACCTCTTTAGCACATCAGTAGTACTCAGTATCCCCAAATAGGGATACTAAATGTTAGGAGACAGACAAATCTACACCACACTTCCTGAAACAGTAACTGTTTAGGAGATCATTTCTGAAATTCAAGTGTAGGACAACATTTGATACAAGCTTTCAATAGAAGATCAATGCCTACTGGTGTGTGTGTGTGTGTGTGTGTGTGTGTTCTTAAGAGGCCTTGGCAAAGCTTCGTGGAATGGCTTGACTGATTCTTTGGAAGGTAATTGTTGGCACAGAAGTGATTTGTAAACTAAGAATGGCGGGAGCAGAAAGCTGGGCTGAATGGTTTCTTAAAAGACAAACATTTTTAGTGGAAAGTATCAAAGAAAGGAAACAGAGGTATAAACTCGAGTGCTAGGTTTCTTTCCCTTCAGAGGATTTTGGTTTGGAGGAAAAATTGTGACAAATGCTCACAATTTAGTTCTGTAGGAAGAAAGAACAGCAAAGTACTTCACACTGAGGACCTATGGTTAAGGAGGGTTGAGCTCGCTTGACAAGACTGCTGGTCTAACACGCATGAGGTCCTGAATGAGGTCCTCCCCAGCCCCCAAATGTAGGTAAGTAAATAATACATAAAATAATGGAAACACCAGTCTGTGAGTTGCCACTGACTTAATAATGGAGCTTTTTGTTTTTCAACGTAGCTGCTGAGCAGGGGTTGCATACTATATTTGAAGAATCAGACTCCAAAATGTAAATGTTGAGTCTATAAAATCTAACATACACTTTAAAGAACTTGGCCACCCTTTTAATGACTTGAATTCCCATCAGTCTCCTCATACTTCTTGTCTTTCGTCTCTTTAATCCATTGGCCTGAAAGCTGGTAACTGGTCCTACTGGTTAGATTATGCCTGATGCTTTAAGACCCCAGACCTGGCAACCCCCTCTGCTTTGTCCCCTGGGACAATGAATTGACAAGCCCCCTGTGGCTCTGGTTGGTTCTTATCTCCTCAAATGTAACATGAAAGTGTAAACAAATAGACTTCCTTATCTTTCTCATGTAGAGCTCTGGCCAAGCCCACCAACTTCTCTCTCTCTCTGGACTGTACACTTCCTGCCTCCACCATGCTGTCTATGATGGCTATCTTTACCTCTTCTACCTTTTACCTTCAGGTAACTTTCGTTTCAAGACTTATTTTTATTTGTCTGTGTATATGCCACATATCTACATGACATATGTGTGTGGGTACCTCTAGAGGTTAGGAGAGGGCATTGGATTCCCTGGAGCTGGAGATACAGGTTGAGAACCATCTGACATCATTGCTGGGATTGAACTCAGGTCCTTGGAGGAGCAGCTGGTGCTGTTAACCATTGAGAAATCTCCCTAGCCCCCAAGACAACTTTCTTTGTGCTTCTATAATGCTCGCCTACAATATGATGATGTATTGTCTCTAATAACGCCCCACCACCTCAAGGCATGACCATGACTCCTGTGGTAGTGGAGCCCCCTCACTCCTAATAAGGCTCATTTTATGAAGGGTAATTTTATGTTATCACCTTTCCTGAACCACTGACCACTTTTTCCTCTTTAGTATTACCTGTGAACTCTCAAAGTCCTCCACTACTCTCAGAATAAACTCTGTAGAAGTTGGATAAAAAGACCCTTTATTATCTGGTTATTTTTTTTCTCTCTCTCTCTCACTCTTTGTTCTTGATACTGGTTTCCTGATAGAGCTTCAATCCAGGCTTTTGAAAATCACTCATTTGGTCTTTTCCTCCACTTCTGTGCACTCCAAGTTCTCAGCACATGACTCAGGCCGGGCTTAGCACAGCTATCCGTCCCTCCTGAACATTCATCTCCACAACTGTATCTGCTATGAGTGGACTCTTGCCACAGTAAAATTTTCAAAGAGTGATAGCGTACACTATGGGCACTTTACCCAATATCAGAGCTCTCTATCTTGAGGGAAACTAACCAAATTCTCAAGCCAATAATAATCCCCCAGAACTTTCAAACTACTTTTGCCACTATTTTAGCTTATTTGTTAACTTTCTTATGATCACTATGCTCTTATTTAACTCACTTATTTCCATTTTGAAAATTCTTGCACACAGATTTGTAAGATGAACTGAATAAGCCTTAGCATGGACATAATTGCCCCTCTCAGTAATCAGTGTTTCTTCCTGTAAAGTCCCGTCACGCATGCCTGCATAGCTAATTACTGGTCAGAAGATAAACCACTACATTTGTGAAGATGAAAGAGAAATAAGCCAAGGGAAATTCTAACTAGCTCCATAAACAGCTTCAACACCTTCCCCGCTTCAGTGGTTTTTCTCCAATGTTCTCCTCCCACAAGTAGGAGAATAAATGAAATCAAACATTTTTTTAAACTACCCACTCACACAAATTGTTCTACTGGAAGATTAAGTGACCTTGTAGCAGAAAAGGGCTCAGCAGAAAAATGAACTACAGCATATCCACAGAGCTCTATGTAGGGTTTGAAGAAGAAAACCTGCCCACACTATCTAGTAACTCATAAATCTTGTTCAAAAGGAATCTTGTGACATCCAATTTAAATCAGATGCCCCTTCCTTTTTTCTTGTATCCCTCTTGGAAAATGGTGGAAATTTTATGTTAAGCGTGGTGATGCATTTTCAGCATAGTATGTCAAAATCAGAGAATAAAATTATTTTGCATGTTTTTCCTGATAATTTTTACTTCAACAAAAACAGTTTGGGAGCCATGGAGATGGCTCAGTCAGTAAAATATGTCCTCTGCAAGCATGAAGGACCTGAATTCAATCCCTAGAACCTACACAGAAGCTGGATACCTATAATCCCAGTGTTTAGGAGGCAGAGACTGGAGGATCCCTGGGACTTGCTGGCCAGCTTGCCTAGTTCTGTTAGCAAACTCCAGATTTAGAGAAAGACCTTGCCTCAAAGAATAAGGTGTCAGCAACTGAGGAAGACAACCCATGACAGCCTCTTGCCTCTGCACACAAGTATATGCATGTGTGTGTGTGTGCACACACATGCATATACACAAATTGAATCTTGTGATTATTTTGACGTTGAAGGAATGTGGTGATATTTTGCTTATGTGCTAACAAATAAAGCTTGCCTGGAGATCAGAGTGCAGAGCTAGCCACTAGCTAACCAGAGAGGCCAGGCAGTGGTAGCACACACTTTTAATCCCAGCACTTCGGATCTCATGCCTTTGATCCCAGTACTTGGGAGGCACACACTTTTAATCCCAGCACTAGAGAGGAGGAAACAGGGAGTGATATGGCTGAGCAGAGAGAGGACTATAAGGCGGGTGGAGACAGAAGCTCACCCTCCTTTTTAGTTGAGGAGCTGGTGAGGTAAGAAACAGCTGTGGCCTGCTCCTTTGTTTCTCTGATCTTTCAGCATTTACCCCAATATTTGGCTGTGGGATTTTATTATTAAGACCAATTAGAATTCACACTAAAATGGGCAAACTATTAAAAATGCTTAAAAGGAGTATGAAACACCCTTCTATCTATGGTTCATGTGAATGATGGATATAAATGGCAATGATTCATTGAAAGAGTGCAAGGCAACATTGCTCAGTATGAATCTATCATATTCCCTCCTAAATCCCAGGACCATGTGACAGCATATCTACAATATTATCTTCCCCAAGTAGCTACTGCAAAGGCTAATCATATGTGATCCGAACAGAAGTAAAATCTTATCAAGTGTTCAGCAAGTCAAACAGTATTGCATACTAAAAGAAGAATTCTTAATACACAATCTTTGAAGACAAAAGTATATTCATAAAAGACTAGAAGATAAATACTTTTTGTAAATATATTTAAATATCTTTCTTAAATAAAATAAATTTAATAAAACTTGTTTTAATGTGTGTTGTGGAAACAATTAGAAAAGCTTATATTTTTGTACTCGTTTGGGTGTGTGCACATGTACATACATACATGTGGAGGCCAGAGGTAAACACTGGGCATTTTCCTTAATCGCTCTTCACCACATATTTTAGGTATACAGGGTTTTGCTAGCACATTCAAGCACATGAAAAAGACTGCAGTTGAAATATTGGTGTAGATATTTTAGAAAGCGATTCATCTACTTTGATCTCAACAGATAACTGCCCAGTGATTTACAATGCCCATGCATGTCTTTCGGCTCATTTTAAAGCCTTTTTCCTTCTCATTCCAGGCTCTAGATTCTTTTGTTTTCTGTCTCAGCTTTATGATCCCATTATGATTTTGCTCTCTCATAACTTCTGTGAAGATGCTTATCAACTCAAAATGCAGATTTTAAGCAATTCTGTCTATTTCATACAATGAATAAAGTTGTTACATTTTGCCACTTTCATCTCTAAGAAGACCAAGAAGAAACAGAAAATGAGATTTCAGGATAGATGTGTATTTGAAGTACAAGATGAAGTATTACTGATAATTTATATTAAAAAGATGTAAAATAGGGCTGGGACTATAATTCAAAGGCAGAACACTTGTCTGGCATGTGTGAGGCTCAGGGTTCCATCCCTGTACCACAAAACAATAATAAAAGTTATTATAACAAAAAGATTGAAACCTCTAAAAGGGAAAAAAGGGAAACAAATGAAAGAGCAAATGAAACCCCAATCTGACTTAGATATTTCTTAAAAAAAAAAAAAAAAAAAAAAAAAAAAGTTGCAAGTTCAGAAAAACAGGCTGTGACAGTGTGAAAGGAAAAATTCAAAAAACTCTCTGTGAGTTCAAGGCCAGCCTGGGCTACCAAGTGAGTCCCAGGAAAGGTACAAAGCTACACAGAGAAACCCTGTCTGGAAAAAAAAAAATTAAAAAACAAGGAATACAAATTAATTGTTGTTGGAGAATGAATTTACCTGTTTCAAAATAAAACATTTCACCGGGACATACATCTCTTTGGTATTGTGGAATTTCTTTTGTGTTGTTAGCATTAAACATAGAGAGACAGAAGTGTTCGCAGACTGAATGCTAGAATGGAACTCACGTCTCTAAGTTGTCCCCTTCCAGCACGGTCTGGACAGGCAGGTAGCCAAGCCGGGGGTGTTTGGCAAAGTATTTCTTGGACCTGAACTTGTTCTTCAGCACCTTCGTGAAGTCTCGCACGTCTTCCCCAGATGTTGTCTGTGAGGTTGAAAGATTCACAGTTCTCATTAAAACATCAGAGGCTCTAACAAAATCTACAACAAAATCTGAGCATAGGTAAGTTAAATGCTATTAAATGCTAACAATTTTGACCAATTTATATATTTTTGGAATGCACAGTATCATGAAAATAAATGGCAATTGGAACTCTCATGAAAAATATATTTCAGTGATGATTCCATAATTTTTAAAAAATTGTGTTAAAAGTAATTCATTATTATTTGTCCAATATTTTAAAACTTGACCCCAAAACTGAAGTTATGGAAAGTTTACTGGTAGATTCCTATCAGTAAACCAAATTCCTTCTACTAGTGTAGTGATGGTACTCAAGACTAAACACTTCTAATTAGGCTTAAGAAGCCAAGGTTAGCACTTAGCCCATGCTGGCTCCCCACAAGCTACCACACATTCTAGTTGGGAGAAAGTTCAAATAATAACAAAGAAAGGGCCTTGGCAGGGGACATGGAAGTACATGCCTGATATCATAACACATACAAGAAAGAGACAAGAGGATCTGTAGTTCAAGGCCAGTCTACCTGGGGCTACCTGGGGAGGCCGTAAATAAATATCAAAGGAGCTGAGTATGAAAACAAAGCAATCAAATGAACCAATCCTTCTAACCAGACTTGGTGGTGCATGCCCATAATCCCAGGATTTGGGAGACAGAAACAGGAGGATTAGGAGTTCTAGGCTAGCCTGGGCTATATGAGGCTAGCCTAGGCTACATGAGACCCTTTCTGAAAAAGAGTAAAAGGGATAAAAGAGAGAGAGAGAGAAAGAAAGCACAGAGCCTCCTCCAGACTTTATTAGGAAAAGAAACTAAGTTTCTTTCCTTTCTCAACCACATAGATATACTATTATTTTACCTGAATTAAAATGTAATGGTGATGATATACAGTGTTTCTATTTCCTTAAGGACTTCAAAATAATAGGGGTTTTAGTTTGTTGTTTGTTTGTTTTGTTGAGGCAGGGTCTCATTATGTAGCCCTGAATAGGCTACAACTTGCTCTGCAAACCAGGTCGGCCTCTGCCTCTTGAGTGCTGGGACTAAGGCCATGTACCACCATGCCTGGTAGGATTAGTTTCTATAACCATTTACAAGAGAGATGCTTAAACTCCTCAAACCTCACTCCCTTATCTTATTCCATAAACTATCCTCTAGGCCTAATTTTATACGATCAGCAACTCTAGTGTTCATATTTAACACAGACATCAGCTTTAGCCCTGAAGGTGCATTTACATATTCATATTATTAACAGAGAGCTGAATTAATACTTGGGTCCTATATCAGCTGGTTTGCTTCCAAATCTATCACTGAATAAACTTCATTCCCCCTCTTTATACAGAGACAGAGAAGTTTTCTATAAAACACAAACAGAGCAATGAATATGTGTATGTACTATTTTTATCTGAGTCCTATTCTATGTCTTTTCTTTAATGGCAAGTGATCCAGCATCATACAGACTTGTTTATGAACTGAAACTCTTTATTTTATGGTACTAGATACTGGATATTGAACTTAGTTTCTCGCTTAGGCTAGGAAAGTACGCTAACCCAATACACACACACACACACACACACACACACACACACACACACACACGCATCTCCCAGTCCTTTTTTAAATTTTATTTTGAGACAGATTCTTACAAAGTTGTCCAGATTGCCCTTAAACTCACTCTATGGTCCAGGGGGGCCTTGAACTTGAAATCTTCCCTAATAGTCCAGAGTAGCTGGAGTTATAGGCTTGCATTATCAAGCTAGGCATGGAACTTTATAAAAACAAATTTTTACACAAACAAGTTGTACTCTCTCTCTCTCTCTCTCTCTCTCTCTCTCTCTCTCTCTCTCTCTCTCTCACACACACACACACACACACACACACACACACATATACACACACACACATCTGTATATATGTACACAGCTTTCTATTTTGTAGTTGCTTTTTTGTACATAAATACTTTGCTTCTATTAAACAATTAGAGAGGTTTTTTATTATTAAATCTACTCTGGGATTGCAAAGCAGAAAGAAGTATGCATGAGCTGCAGACATTGAGAGTAAAAATAATCCATTAATTTTTCTTCTTATTAAAACAAATATCCCCAACAAGAACAACCTCTTGTCCTCATCAATTTCACAGCATTGAGCCTGTTTCTAGTAACAGAAAGAAAACCAGACAATCTGAAGTGCGATGGAGAAGGTCTGTCCTTCGTGTAGCAGAAGTTCAGTGGTACAAAACTTTTCATGAGAAGGTAAATAAACAAACAAAGACATTCAGGTTGGGGGCTGGGGACTGCTTGTATATCAGTGAGAACTGGAGAGGGAAAGACAAGCAGATCCCTGGGGTTCGTGAACTTCAAGCAAATAAGAGAATAAGGAGGATAATTCCTGGGACATGAACCCCACAGTTGACCTCTGCCCTCCACAGACACATATGTATACATGTGCTTAGCACTGGTATGAGTAACACACACCAGCATGTTCTCCCACACACCTACACACACATGCCGACAGCATCTCAAGGCAACTCTTTAGGAAAAGGGCTGGTATAAAATAAAGGGCTTTGTGGGATCCGAATCCGTACCAGCCAGAAAGGAGAAACAAGCAGAATAAAGTCGAGGGAGAAAATAGAGGAATGCCTGGAATGGAGAACAAAAGACTTCACCATCAACTGCAAAGGGCACGCACACCTTCTACAACAGCATCGTTCTCAGACAGCGGATGCCGTAGGCATGTGCATCCTTGTGAAGGTGGAAAAGAGCAGACGTTTTCTAAAACAGAAATTCAGAAGGAAGACCCGTGGAAGAAGCGTCTGGGATTCCATTGCTCCTGTGTCTGCTCTTAGCGTGGGCAGTTAATATATACAGAAATACCGACTGAAGAATGTGCTCCCGCTTCAGCATAGCCTGTCTCTATGCTTGGCTATGCGAAGGCATTCATTTTTGAGTCCAGAGGTTTTTAACTTGTAGCCCTGAGTTGGGTGGGTGAGAGGAAGGTCAGGTGAGCAAGGTTCCAAAGCCCCCTACCTCCCACCTCTGGGCAGTGTACAGCATATAACTCAGTGGTTGTACTTCTACGTGAACAACCACACCACTATCTACTTACATACATCATGACTCCGTCACTCTTCAAAGGTACCATACGCCTGCTATTCATGCCCAAACCCTGGCATGTCTTAATCTATCTTCTGAGTCTATGAGTTTGTTTATTCTGGGTGTTTCATAGATGGAGCTTCACATAGCATGTCTGCTGTGGTTTCTATGTTGTTTCAGCTTATCTATTCTGGGTTCTTATGTGGACTCATGTTTGAGGGAAAAGTGACAGACCACTCCAAGGCACAAGTCCAACCCCACATTACACACGTGGCAGTCAAATATACCAACTATATCCAGAACCTAGAAAACTATAATAAAACTAATCAAGCAATTAAAAAAAAAACACTTCTCTATTCTGCCTCCACTACAAAAAAAACCACCAAACACCTGCTCACTTCCCCAAAAGTTAAGGCATGAAGTTAAATTGTTTCAAACAAAGCATGTGTATTATAAAGTACGTATTCACACAGAAACAGTATGTTCTGGTTTCTACAATAATCTTTATATTGAGGGAAGATAGATGCCATCCAAAGTTATAATCCAAGGCTGTCATTCACTGGCTCCATAAACATCATCCCAACACTAAAGGAGATATGAAACATGAGTCTTCCCACAGTGGCTAGGGACAGCATTCAGGATAACAGAACGTAATTCTACAGTTGGAATAGAGCCACAGCAATGAATTAAGCCTAATAGTTTGCACAGAAATGGTAAAAATATTTACATATGCTTGGTCTAATTAGCCACTTAACAACAGTATCTAGCAGCTCCTAATTTTATAGTGCTAATGCAATGCTTTGGCAAAAAGAAGCCCACCACCTAGTCTAAAGGATGTCATCAGACTCAACTTACCCTTCACATTAGATTCAGTGCTTTGGTCTTTAAAAGCAGACAGCTGTTGTTATTATGGTGGGAAGATGGAATAGAAAGGAACTTACTGGAAATTACTGTACAGTGAGTCAACCTGTTAAATGCCACACTCATTTCTTGGAACAGTAGGGTTTTTTTTCTTTTATTGAAAATAGATTCTTTGCTCACATAATACATCTTGATTACAGTTCCCCTCCCTCTACCTCTCCCAGTACCTTCCTACCTCCTCTCCTGTCCATATTTATTCCCTTTCTGTCTCTCATCAGAAAAGAGCAAGCTTCTAAAAATATTAAAATATAACAAAGTAAAATATCATTAGATAAAACAAAAACTATCACATTGAAGTTGGACAGGATAAGTGCCCCCATGGTAGAATTCTGCTCAAAAAAACAGCCATTGTGTTTGCTACAGATCATCTGATGTCTTGGGAGGATCTACAGTTCACAAATACCTTTGCTTCCTTCTTGTTTCCCCATGTGGTGACAATCTTGTAGGTTCTGTGGCTAGTGGTGGCCTGCCACCATACAGTTTTGTTTGAGGGCTTTATTAGTGCAGGATTTTATTGCAAATATTGTCTTCACGGATTTCTGTTTTTACTGATTAACTGCCCTGTTTGTTTTTATCTAACTAACAAATGAGAGGAAACGACAAACACAGAGATTGAGATAGCCTGAAGCCATGGAGCCACCATCTCCCTCCAAGTTCCTCTAGACTGATTACCCACAAGCTTGGAAGAACTCACACTCTTGTGAGAGTGGCCCTCCAAATTAGTGTTTTTCCTCTTCTAAAGCTAATTATAGTGAGCCATGGTGAAATAGTTAGAATTGAATGAAAACACGTCGGCATGTTAAATACTCAAGAAACACTCCCTTATCCTGAAGTAAAGTAGCAGTAAGAGGATAAAAACTCACCTGAGTAATACTAATAGCTAGCTCTCCACTTGGTCTCATCATCATAAATGAATGAATAAAATGTTGGTAAGTTGTGCCCAATTATAAAATCTACTGTAGAACTAATCTCCTCAAGCACGCTTCTATCAAAACCCTAAGGTATTGAACCAGACAGACAACTTCATTCTTTGGTCCTGTTTTACCAATGGCAATAACAACAGTAAAAATCAGGAGTATTTTAATTTATATAGTATACTTATATATACTATGTATACTATAGTATACGAATATATAGTATACTTATATATGCTATATTAAGATTTATTTTATTTTATTGTATATATATGGATGTCTTGCTTGCACGTATCTCTGTGCTTCATGGGCCAGAAGAGGCCATCAGATCCCCTAGAACTGGAGTTACAGTTGTTAGCAGTCATGTGGTTGCTGAGAATCAAACTCAAGTCCTCTGGAAGAGCAGCCAGTGCTCTTAACCACTGAGCCATCTCCCCAGCCTCCATCAGGAGTATTTTAAATTTTTTTCCAATTATTCTTTAATTGAGAGCAAATATAGTCACTTCAGGTGAAGTATACTTTGAAATTATCTTTGGCTTCAATCGTGCATCTATATATTAATTCATGTGCATGAATCCCTACATCTCTGTTCCATATTTTAAACTATATATCCTTAGTTTAAATGCTGACCCCAGCACATTCTTGTACTTCAAACACATTGATGGATGACTGAAAGGCATTTCCTTGTCATTAATGTGACTCGCAAACAAAAAGCAAGACCAAGGTGCAGAAGAATCTAGAATTCAGAGATGCTAAGCCCTGTGCTATTTGTTATGAAGTGACTGCTTGAATAAATTGCTTTTCTACTTCAGCTGAAGAACCATCCACTACTAATGCCAGAAATCCACAAGGCACCCCATAGACAGGGAATGTTTACGATGATGTCAAAAGTCCCCAAAGACAAAACACAACTGCTAATTTCACATCAATTAAACCAAATAACAAAAAGAACTGCAAAGAGGCCAAATTACATTTAATTTTAATTTCCCAGTGATTTTCTTGGTCAGTTCATTGCTTAAATAACAGTATTACATATGTCCATAACAAACACTTCCAACATTAGGTTTTCAACTTTCAAATTCAAATATTGTAAGTTATAAAGAGTGAAACACAGAAGTATAATGATATAAATCAAGGTTATATAAAAATGCATGGTCATCTGACACATAGATAAATAATGAAATGTTGCCATGTGGACCATGGACAAACGCTGGAGTCATTGATGCAAAGCACACTCATTAGCAAAGGTTTCCTGCTTGAAAACAGAGCTGAGGGTTGTATGCAAACTTCCAAGTGGTCCATTTCATTATCACAGGACATTGAAACACTGGCAGGGAATTTTTCATTTTTAATGACGAAACTAACCCTGGGTTTTCACTCAGTTTTCACTGATTTCAACAAGTTAAAATTCAGACACATTTAGATTCTACAGCTTGGTTGAAATCAGTAAGAAAAACTCAGAGCCTTTTGGGTCTTAATGGAAAAACAGAAAGCTAAAAATTAAGTAACATTGGCAGAATCACCAAGAACAAGCATGGTCATAAGCCACCGATGTGAAGTAGAGCTCCTTGCAGCCTTAAGAGCTAATGGCACCATCTAAATGCACCAGACTTGCTGGGAAATCACCATCGGGAAGATAAGAGCTTTAAAAAAAAAAAACCACTTTGGGATGCTGAAGTCAGAGAAACAGCAATAATGCTGTGATTTTAGCATATTGGCCAATATCCCAAAGCGCATCTGAAGATGCAGGGCTGCCAACACAAACCATGCCAACCTAACAAGGACAGAATCAGCATTTCAGCATTTTCTTACAGTTGATTTTCACAGCCTTCCCAACACACCAATGCTGGCAGGAGGGAGAAGACAAAGCAACTTGTGCCAGCGTGTCCCTTTTTATCCTTACATTTTACTTTTGCCAATACAATTCAAAAGGCACGAATTCAGCCTTAACTTTCTAAAAATCTGTTTTGTTTTCCCATATAATATTTTGATTCTATCAGTTTCTAAAAACACAGAAAATACAAACCTGGGGTTATTTCTACATCTATAAATCCATAGCAATAAGAATAGTATTGTAGACAAGAGGCCAAAAACAAAAGCAAAAGCCCTACACTTTAACAACCAGGCCACAGTGACTTGAACCTGAGTCCAAAGAAGAAAACATCTGGAGACCAACCCCTAATGGACTACTATGGCCTCTATTTAAATGCCTACCCCCAAGAAAGACAACGTACATTGTAAAATTTACTTTTAGTAAGAGGGTGAGATGAGACCCACATAAATGAACCATGAGATAAGATCAACCAGAGTCTTCTCAGTGTATCTGTACTCTATAAGAACTCCTCTGCAGCTCCTAGACAATATATTTCAATAAATTCTGTCTGCTTCTGTTCTTGGTAAATTCTTTTTACCTGCCGATACTTCTTGTCTTCCACACTGTACTTAGCATGATGAATATGCTGAACTTTGTTTTAAACATAACATGCACTTTTGACTATAGTACCCTGGAAGTCTCCATCATTCTGTTTGGTTGACAACAGAACCTGATGAAGTTGCTAATGTGATCGGGTAACATATTGCTATTATTGGACTTCTTATATGAACAAATCACACATACAGTTTAGGTATTTGGAAACCTTAGCCATGCTATCAACGTTGAAAAGAAAGTGATCTCCATTTACTTACTGTGTTGAGTTGATATCATATTGAAATTAATGCTGGTCTATAAATGTTTGCTGTTGTTTCTATCTGTGAGGCGTCACGTGCTATATTAAATATGTAAGGCCTTACCCACATAGGACATAGGTTTGACTACACAAAGTATTTCCTAAGTAATGAAAATACAACTGCACACTTGTTTAAAAACTATACTACCAATCTGTTTTAAGTGATACAAATTTAGTAAGCTGCTCTCCACAGAGACACTTCCCCCTATTCTTCCTATTTTTTAGCAAAAATCTCAGTGAAAATACCAGTGTCAACAAGTTCTGTCTAACGACCTTCAACTGAGTGAGAAAACTTACAGCGACACAAACCCACCATTTCAAAGCTGGAAGTAGCCAACACCTCTGCCCTTCCAGATAACATTTTTTTTTTTTCAAATTATCTAGTCTCTTCATCTCGAGCTGACATGTCTCTCAAATACCTCGCCATCCTAGCCAGCCCTGACATCTGTATTTAACAACACCGCACTCTCTCAATTTCTCCTTTTCCCTAACTTGGTGGGGCCACTGTCCCTCAGCCCATGCACACAGCCTCTATCTGCATACTTTCCATGTTTCACTGCTGTACATTCTCCTTGTTTCCACAAGTTCCCCTGCAGCGTGTTCATACCTCTTCCTGTACCTGAATCCCAATGCTGACGACAGTACTATATGCAGGGCAAGAGGAAAGGCGGTTTACTTCACTGTGATTTAGTACGTTACCCCAAACTATGGCACTTGAAAAACCAGCAGAAGCAGGAAGGTCGTCCTCTGATCTTGTCCCCTGAAGCATCTCATAAAGCCTCTTTTGGGCAGGTAGGAATTGCCACTATTATCTATCGCTAAGTGTTGGAAGTGTCCCGTACATCTGCTGTATTAGAAGCCTAATTCCCAGTAAACGACGTTGAAGGACAGGATGTTAAGACATGATTAGGTAATGTGGGCTCTGCTGGACTAATGTTATGGCAGACGAGGGTTGTTACTGATCTTGGTGCCTGATAAAATGGATGTGTGTAGCTCTTTCTCTTTTCCCTTCCCTCTCTTTTTGTGTTATCTTGCAATGTCTTTCGGCATGGAATAACATGGTGCAATTGCTACTACCAGATGGAGACTTCCATCTGGGATTTCTCAGTCTCTGAAACGCTGTGACAGATAATCACCTGTAGTTTGTCAATTATTCATTTGGAAGTGTTCTGCTACAGCAGCAGTGAATTACTGCGACATCTTTTGAAGACAACGGACCTAGAGCAGCATCTCTACAAGCAGGTTTTTTATTTCTAGTACCATGAGGCTATGTCACAACCTTTCTGTTCATTTCAACTTCTCTAACTGTCCACTCTTCATGAAATCCTTAGCATTAAATTAAATAGGCTTCCCCATTTCCTTGGGTTTTCATTTCCTCACGAAAGCCTCAGAATTGATGAAAACAGAATTGATAAAAAATTCAGTGAATTTTTGTACATTTACTAATCTGCCTTCAGCTATGACCCCAGTAATGGAAAGAAAAGATGGGTTTTTCCTTCCTCTGCAATTTGCCCCTCTGCCTCACCATCTACAATTGATGTACTCTTGAAGTCCCTCTTAAGATACAATGGCACACAGCTAGAACTTGTCATTTTCTGGAGACCTAGTGATGATGTCCTCAATGCCACCTCACTTCTGAAACCCTCTACATCCTATTTGGTTAAATATTTGGTTAAATATTAGTATATGACTATACATTAGGCCCTGCCAGAACGCTAAGCATCTTTCATTCTAAAAACTATAACTTGGGGGGAAAAGAATCTCTTGTTGACTAGACTGGAGTCTTCCTCTCCTTGTATTATTTTTTTGAATACAAATAAAGTATTCCTCACCCCAAAACTTTCACCTTTAGCCCCTTCACCTGCATTAGGTTTATTCGGCGTGAGGAAAGCCCAAGACAATCACAGCACCATGACTACTTGTGAATTCCTTACTCTTTTGGCCTTAACTATTATTGCATAACTCTAAAGCTGCTGAGCAATGACAGAGCCATAGATAACAAATCCTTGGCAATTAACCTCAGCTGTGCTCCTGTGGCAAGGTAGCAATCTTTACTCATCTTTTAGTGACTCCAGACTGACCCCAGTAGAGATTCTAAACATTTTCCATTCTCCTTAGCATTTAACCCTATTCAGTGCTCACTCATAGTTAGCAATTGCACACACTCTTATAAACGATGTGCATTCCAGCACTCTGAAATGTAAAGGCATACCATTCTTGGTGCAGCCTTGATGAAGAACAGTCTGAGGTCCTTTAAAGGAGTTAAAGGCATTAAAAGATCAAGACTAAGTGAATTATTTCTACTAAGTAAGTAGAAATCCTACTTCTGGACACAAAGACAATAACATCAACTTCTCAAAGAGGTACTAGACTCTCACGGTCACTGTAGTGTTATGTGTAGGAGGTGAGATGTGAAGTCAACTTAAATATCCCACAATGCATGAATAAAGAAAATCTCACAGAGAGAGAGAGAGAGAGAGAGAGAGAGAGAGAGAGAGAGAGAGAGAGAGAGAGAAGGGGGTGTATTACTCAGCCTTATAAAAGAAGGAATCCTCAAATTTGCGACAACACAGATGAACCTGAGGACATTATACTGAGTGAAATGACTCAGATATGCCAAGAGAACTATTCCACATATTTATGCATAGGTCTTATTTATACATAGAATCTTTTAAAAAGTTTAAAAAGTTAGAAGTCAGACTGATAGTGGCAGAGGGTAGAATGGTGACTGCCAAATCTGGAGAGAAGTTTAGAAATGGAAACGCACCAAAATTGTCAGTTGTAACACAAGGAAGTTCCAGACCGTCATAGATGGTATTGTAGCTACAGTCAAGAGTGTGCCGGCTCTGGCAGCGCAGCCCTGTAGTTCCATCCCCTCAGAAGACTGAGGGCAGAGGGCTGCAAGTTCAAGGTCAACTTGGGCAATTTTGAAACCCTCTCTCAAAGTAAAAAATAATCTTTAAAAGATCTGGGATAGCATGTGTGAGACCCTGTGGTTGGACTCCAACACTTCCAGTTACAAAATCAAAACCCAACCAAACAAAAATGTTGTATATATGAAATTGTAGCGTGAATTTAAAAATAAGACTTTTGCATCCTCTAATAACATGATTATTTTTCTAACTCAAATTAAATTTTGGTTATTCACAGCAGTGACGAATTTAAAGGAGACAGAATGGGAGAATTTTCACTGTAGAGGTAAATGCTTTAATTATTTAAATGTGTTAGAAAGTTTCTCTGGAAGCAGCAGTGTTGAAAGGCAGGATTCTTAAGACTGGATTACATCACAGATCCTTAAGGAAAGCTACATTTTAGCAGCCAAGATTCCTGATAGAAAATGTGTTGGGCTCCCTCTCCTCTTTTTTACATGTGTGTTGTCTTGCCCTTTTATCTCCTACTAGGAAAGGATGCAAGATAGCCCAGGCCCCATGAGGTGCCTTCCAGCTTGAAGTTCCTCAGAAACAGGAGCCAAGTAGGAGTCTGCTCATGAAACACCAGCATTTGTGGTTTGTTACAGCAATGTGGGAGCCCGTTTTCGGGTTCCTCGTGGCTTTACCCAGCACGTCCGCATAGAGGATGATTAGGACCACAGGCCTGAGTGCAGGTGTCTGAGATGGTCTGCACTTGGCTGTGCTGGGGGAGGAGGTCTTTTGCTCCACCCCTTGGCATCTCTATGAATACACTGGGGCAGAGACAGTCGGGGCCCGTTGGAATAGGTTCCAGGCCCTCTCGAGGCTATCCTTTATTTTCTATCTGTTTATCTCCGCAAGATTCTCTGCAACCTAAATCCTTCTATCTAATATTTCCTGCTGCTCACACTCAAGAAAACTCTGGGGAGCTGTGGGGTTGGTGGGTAAATACCCCACACAAAAGCAAATAAGAGACTAAGCTTGGTTGATGAGTGTCCCCTGAAGGTCCACATATTAATGACAAATCTCCAGGGTGTCCTTACTGGAAGTTGGTGGAAGCCTTTGAAGGTGAGGCCTAGTGGGAGGCCAAGTCACTGGCAGAATGCTCTTGAAGGGGACTGTGGGATACTCTCTTTGCCTCTTCTCTCTGCTTTTCTGGCTCAGCATATAAGTATGTTTACTGCATGCTCCTACCATTATGTGCTGTCTTTACCAAGGGCCCAACACCTTAGAAGAAGCTACGAGGATTCCTCTCTAAGTATCAGTTGAGGTGTTTTTGTGAAAATGTAGGCTGCATGTGAATGGAGAGAAAAGTAACAGACATCAAATGTAATCCAAGTCACACCGTCTCTTGAGCATAAACTTTTATAAAGCTGAATCAAGAAGTCATTAAGGTACAAATTTGGATTATAGAACAGTAATGGGTAGTAAGAGTTGGAAGTAATTTTCCTAGAAAAACAATCTGCTCCACTTCCTCATGTAAATATTTTATTATCAGTATCATAAAATATCTTCATGAATCATGATAGCTAATTCATGCACCATTAGTCTTCATATAGCTAAACACAAACATTGTCATAAATAATAAGCTGATAGGATGGTGAAACACTTGGGGAATACTGAGGGCTTAAAATGGGGTTTACAAATTACACTTTTCAGCGATAAAAAACATTGAGAGAAGGGTAAAATGTGACCTTGTAGGAGAAAGAGATGAGCCAGTGGTATGAACAGGCCATTTTCTTAGCCAGTAATGGAGACGGGCTATGAGAACTGCAAGGACCAAGATGCTTATGGGAAGGTCACATCCATTTAGTGTGCAAGTATCACTTATTATCACTTTCCTGGGAAAAATAAGCTCATGTTTAAGCCCATTTTCTAAGGTAGATGTTAAGGGAATTTAGATGTTGGGTGGAAGATGAATAGACCACAGATAAAGTGTATTTAAAAAGAAGACAGCAGAAGGAAAAAGGAATAGATCTTAAGAAGGCAGTGGGACCAGGTCCTGTGCTCATTGCATGAGTCGGCTGTTTGAAACCTGGGACTTATGTAGGGTCGCTTGGCTCGGCCTGGGAGGAGGGGACTAGACCTGCCTGGACTGAGTCTACCAGGTTGATCTCAGTCCTCAGGGGAAGCTTTGCCCTGGAGGAGGTGGGAATGGGGGGTGGGCTGGGGGGAAGGGGAGGGGGGCGGGAGGGGGGAGAACAAGGGAATCCGTGGCTGATATGTAGAACCGAATAGTATTGTAAAATAAAATAAAATATATATATAAAAAAGAATGTAGGCGAAAAAAATGGAAAGCAGTTAAGTCATGTCATATCATTTAAGGCAAGAGTGTGCCTCTAAGACTCAGTTTACAAATATATCTAGGTACTTTATAAAAAGTTATAGGTTTAGCTCTGTACTAGGTTGCTCGCCTAGCATGCTCTGTGGTAGGCTGTGTGCCTAGGCTGCATGAGGCTCTAGGTTTGATTCCCTGCACAAAGCAGGTGGAAAGGAACAAAAGCTTGTAGGTCAAATGCAAAAACTAACCTAACATAGCGATGGACAGGACTGCTGCTTAAGTTAGGAAAGGCCAAACGATCTCCCAAAACATGGCTTGAAAAGGGATATCACTGAGGTGGTATTGTGTTCCCCAAAATATTGTGCACCCTAATAATCTTATCTGGGGTCAGAGACAGAACAGCCACAATATTAAACATAGAGGATAGGCAGTGGTAGCACACACCTTTAATCCTAGCATTCAAGAGGCAGAGATCCATGTGTTCAATGATACAGCCAAGCATGGTGACTCACGCCTTTAATCCCAGAAAGCAGCCTTTAATCCCAGGGAGTGGTGGTAGAAAGCAGAAAGGTATATAAGGCATGAGGATCAGAAACTAGAAGCATTTGGCTGGTTAAGCATTTGGCTGGTTAAGCTTTCGGGCTTTCGAGCAGCAGTTCAGCTGAGATTCATTCTGGATGAGGACTCAGAGGCTTCCAGTCTGAGGAAACAAGACCAGCTGAGGAACTGGCGAGGCGAGGTAGCTGTGGCTTGTGCTGGCTCTCTGATCTTCCAGTGTATACCCCAATACCTGGCTCAGGTTTGATTTTATTAATAAGACCTTCTAACAACTCATGCTACATATCACCCAGGAAATTAAGTGGCAAGCTGGAATCCCAGAAATGGAAGAGTCACTTGGAAAGGACTATGTAACAGAAATAGTTTGGGATAACTTAGAGTAGTGGTTCTCAACCTTCCCAATGCTGTGGCCCTTTAATATAGTTCCTCATGGTGTGGTGACCCCCTAACCATAAAATTATTTTTGTTGCTACTTTATAACTATAATTTTACTGCTGTTATGAATCATAATGTAAATATCTGTGTTTTCTCATGGTCTTAGGTGGCCCCTGTGAAAGGATCATTCAGCTCCCCATGGGGTTGTGACCCACAGGTTGAGAAACACTGACTTGGAGTTTTGTTTTGTTTGATTCAGCATTGGTAGTAGGAAAAAGGACTTTATACATTCATTAGTGACTGCAAGCAGGCTTCCACTGGCCAATGATTATTAAACATGTATTGATTACAAATTGCTTGGGAATGTTAGAAAACTATTAGAAATGTTTATATGTAATGAGAATAAAATTAGTATTTCTATATCATTACTCTAACCTCATCTACTTTTTTTATTTTTCCCATTTAGCATTAGATCTTTATAATCAGCTCCCTGAATTTTTAGCTATTATCATGTAAATATTAACATTTTATTTCCTCCCAATCCAAATCCCTTTCAAGGATCTGAACGGTGTCATGCAACCTCTGTTTTTTTCATCAAGCCTTTTTTGTCCCTTTAGTGAAGGAGAAATTCCCTGGACAGAAGGCCTAAGCATCTGCAGTGAGCGATCACACTCTCAGAAGATCCCAGCTCAGTTGAAGGCCCTTCACTGTCATTTCAAAAGTCTTGGTAATCTTTGGACAAGGGACCTTACTTTTCATTTTTCTCTGGGTACCTCATCTATAGACCAAGTGCTTCCTGTCTTGTTTGAGGGACACCTTCCACTTCGGGTCTATACCTCCCTGTCAGCCTCTTTGCCACTGTGGGAGCACACGCAAGATGCTGCTTCTTCCTTCTGCCATGTCTTATCTGTTACTCTACCCCCCTTCTTTACATGGCTGCTGAATCTCTCCACCTCCAGGTTCAACCCAAAGGTCGGCTTCTCAAGCAGGACCTGGTTTTCCTTGAGTACAATGACTCCTCTTATCATTCTGTTGCCTTATCCTGCTTTTCAAAGGCACTCACTGCATCCTGAATCATCTCCTTTCTTTGTTTCCTTGCTCAATATCACAGATTCTCTCCTCCTATGTAGACAGCAGCAGGAATGTCAGTAATCTTGTCTTTCCTGGGAGCAACCAACAAACCGTTAGAGCTAACACTAGAGACAGATTCTCTCCTTCAACTAGCTAAAGCTGGGGCTGTGAGCCTTCTACTCTGTTAAAGTTTTGACCTATAAAAATAGTACATTCTCAGTTCAAATTATTCCTTCCACCCAACCCTGCTTTCTTTTAAAAGACTTGAACAAACATTATCTTAATTTCTGATAGCTCAAGGCTGCCTACTTCTTATGACCCTCACCCCAGCTTCACTTAAAAGCATATCTACCTGAAGGAACTATGCTGCTCAAAAAATTTACTGTTTGTCCCCATCTAAAGCTGAAGACAAGCCCTGACCACTCCAAGGGGACTGATCAAAAAGGACGGAGGACTCTGAATCTGTGCTCTGGCCCTGAGATGAATATGATCTCTTACCATTCAGGAGTCTCTCTCTTAGCACCTTGAAAACTATTTCTCCGAAAGGTGATTATCAGGCAAGAAGGGACTGCGTCTCCCAATCTCTAAGCAGACTTACGTTAACTTCTCTAACTGCAGACACAGCTGGTCTCAGGCATCACACTGGCTGCCCTTTGTCACTTTTCCCTTGCCTTCTGCTTACCCTCACTTCCTGTTCCTTTCTCCCTTAGCCAGCAATCTTCCGTTAACACACTCAGTTACTTCTGGGCACCAAAGTGTAAAGACATAACCATTCATACATGCATTCAGACTATCTACTGACTAGAATCTGTCCATACCACTTCAACTAGCACCTACCTCTAATAATGCCTGACACACTGCAAGAATTCAATATTAGTTGATTTCGTAAATAAATTAATAACTGCAATAAATGAACTTTCCGAACTTCCTTGGGAGCAAGATTTTCTTGGTTAATGTTAGGCATCAAGATTATTTCATCCATTATAATTCAGTAACATTTTCTAGAAATTTCCTCTCCATATATGAGTCTTTATTTACTTAAAATAAGACACTAAGAATTGGAGAATGAAAAAAAAGAATTGGAGAATGATATGTGCATATTTTATAAGTACAGCTGCCTTTGTATAGGTTTATGATCCAAAAAGTTACTTAATTCTCTAAACCAAAGAAAATACACAACTCTATGAATAAATTTCAGTGTGATTTGGGAGGAAGCTAAGGGATAGCTCCTGACAGAAAATGAGCATAATCTCAGGACAAGCAGCTTTAGGTCAAAGGAACCACAATAGCTATATCCAGTGCTGGGGGATGGGTAATGGGAAAATGAACACATTAGCAAATGTGGCAATATCATATGGTGGCAGAGATCACTTTTGGAATATGACTTGGGATCAAGTATTTTGGCTGTGAAGATACTCATATTCATTGACCTAGGTGACCACTGCTAGTCATTAACTCAATGGAAACACAATTTATGTAACACATATAAAGTGCTGCAACCTTCTCAGTAATGCTTTTAAAGATGGCTTATAACACTAGGAGACTGAAGACCTAAATTCAAAGGTGGTTAGGCCAATTATAGTCATTCATTCAATTAATACTTTGTGATGGGAAGCTATTGTCTAAGGAAAAATGGGGGGCAGCTATTTTCTACAAAGTCAAATGAAAAACTCAGGATAAAAAAATATATTAACAGCAAGCATGATAGTGCATGTCTTGAATCCTGGCACTCAGGAAGTAGATGTAGGCGGATCTTTTTATGTTCAGACTAGTCCAATATACATAGTGAGCTCTAGGCCAGCCAGAGCTACATAGTGAGCTACATAGTTCTTTAAGAAAATTAAGTCAAAATACATATACATATATATGCATACTCAGATTTTTATATAATTAGAACATGTAAAGCTAGTAGAAGGTTAGTTTGTTCAAAAACTAAATCTATGAATGATATTTTTGATTTCTCTATTTTTCATTTTGATAATGTGTAACTTTTTTTCAGAAACTATCCCTTAAAGGACTAAGATAAACATGGTTGGTTTCAGCAAAGAGTTTCATTTTCAACATAGGTAAGTCAGTATCAGTTCTTAATTTGCTTAAAAGAAGTTAAGTTTAAAGTCAAGACACCTACTTAAGAAGTTAACAAATTACAACTGGAGTAATGAAGAATTTTTCTTAATTAATTCACCACAAGAAGCACATATACTTAAAAGAAAACAAAAATATTACAACCAAACATTCTCGAAAGAGGTCTTAAAACAAAGTTAAGTAAAAATGAAATGAATAAAAATGTCATCTTTGATCAGTTGGTTCAAAAGCTCTGTACTCACCGGGATACAGTATTCCACCATTGGATAATGCAACTTGTGGCCCTTTGCTGTTCTTCCTGAAAAGAAGCAGCTCTGGCAGACATCATAATTGAAATGCTTTAGGCTTCTATACCTGTGGTGAAGAAGAGAGTGGTCGTCACTCCTGGTAATTAATCTAAACCAGTCACTTGGTAAGGTGTGCCGTTGGTTCAAATCAACAGTGCATTTACCACAAATAGAGAATTTCAAATTTCAGCATCAATTTAAAAGTGACAATGCATCTCTCAAATGATGGGGGTTGGAGGAACATTTCTAGAATTTATTTATTTATTGAAAAGGGTCCCAGATAGTGGAGGAAGTGGAGACTTCGTTCATAAGTTTTATAAATTTTTTATTTAAAAACTTTTTTCTTTATTCCTGAGAATTGCATGTCGGCATGCAATAAAATATGACAAACAGATGCAAATGTGTCTTAAGAGTCTTAAACATGCTTGCACATGGTTACACATGCTGAGAAGTCAAATATCAATGTCAGAAGATTCTGCATGATATCTGAATGTGGACAGAAAATGACAGAGAAAAGTTATGACAATGAGTTTGATACACATAATTTTAAAATACCACTTAGATTACCAGTAAGAAATGAATATAAAATTCCTTCACAAGAGCATTGGTTCTTGCAATGAAAATTTTTACATTTTGTTTAAAATAAACAGGAAAAAATACAGCAAGAAATACCCTGTAGGTGGCTGGAGAGATGGTTCAGCAGTTAGGAGCACTAGCTGCTTTTCCAGAGGTCACAGGTTTGATTTCCAGCACCCACACAACACTAGTCTGTAACTCTAGTACCAGGTCTTCTGTTACCCTCACACAGACACACAAGCACGCAAAACACCAATGCACATAAAATTTAAAAAGAAAAAAAACCAGAAATACCCTGTAACCAGGAACATGTTAAATAAAATCCTGACTATGTAACGATTACATAATCTTGAAAGAAATAATGTTTAAAGCCTCTCATAGAAAATAACACTATACATTGATGTCTGTTTGCAGAAACAACACTCTAAGTCTTACACTTCTATGGGGTCTAAATGTAAAACATCCCCCAAACCTTCCACTCAGGTAAGATGGCTGGTGGAACTAAGAAACATACATTATAACTGTTCTATAGGGGGAATATAAATGCTAACACTAGCAGAGTCCAAATGTAAGGGTTATGTAAGGCTAGCATTATAAACTATTGAGTGATGAAGGGCTTTTAAAATGATATGCAAAACTGTTTGCAAGTTTTCTGGAGACAATCTATTTACCCCAGCTGCGTTTATGGTCCTGGTTTGACATATCACTTGTACTAACATCTTTCTACCTATTGGCATAGATTGACAAGTATGATTGACATCGTCTTTGCTTAGTGGAATCTTGTTTCGTGCTGATGGCTCTTTCCTTTTCTTCATCAGTGAGAAACTCTTGCACTGTCAGCACATTTCAGCAATGCACTCTGCTAAAAATACTGTTTCTCAGGCTTGCTTGCTGATGGTGGTAAGCAGGGCAATCCAGGATGAAGTCCTGGGCCAGGGTTCCCATTGGGATATTAAGGGACTGACGTAACTGGAAAGAACACTCATTTTCTCTCCTTACTAAAGATGGAAGTAACATCCAGAAGAGCCAATTTGCTGGCCTGAGGTCACTTTGAATGTGCAAGTCACAAGTTGGGGATAAGAGGGACTCTGAAGGTCAAGATGACCAAGCATCACCGGTCTTGGGTTATTTGCCTTTGCACTTCGTTTACCTGAAAGGAAATGAAGCCTCTCATTCATTCTGCTGCTGTTGAGTAGCTGTGGGTAATTATAACTGAGACAATTCTCAACTTGGTAAACACCCTGTAGATCTAAGATTTCACTAAAACTCAATGTGAGGGGCTGGAGAGATGGCTCATTTTAAGAGCATTGATTGCACTTCCAGAGGGCCCGGATTCAATTCCCAACACCCATATGATGGCTAACAATCATCTGTAACTCCAATGCCAGGGGATCTGACACCCCCTTCTGGCCTCCATGGGCATTTCATGCATATAGTCCACACAGACATACACACAGGCCATATAATGCATAGAAAATAAATAAACTGAGAAAAAATTTAAATTCAATTTGGAAGTAATTACTAGAAAATTCCAGCATTTCACAAAAGTTCAGTACACAGGAGCTGCAGAGATGGCACAATGGCGTAAGAGTGCTTGCTGCTTTTCCAAAGGATCCAAATTGGGTCCCCAGCACTCATGTTGGATGGCTTATAACCAAGTGTCACTCCAGTTCCGGAGGATCTGACACCCTCTTCTGGCTTCCATGGGCCACAAACATGCACATACACATACAGACACAATAAAAATAAACCGTACACTTACACATGCATACTTCTCATGTCTCCACTTTACAGAAAAGTTCAATGTGACTTGTAGTCTTAGTGTATTTCTGTATCAGGCTGACCATAACTAATACGTTATGGGCAATAATAGAGCTGGGTGTTTGCTGTGTAAAGTACATACTGCTCTGGACACTTATGTGGTAACTATTCCTAACAGAAATCATAAACCCCAGGGGAAAAAAATGTAGTACAGTCTAGGAGCTAGTCTAGGAGTCTCTAAGGCATCCTTACCTAGACTCTAGTCCAGTCTAGGAGGTCTAATGCATCCTTACCCCAAGAAGAGATGAAAGAAATAGGATGAACAAACACTCCATCCTGTGACAAACATGGTCCATAGGTCCTACATGGTCTCCTCCAAGGTCATAAGCCAATAACCTTGACTCAGTGAGAACACTACAAGATAGACTGAGCTAAGGAGGGCTGACTCAGCTAAGCATGAGGATCTGAGTTCAGAGCCCATATAAAAAGGCTGGGCCTAGTAGCATGCACCTGTAATCAGAGTACTGGGGAAGTGGAGGCAGGAAAATGCCTGGCACTTGCTATTTGGCCTAGCTGAATTCCAGCTCCAGATCCAGTGAGACTCTATATGAAAAAATAAGATGGAGAATGACCGAAGAAGATGAAGACATTTGACATCGACCTCTGGTCTCCATGTACATGTACACACATCCTAGAGTATGAACATGTACACTCACAGAGGAACAGGTGAGGGATGGAGAGAGAGACTATACTTTAGCAGCATTATTAACGGGCAAGTGTAAAGTAGGATTAATCACAACAAACTTAGCAGAGGTGACATGGAGTTATCTGATGACTTCTCATCATATTTTACATACTATTCCCATCTTACTGAGTTTGATCCCAAACCACGTGGAACAGCTAACACATTTGATCAGGACTGTATGTATGTAATCTACCATGCAATTATCCTGCATGAACATTCCTATGGCCTCAGTAAAGAGTTATCCATAAAAAATTCCCGATTCTGGACTAAAGCATTATTAACAACTATAAGAACAAAAAGAAGTTTGCAGATAGATGATGAGAAGGAATGTCACTTTAGAAGGATACACAATGCCGAGTACCACATGTACCCAAGAGGCAAACCACCACATGGGAAATGGGGAGGGATGAGAAGTATACCACGAGACCACACAAGAACAGAAACCAGGGAGTTCTGCTTTCCCTTATTGCACCTCACCTGAACCCAACAATAGGACATTCTTTGCAGATGTTGCATTTGGCCTGATGTTTTGCAGTCTCCGCAGCTGCCACCCGATGCAGAACCGGCAACCACACCATGGACTGTGGTTCCAAACGCATCCAGTCTATAAACTCCTTCACGCTGATCTCTGGCTTGTTGTTATTCTGGGGAAGAAACAGAAAGTGAGGAACAGCTCATCAGTGAAGCCACAGCAAGCGCTGCTGCTGCCAATCTGCATGAGAGAAAAGCCATGTGGCTCCAGTTCAGTGACGTCACAAATAGGTTCGTCAAGGTAAGAGAATTCTAGAAACTAAAATCAGAAAAATGCAGGGGAAAAAGGAGTCATTTTCCATAAAAGAGTGTGGGAGGGAACAATTCCTTAATACTCAGATTTTATTTTTTATTTGTGTGTTTTTTAATGTGCATACCTACTGGTACACTTTCATGTATGTTCATAGGCATGCAGAGGTCAGTGGTCAATCTCAGGTTCCATTCCCAAGTACTGTCTACCTTGCTTTTGAGACAGGGCCTTTCATTAGCCTGGAGTTCATGGATAGGCTAGATTATCTGGCCATTGAGCCCCAAAGGTCTTCCTGTCTCTGCCTCCTCGATGCTGGGATTACAAGCATGTGCCATGTACCACTGCACCAGACTTAAGTGCGTTGTGGGGATATAATCTCAGGTCCTTATGCTTATACAGACAGCGCTTTACAACTGAGCAATCTATCTAGCCCATCAATACTCAAAGTAAAAAGAAGGAAGCAAAATAGGAAAAAAAAAAAAAAAACCCACACAATTCCAGGCAACCTTTCCACATACATTCTTCAGTTCTGTCAAACTCACTTATCTAAGATGGTAAATGTATGAAGGTGAGGACTCCTTGGTAACCCAACAAAGTGGAAGGCATTTACAATCACAGAGTAAAGGGAGTCATTGCTGTGTCTTGTCCCTGTACTGTCACACCACCACACTGGGGGCTGACTGGTACAAATACGCTTCACAGGCTCTCCAAGCTTATCAGGATAGATCTCAATCATTTGTGTGAGAGAGCAGGGGTAAATTTCACCAACTGCCTCTTCCCTCTGTGGTTGAGGTCATTCTGTGCACTGACATATATGACTATAAATCATATTTTAAAAAAATCATGTAGTATTTTTTCTTTCTAAAATAAGAAAGAGGTCCATTATAAAATGTAATAACCCATGACATTGATTCTCCTCAAAGATACAGTGTGAGCATTTTTTTTCTCAGGAGTGATAAATCATTGGCTATGCTTTGGAAAAATATCTGTAGGTTTCTAACTTTATGCATATGGATGACATCAGTAGCATTTATAAATGTGCTTATGCACAGTAAGCATTTAAAAAAGAAACTACAGTTCTTGCCCAGGTGAAAATTAGCAACTCAGATCACTGAAAACTTTGTCTATGACTCTTTCTGTAGGTATGTACACTCTTTAAGAAAAGATCTTCCCTACAGAGAACATTAAGACATTTTTATTCATTCAATAAACAGATATGTTTTAAAGTCAATATAAAGTTCAATGTATTATGAAGGGATAAGCATCAGATGTTCATGTTCTTCTGAAGTACATGGGGCAAGCCCCTCTTCCACCAACAAGCAAGTGCTGTCAGAATTCCTTCGTTCAGCATATGTCAAATCTGCTGGAACCTTGCTCTTCAGGTTCTCGGCCTTTAGAACTGAGAAATACATCTCTGTTGTTCGTAAGCCATCCAGTTCGTACATTCTGCTGGAGCAGCATGAGCAGCCTAAGACTGGATATAAGGTATGTGATAGGCACAACTTGTCTTCATGAAGCATGGGTGTGCAAGGAAGAGGCAATACTAAACAACTAATTACACAATTCAGTATGATGTCCTACTGTAGTGAGCATGAGGAAGGAGAGGACATGAAAGCGGGGAGAATATCCTCACCTGATAGAGTTTGAGGAGGACATTCAGAGGACTCAAGAGCTAAGTCAACATGGAAAGACAGAATAGGACAAGCAGAGAAGAGAGCGTGTGTACAGAAAAGGAGAGCATTCCAAACAGAAGACACAATTAGACATGGGAGTGTGTGGAAGCAGGAATCAGGGCATGAAGTGAGTATGATGGAAAGCTGAGAACAAGCAGATGAGTGATAATAAATGAAGACAGAGCCGGGGGCATTGGAATTCAGAGATCGCACTTCAATTTCTACTTCATGAAAAAGATATATATCTCTATCCAGGTTTTACTATTCTTTGAATCCAACATGCCTTAAGAAACAAAATATCCACTTAAAGGTCTGGTACCCACTCCCCACTATTTGATTCTAGTCCAACAAACTGATTCGCTTCTTGGAAGCATCTTTAAGTCTCTTTCTCAACACATCCTACACACCCTTGATGCTCATGCTTACCTGCTGGAAGCAGCTTCGAACACTGGGCTCAATGTTACTGCCCCCAAAAGCTGCTACTTCCCCTAGCTGCCGAGGGATCTGGATGGCATCATGAAGTAGCAGGCCAAGCTGCCGCTGGTCGCACATCTCTGTTGGCCCTGCCACCTCCTTAAAGAGACCTGCAAAGAGACAGAACATGACATTACTGTCTACCCACTCAAAGTGTTATCTTATTTAAAACGTATCTTTGGTGATGCAGGTTGAACTGTGCAAACTTAAAAACAACAACAACAAAAAACGTGGAGGGGCACGATGGAGTTCAGATTTCTGTTGAGTTCGAAGGCTCTTAATCTGCTAGCTGTGATCAGAACCACATGACCCGGGTGTCTAAGAATAATCTGATTTTACTTGTCAATACATATAATCAGAAGTATCTTTTTAAATACCACAAATAATGTACATCAGTTAGTTTTATGGTCTTTGTAAGATATCCCCTTAAGAAAGAGAACGTAGAAAAACAAAGCTTCGCTTATGACTTGATAAAGGACATAGTTTATAAAGTATACCTTTACATTTTATCAATTGATTTACCAACTTTTGTGTTCACTCACAAATACAATACTATATGAACATATATTTCACCTTCTTTTAGGTATGTCTATGTTCATATCTACTTTATATTGCAAATATAAAAAATATAAGGAGGTTTAGTTCTTCATTTTAGGAATTTTACTAGCCATATAAGCTATTTTTGTTTTATTCTATGTAATGAAACATGTTTTTTCAATTTTAAGACTTAAAAAATGTTTGTATCCTTTGCCGTTCTTATGCTTAAACAAAAACAGTGTTGTTGGTTTTTCCCCTTAAGTTTCTTAAATCAACAACATTAAAACCCCTCTTCCCAGGATGTTTATCTTGGATCCACTATTGGTAACATTTTGAGGATCACAATGATTATAAGATCCCCATTCAAGAAGCTAATGAAGTGAAGGAAGTCAGTTTTTCAACAGGGAGACACAGCTAATAAAAAGCAATCCCTCTGTTACGGAAATTGACACATTTGGAAGGTGTTTTCAAGTCTAACGCTCCAAGAGACATGCTGTCTGAACGCTCTTCATGTGGTGGTAAGAACAGAAGAAAGAGGAGTAAATACTTGGGAGCTTCTATAAAACTATCATCAACAACATCTGATAAATGAATTAGCAGATAAAAATGTCATGCTCCTCTTGTCAAAGGGGAAGGATGCCAGCACTAACAGTGTCAACAGTGGAGTTCCAAGCCGAAGCATACTGAGTGATATTGACACAGTAATTACAATGAGATACAGCTTCAATTATAAGCACACGAGGGGAAAGCAAATTCATTTGAGATAAATTTAACTTTTTGTTATCACTTGTTCACTTGGATTTTATTAGCACTCCAATTGTTTCATCATTAAAAAAAAAAAAAAAAAGACTATCACACCCCCAAAACATTGACCCAGAATTCTTATAATGATGCTTATTGAGCATCTATGTACACATGCAATGGTCTTTACGGAAGTGCGCATTGTTAAGAGTATCAAATCTGCCCAACTGTCTTCCTTGAGCACACAGCTATGCTGCTATGCCACTAAGAAGGTGAGATTCCTCACAGATGCTAGAGAAGGAAGTGTCACTAAGTACAGCTCTATGTTCTTATTATTACAGTGAGACACAAAAAGCAGTATGAGGATGCGAGAATGGGCCATAACTTGTTTAATTTAAAAAACAACCATCAAGAGGCACACTGGAATAAATCAACCCAGGGGAGATGCAAAGAGTTCTCCAAAAGGTGCTTGGTGATTGTGCTTCTGCTGAAGCCGGCAAGCTCTTGGCCATTTGCATTGAATGCCAAATTGATTCCAGAGCCACTCACATTAAGTCACAAGTCCTAAGTACCAGCAGGGTGGAGACTTCTGACTCCAGCCACCACAAAACCTGTTTTCCTATGGCTGGCTCTTGCCATTGAGTCTGAAGAGCAATTTGTCTTGAATATTAATTCTGACAAAGAAAGTAATCATGAGGAGATGTTCTCACAACACTGGGGAAATCAAGTGTGGAATCAGTGTTACTAAGGGTTTCAATATAAGAAGCAAAACTGAACCTCAGAACATTTCCAGAGTCTCAATATTGAGGGAAAGACTTAGATTAAAGAGTTAACCCAAGAGATTTCTTATTTAATTACGTCTTAAAGTGGCATCCATCGTGGGTTACATTAAAATAGTAGAAACTTGCAATACTTCCCTTCTTCTTGGGCTTCTGCCTCCTTACCCAATCTGAGCATTTAATGTTGTTTTGCAGAAAATGCAAATCTTGAGCTTGAGTTTGCATTCATTTTAGTGTCCACTCAGCACTATGATGTAACTGTTACTTTTAAAGCCCCCAGTCTTCCAGGAGCATATGAAATCCCTGAATCACAGATGATTAGAAAGAAAAATCTTTCCCTAATTTTGGAACGCTGATTTTTCAGTTATTCTTTCCATTCTCAGTCATTTTAGAAATGCCAACTTCTCAGCTTTGGAGATCATATCTTTTCCTGGTAATGATGAAGACTCCTGAAGTTCTAAACAAAGGGCCACCAACCAAATTTTATATAAGGCTATTTTTTTTCTTTTCTCTACATGGCTTGCAGGGCTCATACAGAATCATGGACTCCCACCTCCTGATCCCACAGTAGTTTATGCTCTATGCAAATCCACATCTCTTCCCTTAACATTTCTGTCAAATTATGTAAGAAAATCATGCTTTTGGGTTCTAGGCTTCACACTCAAAATCAAAAAATCTAACAGTAATCCCTAAAAGTACATGATTTTGAATGCAGCATGCTTTTAGAGACATGAAATTTAGCTAAGTAATAAGATCAATGACCAAATACCTTCATTTGGGGAAAAAGTTTGTTTTCTTGATTCTGGGGGTGGGACCCAGGGCCTTGTGCATGCTCAGCATGTACTGGACCACTGAGCTATTAATAGACCCCATTACTCCCATCCTTCCTTGTACCCATCTTTTGTCTTTTGATGTCTTCCTATTCATGAATTATCCTCCATCCTCTCCTCCAAATACACAGATTCATCTGCACAGAATCATCTGGAAGTGGACTTGGCAGTAACAAGTTACTTACCATTTATGGACAAGTTAAACTAAAAGACAGTTACGATGGTAATGAGTTTGGAGACATATGGGGATGGGGATCATTTATTTGACCACTGATTTCTTTGGCAACTTGTAATATATTATCTCAACTTCCTTTCAAGGCTGCAATCATTGGCTTCATCTTTCACCCTCTGAAATGCAGCTCAGTGCACCAGGAAACAGAAGTAACACTACTTCTGGCTAGAAATACTCAAGGGGATCAAGGCATCTACCTAATGACACTTGGTCACTAAGTGGGAGAGTGGTCAATGCAGGTCTCCCCGTCTCTCGAGTACGTCTCTCGAGCATGCAAAGATATATTCCAGTAGTGGAGAGCTAAAAGGGCACCGTTGGTTTATTCAATGACTACAAACAACCAAAATAAAACTAAAAGCATTTATCATTTCACAAGGCTGAAACTATAAAATGTAACTATTTAGGATTAATGCTAGTAAAAGTTTTAGTCCCTCTTACTTTTCTTTCTCTTTTCTTTAAAGCATTGAACATAAACATAAGAGAAAAAAAAAGAAGAGGGGAAAAAGGGGGTTGGAGTCATAAAAGTCAAATCTATAGATGTAACACTGACATGTCTATCCACAATGGCTTTAAAAAAATGCACATGGTAGCCCCACTCCTCCTCCCCCCAAAAAAGTTCCTTCTAGTTCAAGCCCAACATTTTAATGGCTCACAGCCTTTGAATAGACTAGAATCTTGACTTGTTTTGGCATTAATTTGCTCAGCTTAAAAAAAAAAGGAAATTGTAAACCCTACATTATGGGGAGAATATTCTAAGAATTAAATGAGATGCACATTTATGCATGGTTCTTATGCCATCAAGTCACCTCACCTGTGACCCTACAATTATTAACTTCTCAAATTGCACAAACCTGATTCTCATTGCCCAAACTGGTACGTGTATATTAAGGTTCTCAAAAAGGGAAACCAAAATTATAGCAATCCATATAAACCCAGTCGTTGGTGAATGGATATTATTATCGGAAGTGTTATGCTATAGGAGGTCTTACATACATCTGTATTTTTCTTCTAAGAGGCCTTTGGAGAGAGACATCAGTCCAATCTTCAGACTCTGAACTCTAATTTTTCCAGTCCGACCCCTGAAATTATAAGATGGTTGTATGCATTTAAAACTACATGCAATATGCTAAATGTCACTTTCTTGAGAGCAAACAACTTTTCTATTTAGTTTTAACAATTACTGTCAAACCTATACCACAACTTCATGACATAGTTTAACAACGGTCTTTAAAGAAGTCCAGAAAAATACACTGATGTCATTTTACACACAACATACAGCACAAGAACAAATTACAGGAATATAAAAACAGCAAGCACATAACCAAAATGATCTCACTTTCAAAAATACTATAAATAAAATATGTTGATTATAAATGCAAAATCAATACATAAAACCTACATGGAGTATGCATGCAACCTTATATAGCAAGAGAGGAATACTAATAAATTAAAAATCAAATGTAAAAAATGTGGAAAATTATATATTGAAGACTCAGTGTTTGTAAAACTTGCTGTCTTTGTATACTTTGATCTTTGTGAATGTAGTCTACAAATCATTACAATTTTAATAGTGAATGATTTCAAATAGGCAGGTATGAAATCTGTATTAGGGGAAGCATGAAATTGTAATTAAAATGGGATGTATTAATTAATCAGCACTAGGAAATACTTTCACACTAAGCTAGTGAGACACCATTTCAATTTCACTTATGAATTGACTAAAAGAAAGATTTATTTTATCTGTAGAAGCAGGGCTGTCTTTATTCCAATGTCTATCAGAGTATTAGTATGCTGTTAAACTAGAGCTGGTCACGGTAGGAGACACCAAAGTTGGGAAAAGCACCAAAAAACTAATAAGACATCACGGTCTTTGCAGTGGAACACCACACAGTCCAATAAAAAGCCTTATCACTGTAGTTATTGTCTCATAACTCCATTATTAGTTTTCAGTTTAGGTTCATACTCTAAATTTTCTTAGGACAGTTTTCAAGGCACACCTATAACACACTTAAAACCAATACGCAAATGTTCACACTATTATACGGACACATAAGATTCAGTGTGGTAGTTTCAACAAGAAATGTCCTCGTTAGTATTTGAAGTTGGTTCCTAATTGGTGGTGCTGTTGGGGAGGTTTAGGAGGTGTGGTGTTGGAATGGGAATGCTCCCCATAGGCTCAGATGTTTGGATTCTTGGTCACCACTTGGTGGCTGTGTGGGGAGGTTTAGGAGGTGTGGCCTTGCTGGAGGAGGCTATGTTATTGGGTGTGGACTCACTCTGCTTGCTCCTCTAGCCACCATACTGTAGCCATGCCTGCCACTTTCCCATGGTGGTTCTGAACTCTTGTACCCCTGGAACTGCAAGCCCAAATAAACTCTTCCTTCTATAAGCTGCCTTGGCCATGGTGTTTTGTGACAGCAATAGAAGAGTAACTACTACGCTTTGTAATCCACAGTATTTTAAAAATAAACATAAATATCTGTAACATGTGGGTGTAGTGTGAAAGGATCTCATTGCTAATTACCTTCAACTCTTGGTTTGCTGGTGTTTTGCTAGTCACGCTCATTAATATTCTTCCATTCTCAAGTGATAAATGACCAAGTAAATGTCTGTACATATACCACAATACAAAACATATAAATGTTCTTTTAAAAAAAGAAAGAATGCTTAAATTATAGCTGAGTGTGGTAACAACATCTGTACTCTCAGCACTTGAGGAAGAGACCAAAAAAATAAAATGAAATGAAATTACAAGTTCTAGGCCAGACTAGTCACAAGAAATAACAGCCAGTCCAAAAAAAACCCTGAGCCATGCTACAAATCAGGTTTAACTTAATTTTTTTAGGATTTTCAAATTATCACAGGAAATAGACAATGTTTATTCTCTTCTTTTCAAGAGATGGAAAGTCTTTATCCTCTGAACACAGACAATTGACTTGTAGAAAATAATAAAGACTATGGAATGAATGCACTAAGGGACTAGTACATGAAAGCAGTCCTTTAAGGGATCAGATTGGTACCAGTAGAACCCAACCTCCAGTCTACTGGGAAAACACAAGAGAGATACATCATCAGGAAGACAAGTCAATCATCTATCCAATCCACCACCAAAAGTTATAAAGCCTTCCTGTAATCAATGATCCCGGAATTATTCTACGAACTTTAGGGACCAAGAAAAACCAGAGGACATGATTCTTACTCAATAAACTCACACACTAGCTAAGGGAGTAAGATAAGAGACTGACTAGAGAATGCACAGTATCAACCATATGTGGAAATGAAAAATGAAGCACAAGGTCACTGTGGTTGGTTGGCTCTTGGGAGCACCTTGAGCAGTCCACAGCTTCTCACAGCTAACGAAGTCCAAATCAAGGCCTGCAGCTGGAGCTCAGTGGCAACATGCTTGCATCACATTGCTGTGGGATGGTCTGTATGTCAAATGTGTTGCTGATTGGTCAATAAATAAATCACTGATTGGCCAGTGGCCAGGCAGGAAGTATAGGCGGGACTAACAGAGAGGAGAATTGAGAGAACAGGAAGCTGGGTGAGGGAGACACTGCCAGCCGCCATCAGGACAAGGAAGATGTAAAGTACCGGTAAGCCACAAGCCACATGGCAAGGTATAGATTTATAGAAATGGATTAATTTAAGCTGTAAGAACAGTTAGCAAGAAGCCTGCCACGGCCATACAGTTTGTAACCAATATAAGTCTCTGTGTTTACTTGGTCGGGTCTGAGTGGCTGTGGGACTGGCGGGTGTCAGAGATTTGTCCTGACTGTGGGCCAGTCAGGAAAACTCTAGCTACATCACATGGAGGAAGCTCTAGGTTTAATCCCTAGTATTGCCCTCCCTCTTCTAAGAAAGAGAAGTTGACAGTCGGACATGGGAGCAAAAAGACACAGGCATGGGTGCAAACATACCCCTCCAAAACTTAGGGTGGGGTGAGCATTTTTATTCGGGCCCACTGGTGATCAATCTGTGCATACATGGGAACACACCATAGACAGTTTTGATGTTCAGTACAATATCTAATCAGAGATGGATCTCGGAGCCAATAAAATGCATGATGGAGTGTTTTAGCCCAATAGCTAAGTATTCGGTTCCCCTGACAGTTTTTGTAAGTAACTTCTGAAATTAGTTTAACTGTGAAGTTAAGTGCCTTTAAAATTATATTCATCTCAGAATAGTAGGGAAATTTGACTTACTATAACAAATGAAGCTAATATTCTCTATAGAGAAAAAAAAATGTTTGAACCAAGTGTTCCAGACTATTGCTCTGAAGCATGATTTGAACAGTTTTGATTTCCATTAAATCTAGAAGGAAGCTTGTGAAATTAAGACTTTTTAACCTGGGAAGATGAAGACTGAGGCAGGCTGTGAATTCATAAGTAGAATCAATTTGATAGCCACAGTTTCTAAAGGCTACACATATTAGCTTATTTGCCCTTCACACTCACCTTTTGTGTGGTAAGCTATGCAGATTTCTTACCTCAACTTTTCAGATGAGAAATTGAGATGCCAAAGTTAAGTGGTTGCCAAGTCACATAGCAACCAGAGCAGGAAATGTATAATATAAAGAGAATCTGGGTACATGTGAGAACTTGAAAGTTTACTTGATTTATAATGTGTGATTGGCCTGGCTATAGCAATGTGATAAGAACATCCATGCGACTAGGGAAAAAAAACCCTGCAAATTAGTCCCCTAACTATGATTACTTTGTAACAGGTGGTTACAGATAAACTCTGGCATCTCACTGAGTCGGTTTTTCAATCAGTAAAAGAGGGCAGAATGGAAAGATTGTATCTCATCTCTAAGCCACACTTAGATTAGAATTCTTTGATCTCTGTTTCTATGACTCATCATTTCAAGTTGCAGTTGAGAAGGTCTGTCCTGGTTGCGTCATACTGCAATAAATAAAATAGTTGAAAATACACAACAATGCTATAATTTTTATCTGAAGTGGTCCCCAAGGCTCATGTGTTAAAGGCTTAGTCTTTCACGTGATGCTCTTGGGAGGTAGTAGAAACATTGAGAGCTAGAGGCTAGTGTAAGGCCTCTGAGAAGCAACTCTTCAAAGAGCTAACAGGAATGTCCTCTTTCTTGCATGTCTTGCTCATCAAATGAACAGTTTTGTTTCCCACCTGGCTGGGTTACCTCACCTACAGGAAGGGGCAAGTCAGTCATGGGCTGAAACATCTGACATGACTATCCAAAGTATGCCTCCCTCTGTGTGAGCTGATCTCATCAGCTATTTATGATAGTGCTGGGTTACTGACTAGAATGAATGAATGAATGAATGAATGAATGAATGAATGAATGATAATGATGATGACGATGATGTGAGAATAAGTAAATCAATGCAACTCTTTCAAGAAGTCTGCTCATCTGTCTTAGGTGTACACTGTCCTTTTCCTAAGAAACTTTTTCTCTACTCCAACGCCTGTGCTCAAGGTAAATCTCTGTAGAAACATTTTCTTAAAGAACAATAACTCTCTTACATAAAACTTAAAAAAAAAATAGCTGAACGTGGGCATCATTTTTAAGTTCAAAGACTTCCTAAGATCCTGTAATGTCCAGGATCCCTACTCTGAAAGGAGTAAATTATAGTTTATCAGATTCACTCAGAGTACCACTGCTTGAAATAGAGTTAACAGCCATTGCTTAGATAAATGAATAAGCCACACACAGCAGAGAAACTTAGGCTGTCAACTCTAGGCGTCGGAGATTACTGCCTGCAGAGTAACTCGTTTTTCCTTGGCCTAATTCATTTACTCCAAGAACCCAGCTGACCCAGAAGGGTGATTGATATATTTCACTGGCATAAAAGGGAGGTAAGTCTTGCAGGCTTTTGCTCCATTAAAATGAAACAATGATACCTTTTGAGGTATTATCTTTGAAGTTAAAAAAAAGAACTATATCAGTGTGGCATTTTCGTGTGTTCACATCTGACAATCAGAAATGGAATTATGCCAACATTTAACTCCCAGAAATGAATCACAACATTTCACATACTTGTGAGCCCTATTCCCTTGTTCTAGATATGAGTCCATTCTATGTGTACATGTTCTATAGCAAATGTGTCCATTCTGAGCATAGCTGCGCTCCTCTGACATTCATACACCAAAGTTCTAACTCCTTGTATCTTAGAACACTGCTCTTCTCACCAACTGCATCTTTAAGGAGTCAGGTAAAATGCCATTGGAAGAGCAGACCCTAGTCTAGTGTGCCTGGCATGCCTGTAGGAAAAAAGATCAGGCATATAACAGAGAGAAGACAGCCAGTGAAAAGCCAACGAGAGACATTCTGGAGAAAACAACAACAAACCGATCAGCCCAGACCACACCTTGATCTCAGGCTTTTAGCCTTTACAAACACAAGGAAATGATGTTGAGGCAACCCAGCCTACCAGTTTTATCTCAGCAGCCTAGAAATCTAATGTTGTCACAGCGGGACACTGCTACGGGGGAGGAGTGTTCTCCATAAAATGTGATCAAGATGTATTTCTCAATGCTATTTCACAGGGTCAGATGAAGTCCCCCAAGTGTTCTAACTTAGCTTTCTTCTTGGGACGTGAATTCATTTTATAGGTTACTATACAGAAAACATTGAAATAACCAGCTATTTTTTTTTGTGAATTTACTGTAGAAAAGATCTCCTTTGAGACTTTAAAACATTTAAGTAAATTAATGAGATATTAATGCAAACATTAATATTGTACCCTAGGAGAATTAAAACTTTGTATTAAAAGACAACATATAAAAAGACACCATACAGCAATGTATTGCAGTAAACCCTATATTCTTTCTAGCAACTGAGACTCATCCTCAGGCATGCTCAAGCACACAATGACTACCTTATTTTTTTAAAAAAAGTCTTTATGGTATTCATTAATATTGAAAGATAAAGGAATTTTCTAATGAAAAAAGTAAACAAAAGTTATAGATAAACTGTGTCTAAAGCTATCATCATCATCACCATCATTTATTTCTTATACAGAATCATTCAGTGGCATAACATGTGCATTTATGAGTAACATCTATCCTCCTCTTCTTCAAATCGAAGTCTGACAAATGCAAATTTCCCATAGCTAGTTGACTGGAACTAACTTTTAGAATTGGGGAGAAAAGCACCAGTCTCCCTTTTCTTCTTCATCTTTGCATACTTCAACCCCCTACCAGAAGAAAGAATGATTCTCAGTATTTCCGAAATGCCAGCTCATAGCAAGTCTTCATAACTGATTGGCACACAAAAATACATTGTCAAAATCAGAAGGGTCATGGAAATGGGAGGATGCACTGTGCTAGAAGGTGAGGGTGCTCAACAGCAGGGTGAGAAACAGTTCAATTACACACGTCAGTGGCCTATAAATAATAGCATCCATTATTTAAAAGCACCTTGTACAAACATAACCACAATGGCAATGTACCTAAGATCTGAAGACATATGGAGTCTTATTCATTGCTGTCCAAATTGCTCTCAAGTCATCATACAAAGATTCTTACACAGCAAGAAATCATTTTAATTCATAGTAAAAGGAAGTTTTTTTTCTTTTGAAAGTAGTAAGGAACAAGGAGAAAGGAATCAGGCTAGCTTAGGCTTCTCTAGCTGCTCCTTGACAAAGGGTGCTACTTTCACAGCCTTCCTTGACTGTTATGAAAGAACAGTTAGGTGTTCTTTCTTATTCTACTATTAGTTAGGATCTAAATGACTTCAAAAATCATTTACTCTAAACAATCAAAATAAACCTTTCTACTGGGAAAAGGATTATGAAAGTACACTTTTAAAAATTCACTTTAGGGCCTGGGATATAGCTCAATGGTAAAGTGTTCATCTAGCATGTGCAAGCTTGTTCTTGGGTTAGAACTCTAGTATCACCCAATAACGATGATGATAAAGATAATGATGATGACAAAGATGATGAGGATGATGATACTGCCGAGTTTATTATCAACCTGTTTCACTCACTTATGGTCATTTAATGGATAAATTACAAACTTACGTGTCATATACATTGAGCAACCAGTTGAGACACATATCGACGCAGAGCGGAACATTGACCAGGTCCTTATGCAATTGTTCAAGGCCATCGTAGGTTGTGGTCAGACAGTTGATGACATCTGGGACACTCAGGAGCTGATCATTTTGGTTCAGTTTGTGCTGCTTGAAAACTTCATTCGTTGTGTTCAGCTCTAACAGATCCACTAATCGGATGAGGAGAAAGAATAAGGGACAGTCATTGCCTTATATAACCACATAGAAGCACAAGCAATTGTATTCTCTAGCATTTAGCTGGAATGTTCAACTCATGAGCTGATGCTTCTCAGTTAACTTCAGCTGTTAATGGGATAAACAACACTTCCATTCTTTCATTTCCATTATCTTCTTCTATCTACCTTCGTGCTTTTCCGTCTAAACTCTGCAGCTTCTGGAGCTTTCCCCATTTTTTTTTTTTTTTGACCTTTGAATTCCTTCTTTTTTTGGCATTCCTGTGTTTAGGTTCTTCGTGCTTTTCAAAATAGAAAGGTCTAAGTCTTTAGGATTATTTCAAACATCAGAACACTTCAAGTTAACACACTGCTCACCTCATCTTCACTTGTGAAGACAGTCAGCTCCCCACTTCCCACCTATCCCTTTTTGCTAATTGTTTTTTTTTTACATATTCTACATTTATTTTTAAGTGATACTCATTGAAACACCAAAGTTGCACATATTGATGAGGAACTCCATGCTTCCAACACAAGTCTATTGTAGTTGGAGTTATCTCTAGACCTGCCCAGAACGACAGCCACTCAGACTCAAATAAACACACAGATGCTTATATTACTTATAAACTGTATAAGCTGTGGCAGGCTTCTTGCTATCTGTTCTTATATCTTAAATTAACCCATTTCTATTCATCTATGAGTTGCCACATTGCTCGTGGCTTACCGGTATCTTAACATCTGTTTCTCATCGTGGCAGCTAGCAGCGTCTCTCCACCTCAGCCTTTCACTTTCTCGAATTCTCCTTTCTCTTTTTCCTGCCTATACTTCCTGTCTGGCTACTGGCCAATCAGCATTTTGTTTATCAAAAAGTCACTGAAGATAGTTTAAAAAAAATGAAGCAAATAAACAAATAAATAAAAAGAACCAGGTTTTATAGAAAATTAACAGCTTTCTAGTACCTGAAGAGAATCAAATTAGAATTATCATGAACAACCAAAACTGGCCCAAATTAGGCTACTTCCCATGCTGTTTTGCCTTTTAGACAACCTGTAGCTAAGATGGATTCAGACGGGCTCACTGATCTTCACATATTTGTTTCCATCTTTATTCTTCATTTATAAATCACAGATGGCTGGCAAGGCCAGTGCTAGAGCATTTAGAGTGTGCAAGGAACTCCTTCTTAAGACGCATCTGGGTAATACTATTAACAGGGAACCCCTTCTTTAGATATATCCATCCGGGTAACACTACTAACAGGAAGAACAACAACATCTTCGGGAACAATGTACAAACATCTGTAAGAGCAGACACAGGCTAAGAATTCATGGCAGGAAATGCTGTAAGGGAAGTATTTTGCATTTTCCATTTCTCTACCTTTAGGGTGTTGTAACATTTGCATAAACTCAGCAAGAGCTGTTGTCAATGGGACTCAAGTCTAACACACAAGGCATGTATGTTTTATATATACCTTATGTATGTAGCACGAAGTGTTTTTAAAGATTTATCTTGATGTTCATTTCTGTATCTATGTGTGTCTGTATGTGTGTGGGAATGTCCTTGAGGATCAGAAGAAGGCATTCCATCTTCTGAAGCTAGAGTTGCCACTTGATGTGGGTGCTGGGAACCGAACCCTGTTCCTCCAAAAGAGCAGCAAACATTGTGCTGAGTCATCTCTCTAGTCCCCTGTAGAGTATTTTTAATATGACTGACTCATCACCTAAGGTCAGATAGGCAATTCTGCCACCAAGTCAGCAACCACAAGCTTCGGATACTGTAGTGTTCAGATTACAGATGTCTGGATTAGGAAGACTTTGTAGAAGGGCCACTTGAAAAGACTGTCTGGGAGGTAAAATTTGAAATGGGCCTCAAAAGATAAGGAAGATAAGATGTAAGAGATTCATGGAGGCAAGGCAGAGGGAGGTATTCAAAAGCAGTGTCTTCCAGGAGGAGATGTTGCTAAGGCAGTCTAGGAGTCGACTAGGGAAAATAACTGCAGCATGTGTGATACATGCTTGGCCTGTGGTCTTACTGAGGCAGACACTCTGCCCAAAGCCTCCAGCAAAAAAAAAAAAAAAAAAAAAGATTGTTATTAAAAATTAACTAAGTTATTCCTCGGCTAGCTGCAAATGAAACCAAGCAGACCCTCAAACTACAATTTATTTATTGGATGTGGAAATGACCCAATTCTCAACATACGGGCACGGGAAATGACAGACTAGCACTAATTTAAAGTTTTCTCATGGAAATTACCATTATGCAAAATGTATGCTCTATCTTCAGATTCCAGTTGATAGCACTGAAAAAACATCTAAGTGGGACTTAAAACATTTAAGTAACTACTTCCTTGCCTAATGAATAAACTATCCTTAGCGCCCCCCCATATGACATATTTTGACAATTAGCCCAAATGAATGAACAGCTTCCTTTGTATCTGTGTGGTTGCAGCTATTGACTAACTTCTAATTTTGAATTTTAAGGAGAATTTATGAAATGTGTCTATGCCAGCTGTTTAAATAACAAAGGATGATTTTTTTCCAAGTTGTCTACAGTAGAATGGAACTATGCTAAAATGACATAGACAAATACAATGCCTACAATATCTCCATAGGGAAGACTTTAAAAAGACTCAAGCAGGAGATCAAGAAGCCTGATTAAGATCCAGTCCTTTTCTCTTAGATGTCAACATTGCTAAATGTACGCTGCTAACAAAAATAATGTGCATAAGCATTCCATGAGCTAGAAATGGCACCAAAGAATAATAATAAGTGACCTAGGAATTACCTAGCATTTTCATTATCATTCCCCCCTCCTCATTTCTTGATACTATACATTGTTTTTAATTCTGAACCTCTGGGGAGCACTAGCAAAACCCATTCTTTATAGCATTTGAAAAAGGGACATGCTTAATAAGGGACAGTAGATGGAGAATCACAGTTCTCTCCACAGATACAAAGAAATATATTCAATGGCTGCCAGAATGCTAAGATTACTGAATTCCAACACTAATTACGCCAGCCACACAACATACAGTGACAATAGACCAGATTTCAAAAAGACTGTTTCCTGGATCAGTCCACCCTTCACTTAGTTCAGAAAAGCCTCCCTTGTTCCCCACTCTGGGGCTCAGACAGTAATTTGCCACATCCCACGGATGATCATGTCTTCAATTTCCAGTGATTTACTCTGACACTCTCACTGAGTGCCTAAGCCAAGCATGTATCTTCCTGAAGTGTGTCACAGTGAGGTACCTTTTAAAGAACAGACTACATTTAAATCATGAGAAATTATGATTTTATCTTTTCAGAGGGAGAAAAAATGACAGCCCAGTCATGCGATAAATGGAACAAACAGGCCACTCATTTTCTAACCAAGTTTCAGACTTTTATAAATTCTCAAATATGAAGCACAGGGGGTCAAACAGAGATGCATCATTATCTCCTTTCTTGAGGGGTGGGGGTGTGTGGAAACTAATAAAAACAGAAGTAACACTGTTGAGCCCCTGACCTGGGACTTCAGGCATCTCTCTAGGTCTTGGCTATGGGTTCTAGCCTTCTTAGCACCCACCCATGTCCTCTTTCCCAGGCACTGAGAAACATTTCTGCAATCAAGCTTTCAGGCTTGGATTGTTAATCTGCAGGAATGATGTTTCACTCATTTCACAACACTGACATCTCTTTAGATGATTCTCATTCCTGCCTCTTGTCTCCTGGTGAACACCAACCCATCCCCATTGTTCAGCTCTCTACTCAAGAGCTATAACCATTCTCTTTCAGAAACCTCTACCTTGGTGTGTTCAAATCAAAATCTCACTTACTTCTGAATCTGGTCTACAAACCTTTAGCTTTCCTAACACCCTCCATCCTTCATCCTTCACAATTTACCAACTATCAAGCCCTATGCAAACCAGTTGCCCCTCAGGCAATCCTCTGGATCTAGAATTTCATCTCTTTTCCCACTACACCCAGTCAGCTCAGCCTCCATCTTCTTTGGCAAGAACCATCTACCCATCCTATTCCCTCTGCTCTTCATGCTAAAATGCTCTTTAGCATATACACCCTCTACTTGGTACCATCTTTGGATTCTTTCAAAGTAGAAAATGGTTGTATACTCCCTTAGGCTATACAGAAAAATTATCCAAAATTAAAAGCTAGTACATGAGGATCAAAACACTAACTAGAAATTAGTAATGGTTTCAAGTCACCACGCATCTCTTTTCCTGTAACTAGGGAGGTAGAAACAGGAGGAACACAAGTTCAAGGCCAACTTAAGCAACATAGTGAGTTCCAGGCCATCCTAGGACAGTAAGAGCCTCTTAATAAGTAATGTTAGTAATAGTTAATAATAATACCTCCAAATGAGAAATTTCACAAAAAAAAAATTTCAATGGCCCCTGAACTGACCAAAATGGAATTTAAGGAAACTGTACTAGACAAAGAACTAAGTTCTTCCATCACACGACATTCCTTGACACTCTCTGACCTGTACCCACACTTTGGATTGGATGCATCTGTCTCCCCTGTTCTTATCTCAGATTAGTGCCCACAAGCCTAAATCCAAGGTGGCTTTTATGGTTGAGTAAATACATCTGTTAGGCAAGGACACTGTTCTATATGATAAAGGGGCTGCTTCCCTCTTAGCCAGTGTTTCCCCTTATTTCTCTGCCATGGCCTGCTACAAAATGTCCTCGTCAACATACAAATATATATGCATATATAATATATAAAATGCATAATCTGACTTGAAGAAAATGATAAAAATACACAGTACGTTACACATCAAAGAAAAAGAACATACTAATATCATATGTAATTATGACGCATCACGACCACGGGAGTAATCTCTAACCTTTGCATTTATTTTCAGTTCTTAAAAGCAGATGTGTATCATAAATAGAACAGCCTTTCATTCTGCAGGGCTTTCAACTATATGTGAATGGAATTCAACTATACAAATTTCTTCTGTCATTTGCCTTTTTCCACCTAGTTTTACAGCTCTCACATGCGCCATGCTGATGCTGACGGTTAGTTCATTCAGTTTTTGCTGTTGTACAGTAACATATTTTGAATAAGCCAAAATTAATAAAGCTTACTTCTACAAAGCCTGGCTCTAAATCTTGTACATGTCTTCTGGCGCACACCTATGTCATCTTCAAACTCAAATCATTTATTTAGTATGATCTAAGTGACTCCAGCTTTATACCAGAAATTATAGGAGGGCTCACATAGAGAAAAACATAGACTCTTACTTCTCATAAAAATGTAATTCATTTGGAAAGGCAGACAATAAGTATGTAAAAAGAATATTAAGAATTACAATTCTGACAGTGTGTCTTTGTGTCTGAGACAAGCACCATAAAAAATAATGCCACAAAAAAAGAACAATGGAATGGATGAGATGGAGTTACCAGGAGCCAGTGAAAAGGAGCCATGTGCCTAAAACCACAGCTGGCACCCTGAGACCCACACAGTAGCCATAAGGAGATAGAAAATGTGAAGAGCTGGAACCAGAGCTTTTAGGCAGGAGAAACAGTCTAAAATTTGCTAGGTCAGATATCAATTAGAACTTAATGGGAGCAAAGTATAAAAAGTGGACAGAGCAGGCCACCGCATTGTAAGGGAAGTGTTGTCATCTGTGGGAAGAAGAACGCTGTGTCTACCTGCATGCTCTCTCTGGATTTGAGTGTTGCAATGAGTCCCCTGCCTCGCTTTATCTATACCTGGTGGATCTTGGAGCCAAACAAATGAATGAGGAATGGCCGAACGATGACAAATGTGCTCTCTTTCTGCTGGCAAGAGAACAATATGCTGGGTGGGGACAGGTACGAAATGAGAGGTGACCCTGACCCAAAAGCCATGTGTGTAGAGACAGGTCAACCTCCTAACATACAACTATCATGCAAGGCAAGCAGGTGAAAAACAGTCATAGGCCATCACAAAATACTGGAAAAGCTGGGCGGTGGTGGCACACGCCTTAAATCCCAGCACTCGGGAGGCAGAGGCAGGCGGATCTCTGTGAGTTCGAGGCCAGCCTGGACTACAGAGTGAGTTCCAGGAAAGGCGCAAAGCTACACAGAGAAACCCTGTCTTGAAAAACCAAAATAAATAAATAAAATAAAATACTGGAAAAATTAGGAGCTGGTGGGATGAACATGTAAATTGTTCTACAAGAGAGAAAATTTTGACAATATCAGGTAGGAATGAAGGATGACAGACTTACAGAAGATGAGCCAGGGCTTGTCAAGTAAACAGAAGATGAGAGAGGAAGGAATTGATTTGGTTAAAGTGGTAAATGTGACAAGTGGTATTCAGGCTCCAGACTAGAGCCCTGTGGTGGCCAGAGGCAGCGGGAAAGTAGAAGCCAGCAGCTCTCAGGAGATCTTCAGATATTTAAGTTTGCACAAACGGGGGACATCGTTCACTGCACATTATAAAATATCTTTTACCTCAGAGACTGGAGGAGTCTCTCTTCTGTCCCTCTCGGGTTGGAATGTGAGCTAAAGTGAGGCATTTTTCTTCAGGAGAAAGAGGGATCAACAAAAACAACCCCCACGGGCATGGTCAGGTTTCTCCACCCAGGGGTATTACAGAAAATTGGTAGCATGCGAACAAAACAGTCTCCTGCTGGTGGAGAGTTCGTGTCTCAATCATCTATCCTCATTTTATAACCCGCCAGGCCTAGGAAGGCCTTCTAGACCTGACAGCTGGACATTAAGTTCAAAACCACTACCACTACAGACACACTGAGTGGCAGTCCACCCCTCTTCTGTCTGCAAACTGCTTCCCATTCCCTTCTCACCCAATACACAGATCACCAGCCAGAGTGTGAGGGCTCCCATGATTTGAACAGGTCATTCTGAAACACAGGCTGGGACTATACAACCTGAGGGCTGTCTTGGAGCCAGTGGAGGAGGATGTAAGACATGCGCTCCTCTCGCCCTTCCTTTCCGTGGCTTATCTGCTGCTGTTTCTCAGTCCATCAGACTTCTCATCCAAAAGAGAACTTTGGCTTTTCTTCTTTAACCCTTTCCACGACTGCCTCCCCTAAGTGACGGAACAACTAACTCTTTGCTCAACTCTGTTCACCCAGCCAACTTAAAATGCATCCATAACTTCTATGGAGCTTTTGACAATCTGAAATTTTATTTTCTTTATAATGTGTGTGTATGTGTGAGAGAGAAACAGAGACAGAGACAGAGAGAGAGGGAGAGAGGGGAGGAGGGAGGGAGAGAAGGGAGAGGAGAGAGAGAGGGGGGAGGGGGAAGTGGGGAGAGAGAACTAGTCTGTAAGTGTGTACACACGGAAGTCAGAGACAACTTTCAGGAGTGGTTCTCTCCTTCTACCAGGAGGTCCAGGAATAGAAGTCACTAGGTGTGTACAGAAAGTATTTTTGCCAGACGAGACATGCCATCAGCCTCCATCCACTGAATTTTTAAGAAGCAAATTTTTTAGCCCTAACTTAGCATTTTTCTGAGGGTAGTTTTCAAGCCTCTCAGAGCTACCCAGACAGATAGAAGCTATTAACAGAGGGTAGAGAACAAGTGTCAATGGAATTTTCCAATTCTCTCTATCTTTAAAGTACATACAAATGTTACTTTGCATAATCATATCTAGCAAGGCTTAAATGTTCCTTGGTTAATCATCCAAGCAAAGACAGAATCCAGAAAGCATAAATCAATACTCTATTTACAAGAATTCACATGTCTGCTTACTTTTTAATATTCTAGGGACAAAAATAGCCTTTGGGTAAAGTGACCGCCAGAGAATACCCCTATGAGTATGCCCTCCACAGGAAAAATTCATTAATGACACTAAATGACTTCTGTCACATTTAAAAGAAAACAGAATTTCCATCAGTTTGATGCTTCCGGTTACTAGACAGATCAGCAATGTGACTGCTTAGCATTTCTCTGTCACATGACAATACTGAGTCAAACAGTTTGGAATCCTACAGTCTTAAGTGGACAAAAAGGACTTCACAGGCAACAACCTACTACTTTGATTCAATGATTTAGTCTTTCAAAATTGGGTGGCAGCATAATTTTTGGAAACACTTTCCCTGGGTTTTGATTAATTTTGTGCTCAAAATGCAAGTGGCATTGCTCATCTGTTTTGCTAGTGCACGCTGGTGGGTCCAATCATGAAGCATTTATAGAAACACAGCTAGCTCCTTGAATGAGGGGCCCTGAAAATCAGATTGACTCTGCAAATACACCGCCCTCTTCATTTGTCTTTGTCTTAACACTAATAACAGCAAAGGCAACCCCCAAAACAAGGTGATTCACGTAGAGATGATAACTCACAACAGAGTGCTTTTTGCAGCCTTCGAATTTTGATTGCTGTGCGGTAGGCAGAGAAACGTACATTATTCAGATCCGCTGAAATGGAAAAGGGAAAAAGTCAAAAGCCTTCTTAATTATTTTACTTATACTGAATGCCAAGAATGAACATATTTGCTTATTTTGGATCATGGAAAAATGTGTCTGTTCACAATAAAAAGAAAAAATCCTACTAAATCTCACATCAATTTATGAATGCAATCAGATGATTGTTCACACCATACTGGGATAAATTGCAAGACAGTCTTCTGCAGAGAACTCTAGAAAAGCATTTTCAAGTATGTGGTGGGTTTTGAACCAACCCCACACCCCACCCTGTACTGAATTGTTTGAACTCAAGGAGGAGACTGAAAAAGCCTGAGAGGTAAGGGCTGACCTCCATTTCCCCCATCTCCTTTTCCTTTCTGCCCTAAAACAAGTCACAGAAAAAAATAGAATCCTTTTCCCTGAATAAATCATAGAAACTTGCATGCCTCTTTCCCAAAACAAGTCATAAAAACTGAGGTCACTCCGACCTTCTCCATCCCCTGTTGAAACCGTTCCGTGGCGCATGTCCTGCCCTACACTTGGAAGAAGAGGATGATGCACAGAGAAGCCGGGCAGAACCTGGATACACCGGCTAAGCTGGCCTTTCCTTCCGTCTATTTACCAGTACAACATCTTGCTTAGTCAAAGCAGACTTCTAACTGGTTTCATCAAACCTCTACAAGAGCAAAAAGTTTTCTTGCTTTTCATATTTCTTTCATAACACAAAGCTTTGAACCGATAATTTTACACTGCTTTTCTAGTTAATCTGCCCTCTGTTGCAAGGGCGTCAGCCATGACCCTTGGGGATCATGAGGGTAGGCAAAGGTTTCCTGACCTTCTGCTCTGTGGAGGAAAAGCAAGGAGGTGTGGTTAGTACTGGGGACTATCTAACCGATCAACAGGGTTTCCTTCAGAGTCGTCTGCCCCCTAGGACGATCAGTCTTCTGTCAACTGCCAGTCCACCTCAGTAGTCATCCTTCTGTGTTCTTCTACCTTGATCAATTTGCTTTTCTGCTCTTTCATAGATCTAGTTAAAACAACCCTATAATCAATATTCCTAGCCTGGAACCAGTGGATATTACAAATTTTTTTTTTTCTGTTTCCTAAAGACAGATTAGCAGAGCTAACAGGAGGAAAACTCAAAGATCACCAATGTTTTCCCCCTCTCAGTCTCTACATGAAGTAAAGCCGTGTTTTTTTCTCCTGTTTTTGTTCTGTGGCCCCAATGACCAAATGAGAGTGCCTGCAGGAACCCGGTGTTTAAAGAGAAAAAAGAAGTGTATGTGTCCGTTCTTGAAACTGGAAAGGGTGGAGCACAGGTTGTCACTCTTTTTCCTTGAGAATCGGTCAGCAACTCCCCAGGTTTCCCAAGGAGTAAACTTTCAAGACCACCGAGTCAACTGAAGAAGGCATCTGAGTCATCAGCTGAAAGACACTGCCTACCGACCACTAGCCCAAGAGCAGAGCTCTTGGGTTTTTCTATCAAAATAAGTGTGGTTTATGACTTAAAAGTGATATTAAGTAAGTTCATTGGATAAAAAAATTTCCCATGTAGAAAGCAAAAAGAAGATTTAAATCAGTAAATTGGAGGTTATTAAATTGTTATTGTATTTTCCTTTTTTTTTTTTAAAGCAGGAAAAGCTGAACTATGGGTCAACATTAACAGGAGGGAGGTGAGAGCCTACAACAATGACATTTCTTCTGGAAACTGAAGTCTTTCTGGCTGCTACCCTTCCAAACCACATATTCTCTTAAGAAGAAAGGCAATGTTTGTTGTGTGTGTTGACCTTAGGAGTTCACCTGCCTTTAAATTTGGGACTCTTGTCGTAACATGTCATGGCACTGTCTTGTCATGCCACAGCAGGAGTCTTTCATCCATACATGAGGAGCAGGTGAGTAGCTGGATGTCTTTTTATGAATACACAGTCCTTGACTCTACAGGCCCATTCATCACTACTAAATAAAGTAACACTCACCGAGGGATTGGAAGAGTTCAGTCATTTTAGGATGATCCCAACAAGTGGTCTGTGTTTGATGGCTGGGGGAAAACAAAACATTTGAACATGAACAACAGACTACAAAATATAACATAGGCTACAGCTCCTAAAAATCACAAATATATTTTTAAAATATGCAAAAAATTTGTTCCCATAAAGGATCATTCAGAAACCCAGTGCACAATGAGTATTCAATATTCCAGGTATGAATAATAGGGGCTGAGGAGATGGCTTAGAGGGTAAAGTGGTGGCCATACAAGTATAAGGATGAAAATTCAGACCCCCCAGTAGCCACATGAGCTCTGGGTGGATTTGGAAGACAACTTATAGCCCTAGCACAGGGGAGAGAGGCAGGGGATGTCTGAAGCAAACTGGCAAGCTAGACTTTGATTCTAGTGAGACATCCTGCTTCAATATATAAGGTCTTAAGAAGAGTCAAGGAAGATACCTGATATCAACCTCTGACCTCTGCACGTACGTGTGTGCACACGAACATAGACATACATACACACATACACACTCATCTGTTCCCACACACATGGGAACACTAAGAAACACTCATACCACACAGACATATACATATACATATACATATGTATATATACATATATACATACATATATATATGAAAAGCACTCTGAATAATCTTTTTTTTTTATTTTGTGCAACTGTATTATGAAAAGATAGATAAAATTCTGCTTTCTCTATCCGAACACCAATTACAACTACAAGCCAAAACCCAGCCATGAAGAATGACTGCCAGGGACCCTCAGGCACTGAGCTGGGTGTGGCCAAATCAATGTGGGCTCCGGAACAGTTTCTCTGCTGTGAGGCAGATGGTGATTTTCCTTCAGAGCAAACGCTCTGACAGCAGAAGGGCTGTGAAGAGTCACCGCGTTATGAAGAGTTACCACAGTTTAAGAGCCCTAATCCAATTTCTAAAGACCAGGGAAATGAAGACTCTAAATCTGAATACCATCTCCTCGCCCTGCCATCTACTGAGCCTCCCTCCTTTTTAACCCTGGTTCTTCTCTCCCTCCTCGTCCATCCTTGCTCGCTCTCCTCTCCCTACACACCCAGGTCCCCAGCCTCTCCTTAGGTCGGTGTTCCTCTCTTGCCATTTAAATTCTACCTCCATCTTCCTAGTTTTATTCAATAACCAGTACTATTTATTCGGAAAACACATCTTTATTTTATTGCTATAATTCATATATTAGTTGGAAATCTTAAAGGAAGAATATGGTAGCAAAACAAATTAAAGTAGGGCTTAAATTAGGTGTGTATATGTGTGTGTGTGTGTGACTGTAAGCATGTGTGTGTGACTGTAAGCATGTGTGTGTGTGTGTGCATAAGTGTAAGTTAAAATGCTCATAACTTTGATAGGTTATGCTTAAAAATAGTTTAATGTCCCTTATCTTGGCCATAACAGAGTAATAACATCTAATAGGCCTCAAAAGACTTCTTAGTTGCACCTTCCTTCTTAAGAAACTGTTTAGTAAGCTATGGGAAATCACACGGTACATGAGAGAGGATATTAAAATATTCATAAAAACATTGAAGAGAAATCATTGCTTTTACAACCTATGTAATACATCAAAAAAAGTAGTTTGCATTCCTGGGCAAAGAACAGAATCATTGTTCTGTATACCTGGGTAACAGAATGCCCCAGTAATTCATAATGGGTTTCAATAAACAAATAGTAGGTTAGATGTCCCGAGGATCTCAGACAGAATAATTCTAGGATGGGAAGATTTTTTTTTTTTTTTTTTTTTTTTTTTGGTTTTTTGAGACAGGGTTTCTCTGTGTAGCTTTGCGCCTTTCCTGGAACTCACTTGGTAGCCCAGGCTGGCCTCGAACTCACAGAGATCCGCCTGGCTCTGCCTCCCGAGTGCTGGGATTAAAGGCATGCGCCACCACCGCCCGGCTGGGAAGATGTTTTAAAACCTGTTGGAAAGTTGTCTGGCTGCTCTACTCTTAAGTTTAACTCCAGTGCAATGGGGCAAGTATTTCCACTTGACATGAACACCAGCAACACTACGCTAGCCCTATAGTACGCCATACTGTACTAAACCTTATGGGTAAGTGTAAGTCGTCGGACCCTAAAAAAATAACTGCTCATGGTACAGTCATGAGCTTGGCAGAAACACACCTCTCAGCCACTAATCAGAGTTAAGGAATAGTTTGGTGAAAACGCAGTACAATTCCATTGCGCTACCATGGGCTGCCAATCTTAGACAACTAAGACTTAATTGTTATTTTTCCTTTCTTCTCTTTCAAGCAGTTTCTGTCCTCATGGCAATACTACTGTCCAAAAATATACAACCCATTGTAATAAGACAAGCCAAGGTTCATGGACCAAACTCAGCAATGCAGAGTTGAGCATTCCACTTAAATATTACATATGTATTCTCTAGAGCTACAGAGGCGGACCTTCCCCTGGGACGACCCTATGTAATAGGGCAAAATACCACTGGCTAGTCAAGTGAACCGTTGAGAATTCCAAAGCATGCCGCTAACGGTGCTGAAGTGAAGGCACCATGTCCTGGGAGCTGAAGGAGTACACACATTTGGCAAACAGATGGAGGGAGGGGAAGAGAGTCTCCTCTGTGAATTCAATACCAGTTGATTCATTAGGCAGAACTGCAAAGACTGAAAGTAAACACAGCCTCTGGTTACAAATGTAAAGCTGTGGTTTACAAAACAACAGTTTTTTTTTTTAAAAAAAAAGGAGTAGACATGGGTGGTTTTGTTTTTCCCCCCTTTCTTTCATTTTTAAGTACAGAAAGAGGGTCAGAACAAAATCCACATTGAACATAAAGGCTGCAAGTATTTGGACAGCTGCAGACTGCTTGGCAGGCAACTCTTGCCAAAACACTTCCAGCTCGCCCAGAGCAAGCAACCAAAACAGAGCTAGAGCGGTGTCTTCCCTCAGAATAACAGTGGCATGGGAGCAGTATGAGGGCTGGTGTGGAGAGGAGCTCTGCTGCAGCCAGAGACACTGTCAGGCCACACTCTGATGTTGTTATCAAAAATCCGACTTCAAAAATGCAACTGGTTCAGGAAGCCAAGCCAGAATAAAATGAAAACTTAAAAATCCAAATGAATGTTTAAGTTCAAAAATCGCATGAAGCCCGGGATAGTGGGAGTGGTGAGCTCTTCCTAGGGTGTCCAGCTACCTCCATTTTGCTGTTGTAGGAGAAATAACAACCAAACTGTTGAGGCCTTTGATGAGGAAAACTCTACTGGGTACCCTGTGAAACCTACATTATTTCTGCGTCATTTTAAACGTTGTAAACTGAAGAACAGTATTCATCAGGTCAGACTTGTCCACAGAAATGCGAATCGTGTCTCCTGAAATGTAATGGATTATTGTCTCACAGAGATTGATTGCTTTGTCAACTTTGTTTCTCTGAGTAAACTCATCTTCATATCCATTAACCCACTCTACAGCGATGTGGCTCTCTGCTTCCTTGGGATCTGTTGTAACTTCTTTCTGACTCTCATACTAATTAGTTATGAAAGATGATCAGACAGGCATGCTGTCGAAACACTGACATACAGCCAAATACTGCTAGCGTCTATCCAATGTTATGCTTCCAACTGGATTTCATGAGGTCTATTATTGATCATTTCATTCCAGTTATAAACACAAAGGCATACAAGAACAAATGCTAATTTGTGAGTGAGCTGATTAAAGTTGCTTGTTCTTCTGTTTACATAAAAGTCAAGATTTCACTTGCTTTGAAAACTGTCCTTCAACATGTGAGACAGTCTTTCTTGAGGCTATATTCTAGTGCTTTGGTGTAATGATTATAAGTGACAATTTTACCTTGACAATTTACTCTTATTCTAGTAGGGACAAGGCACAGCTTACACATTCTATGCCTTTAAATGAAATAGGTTAAGGAGTAGTAGAGGCTTCTATCTTGAGAATGTTATTATTGAGAATATGTAATTTCATAAGCCATAAGAGGTAAAATGCAAATCATGTAAGAAAGTTTATGAACAAATAAAACACAAAAATGCTGTATCCTAACATTGCAAAAAGGTCACGAACCAACCAACGGCAGAGTCCATCTTTGTTGGCTTGTTTGATAGATAAATGGGAATGATATGGATTTCTGGGCAAACTCCTGCAGTGGGAAGATAATTTTTAAGCCTCTTTGTCCTTAACAGTGTAGCTTCACATTCCCTACCTGAAAATTCAAACTGAATATGGAAGGTATTTCTCTTGTTCAAAGGCTGACAGGTGGCTAAATCTACCTACCTGTTACTATGTATCCAATTTTACAGCTGAACAGGATTCCCAAGGTTTGCTATATTGACTGTTGTTGTTTTATTCTGATTATAAATATAGATGCACACTAGAGCAAAAACTAACGGAGACCGATTCACGGCAAACACAAATGGAAGAGAAACAGCTACATGTACGGCCAGTGCCAGGACAATCTCAGAGAAAGCAAGATTTCTTCTTTGCTGGACCAAGTGAAAGATAAAGGGCTTGCTTGTTCAGGATAAATATTATTAATCAATTAAATAATAGGATATTACTCCAGTGAGCAAACTGTGTGTGAGAAGCTCCATCCACAAGATGATGCTGTTTGGGATTTAGATGACTATGATCACCGTTTTGCAGATGTGGGAGAGGAGAGTGAAAGGCACTTAGATAACTTGCCAAGGGCCACAGGCCTGGAACAGAACGAGGATCTGAGCACAGATGGTCTGACTCAAGCCCGAGTTCTTGATATGGAAGTGGATTTGCAGAATTAAGGTTTTTAAAATATTTCTTGATGAATCCATCCAGATTTGAGGCGGCAGTCCATCATTACAATCACTCCAAACAACTTTATCACCCTGCCTTTCCTTTCACCCCTGGCAAATCTCGGGCTTGGAGCTGCTCAATCATTCTGCCTTTTCTGAACCAAACCAGCTGTGGCTGAATAAGATGGAGAAAAGCACTGGAGAGACAGACCGCTGCTACTTTAAATATTTGATTCCAAGTCTTAAACATCTGGCTACTGACAAGTGTACCAGTGTCTCTAAACTCCAAGGCCATAGCCCCCTTCCTTCCTCCTCCTTCTTTCCTTTCCAAAAGGGGTTCCCTTCCCCAAAATTATCTTGCCTTTGTCTTGTACTGCATTGAAAAATTAAAAACTGCTAGGTAAGGATTCCATCTTCTTGCTCCCAAATCTGTAACAGGCCTGCCTTCCTTTCCCCACTGAAAACCACTGATAGCAGTGGCTAATTCCCAACCAATGGTTAATATACATAAAACATTATCAGTCCTCACAGTAAAACTAGTGTCCCCAAAAAACAAATTCTAAAGCCCTACACACACATACACACACATGCAAACTTTAAATTTACATTTTCTGCTAGCTCTCATCCGCTTTCCCACTTCTCCATAAACAAAACTTACTATCTATTGTGCAATAGTTATACTTCCTGGCGTCACATTATCTACTCAATCCCTTTGTGTTTGGCTTCTAACTTTTTGCCTCCATCCAAACTGCTCTTATCAAAACATCAACAAGCCCCAAGGTGCCCAGTGGAAAGGCCCTATCTCTGGGGATAAGAAGTTTCCTAGGGAAGTTGTGTAGTACATTAGAAGATAAGAAATGATAAGGAAAGAAAATAGATAATAAACCTGATTAAGGAAAACATAAGCCCTGGTATTATTGGAAAAACTGCTCTATATACACTTATTAAAGTTGTCTAGGAATCCAACAAGACATCTCAACCAATCCATTTGACACAGGTGTCTAAAATACAGAGCGAAATAAATGCCATCTGCTCAGAGTGACAGAAATCATCTGAGTAATATCATCTCAAAGGTCTAAGAGGAGGGATTCTGCCATCATCATCTCCTTAATCTTTGGTTTGAGTGTGGACTAGAAGAAGAACATCCAGCCAGGCAGCGGTGTTGCACGCCTTTAATCCCGGCACTCAGGAGGCAGAGGCAGGCGGATCTCTGTGAGTTCGAGACCAGCCTGTCTACAGAGTGAGATCCAGGACAGGCACCAAAACTACACAGAGAAACTCTGTCTCGAAAAACAAAACAAAACAAAACAAAACAACATCCAGTACCCAGAGGCCCTGATGTTTCTTGAGTCTTCACGCTATGAACAGGATTGCATGTGCTGGGGGGCGGCTGGGGCAGTGAGAAATGGCACATGAGAGGAAGGATTAACTCCACGTTCCTCAAGCTGTAGGCAGCTTCTGAAGCCCCTCCCTGACATCTTTTGGACTTCTGAAGGCAGGAAATTCAAGATCACATTTTGGGGGACGTAATTAGAAACTGACAGGGTAAAGGAGAAAGTTTGATGGTCTAAATTCCAAAACAAAGAGCTTTGTTCATAGTTCATATGAGACATATTGTGAAGGGTCAGAAGTTTTCTTATAAGATGTCACTGGCTCCTCCTGGTAATGAGGACATGAGGGAAGGAAATACAAAATATAAACAGTAAAGAACTCTGTTGGATTCAACTGTAAAGTGCACTTAAAATAATTTGAGATTCAGGAGCAAGTCCAAAGGCACAGCTTGTAGATGGCTGTAAGAAATAGGAATACTACATTGCCAAATTCAGAAAGTCAATACTGTGGGCAGGGATGATAGAAGAGTTGGTACAGAGCTGTGGGAGAAGATTTGTCAGTACATGGTTCAAATTAAGTAGCACAATTAAATTCTCAGGATAGACCTGCGTGTAAGGGGAAGGACGGGTGATACTTTGGTGCAGGGGCACTAAAAATTGATTCAAAGGGTAAACATGCACACGCTCAATAAACACAGGGGCCCCAGAACTCATAGGGAACCCCAGCTGCCACCTCCACCTCCCTTTGATCCTCATACAAAGGGAATCAAACCACCCATCAATGTTCCTACCAGCCATCTGCCTCTGTCCTGTCCCTGGGGAGCCTGGCATGGCTCTGATTCAGGACAGGGACATCAGGAGTATGATCTCACCAGAGGAACTTATCATCATATCCTTGTGGTGAATGTACATTTATTAGTTTCTCAAATAAAAGAAAAAAAAACCCAAGAAAACACAAAAACTACCACTTCAGCTGTTCATTTATTTATAAAGCAGATTAGTGACCTCTAATTTGTTATAGACAGTTATGTGAAATCCCTTTTATATTATTTTATCTCATAGCTGGAACAGAAGATAGTCTATTTATTTTACTTTTTTTTTTTTTTTTTTGGTTTTTCGAGACAGGGTTTCTCTGCGTAGCTTTGCGCCTTTCCTGGGACTCACTTGGTAGCCCAGGCTGGCCTTGAACTCACAGAGATCTGCCTGGCTCTGCCTCCCGAGTGCTGGGATTAAAGGCGTGCGCCACCACCGCCCAGCTTTATTTTACCATTTTTAATTATTATTACTTCTGTACTTTTGCTTAATTTCATAATAATTTTAATCACTTAATCTTCACAAAATGAAACACACACACACACACTCACCACACACACACACACCCCACACACACACTTTCTTTGTGGAGTCTCTACAGCAGTCCTTTCTGCATCACATGGCAGATACTTATAAATTGAATATGTTCCTGATCCTTAAAAAAAAAAACAAAAAAAAAACAAACTTTAGGGCTGGCAATACAGCTCAGTAAGTGAAAGTGTGGGCCACCCAGCCTGCCAAGCTGAGTTTGACCCTGGGAACCCACATGGTGGAAGGAGAGAAATAGTTTCTTCGAGGTGTCTTTTCACTGCTTCTGAGCTGTGACAATCCCCTGCTTCACAGAGACACAACAAACAAATAAATAAATGTAACTTAAAATTTTATATATTTTTTAAATTATATGCGTGCAGTGGGGAAATATGCATGTGAGTGTAGGTGTCCCCAGAGGCTACGGGACTTCCCTGGAGCTGGGGTTATAGACAGTTGTGAGTAAGCAAATTAGGCTTGGGTGTTGGGAACTGAACTTGGGTCCTTGGCAAGGGCAACACATGCTCTTAACCACTGGGCCATTCCTTATCTCTGATCATTTAATGACACTTTAAACTGAGGATGATGGTGTTATCACAATGCAATGGTGCTAAGGAATCCAGAAGTTTCTAAGCCAGAGTTTTAAGGCCTGGCCCTAGAAATGTGTATATGAATGTTAGGAAAGGCAAAGGTGTTTTCAAAAGCTCCATCCACATGATGTTAACTAACTAGAACAGGGGTGAATGTGCGAGATGCTTCCAGTGCCCGCCTCTTGGTAGCCAGCTGTACAGGACTGCCGGCCTGCTGTTTGGTTCCCTAAGCTGGACAAGTTGTGCTCATTGGTCTGGGACCGTCTTCAAGCACAGGGGAAATTTAGTGATCCCAAGATGCTTCCATCCTTCCATAGAGCAATTTTCTTCTTACCTCCCCATCAGCAGAGCTGGCCCAGTGAGTTTTAAATATTTATTTTCCAATCATAAGTCACAGACCATTTCTTAGGAGTCTTCTTGAACTTCAATTTCAATTATTTCTTTATCACTTAACACACACACACACACACACAAAAAAAAAAAAAAAACCCACAAGCTCTAACCTCTTGAAAGAGGCTCAAAGTGTGTCCTGAGGGCCGCCACTTATAAATCTGGAGCCCAGGGATAAAATCTGTCCTCTGGAGAAGGGGAGGAAAGAAAAACTCCTGTAGGGAGACTTCCAGAGAGAAACATACTTATCTCACACTGTGCATTATTCCTTTGCTGTGGATTCATTTGCTTCTGGTTTAAATTTTCTAGAATCCTTAAAAGTAAACTACCTCTGGTCATGTGGCTGTTGCTGGAAGACAAACAGCTTCCCAAGCTTTCACTTTCATGTTTAATGGGTAGTAGGGTTTCCCACAATAGCCCATCTTCTCCACTCTTAGGGAAAAAACAGTGTTGCTGTACTGCCTAGGCTAGGTCCCCAATTCCTAAAGAAATTCACTTTGGTTCTCTCCTCTACACTATATAAGCTGTTTATTCAGGACAGATATACAATGCATATGTAGATAAACTATAAACGAGGTAAAGAAAACTCAGCCCTAAAATTTAATTTTTACTCTTATTTTCTACCATTTGATAGGATGGAGCAGATAGAGAATGAACTGGAGAGGTCAGTAGGGATCTCAAAGAGCTCTGGGAGATACCAACAGAAAAACAGAAAACAAGAACACAAAGGGAGAGGTGATCAGCTAAAGAAAAATCTCAATTTAGATCTACTCAAAGTTGGAGTTATTACAACAAGAAAAGAAACACCACAAATGTGTGATGGTGTAGAAAATTCTACGTAACACTTTATCACAGTGAGGAACATTTCAGGGAATGTGCTCTACCTGTTCTCTATCATCAGAATTTACTAAAACATCCATATTAAAGATTAGTGTATGAGACTGTCTGTGGTACATAGGGTTCTATGCACAATTAACATCTGTATTTCAGATTTTTCAGAAAAAAAGAGAGACAAGTGAAAGGTTGAAATGGTGAAGTTCTGTCACAAAGGCAAGCTACTAAAGGGAGGGCTTTCTAGAAAGTAGAGCCTTTGGGATTTGGAGAGTACGCTGTAGGGAGGAAAGGAAAATGGGTCGTTCTTTTATCTTCTGTGGTCTCACGGTAATAATGCTCTATGCTCTGTACTAAGCAGTCTTGCCGGCCCTCTTCCTTACAGGGCTGTAGAGAATGGCATTCTTATATTTATAGAAAAGCACCTTAGTACACAATCAAACCACAGGGTGAACTTTCCTTACATGTCCATAGTGGGCTGTCTTCTGACCTCCAGACTTACACCACTGCATGTGTGTTCCACACACACAAGTACACCCCTCCCCAAAAAAGCATGTAGAATGATGTGAAACTGTTTTACATGTAATTTATTTCAGTTATGGTTATTATTAGCTAGGATAACTATTTATTATTATTAAGAAAGCAGTGGCTTTTTTCCCCCAAGCAGTGGGTTTTACCTGATACATGTGGCATATTAGCAAAATTCAGCCCAAAACTCTAGCCATCAATCCTTCACCTCCCAAATTCCCTGCCAGTTAACTTCCAACTAGGGAAATGTGTACAAAACACAAAATGTAGAACCAAAAACTCACAATGCATAGAGCTAGAGTTCATGACAGATTTTGATTTTGTGTTCTACAGACAGTGACAGTAATAGGAGCCAAGGTCAAACTTTCTAAACTCAGAGTAGGGGGAGCTGCCACTGGACCATCTTAGAAAAAAAAAATGAACAGATTTCTTTCAGAAAGTCTCCTTTCTAAACAGCAAATACAGCTTAAAGATCATGTCAACGTAAGACACTGCTACAGTCTGGTGTTAACTACTCCGCTCTCCCAGATTCTGTGTGCAAGGCTTGCTCCCTGATATTGCACTATTGGGAAGCTGTGAAGCCTGTAAGAGGTGAGGTCTGGTGGGGCATCATCAGGTATTTGGGAGCAGGCCTTGGAAGCTCCTTTCTTCTCCTGTCTTTGGCTTCCTGGCTATGCAATGAGGGGCTGAGGGGTTCCGCTCTTCCACAGGCTCCTTCTGTGATATGCTTCTTGGTAACAGTAACAAAGTAACAGGGACAATCCACCATGCCTTGGAGCACCCAGAACTGTAAGCCAAAAATAACCTGGTGTTCTCCTTCTTCCTGTTATCTTTTTTTTTAATCTTTTCATTTTATGGACTGTGGTGATTTCAATGAAAATGGCCCCCATAGACTCCCAGGGAGTAGCACTATTAGGAGGTGTGACCTTGTTGGAGGAAGTTTGTCACTAGGGGTGGGCTTTGAGGTTTCAGAAACTCAAACAAGGTCCAGGGGCTCATTCAGTTTTCCTGTAGCCTGCCAATCTAGATGTAGAACTCAGCTCCTTCTCCAGCACCATGTCTGCCTGCAAGCCATCAATGCCTTCTACCAGGGCAATAATGGACTAACTTCAGCCCCAGTTAAATGTTTATCGTGTAAGAGTTGCTGTGGTCATGGTGTTTATTCACAGCAATAAAAACCTTAACTAAGACATATATCTATTTTCTTTTTATTTATGAGATTATGTTTACATTTCTCCCTCCAAAACCTCCCATGTACACCTCCCCATTCTCCTTCAAATTCATGACCTCTTTTCCACTATTTGTTATTGCATGAACCATATACGTATGTATGCATACACATACACATACAGTCCTAAATATAAGCTGACAAGTCCATATAACATTACTTGTATGTATGTTTTCAGGGCTGATGGTTTGGCACTGGACAACCAACTGGCATGTATGTTCTTCGCCTAAGAGGATCATGTCTCCCGCTCCCAGCTTCCCTCAGTTGCCTGTAATTCTTTGTGTAGGGCTGAAGCGATGTGGATTTTTCCCCAACCAGTTTAGCATGCCCATTGGTGCCGTCCTTGTTCAGCTCGTGTTTGGGCAGACATGTTGGTAAGACATGCTGCCTGGACCTTCTAACATTGCTAGGAGACACAATCTCACAACAAACTCCCTGATGCCCTGGCTCTTACAATCTTTCCACCCCCTCTTCTGAGCCTCAGGTGAGGGAGTATTTGTAGATGTGTCCATTGGGACTGGGCTCCACAGCTCTTCCTTTTGATTTAACCTGTTTTTCTTTGTGAGCTTATTTCCTTCATCGCAGGCATTTGTTACTGCAACAGAAACCTGACTAACACGGGCATTAACAAAGATTCATGCCACATAGACAAGTTCTTACATTTCAGATCTGTATCCTGCGACTCTTCAAAAACATGTCACTCACTGCAGTGCACTTCAAAATGTTAATAAAGAACCATCTTGATGTGCATAATATATATTTTAATTAACCTATACAACTAAGATATAAACTATAAATAATCTGACCTCTCCTTTCAAATTCTCTTGCTGTACTCTAGCAATACATGTATTAAAATGCAAACTTAAAATTTCCACTTGAATACTATTTTCTGTTGGCTAAATTAATTCACTCAATTTGCCCCAGGAAATTCTAATAGTGTGACAATAATGCTAAATAGGTTTTTAACATTTTTCTTCTACTTATTTGTACGGGCATGCAAAGGAAAGTACACGTTAAAAGCCTTTTCATTTATCATTTACTAGCTTATGAATTTATCTGAGGATTAAATTTTGTTTTCATAACAATTCTCCATGTGAAATACTGGCTCTCTAACTCTACCTCCCAAGTTTAATGTTCCTTTTCTATGGGGAAATAAACTAGAAAGTTGCATAACAGAGTAATGTAAAAATGCCAGTTAAATGAGTTTCATAAAACCAGGAGAATTTGCTCTAAATTGTGAAAACCTTAAATGACATTTAACACTAAATCTATATGCATTTAAGAAAATGAGCCATTCTCTAGTGGACATTTACAGACCCATGCTCACAAAGGAGGACCTGAGTCACAAAGTACAAACAAAAACAAAACAAAAAGACTAACTGTGGTGATGTATGGTGTCCCCCAAAATATTGTGCACCCTAATAAAGTTTATCTGAGGATCAGAAGAAAAAGTCAGCCACCATAGTAAACATAGAGGTCAGGCAATGGTAGCACATGCCTTTAATCCTATCACTTGGCAGGCAGAGATCTGTCTGGAACTCTGTGAATTCAAGGCCACACTAGGAACAGAGTCAGGTATGGTGGTACATAACTTTAATTCCAACACTAGTTAACCATAAAGGTCTGGAGGTCTGTACAGACATACAGGAAGTGATAGAGCTGGGCAGGAAGAGAAAGTGATGTAGCTGGGTGGAGAGAGGAAATGAGATGGCAGAACAGAAAGGCATATAGGTGTGGGTATACAGGAAGTAGGTCCCTTTAGAGACTGAGGTGTCAGTGAGGTGAGGTTGGCTGTGGCTTTTACTATTCTTCTGATCTCTCAGGTTTTCACCCCAATATCTGGCTCTGGGTTTTTATATTAAAAAGACCATTTAGCAATTCATCTTACACATAAAAATAAGATGGGGACCTGGTGGTAGAAGGGGATTAATGGAGGTGGGAAGAGGGGAAGAGAGAATATGGAAATGACATGGCCAGAATGCATTATATGCATGTGTGAGACTGTCAAATAATTACTAAAAAAAAAAGGAAAAAGAAACAAATGCTGATACTTACTAGAGACATGGAAGACAAGATAGGAAAGTTTACCCATAAACAGCATCATTAAAGAATTTCTATCACTATATTTTATATTATTTTTCCAGCATCGGTTATGACCAAGCAACAAGACATCAGATAAACTAACTTTTCTCCCACATGGTTTTTTCTCCATAAAAACTGACAGTCTGAGCAAAAACTTTCTTCTACAGGATCCCAACATAAACTCTAGGGGTTAGAGGAAGTCTAACCGCTAGTTAATCCCTGGTCATCTATAAGTGATGTGGACAAACAGAAATTCTTCAGCTAATGGAAGTATGTATATTAAAGAGGTGCTCTAGAAGTCCCTCCTCCCCCAACATACACCAAAAACAAAAACAAAAAATCCCAAAAAAATCAGTGTGTAAGCATCAATGAGTAAGAGATTTCCTATTAGCCGGGTGGTGGTGGCGCACGCCTTTAATCCCAGCACTCGGGAGGCAGAGCCAGGCGGATCTCTGTGAGTTCGAGGCCAGCCTGGACTACCAAGTGAGTCTCAGGAAAGGCGCAAAGCTACACAGAGAAACCCTGTCTCGAAAAACCAAAAAAAAAAAAAAAAAAAAAAAAAAAAAAAAAAAAGAGATTTCCTATTATCTTTATCTAGTGAAAACAAACTCCTTTATACTAGATCAAGATTGCATATTATTTTTTTAAAAAAATCTGATTATAGAAGTCTCCAATCCATTAATTAACTCTAACCAATCTTTATAGAATTCTAAGACTTGGGACTGTATATATACTCACTTTCTAATGCTACCACACAAAAAACTTCCAAAGACTGGCATTGAGTCTGGCATGGATGTGTTCCTCTGGGGGGGGGGGGTGCGCGGCGTCTACAAGGACCTCACTCCCTTCCTTTTCCAGCCTCTTGAGGCTGTCTTTATTCCCAGGATTACATTTCTCTTTTTCCATCTTCAATGTCACATCTGTAATTCCCTAAGTCTGGCCTCTCTTCCGCTGCTCTCTTCCTGTTTAAAAGTCGCCATGTTTTCACTGACTCAGAATAGCCTGCCTATGGCAGTCTACAATCTGGAGACTACCCGGCTAAGCCACCTAGCATATTCTGTGTTCCAGGGGCTTTAGTATTGGACATCATTAAAGAGAGAGCTTATTCTGTCTCAGAGTTATAACTATAGCCCTATTATTTAGTCCAAGTCAATATTTACCCAAACTAACTCAAACACTATTGCTCTAGCTATTATTAATTGGAATAAAAACCGTAAAACATCAAAGAAAGTTTTAAATTTGAAATAGATGACCACAAGTGCTTTCAGTAAAGACAAGTCATTTCACCCAGCCTCAGACTCCTTTCCATCCATGCCTGTAGAAATTATACACTCATCAACTGCTTTGATGCGTCATTCTTGAATTTATCACAACTCAATATACCATATGCTGTCCATGAACAAAGGAGTTAGATTCTCATAAAGCAATGCAGCACATATTGCTTAATATATTTTTATAGATGATGACAATCAAGCTTGTTTTTAAAATGAGGATGGAGCCGGGCGGTGGTGGTGGTGGTGGTGGTGCATGCCTTTAATCCCAGCACTCGGGAGGCAGAGCCAGGCAGATCTCTGTGAGTTTTAGGCCAGCCTGGTCTACAGAGTGATAGCCAGGAAAGGCGCAAAGCTACACAGAGAAACCCTGTCTTGAAAAACAAAGAGAAACCCTGTCTTGAAAAACAAAAAAACAAACAAACAAACAAAAAATTAGGATGGATTTTAGGATAGAAGGAAAGGCACATTAAGTAGTACTAGTCCATTAATATTGTCTTCACAAACTTTTCCAAAAGAAAGATCAGACAGGTCAATTAAAATTGGCATAGGGTTTCAAGAGACCACACTTTGTTTCAGAATAATACAAAGAAAACTTGGCAAAGATATTTTTATTCATCATGCCCAAGGCCACACAGCTAATGTGAACCATGGCTGTCTTTGGATACTCGGTGTGCACTCTCAGAATTACGACCTAGTTCTCCTTACACATAATAGGGTCAATGACAATGCTTAGTGCTAGATTGCATTGTAAATCAACTGCCTCACTAACTTACACTTCTAGAGATAACAGTAGTACTTCATCATTCCGCTCTGTGACAAAATACAGAGTAAGCCAAGGATCAGCATCCTGGGATGGTGGGTAAACTAGATAAGACTCAGAAAATGTCACATAAGAAGAAACAGAAAGGAGAAAGTAGGCTGAAAACAACAACAACAACCTTATGGTGATGCTAAGGTGGAAGAGGGAGGTGAAGAGGTTGATAAGTGTGGTAAAATAGTAACTCAGTTATCTTTCCCCAAGACCAGGAAAACCTAATGGATGACAACTCTCTGATTTTGAAACTAATTTCTTCCCAACAATAATTACAAATCGCTTCCTCTAGGTAAGAGGATTAAATTCTGTTTTTAAAAGTACAGGAGCTGGGTTTGGTGATACACATCTTTAATTCCAGCACTTGGGAGGCAGAGGCTGGGTTAATCTCCCTGAGTTCAAAGCCAGTCTGGTCTACATAATGAATTCCAGACCAGTCAGGACTACATAGTGAGACCTTATCTCATTCAAAACAATAACAACAAAAAAAACAAAAAACCAAAACACAAAACAAAAACCCAAAAAACCCAACAAAACAAAACAAGTTACAGGGGAGGGAGAGTTCCTAAATTATTTGGTAAAATTTTACTTTCTTGGTACCTAAAGGAGAAGTGAAGTCAACTTACTTGATGTAATAGGGCACTTTATTATGCGAAATGGACCTTTGCCAGGGCAGCTGGACCGAAGCTGAGGAAACAAAAGGAAGTTACTGGAAGCAGCAAGCCTTATGCCTTAATGCAAAACAACTGAACACATTTCAGAGCAGCTCTTGAGAGACCTGCTCTATCTAAGCTGGATTCCTGCAATTAGGAAAACCACGAGGCCAAGCAGAACAGCTTTAAAGATTCAGATACGTGTGAAGTGAAGAACCGAGACTCACCCGCCAGGGGCGATTCTGTCGGAACCTGTTGATGGAAAGACTTCCACAAACTCAGGTGACTGTTCACAACCGTCACAACACAGAACTCGGCGCCAGCCATCTGCAAGCTGTGCCCCTACACATTGTGTATTCAGATTAAAAGCCATAATTCTCAAGACTGAATTTCTAGATCACTAATAATACTCCTCGCTTTGTGCCATAGTCATAGGCACAGCTATTAAGAACAGATGGCACTCAAATTTAATTATAAGAAGTCTTTACAAAGAAAATGTAACATAAAAATGGGCAAGGGTATTTATGAGCCAAGCCGATTGTCTAAGAAGAATATTAGACACTTCTTTTCATCTGCAAGACACAGAAAATAATTTTCCATGTTTGTAGTAGGAATCACTATGGTTGAGATGCTCTGGTTTTTAATGGAAATACTTCAGTTTTCACAGCTCTGTTTACTGATTACTTGTAAAAACACATTACTCTCTTAGTAAATCGATTATTTAAAAACTTATTTAGGGTGAGTAGCCCACATGAATTTAGAGCTAGAGGAATTTTGCTAAGCAAGCTACCAGGTAAACTGGAAAGAAATTTTGCAAGTATCACTAGACTATCACGTAGACATTTGTCACCATTTTGTTTTCTTAATTTCTTGGCACATTGATACCTTACAAATCTGTAACATTCTAAACTTTGCCAAGCTTTCCAAATCCACATTTTATTTTTAAAAAAGCAGCAAGATCCACACATTGACATTGAATTTGATAGAGAAGAAGCTAAGTATACAGAATAAAAATAGCACTCCTAAGTATACCTAGTGAATCAGTGGTACAGTTCGGACGCAAACACATTTCCAAACATTAATTCAGTAAACTGCCTCCTTAACATTTGTGCCTGCCTTGATGAAAGGCCAGCCCTCATTCTTCTGTGTCCACGGAAGTTCACAAATGGACATGGAAACGAGGAATCAGGCACACTAATTTCTCATGAGAGTCAACCTCATTTCAGTGTTGGCAACAGGCTAATAGGTCAGGTTTTATTATGTGCCTCATGGAATGGGCTTCTTTAATAACCATGGATAAAGGCCAAGGAACACAATCAAGCCAAAGACTCTAAGCAGCAAGGGAGAAGAATTATTAAATGTACTGACGGGAATTTTGTTCACACTTTTTCATGTATTTAATAATTATTGATTCGAATAACCAAGCTTCCTGGACTGTCAGCTGCTAAACACTGAAAGGCCATGTGGTTGAGCACCACAAAGTGTGTGCCAATTCTATGACACTTCATGTCTTAGGGAACATGAACTAGATTTCCATGGGAGAGGTTGCCAGGTAAAAAGTTAGGGCTTCATCAACATTAACAGATAACTGATCATTTGAACTATAAAAGAAAATCTCAATTATTTATAAATTGCTATTTAATTTAGTCTTGGTTTATTCTATAGGATTTAGAAGTTATAATACTTACTATCTAATGAATATAATAAAAGCCTATTTATTTCCACAATAACGACATCCATTTGTTAAATATTTTTTAAAAAAATCCATTCTTACCCACTAGAAAGGGCTATACATTATTCAGAGGCAAATACCTCCAGACTCAGTTTAGGAAGTGAAAATGGGTATGTCAGAGGCAGGGGACAGGAAACGATTAATTAAATTTCTCAAGAATATGAAAGTAAAGCCTGACCTTTGATTCAGGTTCCCAGTTTTTGTCACAGTGACCAAAAACAAAAACAAAAACAAAAGAAGACAAAATACCAATGGCATTAATTTAGGATACATGGACTTCCACATCATCTTTCTCTATGGTTCTAGATGAAATAAAGTTGCCATAACTGAGAAACACTCTTGGCCTTGAGCTTAAGATTTATTGAAATGGAATTAAATTACACAACTTGCTTTTTTCCATAGACTTGCCATTTGAAATGAAAGGAAAGGCATTAATATGTGCTGAAAGCATTTGGGCCAAGCTGTGGGTTGGCTGCTTTGTATAGCTTGATAGACTTTTGCATTTAATTCTCGAGGCCATCTGAGTAAATAGGTATGCAAAGACCAAGAAATTAACTTTCAAAAAATCCTCAGGTCTGGTAAAAAACAGAATTAACATTTATGCTCAATCTGGGAGTTTCAAAATTCAACATTTTTAAATATCCTCAGCAATGAATGATAAATCAGACAGGGCTCAAAATTATTTATTTAAGTCTGCATGAAGAGCACATAAAATTAAAAATTCCAGTTGAAGGATGTTCCATTAACTCTATGTACAACACTCAATCTGCAACATTTTGTATAGTTAGAAATTTAAAACGCACATGTAGCTTTAAAAAAACACTATACTATTTTGTGAATGGAGAAAAACTAATTCAAAATCTTTAAGCATAAATTTTTGGTGTGAAAAGTTCATAACCTTTGCATAATAAAGCAATGATATTATACTACATTAGTTATCATAACAAGTGTTTAAATGAGAAAATATATCTAAAGACAAACCAATTTGCATACTGTATTACATAAGCAGTAAGTAAAATTTCATGAATTATCTTCTCTTAAAAATGTATTTATTTTAATTATAGTTATATCAAAGAATGTAGCTTCTTGGGCAGAACTGAAGGAATTTGCTAATATTTTCAATTAACAAGATCTCAAATTTATGCATACTTACTAGACAGAAAGTGTTGAGAAGATGGCCCAAAATCTCTGTGGGCTTCCTGGAGCTGTTTAAGGCGATCGTCCACAGAAACCTGCACACATGCACAAGGCAGATGAAATTATTGACTTCAAAACAATCATTTTCATAATATCCTAGGTTTAATTACTACATTAAGTGATACTGCTTATCAATCGATTCATTGCTGTTTGGGCAGAATCCTTCTCTTCCTTTCTTATTAATGTAGTAGTATGAAAACCAACTTCTGACATTAAATAATGGTAAAGAAAGCCAGAGCCACTTCTAAACTATTTACATGAACTTTAAGTCTATAAATAACCTCATTAGCTAAGTATTATTACAGTTATACATTTACAGATAAAGAAACAGACACAAGGAAGTTTCTGAAGATACAACTAGTCAAAACAACTTGAATATTCCTACCTTGGCCTTCTGGGGCCAGACCTACGCTTTCAAACTGTTCTATTTCACTTCCCCTGAGGAAGCCTGCTTCCAAGGCAGCTTAGGTTAAGATGTGGCAATGGGGTGAGTCCATACTCATCTCTCATTTGTAAGAAGGATGGTAAAAAAAATGCCAGAGAGTGAGTGAAAACTGAAGCTTAGAGTACTCCAAGGAAAAGACATGAACAGATGGATAGATGGGGAGACAGGCAGTGAGACAGATGATAGAAATATTAATAGGTAGATAGAGAGATAGATAGAAAATGGGAAGACAAGTGCGAAACACCTTCTGATTTTCCTACGAGTTTGCATCTGATGATTGCTACCAAAAGAAAGAGGAGTCCCTGAGCATCCCTCTTGTAGGTGCGATGTGTATCCAGCATATCCCAGTACATTACTACCTTCTATAGCACACATTCTATGGTTAGTGTGCCCCACATTACAAAACACAGCTACGACACTACGAAACAATGCAAACCAACAGCAACTGCATGCAGCCTTCTGGCATCGCCATTTCCTTCCTCCTGTTACGTGTCCCTGAAGTGTTGGGGAGCTGTTCCATTTGGATGGACAATTTCATTTTCAGCTACTTGTCAATAAAACTTGTATTTGTCTAGCTCACTGGGCAGCTCAGGTTTCTCCTGGTTAGCTACATTAAATTGCATCAGAATACACTTTATTCATTATGACAAATACTCAAATGTCATATTTTATGAGCAAGTGAGCTTCTATTCCTGAAATTTAACAGCACTGTCTGCTAGGGTGGATTTCTTTTTTTTTCCTTATCCATGACTGATATTTGAACTCTGGCAGCTACCAGGATCAAAGATAAGGATGGAAGAATAAATACTTCCCTTCAAATAGAACATGTTGTCTGACGTCTATAGAGATGGTGGTAACAGGCAAAGCAGAAAGAAAATCAAGAAAGACCAGAACAATCTTTAAATGAGTATAATGAAAGATAATGATGCAGAGGAATGGAGCAGAAGAATAAAGGATGAAGTTCAAACATTTCTCTGAGCACTTACAAATTTAATATGCTTTGCCCAACAAATCCCAGATTATCGACATTCTTCACAATGATAGGAAAAACTGTCAGATACTGAATATTTATATTTTGCATCTTCAATCTCATTAAGGAATTAAGTACCATTAAATTAAAAAATATTCAGTGGTGAGCGTGGGGCACAGGTGTCATGGTGCAACTTGTAGGAGTTGGTTCTTTCCTTCTACTATGTGGGTTACTGGTGGCAAACTCCAGTTTGTCAGCAAATGCATTTACCTACTAAGCCATCTCAGTGACCTCCTTAGGCATTTTGATGTGTGAACTAATACAAGAAACATATTCTAACATAAAATGTATCATACTTTTAAAATAAAATGAAATTGCACATTTGTCTTATTAGGTGTCATATTTTAGAGAAATTAGAATTATTGACTGTCATTCTCTAGTCGTATCATCCCCTGCTAATTTTCAGCAGAAAGGCATAACTGTTCAGATTCCTAGCAGGTGGATAATGAATGTGTCACAGATCCTTTGTACCATGAACTCCTGCCTGACATGGACAGTAGTCAGCCAATGCTCACACCTGAGAACACTTGGGAGTCCTGGCTCAGTTAAATCTGGAGTCTACAAATAAGGTCTACAAGTCCAGAGTCTACAAGTAAGGTCTACAAGTATGAAGTCTACAAGTAAAGTCTACAAGTCTGGACTCTATAAGTAAGGTCTACAAGTCTAGAGTCTACAACAAGTGGGCCACTGAAACAACTGCCTTTGGGAAGGTTATTTCTAGGAGCTAAGGTCCAGATGTGCTTTCTATAAAGATATAGAAAGGCCTTGAACAGTGAGCAATGTGAAGAGAAAGGACAAAAGCTTTGTAGCCTTCCAAAAGAAAACAAATACATACTAACGGTAAGAAAATGATTCCTTTACAAGCCACAATAGGATAAATGTTTCTGTGGCAGACTATAGGTTCCAATTACTACAACTCAATGTATTTTATATAAATTTCTACAAGTATCATATAGAAATTATATACAAATTATGCTAAAAATCCATACTCATAAATAAATGATGCCCTTAGATTTAAGATGTAGAAAGACAAATACCTGATGCCATGCTTGCTAAATTCATTATCAAATACTTAAATACTTATCAAATACTACATCAAGTAAAGAGAGAGAAGTGATTAAAAGTGAGGTGGGTTATAAAGACCATCCAAGGGCTTCTGTCTGTGTACATCCTACAGAATGTTCTCCATAGTTTAAAAAAAATGCAAAGAACTGGTACACTAGGAAACTAAATAAATGCAAATCAACAATTGCACAGCTTCCTGACATTTCCATTCCCTTTCCTTATTCTTTATGCGGTTGTTAGATAGCATTTCTCACGGGGCTAAGCTGGTACCTGTAGAAGTTTCCATCGCATATTAAGGTCATCCAGCTGGCGAGACATCTTTAGAGACGGATGCAGGTCAAGCGGAGACAGCTGACTGGACAGATCATTCATTGTTTTAACTTTCAAGTTGATTGGTGCAATTTCTTCTCTAAACGCCTGGTAGAAAAGAGATTTTTTAATATGTCACTGGAGGAGACTCTTTATAAAGCCAGAGTTGCCATCTTCCTACCAAAGGCCACGGGAAGGCGGTTGTGAGACCATCACCTAGAGATGCCACTTGACAGTAGCTGGATGGATCAGGCCTTTCCTAAACCATACAGCCAGATACTCCCTGGGCATCTAAGTGTGTGTGTAAAGGGAAAACTCAGCCTGCAAACTCATTTAAGCTGCTAAGCATTTCTGTCTCGTCTCTATTATGTGCAAACCACAGGACTGTTTTGTTGCATGGCTCACTTTATTGTTTCTAGACTTGATTCTAATTTGCTTTCATACTTTCTCCATTGATTCTATTATAACATGGCTGCCTTACTCCATTTTTTCATCTGATGCAATAAGTTGACTTGAACTCAGTCAGGCTTAGGTTAGTTAGGTGGCCAGTGAGAGCAGCTTTCCTCATCCCCAATCCAATATGATTATTGAATACCAGAAAGAAAAGCTCTGTCACTCACATCCCGCTGTGATCACAGTCTGTACTTTGGTGAGGGGTGAGACAGGAAGAGAAGAGCATAAAGGAAAAGCTATGGATGAGCCTCAGAACTGAACTGCTACCTCTGGGTGCAGAGCAGACAGGTAAAAGGTGTATAGCATGGGCAAGCATATGAAGAGGGAAAGCTAGAAATTTAGACCAGTGACCAATGAGACAAACAGAATAATGATAGAGTCATGGTCTCCTTTCTCCACAGAATCCCACCTGTCTAAAGCATTGGTTCCCTTCCTCTGACAAAGTCTTTGTCTAGTCCCCCTGGATCTTTAAATGACTCAGCTAGGGGATTTATCTCTGCAGCCTGCCCTGGAGGCCCCTTCCCTGTACTCTTAGGACTTTGTTTGGTGTCTCCAACCCAACTATGACTTTCAACTAACACATATCAAAACATACAAACCAAGTGTCATGGCAGGGCTATTCTGACTGCCCAGAGCCATTCCAAATCCACTGCTGGACATCTCAGATTTCAGTTCTTACCACTGTTCGAATTTACATTCTTCCTGTCCCAAGGAAACTGTTTGAGACACTTCCCTACCTTCACACACACACACACACACACACACACACACACACACACACACACACACAGAATACAGTATTCATCAGGCTTCTTTCTGATGTTACAATAAAGAACAGAGTCTACCTTTGTTATCCTGTATTATTTCAGAATTTTAGGATCAGATGAATAGTCTCCCAAGAGAGCAGAGACAAAATTTTGCCTCCCCTATAATCTACCCTGAATCATAATGGTTGCTAAAACCCAATATTCAGCAATCAACTTTGTTTTAAAGGTAAACCACAGAATATACTTTAGTGTTTTAAAATTCTTGACCCCAAATTGGTTAAGTCCAAAGGAGAGGCGAAAAACAAACCACCAGAAGAGACCTAGAGCCTAAAATCAGTGAGGAAAATCAAGGTATCAGAGACAGCAGTGTATAAATGACATTTGAATCCATGGACGTCAACAGGTGTTTAGTACGATCTACCTGCAACCTCAGCAGATACCAATGAGTCAAAAGAAGACAGAAGAAAGGAAGCTCCAAAAGACACATGGCCTGTTCCGATATGGAAAGAGAAAGAACGTTGATTTGCAGTGGTTTTTATCTATCCCTCCCGATGTTGGACATCCGAAAATGGCCGAATGTGCACATGCAGACATGCAGTCACATAGATACAGGCCTGACAGGTGCAAAGGATTATCAATTAATACAGACGTGAGGGACAGAGAGTGTTGCAGCATACACTCAGAAGGAATCCAGATTTCCCCCAGGTGGACACACATGCTAGAACTCACATGTTCCTAAGGCTTTTAACCAATGCTTTTAGCTTGATATAATAACACTCTTTTTCATGGTTACATACAAAGACCCCAAAACTGGATCCAGGTTTTTAAATCAACATCTTTTTAGTTTTTAGGTATAAAGATTAAAATCAACATGCTACTTAATAGTTTTATAATTGTTATATAATAACCAATTTATTTTAGCAGATGGTAAAGGTGTTTTAGAATTAGATCATACCTTCAAGACAGGTGGGTTTTTTTTTTATCTTAAGGAACAATAAAAAGCTTACATTTTTACTGTGTAAAAATCTTTTTTTTTTTTTCTGTTACAAGCCATAGGTGAAAGCATTAAAAAGGAGCTTTGACAGGCAAAGTCTTTCTGGCTTTGTTTTCGCTTTATGGTGAGGTGTTTTATGGCAACGAGGAACCTTTCTATCAAGGAAGTTTATCTTTCGCCTTTTAAGACTTTCCAAATTAAGGGGCTTGAAATAAATCGAGTTATAAATGGCTTCAGAACTGCCATGTGTTCTTGTATAAAGAAGTAATTTATCATGTTTTGACTGCACTTTCCTATGAGAGAATAAGAGTCTACGTGGCCCTGGTTGCTGTAAAAACAGAAACATCTGCTACTATCAAAGGTGCACGTTAGACTGTTGGCAGGTGTGCGTCTCAAAGCCGTCTGCAACCAGAAGGTGTATACGCAGAAAACAGCATTATTAAAGATAACTTTAGCAACTGAAATGATTTCATTATTCCTCGAGATCTTATTTTCCAGCGCTGCTTTGACGAATTTACTAATATTTAGGAATTCCTAGTACTTCATCTCTCCCTACCCATATAGCTCCAGTTAGATATGGGATATACTTTAGGGCACATGCAAAATATCACAGACATTGAATTTATTCTATTTAGTGAGACTTGAATTTTAATCTTTTACTTCCTAAAATGTAAAAGTATTTTAATCCTTCCCATTCGACAATTAATTATTGTTGTTTTTTTCTCCCTTAAGTAGATTAAGAACAAAGGGATATGGCTGGAGAGGAGAGTGATTCCTTTAACTAAATAAGACTAACAATTTCCAAACTGTTGGGTTTTTTTCGCCAGGTATCAATTTTTGTTTTTCTTAACACTAATCATTCCAAATTAAAAAAGTGACACTTTCAAATTCACATGAGTAAATTCCCACTCAAATCTAGAAGCATTTTGTTGTTGTTGTTTTTGATACTATTCACATATTGTAAAACACTAAAAGATTTTTCAGTGTTCACAATTAATTAAGCCAGGCCTGGTAGCTAAGGTCTGTAGTCACAGGTATTTGGAAGGCTGAGGCAGAAAGACTGCAAGATGAAGGCTTATTTGGGCTACTCACTGAGTTTAAGACTAACCTAGACACCTTAGAAAGAGCTCATCTAAAAATAAAAAGTAAAAAGAGGACTGTGCACAGAGCTGAGTGGTGCTGTATTTGCCCAAAATGTAGAAGGCCTCGAATACAATCTACACCACCTAAAATAAACAGAAAACATATAAGAAGTGTTCAGTTTTGGAAAAAGCTGTGCTGATCAACTAATGCTTATGTTCTTCTTAGACTATTTTAAACTCACATGTATCCAGAGGAATGTATTTTAGAATGCTATGGGTTTGGGAGAGGCCTACTTAATTCACTGAATATCCAGAAACACATCTGTCAAAAATGGCAAACACTAATATTCTTTGTAACACTTGCTTTAAATTGAAAAGTTTTAAGTTGAAAAGTGTTTAAATTTTAGAGGGTTTAAATTCAAAGAGTTGGTCAAGATTGTGTTTAACACCATTTGGATGAAAGACATCTCTGTAGTGAAAGAGAAGAACTTTAAGAACATTAGTCACAAGCATTTTACCACTTAACCAGCTGTGTGGGCGTGAGCTTTGGTTTTGTTTTCATGAAATAATACCTACCTTGTTGGGATGGTATGAGGATTAAAAGAGATATCCAAATGAACTGACTAGGAACAGTTCTTGGCATGTAAGAATAAGCCTTAATAAATAAATGCTAGTTATTGTTACTCCTATGTCTATATATTCAGATATTTACTTGTGTAACTGGCCCAAGTATTAAGTTAATTTCCCAGATCTTTTTTTTCCACTCAGCCACATTCATATAAAGGAAGAATGTTATCCAGTGTCTATGAACAAAAGATGTGTGTACCTTTTGCAATAAAAATTCTATGCATGGTAGATGGCATTGGACTCATCCCTTCTGAGTTTCTCGTGGCTCATCCTCCAGCATGATTCATGACTATACATACCCTGCTATACTCTAAAGTTGTAATGTCTTTTACTGCCTAAACTTCATCCCTTTTTTTTTTCCTCAAGATGTTACAGAATACGAGTAACCAAAGTGGATTTACACCATAGGACTAATATCCTTAACCTTGGGCAATTCCCTATTACAAAAGGAATTTATAACTAAATTCATTTTTCATTTACTCAGACAATAAGACAGAAATTATAGATGAGAATTCCTGGGAAAGCAGTTTGTTTTTTATTAAACCTCTAAATCCAACCACCAGTGTCTAGGAGACAGAACCTGTAGGCTGTACCACATGGGTACGATTCTGTTAAATCTAGGCTGTGGGAATAATTACAAAATAAACACTCAATTTCTTTAACAAATGAATAGGAAACAAAGAAAGCGAAGTGGAGGGCATAATTGAGAAACAAAGTGAAATTAAAAAGTTTGATTTTGCTTTAAATAGGTAAACCTAATCTAAGCTATTTAGGGATTCTCAACTGGAATTTTAAAAAATGTTTAAACAAACTGAACTATCATAAAAGCCACCTCAGTGTTTTTTGGGAGAATGGCACATATGGAAAACATCTGCCATAATTCCTGACTTGGATGGGGAGCTGAAGCAGTGTTAGCGTTATAAGAATCCCTTATAATGACTCCTATATGTGGGACTCTTTATTTGTGTTCTATGCAGCAACCAAACATTCCTTAAATATTCTCTGTCAAAGGCTATGGTGCTGACCATGGTTTTCTCTATGTGATCCTGCAGCGAGTCTATGAGCAGGTCTCCCACAGGCTTCCAGCCATTCCGCACCGCCTCAGCCTCCTTCATGTCTGCATCCAGGTCATCCATGGCTCCCTGCAGGTCTCGGAGTTTCTCTAACGCCTTCCCCACTTGCTTCTGCCAGCTGCTCATCACGGCATTTAGACTCTCCCACTTCTCCTTGACTTCAGAAGACTGTTTGCGCATAGCTTTGGCGATCTTTTGGGCTCTCTCTTCAGGAGTCAACTCTGTGATTAAAAAGCAGAAGTTACAGTTAGTCATTCATCCTTCATGTCCAGATGTGAATCTCACCTTTAAGGGTTACTAGGGTAAATAGAGGCTGAGTTATAATGGTCAAAGAAAGAATTACTCCTTTGCCGGTAAGGCATAGTTACATCTAAACATACACTCAAAATGAGGAGAAAAGGGTTGCTCAGATTAGTAAATGGTTTATAACTCATGGTGACTTCTGAATGGTAATACTTCAACACTTTTAAGCCTTGAAATGCAGCAAGATAACTCAAGAAGGAAAACATTTTTCCTTTACCATAAATTTACATATGTAAAAATCCAAAGACAGTTTTTCATGTCATTGTTCTCAAGAGAAATCAGAAGCATAATTAGCAGAGAATAGCTGTAAGTTATGAAGAAAAACTCTCAGAATATAAGATTAATTTATTCTGTTTCTTTAAAGAACAAACTCAAGGCACATGAGATCTGAAAGACTTCATCATCCTTGAATTTGCTTGGTTGCTCATTTTCCACAAAAGGCATTCTCTGAAGAGTGGATCTACAGAAACAGAGTGTCTATCCACATTTCACCAGGAAGACTGCAGGATGACAAGGACCATCCTTGACAGAGCTAAGAGGGCTGTCTGAGTATAAGAAATAAACTAAGCCTTTCCAATAGAAAGGGCAGGCACAATGCTGGTGGGAAGAGTCACAATCCAGGAGTGAAGAAAAGATCCAGAGATCCATGTCAGATCCAGAAACAGTGAGCCCAACAAGACAAGGACAAGAGCATGCAACTGGACACAGTGACTCCCAAAGCAGGCCAACCAGTTATGCAGCACAGAATGCCTGGGACTCTATCACCTCCACACTCCACTCGGGGATCCCCTCTTTCCTATCTAGCTAGTTTGAGTGCACCTTCTGAACTATGCCCAGAAACAGGGATGCAGGTCAAAAACACACAATCATGATTTAAAAAAAACAAAAACAAAAACAGGTTAACCTCAGGCAGATGTGCATACAGATACTCCTGGACTTAAGATAAGGTTATAGATAAACCCATCTTAAGCCAGAAATAAATATCAGAAATCAAAAGCACATTTATTTGATCTGACCTCCCAAGGATCACAGCTCAGCCTGTATGGAACATGGATAGAGTCCTGATATGAGCCTACAGTTAGGCAAGCTCATCGAACACAAAGCTCCCTTACTAAAGGTCTCATAATGTACAGAATACTGTACCAAATGCTTGAAACAGAATGGCTGCAGGGGTGCAGTCTCCCAACACTGGTCACTTGAGATGTTTTACGATGACTTACCATCGGTCTTTATCTGCAATAACATCCCACCTTTTGGTATGAACCACATTAGTGATTTCTACTTCACCTCAAAATGTTTCTTTGGGAAAATAAAGTTTATCCACCGTGGTCATGAGATGAAGTTTGTCCTGAAATGACTCAAAGTGAGCATGTCTAGACCTTAACATCTATCCTTATGATAAATCTGCCTACATATCTGCCCTCATACGAGTGTGATCCAAAAGGGAACAGACTGTGTATATTTGCCTAATTTTCCAGAACAGTTTAAACCACTGGTTCTTAAATTGCAACCAAATGGCCTACAACGAGTCCAGCAGCTGCAAACCAGTGAAAAGTTTGGGCTGGGCTGTCAAATGACTGCTTGGTAAGTGAACTGAGGGGGAGAAGAGGGAGCATCAAAACGGTGGATACCCCAAATATTCCAGACTAGACCCCCACCCCACCCCCACCCCCCGCAACAAAACGGTAATAATAACAACTGAAAGCCAACTTCAAACAATAGTCGGGCTATTAAGCCAAAGAGTCAAGAGAGCCACTGCCTAACTGTACAACTAACACATCAGAACTCCAGAACCGCCAGACTCTGGGGGCATGGGGCTTTCAGAAGGCAACCCTCATTTAAATCCTTATACCTTCGAGACATCTGTAAATGGCTAAATATAACACCTATATTTTACATTTTACGTAAATATAAAAATGTTATGTGTGAGATGAAAATCTCACTCCCAGTGGCCTCAGGAGAGATGGGGTAACTTTTACAAGGCCTACACCTGCCCTGGTTAATAAGTTACTGGGACTTTTCGAAGAATTTATTTTAAGCATTTGTGTTTCAGTGGCTATTATAGAAAGAAAGAGACAGGGGCAGGGAGAGAGAGACAGAGAGAATGAGACAGAGACACAGAAGGAGAGACAGAGAGGGGGGAGAGAAAGGGAGGGGGGAGAGAGAAAGAGAGACAGACAGACAGACAGACAGAGACACAGAAGGAGAGACAAAGAGAGGGGAGAGAGAATGAGAGAGAGGGAGGGAGGGAGGGAGGGAGGGAGGGAGGGAGGGAGGGAGGGAGGGAGAGAGAGAGAGAGAGAGAGAGAGAGACTGTTCCAGAAAGGACAGCTTACTCACAATGGTTTCCCTCGGATAAAGTAAAAACTGTTTCTGAGTTAACCATTAAAAACACATCACAGAGAGGCATCCACAGCTTTCTCATCAGAATATCTCATAGTGACTGCTATGATTCTGTCCTCAGTGAAAGTTGTTCTGTTTGAGGGTCCTTTTGTCTGTTTATCATGTAACCCCCACTCACACAGCTCCCCAGAACCACCTGATTACCACAGAGGCCCATGCCCACTGAGCACTTCCGAGTCAGAACACAAGTACATCAGACTGCAGCAGGCCTTAGTAGCTGCTGTAAGCCAAGAACAGAACAAACAAAATGAAAACAAAACTTTGCACGTTTGCGGGGCATGAAAAAATGAAGCAACGTGTGAAATATCAAGGTAGGACAATTTGAGTGGATAACACAGAAAAAAAAGAAAAGAAACAAAGAAAGACAACTTCAAAGAGGTAGAAAAAATTACAAGGAAATGACTGCATTCTTTAAAAACAAAATCCTCCCACTTGAAAATCGAGGGATAAATGTTCTTCTAAATTTTCAAAAGGTTCTGTGGCAAAATCTGAAGCCCCAAGTAGAGAAGCATCTTGACCAGTCATAGCCTGGTATTGTATGAGGAGCCCTGCTGGGAGCTGGTTAAAACTGGACTTTCTAGACGCTGATATCAGAGACCCACACTAGAGTGTACTGACTTAGCCCACCCAGGTGGAGATCCCTGGATAGATGCCCACACTGCCCCAGTGGTTCCAGTATTCTGTCAGTAGAGCATGCATAACTTAATGGACTACAAACACTGATGCTCTGGTCCTGCAGCTGAAGACACACTTCCCCTCCGATGGGTTGATGTGTCAATCCCATGTAGAACATGGCCACTAAATACAGGCAGTCTGGGAGCTCAGTGATAAGAGGGAATTCTAATTTGCCTTTGAAAAGCAGTACCAGAGATTGATGCCAGAGAGGGGAAACAGGAGGATAAAGCCAAACACATTTGCCTACAGTTCTGAGACCAAAAAAACTCTTCCCATGTCATATGCCTTCCACCTTGGCATCTGTGTGCATCTGTGTGTACATTCTCATCCTGTCCCTCCCCAGCCTCCTCCTTTCAGGCCTTACGATTGAACTGCCCACATTTTGAAGGTGGAATTATATTCAAAAGGTATTATTTACATGCTTTGATTCATTTGATTATATACTCCAATGAATTATATAATAAATATATAAATATATATATATATATATAATTATATACAGTCTATCACACATTATGGATATTTTGCATGTTTTTTATTCTAAATAATAAGGTCTATACTATGCTACAGATTTTAGGGAAGAAGAAAAATGGGGGTAAAGTTGAAGAGAATGTCACATGACTGTAATGTCACATGACTGTAATCTCTACCCTTGAAGTTTGAGGCCAGCCTGGGCTACAGAGAGAAAAGGAGAGGAAAGCTCAGTAAGTCTTTTCTCGATTTCTTCAAGTGTGCTCATGGATTGTCTGGCAGTTGTAACGGGTTCTTTTATGCCATGGGAAGGAAGACTACAGGGAAGAAAGTCCATCTCGGCCAGAAGCCAGCACCAGGCTTAGGCTTCAGGGCCGCTCCCTTCTTGTGCATGTCTGTTGCTGGAGTGCCGGGCATGCTACATGATTTGTTCATCCCTGTCTTGTCAAGCGTAAACCCCATGGAATCATTTTCTCTTACACAGGAAAACACTTTACTCAGTGTTTACTTTAAGAAAGGTAGACATTCTGCCTTTGTGTGCTTGTGAAAATGTTTCTCTTAAGAATACAAACATATTTCGTTTATAAAAGAATGATAGACATTCATTGAAATCATCCTGGTCTTATTGTTAAGGAAGATTTCCTAAGGTTATCTTATTTTTTTTTTAAATTAAGGTACTGACCTAACTTCTATTGTTACTACTGTTTCTAAATCTTTATGTCATGAACATTTCCTTTCTTTCTATCTTGATTGAGAATCCAGACCAGTGACGAGTCTGTTCCTAATACATATATTTACTGAATTGACTTGCAGTGAATACAATCTTTGGCTTTACTTTTTAAAAACATCACTAAACATTTAAAAATATCCACTTCAGTTGGGTGGTGGTAAAGCATACCTTTAACCCCAGCATTCTGGAGGAAGAGGCAGGCCAATCTCTGTGAGTTTGAGGCCAGCCTGGTCTACAGAATGAGTTCCAGCACAGCCAGTGCTACATAGAGAAACCCTGTCTTGAAAAGAAAAAAAAAAAAGTCCACTTCATTTTTCTCCCTTCTTTCCATACAAAGTTATTTATTCAGATTAAAAAAAACCATAAAAAAGTCATTTAATGTACGGTTAATCATTCCCAGTATCTGATTTGTCCTATGTGCTATTTTGCATGTATTTGCAGTCCATTACATATCATCAAAGCATGAAAACATAATTAAAAATGACAAAGAAAAAGATGTCAAGTAGGATGTTCACTGCTGCTGCACAATTTGCTGTAAAAAGAAAAAAATAGAAGACTGCATGTCAGTTCTAACGGGAGTCAGATATGTCATCCTAGATGCGGCTCACAAAGCTACAAACACACACACACACACACACGCATGCATGTGCATGTGTGTACGCATGACTGGTACACACTAGGTCCTCAATGAAGCTTCTAAGTCAAGGAGATCTGGATGCCTCTAGAGATTTTCTACATCACCCAGTTGATTAGCCCACTAGAGTTCAAGAGAAAAAAACTTAATCTCTTTGGTGCTTCTGAGACATAATGGGAAGACGGGTTAGATCAAGGGGACATGAGATGTAAAAGAAACCTCTCACCCTAGGATCTGACTGGCCTTTCCTGAATGCATAGCTGACAGTCAAGGGACTTCAACACAACAGTTAAAACTGAAGAGATAATGTAGGTTCTACAAAAGATATCTCAAACCAAGGATGTTCAAAACCACAAACAAATGAACTATGCTTACCAGGGCCTGGAATGTTTCTAATCTTGGATTTCAATGTATTAACACTCATGTCTCATGCCCAAATCTAACAGTGTACATCATAAAAACCACTTTGCAATTTCCTTTACCAAAGGAAATTCTATAAGGTAAGAGAAGAAAGTAAACCAGCTGAAAAACTTTACTTCACTTTTAAACTTAGCTTTTCAGTTTGGCTTTGTCTTTAAACCTTGTTGTAAATTACATCATTGGCAGGTGTGTGTATGTGTGTGCGTGCGCGCACACATGCACGTGTGTATGTGTGCGCATTTCAAAGATATTTGAAAATGACTCTTAAACCCACACTCACGTTTTAGATGAATACTGTCCTCTTTCCATATGTCTTTCTAAATACTTAATAAAGTTACCTAATATACTTTGCCTTATTCTGGATCATCCTGAAATTCTTTTCTGTGGCTCATTTAAGAACCTAGCTTTCTCTTAGTGGAGGTACCAAAAGGGTGACGCTCCTTTGAGATGCCGGCAGTAGTGATGGGCTGTGTCTGCCTACTGATATTCACACTTTCCGTATCTCTTTACTTTTCCCTTTTTACAGTCCCTCCACTCTCTTCACAAATAAAAGGTGTTTACGATTAAAATAATGGGGACTATTTTATTCTCATTCCCAAATCTCCTGATTAAATAATTAAAATCAACTTAATCTCTATAAATGCTCCCTCGGTGGTTAAGAGGACCCTGCCCACATCCTAGTCTGTGAGATGACTGACATAGCAGTTCATTAAGAACCACATCACAAGAGTATCAAAGGCCCTCCGCTGATCAGGACTTCTAATTATGCTCATCTAGTGAATTATAAGGATGACAGTAACTAGAGGCCACTGAGAGTCGGTCAACCCACTAAATGTGTAAACCACATCTTTCAATGAAGACAGTCTAAAGGTAGTATGGAAAATCCAAAAGCAAGAAAAAGAAGAGGAATGAGCGGACAAGATGCAGATACATCTAATGGAAATAAAAATGGCCAAGAAAAGAGAGGTAGGGAATACCTTCCAAAACTTTCTGCAGCAGTGTATCCCCTGAATGTCCTTGTGCTGACAACACATTTATTCACTGTCACACTGGACAGCAACAAGTGGGCCACTGACGCCAGGGGATGGCACTGAACTGGGAGAAGAGACGCTGAGAACATCAGTGTCCACAGGACAAGGAATTCCACCATGCCATCAGATGTATTCCCAATACCACCAGGCATGCGGTGAGCGTTCAGTGAGTATTGTTAAAGGAGTGAAGAGCTCTCTCAGTACAACTTTGATGTAACAACCAAAAGGAAAAGAAATTCTCCCATTCTACTCTCTTTCCCTTCTTAAAAAAAAAAAAAAAATTAACAGATAGGCGCTGGGGAGATGGTTCAGTCCTTACTGCTTGCCACGAAGTGTGAGGAGCTGAGTTTGAATTCTCACCACCTACATAGAAAGTTGAGTGTAGCAGTATGTACGCAATCCCAGTGCTGGAGAGGTGGGGACTGAAGGGTCTGGACAGTTAGCTCCAGGTTCAGTGGACAAACTCTCTCAAAAACTGAGCTGAAGAAGTCATTGAGGAAGATACCTAATGCTGTCCTCTGCCCTCTACAGTCATGGGCAAACTCAAACACATGCCCACCCACAATCATCTTCTTCTTCTTCTTCTTCTTCTTCTTCTTCTTCTTCTTCTTCTTCTTCTTCTTCTTCTTCTTCTTCTTCTTCTCTCTCTCTCTCTCTCTCTCTCTCTCTCTCTCTCTCTCTCTCTCTCACACACACACACACACACACACACACACACACACACACACAATCCAAGGACAGGAGACACATCTTTAAAATCTCCTTTTGGCCACATTACTGTCCATTTCTCCCCACAGTCTGGGCTGTTTCCCAGCCACACACAGACGGCAGTGATCTGTACGTAAGAAATTTCAGGAGCTTTTTTTTGCCCAAGCTTAGACAGTCTTATGAAAGAAGTTAAGTATGCCTTTAGTTTATGCATGGCTAAATAAGCAGGGAGTTGAACTGAAGAGGGACATCTATGCCATTGCTGGCACTGTATCTTCTAAACCATGGGGACACCTTGGGAGTTTGCAGCCCTCGGCTGAGAAACAACAATAACAAGAGCATCATACCCTCCTCATGCTTTACTGCCCTGTATGCTAAAACCAGAAAGTAACATCCCAGATGTAGGTCCCCATAAAATACATCCCTGTAAATTGCTCCTATATATTTTATGAGGCAAATGTGTTTTATTGATGGTCACAGTGCTGACTGGGGAAAGTAGCAGATGGCAGGCAATTCATTAAAAATGTCGCTGTCCATCACACTAACTTCTGTTCTCAACGTCAAGAATGCCGACGTGTTTATTTCAATGGATGTTAAGTAAATACAACTTCAATTCTTTTTTTTTTTTTTTTTTTTGTTTTTGTTTTTTGAGACAGGGTTTCTCTGTGTAGCTTTGCGCCTCTCCTGGAACTCACTTGGTAGCCCAGGCTGGCCTCGAACTCACAGAGATCCGCGGGGCTCTGCCTCCCAAGTGCTGGGATTAAAGGCGTGTGCCACCACCGCCCGGCTACAACTTCAATTCTTAAATGGAATTTCATTGCAATGATACTTATGGCCATGAAAAAAAATATTTTGCTTTTTTATAATTGCTGCCCAATCCAGGGGCTTCCTCAGTTCCAGACTGGTCCACTACATCCATATAGATATTACAGAACTTTAGTTTTGGGAGGATCCAGCTATTGCTCTGTAATTTAGAACACTGGAGAAAGTAGCATATTTTTCTATGCCCTTTGATGCATTACAACTTTACCCTTCTAATTTGGACTTGGGAAGCTAATTAAATTATTGCTGTGCTCTACAGGCCTGAAAGCAATTACTTATACTTCAACTTTTTATGTGAAAATTAAAAAGACAAATTCTAACATTGCCTAAACACCTTCTCCCTCGGTAACGGGGAATCAGTGAACTGGCCTGTGACTCTATTAAGTAAGCAGTGTGGTATTTCAGTCGGGGAAATGTAACAGTGGGTACAAAGAAGAGCTATATGCATTTAATTATGCTCTAGGTTTCCTAAAGGAAAAAGAAATTACATTTCTACTGGATATATAGGCATACTAAGGAGTACAGAAGTAGACAAAAACTCCAGAGGCTACAAGCACCAAGTTTAAGGACACAAATCTTGCACAGACTTGTGAACTGCCCATCCTCAATTTCCCTACCTGTGAAATGGGTAGAAAACACTGCTATTGCAGAGAGTTGGTATAAGAATGAACAGCATGGTGGCCTCTTAGGCTAGATCCTGGCTCAGTATTGATATCTGATAAGTACCGGCTTGCTGTGAGCATCTATATAGCATCTCTCCATTGCCCATCCTATGTGGGTGGTGCCTCTCTGTTCATCGCACATTCATAGTGGGAGCCTGCCAATCCTAGGAAACCTTGATCCTGTGACTCAACCTGAATGAGGGGAGTCCTTTCCTTGAGGCTCCAGGTCTAAAGAGAGGCAGCGGACCCCTCTCTTGTGAGAGCAAAGCTAAGAAAATGAAAACTTTCGGAGGGGCAGAAGGGAAGCCAGGAGAGACAGGCTCCTGGGTGGCATTTCAGCTGCTGCCGCCACCAGTTATATCCCTACTTCTCCTCCCCCAGGAATGGGGCCAACCGGGTCTAGGAGTGTGGAAGCATGGATGCTTGTTAGAAGCATGAGGGTCTACCATTCACAATAAAGGGATCTGAATTGATAAATCTGTTATTAGGAAAACAAATAAATAAAAAGCCTCGAGGGAAAAAATCCACCTGCTAGTTTTAATAGCCCAATTATTTCTGCTAGGTAATGTGGAATTTGGCCTCATTTTATTAGCTACAAGGAAATAATAGAGCCCTAAGTTACTTGGAGAAGCCATACAAAAAAGGCCCTTCTATTAAACTATACAATTTCACATTGTCGCTCATTCAATGACCATGAAGTTTTACTTGCACACGTTGGTCATTGCTGGTATAAAATGGACTGACATAGAATTAAAATGTGATTTCACAATTGACATCTGTCCATAGTTCTCCAAAGGATAAGTACCCATCTTCCCATCGCACCAGGTCCAGTAGTGCTCCATGGTCACATCTGTTTGTTCTGGGGTTTCTACTGCTGTGATAAAAACACCGTGACCACAAACAGCTTGGGAGGAAGACTGTATTTCAGCTTACAACACTCAGGTCACCCTCCATTGGCGAGGGAAGTCAGGGTATGGAACTCAAATAGGGAAAGAATCTGAAGGCAAGGGCTGACGCAGGGGCCACGGAGCAATGCCGCTTACTAGCTTGAACCCCATGGTTTGTTCAATCCACTTTCTTACCACTCCCAGGGGTTGGACCATCCACAGTGAGCTGGGCCTTCCCATATCAGTTTTCAATCAGCACTAGATCATAAAATATATGAGTCCCCATAAGAGAGAAACACTACTGCTATTTGGCTTCCTGAAACATTATGAAGCATTTAGTATTTCAAAGAATACAGCATATGCTGAGATAAAACAAGTACTGCTAATACACATAACTAGCCATCAAAGAGCCGAGGAGGAAACACCGATCTGAAAAGATGATTATTAACCATTGACCCTAGGTCCAAGTCACATACAACTAATTATATGTATAGTATTACCATACATACAACATACAACTATACATGGATAAACACATTAAGAACTATATGTTTTATGACTTGGCAAAATATCATTTAAATGAAGCAAAGTTGATGAGCCTACTATACAAAACAAAAGTGATTCTTGGAAGAGCATGAAATGTTAGTCAGGGTAACAGGAAGGCTTTAATTGGAATTATTTTTAAAGCTGATTTATGGGAAAATTAATGAATAAAATAACATACTATTTTATAATATATTAGTAATTATTATTATTCATGGTGATGAACAGTCAGGAAAATGCCATATTCCCTGGCTATCTCTAGAGAAGAGGGGATGGGGGGGGGGGGTCCGCCTGTGGCTGTGAATCCCACAGTGAGCAGATCCTTAACACAGCACGGGAATTCCGATGCAGGTCTGACTGAGCACAGCAAGGGGAAGTTGGCAGCGCAAAGAAGAACCAAGAAATATGTGTGCAAGGCTAAGAGGTTCTTGACACAGAGAGTCAAGGAGGAGCGAGGAGGTCAGTGGCCAGAGGGTTCCGCATGAGCAGAGATGGAGGAGATGAAATTACCGTGATGGGCCAAGAGCCAGTGAAAACCCAGGGGTGAAGGAAGGTCAATAAGCACAAGCTTACTGCTGGTCCTGCATCTTCCTCTCATTACCTCAACGACCTTGGTCAGCAGTGCTAGATGCCCTCGGCCCTTTTTTTTTTTTTTTAATGAAAAATGGTACCTTATAATCTGTCTAACAAATTCATATGGCTCAAAGAATGAACACAAAAACAGTTTTAAAGTAGAAAGAAAAATACAAATGACAAGAAATGTATATTCCATTATAAAGTGGGTGATAACAAGCAACTAAAAGCAATTTGCATTAAAAGGAAAAAAATATATTGATATGATTCATTAAATGACATTAGTACCACTTTGTTCAGACAAGTGGATGAACATAAAGCTTTCTAAATTTCCTACGATTATTAATGTAACTTTAGCTCCATTAAAAATCATATTTACCTGAATCATTTCTAAACTGAATAGGTTGTCCTGGTAGCTGAGTTTTCCAGATAATTACATGATACCATTTAACCCAATTTCTTTATGGTTCTCACTTCTGGAAGGAAATTTATTAAAATACAGTAGGATTTCTTAGACTTTCTTCCAATGGATTCCTAGTCTACCTTCAAAAATAAACCGCAATTCGTAGCTTCAGATTTTCCTGATTGTAAAAAGCTTCAGTGGCGACCCAGGCTTGTTTTACTTTCCAGGTCTTATCTAGTATCCCCACTGCTGTCCTTCTCCTCATTGTTGTCAGTTGGTGGTGGTCATTCCTGTCAACCTTGTCCCTGCCTCGTCCCTTCCACTTTGTCACAGGCCATGGAGTTCAAGCACTTACACCATGTCTAAAGGGTGAGTCTGTGCCTTACAGCTTGCCTGCACCCAGAGTGAGATCAGTATGTTCCCTCATTGCATCTTCTGTAGATGATCAAATCACTCACACATTCAGATCCTCAATAAACAGGAAGTCACTGAGGCACCAGGAAGGGCTAAGCTTCTGGCACAACATTGGCTGCCTAAGGACAGAGTGCCAGGGGATCGTGGAAGAAATCAAACAGGAATGTGTTTAAGAAGTTGCTGAGAATGGGCTGAGATTGGTAGAGAGGGGGTATGGTAGAACAAGTCAAGTTCCAGTATATGAAGGAAGAGCTGGAAAACAGAGTAGAGGGACTATATGGGTAAAAAAAAAAAAAAAAACAAGATGAACAGTTAAGACAAGGCAGACCATGGCTGCAAAAAGCATAAATCTGGTGTTCAGTGGACATCAAGCATAAAACAGAGAGTGTGTGGTACTAGACAGGATCAGACAGAAAAGCTGAGGCCAAGTCTCTACTCAACTACTCTTCTAGGGCCCAGCAGGAGAAGCCCTGACCACACTCTAAAGAAATGCTAATGCTGGGCTTCAGGCAGATCATTTGGTTGCTGGCCTGATGATTCAGTAAGTAAAGTGTGTACCATGCAAGCAGGATGACCTGAATCCAATCCCCAGAACTCACATTTCAAAAGCCAGGTATGTGGAATATTCCTTTACACTGTGTGAATATATGTCACTGTGATTGGTTTAATCAGGAAGCTGATGAGGCAATAGCAAGACAGGATAAGGTTAGGCTGGAGCCAAACTGAGAGGACACTGGGAAGAAGAAGGGTGAAGTCTCAGGGTCTTGAGGAGATGCAGAGAGAAACAAGATGAACTTGCTATGCTGAAAGAAGGTACCGCCACGTGGCAGAGGATAGATAAGAAATATGGGTTAATGTAAGTTATAAGAGCTAGTTAAAAACAAGTCTAAGCTATCAGTCGAGCATTTATAATTAATATTAAGTCTCTGTGTGGGTATTTGGGAGCGGGCTGGAAGGACGAAAAATTCTTCCTACATAGGTGTGGTGTCACAGGTCTGTGATTCCAGTGGCAGGGAGGCTGAGACATATGAATACCTGGGGCTCGCTCTGCAGACAGCACAGCTAAATCTAGAGCTACCAGTAAAAAGTGGGAGACCTTCGTCTCAAAAACAGGTAAGGAGCAACTAAAGACACCCGAGGTTAACCTCTGACCTCTGCATGCACACATGCACACATGCACCCCCCACACAGAGTAATGCTGGGAGGTATTGCCTTTTGAATATTCAAAACTCCATGAAACACTGTATTATTAATAGAATTGATAACAGAAAATGAGAGGAACAGGGCTTGCAAGAGAAAAAGGCATTTGAGAGAAAAATGATGGAGAAAATTATTTTCTGGAATTAAAAAGAGATGGATCTATCTTTGTACCCTAGGGCACAACACATAGAGCATATTCAAAAACTGCTTATTAAATAGAACTGAAAAACCATAACACGGTTTCGGCTAGCAGTAATGCGTCCAACATTGAGTACTTTAGTACCACACGGATGACTAATGCTCAAATAGTCCCTGCTTCGGATAGCAGCTGTGCATAAGTCACAGTAAACAACAAAAGTATCAAAGCTATTATGGATAATTTTCCTCCATTTACTTTTAACAGCAGGTAAAATCAGCTACCATTACAGAGAATAATATGAAGGAAGGAGAGGGTTGGAAAATGGTTACTCACCAAACCGAACCAAACCGGAAAAACCATGAAGTTAAACTGATATATACCACTTTTCTCTTGCCAGGCCCCGGATGTGGTGTTTGGAAACTGGACCTGAGCAATCTGCTGGGTCTATCTATCAGCCAAGGAAAGAAGCTACAGGAGTAGCTTTTAGGCTTTAAATGGCTGACGACCAGGAGTGCTAACAGCACCGTGAAGCCTTAATGACAGGAAGTAGTGCATACCCGCTACAAAAGCATCTCACTGTCAACGTCCTCCCTCACTTTTCTGCCAAGTCCTGGAGAGGCAAAGAGGCAAGAAAAGCAGTCTAGGGCAAGGCTTTAAGTACCACGAGGTCACGTGAACCACTTTTTTTTTTCTCCCAGGTTTAAACACATGAAAGTATAAGATCATCTTCTTCCCCACTGTATGAAGTAAACAAGTTCTGTCCAACTTTCCAGGTCCCCCAAAATCTGAGTCAACACACACAGACAGACAGACACACCCACACACACACACCCACACACCCTCATCTTCATCTTCCCATAAGCCTCCACCGACCCTAGAAAGCCGATGGCTCATCATCTCCCAGCATGCTCTGCTCCTTGTACAACACCCCTGGCTTTCTGCCTGGCCTGCTGTGTGCATCATGGCTGCCCCTTGACCTCTAGTCACCTCCTCCCTCATTTCAAGGGTGTGCTTAGGGACAACTGTCTCCACTCAGACCCTCAAAGGCTCTGTCCTTTGTGGCGTATGACCGAGGCCCTGGGCATGCACACGTGGTATTGGGGGCTAGTGGCGTTGGTTTGTTTGCTGACCTCTGTGTTAGGTGTCATCAATTAAACTAAATCCTTCTTAGGAAATGTATCTTAGGGGTCTCACCCATCCCTAGAGTTGGTCTGCTGATACATTTCTTCACTCAATAATTATGCGAGAGGCACCCAGCACTGCCAGATACTAAAAAAAAAAAATACATCATCAAAAGAGATGGATAGTGGGAAAAGTGAGTGCTACGGAAATATGAAGACCTGAGTTCAGATCCCAGCACCTGCTTTAAAAAGCTGGCCATGGTTCTGTGTATACGTAAGCATAGTGCATATGCTTGTTGGAGTGAAGGCTGGTGGTAACCCTGAGTTTGCCAGCTAGCCAGTCTAGCCAATTGGTGAGCATCTTTTTTTTTTTTTTTTTTTTTTTGTGAGCATCATTTTTAGTGGAAAACTCTAAAAATATTAGGTAGAAAATTGAGGAAGATATTCCATGTTGATTCATGTCCTCCCCATACATATGCGCGCGCGCGCGCGCGCGCACACACACACACACACACACACACACACACACACACACACACACACACACTTTTTTTCAAGTACTCAGTTAAAAAAAAGCCCTGTCTTCATGGAGCTTACAGTCCTCCGGGTAGGAAGTGACGGCATGAGAGTACACGTGGCAAAGAGCCCAAATGCAGAACATGTTGAACAGCAAACACCAGGAAACATAGAAAAGAGAGTTAGAAAGGGGAGACTTTGTAGCAGGGGATACTAGGGAAGGACTAACTAAGGACACTACATCTGGATAAAGACCTAAGTGGGAGAGGAGAGGGAGGAGGAGAGGGAGAAGGAGAGAGGGGAGGGAGGGGGAGAAAGGAGGAGGAAGGAGGAGGAGGGACCAAGTAATGGTGCCAGCAGTAAGCATAAGGACCTAGAAGAGGGTCAGGGAGGCTCCCGGAAGAGGAAAGAAATGCACAAAGGTTTGGAGATTGGAGCACTTCTGACCACTCAAGAAACGGCAACATAGTCAGTACGGCAGAGATAGGGGTGAGAACGTGAGCAATGGGGAAAACAGGTTGGAGATAAGAGAACCAGCCAGGAATGGGCCACCAGGTTCCCATTTTCAGTTACTCATCATGGCTGCCGGGAAGGAAGTCTGTGAAGAGGAGGGCAGAGGAGGGAGCCAAGCTGAAAAGGACAGTTGGTCATCCGAGCGAGGGGTGATGGGAGTGAGACGCAGGGGTAAGGGATTCTGGTGAAGTTTCCATGTAGCAAGGATGGGACTTGCTGGTAGAACGGGTTTGGGTGACGAAAAACGAAGAGGCCCGTGATGATGAGAAGAGAGTTCCGGGCTCAGCGACCCAGAGGACAGAACTCCCAAGGCAAAGGGCAAGAACTGTGAGAAGAGCAGACGCAGGGCAGCAAGAGGCTGGGGATCACTCTGGGACAGAAACTCCATAAACACCGGTCACTTGCTCTAAGTAGCTGGAGTCTGGTTTCATTTCATCTGATAAATCAATAATCCACCACACATCCCTACTCTCGGCTGCAGAAGAAAAGCAAGTTCTGAGGAGATGAATTCTTCCTAATAATTCTCCACAATATGGTTCATTTTCTTTGCTTTAAAATTTAAAAAAAAAAATTAAAGTTTCAATGCTTTACATTGGTAGTAAATGATTATTATCTCTGTTTCACAAACACATTCCTGGAGGAGACTGTAGGTAAAAGCAGAATAACAAGTAAAACATTATCTCACACTTTACAGAGTTTTTTTTTATGAATCTAATCCAGTGCTCGTACATATATGATACTACATAGGACGAAGTATAAATAAATAAAATGGGAACACTTAACCCAGGGTAAAGAAGGGGACTTTAGTATCTGCAAAAAAAAGAGGGGCCAAACCCTACAGTAGCAGCTGGAGCCTTAAAGAGGGTGGGGCCGGGACCCGAGCAGGTCATTTCCATCAGGAGCCCTGGGCGGATCTTACTGGTTCACCTCTACGGATCTTAACCATTCAAACTTTCTATCTAAAGGACATCAGGAATCTCTAAAGCATCTTTGGCAGGGGATCTTTAAAGAAACAGACAGAATGAGAGCATGTAGAACAACCAGACAATACAGTTCCCAGACCACTCAAGGAATTTTGACATCATTTACTAGAACCATGACAGCGGTAAGAAGAAAAACCAAGGAGGCTTTAAGACCACATAGGAAAGCTTTGCTCACACAGATCTTAAACACCATGCTAGATCAAGAACTTCTCAGTATGCAATGACACGCCAGTGAGGAAGTTCCACCAGGACAGGAACAGGGTCAGATTCTCTGAGAGTCGCTAGCTCATCAGAACAGACTAAAATGGAAGGCAGATAACGCATGGGCAATATTCTGTGTTGTAAACAGGAGACAAGTGCTGCTAAAAGTAGGGAATGCAGCTGGACACAGTGGTGCAAGTCTTTAATTCCAGCACTCCAGAGGCAGAGGCAGGTGTATCTTTGTGAATTCCAAGGAAGTGTGGTCGACAAAGTGAGTTCTAGGGCAACCAGAGCTGTAAGATGCCCCCCCCCCCGCAACTCCAAAAAGGGGGGGGGGGGACAAGCAGCTGCTTAACCCTATAACTATCCCAAGACCATACATAAAAGGCTGAGAACCTGGACTTAACAGCAACGTGTAAGCATTGCACAGACTTGCGCAGGCTCTGGGTGTGTAAATAATACATGTGCAACAGGGAATACAGCTCCTATTGTCCAGGACATCAGTCCCTGGACACTCCACAGATGCCAAAGAACAGTGGTGGTTAAAGCCCCTCAGGTCAAAGAGCATTGTATTTGCATACAGCCTATGCAGCACAGCCTTCTGGATACTTTAAATCATGTCTAGATTACTTAAATCACTGAATATAATGCAAAGGCTGGGTAAATAGCTGCCCCTCGGCAGATTTTATGCAATACTGATATGAGACAATATGTGTACATGCTTAATACAGATACAAATTATTTTCCTAATAATTTCAAGCCATGTCAGTTAGATCTGCAGATGTAGAGCCCAGTGAAGCATAGGGCCAACAGCCCTGGGAAGAACTTACTTTTCAAAGAAGGGAAAGATAACCATGAGTGATTTAGTTGGACAAGAGGTGAGATGCTGTGGGATGGTCTTTCTGTATGCTGTGAATATGTGTTGCTATGATTGGTTAATAAAGAAGCTACTCTAGCCTATGGCAAGTCAGGTTATAGCTAGGCAAGAAATTCAAGGAGAGACAGGAAAGAGAAAGACAGAGTCTAGGGACATGTCAGCCTATCACCCAAGGAGCAACATGCCAGCAGACTGGTAAAGCCAGGGAACAGGTGGCAAAATATAGATTAATAGAAATGGGTTAATTTAAGATATAAGAGCTAGCTAGCAAGAGGCTTGCCATAGGCCACACAATTTGTAAATAACATTAAGCCTCTGAGTGATTTTTTTTTATTAGCAGCTGCAGGACCACAGGGCTGGGTGGGACCAGAGAAATCTTTCGACTACAGTGAGACTTCCCCTGACTTGGGATTCCAGCAGGCTGCTTCCCCAGACAGTGACAGCAAGAGCAGAAAATAAAAGGCAGTGGTGGGAAAGACACTGAATGCACTCTGGGTGTGTGTTGGAGATAAGCGATACATATATAATTCCAGCTTCAGTGGGGGAAGGGTTCCCACCCCACCCCCTTACAAGTAATAACTGCTTGTAACCCACACTGCTAGCTAGACACAATGAGCCACTCTGCGTGTCCGCTTTTCCTATGTAAAGGGAATGATGGAAAAACACTTTGAACAACATTTTTAACAAAGATTTATTTACTTTCACATGATGTATATAGGTATTTTTGCCTGCATGTGTGTCTGCACACCATGTATATACCTGGTATCCTGGGAGGCCAGAACAGGACATCGGATCCCCTGGGATTGGAGTCACATATGGTTGTGAGCCACCATTCGAGTGCTGAGAATCCAACCCAGGTTCTCTGGTGGAACAGCCAGTGCTCTTGACTGCTGAGCCGTGTCTCCAGCTCTGCACGGTGGTTTGTTTTTTATTGCACCAGAATGCTTTTATTAGCAACAGTGAACATTTTAATAATGGCATGGTGGCCCCAAGATACATCAGGAAATTTTCTCTTAAATTTACTATGTGATGCACTGCTATTTCCTAGGAAAGAAATCCCTGTTTCAATTTTATGCTAAATATACAGATGCCACAAGTTGTTATTTTTTTGATCCTTGATGCTGCGAGGAAAATGACGCTTGTTTGTTTTTCATTTTGTTGTTGTTATTGTTTTGGTTTTTTCCCTAAAACATGGGTTTTGAACCAGTCTCACCTGTTTTTGACTGTAGGTTTTTCCTCGGTTCCTCGGGGGCCTCTATGGGCTGATCAGCCAGAAAAACTCGAGCTTGGTCTACGGCGTTCAGCACAGAATACTCTTTCTCCTTCAGTTCACGCCTCAGCACCTTTGCCCAAAGAAACAGAAAAAGAATACGTAAGCAACCTCACTTGTTCAGTAAATGAAGGAGTGCGTTTAGCCTGACCACTTCCGGCTGAAGCTGCGGAGTTCCGGAATGGTTTAAGTCGACATTCAGACTGTTACATGTGAGAGTGTTTTACAGGTAGGAACAATAACAAGCATGAATGAAAGCCAAAAAAGATGGTTTCTGAAAATGTTGTGTCTGTTGAAGCAAAGGAGAAAAGGATGGGAGAAGGGGAGGAGGGGTTATTCATCTACGGGAGTTAGCTACACTGTCCTTGAGTTTACCAAAAGTGAACTTGGAGAACTCCCACTGTGTTGAACTGCTAAAACATAACAGCCTGCTCTAAGACACTTCTTTGTAGAGACTGACAAGAGAAGCTGCATCCGATGATACTGAAGAAGGCAATTTCAAAGTAGCAATGTGATCCTCAGAAGGGTTTTATGTTCTTTAGAATATATTGAGAAAAATTAAGAGAAAGAAACAAATTAAATTACGTGAGATCAAAACTAAACGAAAGAGAACAGATAAAAGACAGTCTATGATTATCTTAAAATACAGTCCATCCATCCCTCATGCTGAGCCAATTACTGTTTTTTTCCTGTCTTCCACACAAATCTGTGACTCCCAGAACAACTTGTCTTTAGCACATTTATTCTTTGAAGGAGGGATAAACTACTTTCACCCTCATTCCTGGAAAATGTCTGGTGTTTAAGACTCTAACTGACAAAGATTTCAAAACAACCAAACTCACTCAGGGATAAGATACCAGCATGCAAAGACATCTCATGCACTGTCTTAATACTGTTGCTAAATCAAAGTGGCTGTTAACATTGTTAGCCTTTAGGATTCATATACAGCCACATCTTCAGGCCTTAATAATTTGCTTATAGAGCAAATCATTGGCAATGCACTATGAAAATGCATGAGGTTTTTTTTCCTCACTAAAATACTTCTTGGTATTGTAGAATCAATAGTCTTCGCTTTTGGACATAACTAAATGTTTTAACAGTGTTTGACATAACTGGGTTAGGATGAAAGGTTATTTGGAGGCTAAATTCTTGTCTTCTACAGTGAGTAAAACACGAGAAGTGGAAAAAAAAATCTTAAAAGTATCAGAATCATCATCCTATACAGAAATGTGAAACTAAGCAGGATCATGGGTCAGGAAGCCACAAGGGGCTGTTGAAGGTGGAGAGGGAAAGGAACAGCCAGGACAAGAACAGTCAAAGGTTACTTGACTTTTAGATGATGTACAGTTATGATTTGTTAAAAATTAAGGACTGAAAGCAAGACCCACCCCCATACCAAGTGAGCACTCCACAGTCCAGCGATCATATGTAAGGACACTGACGGGAATAAAAACTTTCCCTCAAGATCCACAGACACATTTACGTGTACTCCCTAAATTTTATCACATTGGGCAGGGACGTGAGCACACACCCCAACCAATGAGTATTACATGGCCATGCTAGAGAACACACAGCCTTCAACATTCCTGTTCAAGAAATACAGCTCAGGTGGCCCCCAGGTCTGACGGCTCCATGAAATAAAACAGATCTGTCTTCTGACATGTAAAGTTCTGATATGTGGAAAGAAAGGCATCAGAAGAAACTGAGACAAAATAGATTTTTTTGTTTGTTTGTTTGTAGACATACACATGCATTTAGGGGTCTGGTGCATGTTATTTAACAGAAGATTTTCATATATTTAGATGAAAGAGATCAAGAGTTGCAAAGTATCCCTAGTAGTTACTTTCAAAATCACTTGTAAATAAATATAAAATGACAGTATGAGAATATCACATTGATTTATATTTTTAAAAAAGCAGTGAACTTCGGGGTTTTTTTTGAAATTTTAATAGTCAAGAATACTTATCCCCCAAATTGGAATATAACCAGTAAATACAGGAGCAGTGAGGATTCATAAAATGACACATGGGGCTCTGCTGAAATTTCCCTTTGGGTGGGGACATGCCGGAAATGTAACCATTCAAGTCCAAGGTGGCTGAAGAAAAGGCGAAGGTCCCAGAAGACCATCCCTTCACCCTGGCTCATCCAACAGGGAGAAAATTCCACGGGCGGCATCTCAGAGACATCGCTAAAGAGAAACTAGACAACACCAACAGATGTACAAGGACATTAAAGGATGGAAGAAAGACTAATTCTTGTGAGGAAGCGCAGACACAGTGCTGAGCCTCTGGGAAAGGAAGTGTTTATAGAGCGACGTCCACAGGGTACATCCAGACGCCGTGGGGAGAAGGTGATCCTTGCAACTTAAGCAACAGCATTCCTAAACCTCGGAAAGAGGACACAAAAAAGGAGTTTGTGTTAGGATAATTTTTAGGTTCTCACAAGTCCTAGAAATAAATGTCTGTTTACAGAAAAACTAAGGAAACAAACTGATCAATTTCCCCCACAGGGCTAGAATTGTATCAATTATGCATGGGGACTCTCACAGTAGAGCAGTTTCTTTGGCTGGCTGTTTACTGTGCTCAGAAAGCTCTCTCCCCAGAGAGCCACACCGTAGACACTCTTGACCACAGATGCCTGACAGACAGAGGTTCACACAGCTATGCTAGCATTATAGCGGCAGTCACCTTTCTTGTTTCCCACATTTCCTATTCCCATTACTCTGACTCTGTCTTTGTATCTCCCAGACCTACTGCCTCCACTATGCAAGGACAGTATGTATTCGCTTTTAATGTTTTGTTTCATCTCTGTCTTTCTCAGATACACTGTAAATTCTGTGCACTTCTGGACCTTATTCTCCAGGAAGCCAAGCATTGGACTTGGCACTGAAGTGCTCCCTCTCGATGGTAGAGTTCATCTGAATCTTGTAAAGAGAGAAAGGTTCTTCCCCCAGAGAAAATCACCCCTTTTCAGGGGAAGGACACCCCTTTAGCATCCATACTGCTGGGGCTGAAGAAGCAGGCGGAGGTGGAATCAGAGACCACCTACGTGCTTTTGCGCTTCTGATGCTTAAGAATGGATGCTGGCCAAACTGCTAAAGAGTCAGACAACTTGGGTTAGGAAGTGACTTCAGATTTACATATTTTCCTTAACAATATTGTTGGGTCTGCTAGATTAATAAAACCCAAGTCTGAGTATTTAAAAACAAAAACAAACAAACAAACAAAAAAACCTGACATAAAATGCTTGCTGGGAAATGTCTGGGAACTAGTTTACTATGCCCAAGTAAGAAGTATAGTAGGCATGGGCAGGTGGAAACCACACTAAGTAAATAAAATGCTGGGCCTCTCACCCTAGTGCCAACACTCTCCCCAATATCATTGAGAACCACATATATTATATTATATCTGTGCATCCTCTATTTTGAAATTTTAATTTCGTCATTCAATTTTTCCTATTTCAATTTTACTTCATTGCATTCAGAAACAGACTTAACTTTCAACTGCATTACAAACACGATCATCGTGCCACCCTTTACCTCTTCATTAGACATAAAAGAAAAATCTGCATTTCCTAAGCACCTGGAGAGCATTAATGATAAGGTAATTAGACGCCAATGAGCTGTTTTGTATACAAAGCTACAAAGTGGCATCAAGTTTCTGGTATCACGTGACTCATTTGTGAGCCACCTCAAGTGAGTATAAGATAATCTAATTGGAATTTTTCTATGTTAATGACCTTATATTTTTACTGAAAACAATCTTCCTTCCAAACAATAACATGTTTTGGTAAAGATGTGAGGAACTGGACCCTCACGGGCTATTGAGAGATGGAAGAATGGTAGACTTTAGTTTAGTGGTTCCTTAAAATGCTAAACACAGAGTTACCTGTGCCCTAGACATCCCACACCTAGATACACCCAGAAATAAGACATCTGTACACATGAAAACACACATATATGTGCTCATAATAGCATGACATCCCAGCCAAATGGAGGGACCAACCAAACACCCATCCACTGAGCAATGGCCAAAAGAAATGCAGCAGATTGGCACAATGGATCTTAGCAAGGAAAATGAGTTACAGACCGATACAGGCTACCACTGGATAAACCTGACAGATGTGCTCAGCGAAATGATTTAGAAGAAAGCCTACAGTGTGAGAGTCCATTACCCCAGCCAGGTCCTCAGAGGCAGGAAGTAGATCGGTAGTAGCTGCCTAGGATTTGAAGCTTGAGGGGGTGAGGTAGACTGGGGTTCTTTTTCATGAAAATAAACTTTATTACATCGAGTAATAAATGTATACAAGATACAAATGGTTTTAGATGTTTTTTTCCAGATGTTTTGAGCAGCTTATAGCAAATGTGGAATCCAAATCTACAAAAGCTCCCAGTACAGAAATTCTGGGGATGCTTCTGAGGTCAGGTAGTTTGCTCTTTCTTCTCTACTTACAACTTGTGCTCTTTTTTTTTTTTTTTTTTTAATTTGAGATTGACTTCAAAGCACTTAGCCACACAAACGCTTAATCAAAGCAACTCCATTAGGCGAGTTCCGCACTGGACAGCAATACAGTAACCTACTAGGTAAATCATTAAATCCTTATGCACCAGAGGGCCTGAGTCCTGGAGCTTATGAATAGCAACAAGTCAATCTGGGCGGTCTTAGGGTTTCTATTGCTGTGAAGGGACACTGTGAACACAGCAACTCTTATAAAGGGAAACATTTAATTAGGGTGGCTTGCTTACAGTTCAGAGGTTAAGTCCATTATCATCATGGTGGGACACGGCAGAATGCAGGAAGACATGGTGCTGGAGCTGAGAGTTCTACATCTTACAGGCAACAGAAAATGGTCTAACTGGCAGTCGCTGGAGCATAGGAGGTTTCAAAGCCTACTCCCACAGTGACACGCTTCCTCCAAGGCCACACCTCCCAATAGTGCCACTCCCCTTGGGGGCCATTTTCTTTCAAACCACCACAAGGGTGATTGATGCAAACAGTAAATGTATCCAAAGGAAGATTGAAGGAAGACACTGGTACTTAAGGGCAAACAATAGTTTGCTCTAAAGGAATTTCACAAGCACTTTTTAAATCAATGCTGGAAGGAAGGAAGGAAGAGAGAAAGGGCGGAAGGGAGGGAGGGAGGGAGGGAGGGAGGGAGGGAGGAAGGAAGGAAGGAAGGAAGGAAGGAAGGAAGGAAGGAAGGAAGGAAGGAAGGGAAGAGAGTTAGGTCATTCCTAACTAATTAAAATGCATATCTTAATTAACTACAAAATATTTTTCCAATTTTTGAGAGTAAAGGTTCGGAGTTTAGTGAACCATGACAGGGAAAACAAAACAAAACCCTTAGTTATTATTAGGGGACAGGGTGGGTGGGGGATTTTATCTCAACAGGAGAGATGAGCCGTAACACCCATCTCATAGAAAGATGAGGACCTTTTGAACTAACAGAGAGGCTAGGATCTGACAGTAAGGTCTGCTTTGGCCACGCCCTCCAGAACCAGCCCTTGGTTGTGAATGAGGCTTTACTTCAGTCTGCCCACAGCACTCTCACTTGCTGCATACCCATCTCCAAGCTCTTTCCCCAACTCTTGGATGATGGCCCAACTCTGCGTGTTCGCCCTGAGATACCCGGTTTACAAGTTTACGAGTCTGACTTGTAAACTATCTACCTACCCTAAATGGCGTGGACAGAGGATGCAGTCTGCTCGGGCCACCGAGGCTTCGGCAACAACAAGGCCAAAGCTAAGGCTGAACTTCTTGTTCCATTCTTTTAAAGGTAATGAAACGTTAAATTTAGGAATCGATGGTGCCCACACAATTCAGTAAATATAGCAAAAGCTGAACCATACACTTAATGGGGTAAACTTAACGATATGCAAGTATCTTGTTCTTAAAGTAAAAAACATCATGAAAAATCCTGCAGGTAATGTTTCTTTTCTAGTCTTTCTCATGTAAATATAAAACATCTATATGTGTGCGTGCGTGCGTGCGTGTGCGTGCGTGCATGTGCTTGTGTGTGTGTGTGTGTGTGTGTGTGTGTGTGTGTAAGCAACAGTTTATCTCCAATGTTAAGCATATTCGGTAAGAAAATGGATCCTCTCACTCTCTCTGGAACACTTCCTCCCTGGGTAGGTATGTTCCTGTCCCTACATTAACCTGCGAATGAGAATACAGAGCTATACTCCATCACTTGATTGCTCCATGACAGGAGCAACCATGTCAGCTTTGGAAGAAAGCAAAATCCGTCATTCCAACAATCTTGTACACAGGACAAGCAGGAAGGAGACCAGTGGATTGGGAATGGTAATATCCACTACTGTTCAAAGAAGCCATTTCACAGGCCGTGAGGCATGTCCGAGTGGGCGCTGCTTAGAGACAGGTGAAGTCCCGCCAAGTGAGGAAGGATCAGGGATGTTGCTTTTGTGACAGTGTTGTAGACACCGAATCTTTGTGTTTGCCAGGAGACATACCTGGCAAACATGTGCTTCCCTGTGTTGCAGACACCAGGTGGTTTTGCCACCCAAAACTTGGCCACTAAGCTGGAAGCATACTCATGTGGCAACTTGTCACACTGCCTATGACACGTTCCATTGGCACAATCACCATTCATGCTAAATTGATGATTAGTGAAGCAGGGTTGGAACATGAGGAGTTAAGAGGGGAATAATGTCTTCTGCAAGACTGGACAAGTTCCCCAGGAAACTGATAAAATTCTCAAAGGTCCAATTACTGCACAGCAGGTTGTGTCCTCTGTCCCGTCCCCTGCTGTCAGAGGAATCCACTGCCTTCTGTCATCAACATGCATGGAGTATGTGGACCTCACTAGATAGCTCTGCCGCTAGAATGATGAGAGAAATGAACTACTTTTCCTTATAAATTGTCCAGTCTCCGGTCCTCTGTTCTAGCAAAAGCACATGAACTAATACACAGTTCCGGTAAATACGTGGGAAACCCCTTAACACTCTCCAGGGCAAGCCAGTGTAAAGGGAATTTTCAGCTTACATGCAGTAGACAAGACTCAACTGGAACAAGAGAGGAGAGAACTTCAAAATAACTCGAGGTAACTTCAAAAGGAGATGCAGAAACTGGAATTTAAAACCTGAAAGTTCTAAAATGTTTACTAGACCCCAGACCCTCAAGAGTCAAGGGTGGTCAAGGGAGAATACAAAAATTATTTTGTGTCCATAAAAAATAAATGGGTACAATGCTCTCCGCTCATGAGAGACCGAGGCAGGAACACTGAAAGTTCCAGGCCAGCCTGGGCTGCAGTGACAATCGGTCTGCAGGGGAAGACATTCTGTGTCTCCCAAGCTATGGAGCTAGCAAAGTACGCTGGGGCTTTCCATCCAAGTCAGAAGGTTAAAACACCAATTAATCTCATACTGAATATAAAGAAATAGGTTAGACATGGTTGCAGATCATGCGACACTGTCAATCTAAAAAGAAAAGAAGAATGGCAGAATGTAATGATCGCCACCAGGCTTTGAGAGGCGCAAACAGGGCATCAAGAACCCCACTATGAACAAAAACACAAAGCATGGAGGAAGGAAAGACGGCGTCGCAAAAATACAAGTCTCTTAAAAGCATGTACACTTCTCTTGTTTCTCTTCTGGTTTTTTTTTTTTTTTTTTTTGCATTTTTTCTTGTGTGTGGTATATGCATGTATGTGTGTGTGTGTGTGTGTGTGTGTGTGTGTGTGTGTGTGTGTGGTGAATGTGTGTGTGTATGAGTTTGTGTGTGTGAGTGTGTGTGTGAGGTGTGTGAGTGTGTGTATGAGTGTGTGTGTGTGTATATGTGTGCTTTGCATGTGCATAGGTGTGTGTGGATCAGGATCCACGTGTATGTGTGGGAGCACGCATGTGGCGGTTCCAGACTGAAATGAGGCATCATTCTTGATCACCCTATTGCTCTCCCACCTTATTCACTGAAGCATCATCATCTCTGAATCAAATACTGGGCCAACTCACCAGCTTGCCTGTGCTAGGGATCCCCTGTCCCCTCTTTCTGAGGCTGAAATGTCAGAGGGGCAACCATGCCCACCTGGCAATTACTTGAGTTCTCAGGATCCAAACTCCAGTGCCCATGATTGCCAGACAAATGCTTTAACTGCTGAGGCACCTCCCTTTGAACTTTTCACGTGCAATACGTGTTTAAAAGACACCTGAAGCTGGTCGGTGATGGTGCACACCTCCAGCACTCGGGATGATCTCTGTGAGTTCGAGGCCAGCCTGGTCAGGACAACCAAGGCTACACAGAGAAACCCTGTCTTGAAAAGATAAAGAAGCAAAAACAAAAACTTACCTGAATGAGCTCAAAGAAAGAAAAACAGAGTGAAGCCATCTAGTCTCTCACATTGTGGCCTGTTTCATGCCTTTTGTGTGCTTACGGAAACAGAGCCTTGATGAACACATGAATGCATGAATGTAAGCATCAGAACTCTGTCACCAATGTCACAGATTTCATTCCTACCAGAATGTCTAGGAGCCTTTAAAAGTGCCATCCCTCCTTCCACCTGACCTCCCTGAGCATTTAAACAGCGGGGGTGGGGGATGGGGGTGGGGGTGGTAGCTACTGCTATTTCCCAGAGTGCTAAGCAGCAGGATGCCTAACACCTGCAGAGATTCTTCATTGTGGCTTAATGATCAGGGAACAATTCTTGCCACACACTCAAACTTAGTGGAAAGGCCAGGGATTAGAGAGTCAGGTGGTATAAGATGTGACAGGCTTGGTGGAGATCAGAAACTGCCACACATCAATCACAGCTCTTCCTTTTCATCCAGAGCACAACTCAGCGTGGTGTGATTGCCAAGTTGATGCTAAGCAAAGAGTGATTTGGTTATTCTCGGCAGCAGCAACGCATGGAGGCTGCAAGTCTCTCCCTAAGAAAACAGGCTTCTAGAGGGCAGTGAGGAACCTCTGCCATCCCCTTCTGTGCTGAACTTGGGATCCATCACACTGAGCTGAGTCAGGGGCAAGCAGCTTCTTAAGTGGTGCACCACCCACTGTGATACTGGCCCCTCACCACATGCCTAAAAAGATTAGAGCCATGGAAAGGAACCACTTGCAGCATGAACTGAAGTGAACCTTTCTACTTTTTAAGTTGGTTACCTCATGTATTTTGTTACGGCGGGGAAAACTCACTAACACACCAGTCCTCTCGGCAGGAAAAACTGAAGCTAATATTTCTTCTAATGTTCAAGTCATCTAATTAGGAAGAATGTGAAACTTTGTGATTCTCCAAGATTAAGCTGAAATATTTAGTACATATAAAACTATGCTGCAAGACATTTAGATTCTTAGAAAGAAGAGAAATAAATTTAGTATATGTATATATGTATGTATGTGTATATATATATATATATATGTATGTATGTATGTATGTATGTATCTCTGCCCCTGTAACAACGAAGTAAAGCTATCACAGGTGATATAAATAGAAACTTCTTCCCCCAACAAGTTCAACAAACCATGGACAACTTTCTTCCCGCCACTCTGGACATGGCTAAATCAGACACATCCCCCAAGGAGAACTCTTCATTCTTTTTGAAAGGGGAGAAACTTGGATCAGACCTGTAGCATCTGAAAAACGGCTTCAAAAATTCCCACACCCACTGTGAAGTCCCAGAGTTTGGGTGTTAGCCATGAGAGTCCACAATCCCAGGAACAGAAGTGAGAGATCACAGCAAGAGAGTATTTAAGCCGGGCGGTGGTGGTGCACGCCTTTAATCCCAGCACTCGGGAGGCAGAGCCAGGCGGATCTCTGTGAGTTCGAGGCCAGCCTGGTCTACCAAGTGAGTTCCAGGAAAGGCGCAAAGCTACACAGAGAAACCCTGTCTCAAAAAACCAAAAAAAAAAAAAAAAAAAAAAGAGAGAGTATTTAAGCGCTCCTACCTTCTAGAGGGAAGGAATTCATTAGATCATTTGGGAAACCCAAGCTGGCAATCTACAAAGCCATGACTGTGGTCACCTAGAGTGAAACAAGAATTCCACCCTTGGGGATAGAGCCTAAGAAAAGGAACCAGAAAAAAAAGCTACAAATAAAAAAAAGTATCCACTGCAACATCATTTATGCCTTTAAAATTCCGAGAACAACTTAAATATCCAACACCTGGAAATTATTTAGATCCACGATGGCAGGGCCACACTAGGAACCGTTACATAACACTGAAAAATTACTATGATATGACAGCCCCGGCAAAGTGGGGAAATGAGCCGGACAGGAATCAAAAGGTGAAAGGTGAAACAGAAATTACACATCCCATTACAACTGGGGAAGGTGCATAGGCAAGATGGAAATAAGACCATGCAAGTGTGGTTGCTGTGGAGCAGGAGTTCTCAGCCTGTGGGTCCCACCAGGTTGGGGGTTGAAAGACCCTTTCACAGGAGTCGCCTAAGACCATCGGAAAACACATATTTACCTTAGGATTCATAACTAGCAAAATCACCGTTACGAAGTAGTAACAAAATCACTTTATGGTTGGGGGTCACCAGAACATGAGGAACTGTATTAAAGGGTCGCAGCATTAGGAAGGTTGAGAACCCCTGCTCTGGAGGAAGATAATGGCCAGGAGTTTGTTTTTGGTTTGTTCCTATTTACTCACTCTTTGCAGTGTGAGGGATGGACCCTGGAGAGAATTTGCAAATCTGGTAAAACGTTCTACTCCTGAGCTATGACCCCAGCCAGGTTCCACTTTTATTGTGAGGCAATGTCTCACTCCATTGTCCAGGACGGACTTAAACTCCCTGGGCATTGTATCCCAGGCAGGGTTTAAACGTAGATCCCCCTCTTCAGCTCCTGAAAAGCCCAGGTTACAGGCTTGAACAACCAAGTCCCAGTTGCTCACCCCTTCGTAACATCTGTAATGTATTATCTTCACGATTGAAGATTATAACTAAAAGAATACCTAATAGAGAGTTCATTAATCATTGAAAAATTACTATTTTAATGTAAAATTTTAAATTAATTTATTTTTTCTATTTACATTGAGAAATAAAAATGTATACGTCTATCTCACATATTGTTTTATTTTGAAGTAATTAATACACTGCAGAATGGCGCATCCTGTATTATCTCTGGCACTTACAACTTTTTATAATAATATTTATAATATACTCTTTCAACAATCTTTAAGAATGTTATTAATTATAGTTAACATTGTTTTTAACTATCGTCACCATTGTTTTTAATTACAGTCATCAGGCTGCACAATAGAACTCAGGAGCAAATTAGTACCTTTAAATAACATACTATCAACAATCATATATGTAGGGGCTGGAGAGATGGCTTAGTGGCCAAGCGTGCTTGCTGCTCTTCCAGAGGACCCAAGTTAGCATACCAGTACCAGCATTGGGTGGCCCGCAGCTACCTATGACTCCAGTCCCAAGGCATCTGCCAGTATCCATGGGCACCTGAACTCATGTGCACATATCCACAGACAGACACACATATATACACAAACACACAATTAAAAATAAACCTATATAGAAAAGGAGAATATATGTATTAGAAGCCAATGTTTCATTTCTATAGCACTACACACAACTTTTCCACTGTTTTCCTTCAGTGATTCCTCCCAGGCTAGATTTACTTATAAAATGAGATTCACAACAATTACTGAATCAGAGAGTCCATATGTTTAAATTCCTGTGTTCATTGGAGATCTTAATATACGTAGTTTTAAAGCAGAGCCAATATTTAGTTTGAACGTATATACTCACAGGGTAAAAGGGAGCATACACTGAGGCAATCTGACAGCATTCAGCACAGAAGGGAAAACAGCAAACCATATTCCAGAAAGTGTCTCAACACCCAAAATTTGTCGGTCCACTCCCTCTCAGCTCATATACAGAACTGTCCCACTCCTGAGTTGAACAATTCAGGGAACATGAAGACAGGGAAAAGGTAACTTCTCAACTGGGGATGGGGGCACACACTTACACTCTCAGTACTAGGAGGCCACTGCAGGGGCAGCCACACATTCCGTGCCAACATGGACTGCACCGCAAGAGCCTGACATGGAAACAAGAGAACCCTCTTAACTAACACATGTTAAAACATCAGTGTGCTGATGAGCTGTCTTAGACTCCAAATATCCCATGTAATTACCACAGAATTATCTCTAGCTGTTGATGAAAGATCCTTGCTTATATTGCTAGGGAAAGTATCACTCTTTGTTAAAGATTCAGTTACTTAAAGTAGAAAAGGGCTGAGGCTACAGTTGAGTTTCTAGAGGGCTTGCCTACCATGCTCAAGGTCCTGGGTTCAATCCCTGGCTCAGCATAACATAAGTGTGGTGGCACACTCCTGTAAAAGCACTTGGGAGGCAGGGACAAGGGGATCAGAAGTTCAAGGCCACCTTCACTGACACTGCAAGTTTCATATTAGCCTGGTATACATAAAGTGAGACATTGTCTTTAAAAAAAAACAGTATATAATATATATACACACACACACACACACACACACACACACACACGAAAGTGTTTTTAAAATGTGCAAATGAACAAATCAAAAATATTGAATAGGCATAAAGAGACTAAAAAGAACATCCTACCCAAAGAGGTGTTCCCTTAGGTATATTTCACTCAGTTGGCAGTCAACCAATCTTCATTGAGGATATGGAAATGTGGGTACAAAAGAATAGGAAATAATGCAGCTGGAGGACGAAAATGCTAGAACAAAAAAGGGAGATAAGAACGGCTGCTAGGATAGATGTTCCGTGGGAAGGTGCCATTCTGCACCTTGACAAGCAACAGAGTTAACTTTGTAGACTCCGGGAAAGAGCATTCTAGGACCCAGCATGGTGCTGTGATTGAAATCACAGCAAGAGACCAGCATGGCCTAGACCAGTACACAAGAAGAAACAGCAAGCTCCGAGATGAACATCGTGTGCACAAGGGAGGCAGAGGGGACTCATACAGGCCGTGCGTGCCTTCCTGAGACCAAGTCTTTCCTGCAAAATTTGACTTATTTTAACAGGAACATGGTGGCTGCTGTGCTGAGAACCCCAGAGACAGATGAATGGTAACAAGTGGCCAATTCAGAGTCTGCATCTCGAGGAGAGAACTTAGACTCCCTACAACATTAAAAGAGAAAGATGGGATTCAAGGTGATTTTTTTTTTTTTTAATTTAAGCCACTGAAATCACACGTCTACCAAGTGAGATGGAGAGGTCTGAGTAGAATGTTCTAGAGGCCAATACTGCAATGCTTGCTGCTTGCCCATATCATATGCAAAGATTAGGGTCCCTGGAGAGGTGATACATGAACACATTCATACATTTGGAAGGGGCTGGCTTGCAGATAGTCTAAACCCAGTGAAGACTGAGTACAGAGAATGGCATGACATGGCTCCTAGTGTATCCTACTTTCTCAAGAAGTTTGAAGATGGACCAGAAAGGGAAAGAGAAGGAGCTGCTGTGAGAGGATGAGGAAATCAGGATGGCATGGCACCTAGAGAGAGGTCAAGTGCAGAGGGAGTACAGGGAACAGTGAGCGAGTCACCAGGAAAGGCGAGGACCAAGTGTGGGCCACAAACCAAGACTCGGCCAACACAAACATCCACAGCAAGTTACGTCAAGGGCACATGACTCAGTGTGAGGACCACCACGGCTGAACAGCTGACTGGAGGAGATAGGAGATTCCTACAGTAAGTTTTGACAGTCTTTTATTATTTTTTTATAACATTCTGGTTTATGTCTGTCAAAGCACATACATAAATGTTCTTGATCAGATCTAACTAAAACAGCAAACTCCAGTGCAAAATGAAACCACAGGGCCTCTTATCCAAATATTAGGAATTCCAAGATAACAGCAAGGCATTCAATGAAGCCTAGGGACCCTTCTGAAGAGCTGGCCCTGGTGAGGGCATATGGAGTACTTGAGCAGCTGACTTGGACATGGGGCGTCTAAATTGGAGCAGGTTAGAGCAGTGTTGGTACAGCAGGGTTCTTTAACTTTTGCTTCCCAAAAGAACTTCACTGCTTACTGGAGAATAGAATCAGGAAAAAAAAAAAAGGTACAAACATAAGGAGAATCTGCTAGAACATAATTTATTCCCTTTCCCCTCCCAACTTGCTTTCAAAGCTAAATCAGCATGTCTGGATCTAAGTCATTTTGTATGATAGCAAAGAAGGGCAGAGAGTCGTTAAATTTGATAGCACTAATAAAACTACAAGAAAAAAAGGAGAAAAACGGGATTATGTTCCATTGGTATGCAGACAAAATTTTTTTTTAATTCTCCTTCATAGTGCACAGTGCCGTAAAAGTTTTGGCTAATGTCCCTAAATGATCAGTTAAATGTATAAATTCATTTTGGTTCCACCCCACTGACATCAAAAATAAAGGCTAAATCGGAATACTAAGTATGAATGCTGAAAGCAAGACAGGACTCTCCAACTTCTCCCAGTAATAAACCAGTCTTTCAGCTGCACTGTTGAACACACATGCATGCATGCATGCATGCACACACTCACGCACGCACGCATGTACACACACACAAACACCTCTGCATCCCTCTAATTCAGCAAATCTATTAGCACTGTCTCTCATGCATCTATGCTTCCTGACTGTGCCCGTGTCCCTACTACAGGGCTTTTGACAGTGACCATCGTTACTTCTTGGCAAACCCACTCCTGCTACCAGGCAATGAGTCCTGTAAAAACAAGGCCCCTCTAGTGACAGATGTATGCTTACTGCCTAACACAGGATGCCAACCAGGAGACACAACATGGAAAGGAGAACTGAACTGCTAGATACAGGAAACCAACACTAAGCACCATAGATCCAAGAACTGGTTCATCAGGAAGCGGCTGGTTGGTTTCATAGAGGGCCAATTCTTGCCCAAGTATGGTCAGTCACACACTTCATTTCAGTGGTTCTCAACCTTCCTAATGCTGCGACCCTTTAATATAGTTCCCCATGTCGTGGTGAGCCCCAACCATAAAATTATTTTCATTGTTACTTCATAACGGTAATTTTGCTACTTTTATGAGTTTGTAATGTGAATATGTGATATGCAGCATATCTGATATGCGACCCCTGAGAATTGCTTTATTTCATCACCAGATCGATAACTATTAAGCTTCCTTGCGCCCCTTTAAGTATGCATTCTGTGAGCCCTAGCTCTTGGGAATGAGGCTTCGTCTATGGCTCCCAAGCTCAGAAGACAGGACCACACACAGTAAAACTGCTGACTCAGGCTGCACATCAGTAACTGCCCTACCAACAGACAGGACACTGTGTGCTGTGTGTTTCTGAAAAGGAAAACAGCACAGCTGCAATGGTCAGAAGGGCACTTGGAATTCTTCTTTTTAATTCTAGAAACCGGGGCTGCAGAGACCGTTCAGTTTGTGAAGTGCTTGCAATGGCCTTGCACACACGAGGACCTGAGTTTGATCTCCAGAATCCACTTTTTAAAAGCTAGGCACAGTGGGACATGTGCTTGCAGCCTCAGCACCCAGGAGGGAGGGGGAGCTACATGGGGCCTTGAGGCTCACTGGGCAGCCACCCAAGCTAATGAGACTTGGCCAAAAAAAAAAAAGAAAAGAAAAAGAAAAATAAGGATAAGAAAAAAGAGAGGGAGGGAGAGAGGGGGAGGAGGGAAGGAGGGAGGCAAGGAGGGAGGGAGGGAAGGAAGGAAGGAAGGAAGGAAGGAAGGAAGGAAGGAAGGAAGGAAGGAAGGAAGGAAGGAAGGAAGGAGGGAAGGAAGGACATTTCCAAGGACTGATGCTCAAGTTGTCTGACCTTTACATGGACGTACACATAGTTGTGTGTATACATGCAGGGGAGCTCCTCAACTCAACTAGAAAATGACCAAATTACTACCATAGAAAAACCTCATAACACACAGCAAGGCCTCGATATTACAGGCTTATAGGCAATCTCAAATTAATAGGAAAACCACACCCCACACACATGCAAATACACCAAGCCCAAATTTAACAATGAGGCATTGACATTTTATTTTTGCTGTAGTTTGTTGGTTTTTTGTTTTTGTTGTTTTTTTTTTTTTTTTTTTTTTTGAGAATGTAATGTTGGCCAGCCTGGAACTAATGATGTAGACCAGGCTGACCTCAAATTCATAGAAATCCACCTGCCTCTGGCTCCCGATGCTGGGTTTAAAGGCATGTGCCACCACACCTGGTGGAGGATTAAAGACAATATTAGAATCTGTTACTTTAATGAGCAAATTTTCTTATGTATCTTGGCAATTCGGTTTAAGCCCCAAATGTCCTGGTTCTTACATAATGAGGTCTGGATATAAGAAATTAAATTGAGTTAGGGAAAGGGCAAAGTAACCCTGAGGGAAAGACACACACTAAGAAATTATACCTGAATCATGCAATTTAATCATTCTTGGTGATTTGCTTTTATAAAACCAACATGCATTTTATTGGGAAAAGAGTGTTAGAGCTCTGATAATTGCCTCTGCATAGCTCAATATTTACATTGCTATGAAAATAAAGTGTAAATTGAATATTAAAAACTGCATTTGCAACTGTAGGCATATTTAGAATATCTGACTGAAGTTCATGGCATTGTATATTAATGCTATACACACTATAGGTGCTTTATAAGAAATCGATGACTGGATGACATGTTCTTGATAGTGAAATTGCATATAAAACATCTGCAAACTCAAAAAAAAAGAATAATTAACGTCATTGATGGGAATGTTCAGCAATCTTCATTTTACAAGCCACTAAAACAGCTATATGGTAATTATTTTAATATTTAAAATAATTAAATATATACTCACATAAGAAGTAAGTATATATTTAATTATATATACTAAATAAGAGCATGATTGTGTTGTCTACCCAATCTGTAAAGACTGGAATATGACTTGTAAATAATTCAACAAATTAATACTACATAGGAAGTAGTGGAGGGTCTGTGTGTATGCAAAACTGTTGGGCTGTGTTAGATAGTAAATAATAGGTATTAATAAAGTTTTATTTCCATGAAACAGTTCATATACTCTATATAGAATTAAGACAGAAGTGATCAAAATCATCAACACATACTGTGGTAGTTAGTTTTAAGTATGCATTTGACATAGTCTAAAATCCGCTTGGAAAAGCATTTCAATGAGAAATCACCTACATGAGGTCAGTTTGTGGACATGTCTTTGGAACACTGTCGTAATTCCATTAATTGATGTGGAAAGAGTCAGGATAAAGTGGGTAGCATCATTCCCATGGCTTGGGTTTTGAACCCCTTAACAGTAAAGAGAGATGAGCAGTAAGCATGCTTGCATTAAGCCATTTCTGTCTCCTCTTGATTGGGGCTATGATGTGACTCCCTTGACATCCTGTCCCTGAAGTGATGGACTGTAACCTGGAACTGTGATCTTAAATGAACCCTTTCTTCCCCCAAGTTACTTTTTAATCAGGGCATCTTATCACAGCAACAGAGACAGAAATAATGCACAGACTCTGAGCAATTCCCAGAGAAAACACCTGCCGTCACACACTGAGCATTGTACCTTGTGCCCAGTCACAGGCCAGACAGTTCATCAATAAGCCCAATAACATTACTGTTAATAAAACACATCTTCAAGAAAACTACAGGCATTCAATAAAGAGTACAAAAGGTTCTGAGGTTCCATGTTCTAGCATTTATGCTAAAAAAGGGGAGGATTCCCATCCATGGATGGCTCATATCAGCAAGGAGGGAGAGGTTCTGAGCAGGCTTTGCTCTAGGCCTTCCTTCCTGCTCGTCTCTCTCCACGCTCATCTTCCTGCAGGCTTTGTTCCATTTCTCCAGGAGGACCAGCCTCATTAGCTACTTTGCTTCTTTTGCTTTGTGGGCTACAGGCAGTTGTCATGTTTGGGAGCCCAGATACACTATGGGTGGCTTTCTGCTTTTTAATGTCTTAATCTATAATTGCTAGATGTTTGAACAAGGAGTGATTTAAAGCATGATCCTATACTACCTTCCTAACTGGAGATCTGGGGTCAAACTTTAAATGGATGGTATTTCTTTAAGATATATTCAAACAAACCACAAGCACAAGATCTCTGGGGAACACGAACTATTAAAATGTATCACAGAGGTGCAGAGGCCAAGTTTTACTGCTTTGGGGATATAAGTATTAACTTTTTAACATATAAAGCATCTAGTAAATAGTATATATGGGGCACAGGTGGTGACGTAATGGTATTGCCATTATCCAATGCCCTCTAGCCTCTGTGGGCAAATGCATGCACATGGTGTACATACCAGCAAGCTGACACACATATTCAGATTCATGAAAGTAAAATAAATTAGTCATTAAAAAAACAACTCCAGTGGCTATTGTTAAGTGAATACTTAAAGGTCTGTATTATGGTGATGAGTTAAACATGCAGATGGGAACTAATGAGGAACTGAAGAGGTTAGATAATGGGTCCTTCAGGTTAGATTACATAGCTACAGAGGAGAGGGAATAGAGAGCAAACCCAGGCCTACTACCTAGACCCACATGCCAGAGCTCATCAGGATGCACCTCAGAATACTGGATAGTACCCCAAAATCCATGAGATGTGCTCTCATAAAAGTTCAATCAATTCATATGTACAAACTGATGATAATATAGGTAACAAATATATTTGTTTTATATGCAATTACTTTATTTAAATTATTCAAATGATTCCTTGGCATCAGATATTGATAGTGATGGATACACTTAATTATCTTATGTGCAACAGCTGTGCATCCACTCGAGGCTCAGAGACACAAGCTTTACTTTTTAAAAACGGTGTAAGGTGATAACACTGGTGATACCATTTCAAAGCCAAGGTGCCTGTCTGACTAACATCGGCATACATGGTATTCAGGTGCATCCAGTAGATGTGCCTCTTTATTTTGTCTACAGTGAATGTACATATGGTATCGCTTTGTAAGCTGATCTCTATATGCCATTCAAAATTTATTTTTAGGAAATCATTTTTCTTGGAAAAATTAACAAATCAGTGTTTTCATTTGTCTCTTTAAAAATGTTCCATTTTGTGGTGGTGCACACCTTTGATCCCAGCACTTGGGAGGCAGAGGGAAGGGGATCTCTGAGCTTGAGACTACAGAGTGAGTTCCAGGACAGCCAGGACTACATAGAGAAACCCTGTCTTGAAAAACAAAGCAACAACAAAAAAATCATTTTGTAATATCTAGACATCAGATATTATGTCTATTATTTATTTATATTGATTAGTATTATCTCATTGGAAATAAAGTAATTCAGACCTGTGAACTCATTCTACCTGTAAGACCAGAGAATGAACTCGAAATCATATACCACATCCCCCTATTTCTACATGTATGAAATTGCCAAACAGTCAACTTAAAGACACACGTACACACACACAAATCAAAATCAAGGGAAAAAAAGAACTCCATCTTATTTTAGGGGAATTTTATAGAACTGGAAAATCATGCCTAAAGTAAGCATAATGCTATTTAAGGTACATTCTGATTGATTCTAATTATATACTTTTAAGCTAGAAGGCTTAAAAGTTCTCTGAAGTTAGGAAGATTTTTTTTTTAACTTTATTAAGACTAAAGCCTAAAAAGCAGGTAATCAGGAAAAAAAAGACTTGAACTTTATATTAGAAAAATCTAAAAGAGCTAAAAATAACCTTGTTTCACTATGTTAAAAACGTATCTGTGAAAACATTGTTTAAAAAAATCATGTTCTGCTTGAAGCTACATTGCCATGCTATTTTAAATGAAGACCGTTCTAGATCCTTTAGAGGAGCCTGGAAATAAATGTGCCCATGAACTCAAAGTCTATGTGCAATGTAAGAACAAAGATGGAGGATGAGGGAAACAAACGGTGATGGCAGACAGCCAGAGTCCAGGGCGAACAATGGGAATGTGCATTTCACAGTTCTGCTATAATCCGTTTCTCAATGCTCTCTCACTACACGGAAAATGGAAACACACAGGCTGCCCCTTCCACAAAACTTCCACGTGGTCAGGGGCTGTGACTGGTCTCTGCACCAGGGTCTTAGAAACTACCAAGCACACGGAAGGAATAGGATGAGTATCTGCTGGAAATGAAAGGGAAAGGTAGAGGCCGCTGCTGAGATTTCATCAAACCGTGCTGTGTTTCCATTTTCCTCTGTGCAGTGAGCATGTCCTGGAGCCCTTGGGGTTCTAACAACCAGCCAGTTGAAAAGAGAGAGAGAGAGAGAGAGAGAGAGAGCGCGCGAGCGAGCGAGCTGCTTGGCAACACACCTGGAAGAGACTCACTTAAGGACATCACTTGCCTCTACTGTACAGAGACCTCTCAGACGATTATGAATGGTGGCGTTCCACAAGAACTACAGACAGGTATTAAGACTTGATTGCATCATCCTCCATAGAATCATGTGTTTGGATATTTGGTCATCGGTTGCTGGTTATGCTGTTTAGGGGAGTTCTAGAAGCTATGGGATATGCAGCCCAGGAGCAGGAATTGGAGCATCCTAGGACAGCTCTGTTTCAGACCCAAGCTCTCTGTGTGATGCAAAATCTTGGTTTGTTAACTTGACACACTTCGGAACTTAAATGGAGGAAGCGTCTCCATCAGATTGTCATGTGGTCGTACCTGTGGGGGCTTTTCTTAATTGCTAATTGATGTAGGAGGACCCAATTCCCTGCTCATCCTAGGCAGTTAGGCCTGGGCTGTAGAAGAAAGGCAGCTGAGCAAGCCAGTAGGCAGCCCTCTTCCTTGGTCTCTGTTTCAGTTCCTGCCTCCAGGTTCCTGTCTTGAGCTCTGGCTTTGGCTTGTCGTGGTGGATGATAGATTTGCAACCCTGTAAGCCTTTCCTTGTCCAAGTTGCTTTGGGCCCATGTCTTATCACAGCAACTGAGAAGCAATCTAGGACAATCTGTTTACTCATCTGCTGAGATAGAGAGAAGCGAGCTGCTCATGCTGCCACTGCCATGGGCAGGAACCATTACGAATGTTGCCATACCTTCCCTGACATGAAACTGAGCGTCAAAACAAATCCTTCCCCCAATGAGTCATTTTTGCTAGACAAGAAAGTAACTACCCCAACAAGTAACGTATTTCTTTAAATTATGCTATAATTGTACTAACGCATAATGATTATGCTCTAATTCTAATCACGTGCACTTATATTAATGTAAACTAATAATAATTATACCCATCTGCACCATATGTATAATTACATAATTTCAAAAATTACCCTTGGTTGTTGGGAAAGAAAGCAGCTTTTGACAGAATATGCATAATTGAGTAAAATGATACACTGCCCTATGGCACTTCACATTTTTGAAAATTATTGTCATTCACGTTATTCCATTTGGAATCATTCTGCAGAGGAGTTAGGAGTACTCAACATGGCTTGAAGGTTTATGTTTCTCTAAAACCTGCACGCTAAGATTCTTACTTTAGAGCTAGAGCAGTGGGAGAAGACAGTCTATGAGAGCTCACTAGATCATGAGGGAGGAAGCTTCAAGCATGGAATTCGCCCCTATAAAAAGAAGCCCTTTCCACCATGCAAGGAACGAGAAGGATACTCTCTGAACCAGAAGCAGTCACCCACCACCAGCCATCAAATCTCCCTGTTTCTTGATCTTGGATTTTCAGCCTTCAGAACTCTAAGAAGTAAGTGACTGATGTTTCCCAAGCTAGCCAATTGGCTATATTTTATTAACACGTCTAAACTGACTAAAATAATACTATTCCCATTTCGTTTGTGTGAAGAATGAAGACTGGGTAAAGTCAGTTCACATGTTCAGAGTCACCCAGGATGGCAGTGCCAAAGACAGCTCTGAAGTGAAGGTATTCTTCTCCTTTCAGCTCAAGGCCCCTCCCTCTTCTCCCATCTCCCCAGAAACGATGCCTGCTCACATCTCTCCCCCACACTACCACACACATAAGCGGCCAGCTGCAACAATTTAACCCACTCCAGTGCACCCCGAACCCCATGTCAACAGAGTCCCAGGAGACTGTCTACCCAGCACACTTGTATCTCACACCAAGGAAGGACTCAACACACCTCTAATTTTCACACCTCCACTCCCAACACAATAGTGAATGGCACAACCTAACGAGAAAGTATGGAAGAATCAGGCTTTTAGCCTTAATGTTTTCTCCTAAATTTTTCCTTCCTGTGTAGGTCACAGGGGCAAAGCCGGATGTGGTATCAAGCAATACACTTATAAGCATATGACAGCCACCCTGAGTGAACCAGCGGCAATGACCAACACAGAATCTTTACCCTACGTGCATCCACACTGCTCTGTATCATCAGATTCCACATATTCCACAGCAAAATCGATAACTGGTGATTTGTTTCTATTAAACTCTATGAGTTACTTTTCTCCACAAATGAATGCTATTAATTTAGTAGAAATGTGTTGATGTATATAGTATTAGTCCTTAAAATAGTTTAATGTTTACTTTTAACCCATAGCGGAAGGTAGATAAAGAAACGTATAGAGTAAAAAAGTGGTAGCGAGTTGACTAGAGTATCACCCATCAATTTAAGCCAGGAGAGTGACACTCGAGAGAATAAAAGCAGATGGGGCAGAAACAAAAGCAAAAGCATGAGAATGTATTCGTGGTCCTAGGAACAACGCTGGTACAATAGTTCAACACACGTGACCAGAATCAATGTTTAAAATAGCCTTTTTAAGAGCATTGACTGCTCTTCCAGAGGTCCTGAGTTCCCAGCACCCACATGGTGGCTCACAACCATCTGTAATGAGATCTGGCACCCTCTTCTGTATACATAATAAATAAATAAATCTTTTAAAAAAAATAGCCTTTTTAAGTTAGAGTCCTAGATGGTGCCGCCACGACTCTTCCTTCTCGTATTCATCCTGTTGACAACTGGCTCCCCCTCTTCTTCGTTTTGAGAGGGTATCCACACAGATGACCCTCTCGCTACCTTAGCTTCTCAGAGCGCCACTTGTTTTCACCCAAGGCCCTTGCTCCCCACCCTCTTCGTACAAACCAACAAACCACACTCAGAGGACTATCATTAATAGTAACACCCCCCCCCCTCGACAACGCACTCCGTGAATATCCTTTCTTTATCTAACCCCTACTGTCTTTACAAGTCACCCACACACACACAAATTGTGCAACCAGAACAACCGCTCAGCCCAATCACTTAGCTTAATCACCAGCATCAAGCCATCCCATAATGTTGACCTGTCTTGTTGTGGAAAGCTTCCTAGGTTAAATTACCCACTTTCAGATTTTATTTTCTACCTCTGCTCTCTTCAAATCTATACATCTTTTCCCTCCTACCCCTACCCACTCCCCAGCCTAGTGCTGGGGATTGAACCAAGGGCTTTGTGAATACTAGGCAAGTACTCTACCACTGAGCTACATCTCCAGCCCTCCTTCTTCTATTCAGTTAATGATCTTGCTTTCCATTTCACTGATAACACTTTCACATTTCCAAACTCAAGTCCATCAAACCATTTCTATCCACGCCTATACATTTCATGTATTTTGCTATTGAGATGGTTAACTCTCTGTAGTCCTACCTAAAACCAGCTCCCCAGCAGTTGAATGGGCCCTATCTAGTCATTTCTCCATCAGACCTTCTTGCTACGTCATTGATTTTTCTCTGCTTTCCAGAGTCATTTCCATAAGCACAGAGAATTATTCTCCATCTTTATAAAATGATGACTGGATTGCATATTCGTCCTGCATCTGCTCCTTCATACTCTGCTCTTTCTTGTAAAAATTTCTCAAATAAACTTCTGTATTTCTGCCTGTACTCTCTCTGGAGTTTACTCTAATGATGCTACAGACTCCACCACGTTACTAAACTCACCCTTGTTCAAGGCAACAAGCCAGCCTTCAGGATGTCCGGTGTTCTGTTCTCTTCTTGATCTTTAGCAGTATTAGATCCTTGTTTGCACAATGCCCTCGGTACAGTACTCTGCTTGGTATCCTAGACTCTGCTCTCTCTGGGTTCTTCTGCACTGCCATCCCAGTCTCAACTTCATGACCTGTAAAATCCAGGTTCCTCGCTGCTCACTCCTTATACTCCATTTTTTCTATCTATAATCACTTCCTACAAGGCTTCATCCAATCCTGTGGCTGATCTATGCATTACAATTTTTTTTCTCTGACTGTGACCTTTCCCTTAACTTCAAGTTTACATATTCCACTTCCTAATGAGCATGGACAGTTTATCATGTTAAATCTCAAGGTCCTGACTTACCTGCCCTGTTTGTTCCTTCATTTTTCCCATTGTCTAAATGAAACTTCTGCTTTCCATTTACTTTGTCCAAAAACTTCTGCTCTGTGACAAACCTCAGTCTTTCCCTTTCAACCCCTGTATTCAATCCTGCAGCCACCAATCCTGTTCTTCTCTTTCTAAATGTATTTAGAAACCAGCTGCTCTTCATTCTTTTTACTGTTATGCCATCTCAGTCAAGAACCAGGTTTTGAGTTATTTGTTCATTTTTTTCTGATTTATTCATTTTTATTTTATATGTGTAAGTGCATAGATGCATAAATACTACAAGCATGCCTGGTGCCTATGGAGGCCAAATGGAATTGAATCCCCTGACATTGGAGTTAAGTATGGATGGCTGTGAACATCCATATGGGTGCTAATAACCAAACCTGGGTAAGTGTTCCTAACCCCTGAACAATCTCTCCAATATCTTCATATATTTATTTTTGTGGTTCTGGGGATGAATCAGGAGCCTTGCACATGATGGAAGCATTCCACTACTGAGTGATACTCCCAGCTACAAAAACCAGGTTTTTGTACAGCACTGACTCATCAGTGACAAGCAGAGTATCCAGTGTCTATCTGCCACTCATAAACACTGACATTATTGCCAGCATCATTATCCGCACTGTCTTGATCATGTCAATGCCTGGGGCTAAAGTGTTACAGCAGGGTAACTCATGAAGTACTATAAGACAGAGTGTGATAGGCTCTAAAGTCAGGCAACACCACTGAGAGGCACAGACAAGAAAACAGTCAGGACTGAGTAGGAGGGCCAGTGCAACTATTGTGCTGTGGCCAAGGTTCTGTGAGGAGAGGAAAATGACTTCATACCTAAGAATTGGGCTTTATTCAAAACTAGTGAGACATGGTCACCAGCAGGATCTACTGAACACGTGGAACACTAAGTATTATTAGAAAAGCTTGGTATTATTTGATTTCCTTACCAACGCCTGAAATGCAGGCAGGAAATAATCATAATACAGAAGAAAGCTGAAACAATACAAAGAGAGCCAGGCATGGAGAGTAAACCTTTAATCCCAGCAATCAGGAGGCAGAAGCAAGAGGATCTCTGTGAGTTTAGAGACAACCTGGTCTACATAGGAAGTTCAGAACTACATAGAGACTCTGTCTCAAACAAACAACTAAAAGAAAAAAAATTCTGTGATTTTTGCAAAGTCACTAATTTATAATCCATTATTGTTGTCGATTTTAGACCAACAATGTCTCTGTCTTTCTATTTCAGAGTTATCTCTCCATCGTGTTCTCTTTCCACTGAAATAGTAATTTTATTCACTTAGCACAAGGGTCAGAATAAAATAAGATTCAAGGTCCTGTCAATATCTGTTAGAACATCTTATTAAATAGATGGTATCTTGTACCAGGAAAGCATATATTAGTGTTCATCTGTTATGGGAACAGGCGCATAATGTTGTATTAAAATGTACAGACTTAGAATGAGAATTGGCACTGCATATGAGTAGGAAAAACACAATAGAACTAAATGATATGCAATATATGAGAAAATAGTACAAAAGGATATAAATAAAGTAATGGAACTCAGACTCGGCAAAGATACAGCGCTGAGGGAAATGTCAGATGAGATTTCAGGATTAATTGTTCATTCATCAGAATAAAAGCACAAGTGCTTTTTTTTTTTATAGGAATGGCTATCTGTGCAGAAGAAAATGTAACTTAAAGAAAGATAGAAGTTTAGGGAACTAAAACATAAAATGAACTTCATTTCATACTGTGGTCTTCGTTTGATACAGGACTGAAATCTGCCCTACAGTTTTTCTCTTTTATTTTCGATAACAAGATGGTTTCAGGTTTAGTTGTTTGTTTCAGCCTCTTGCAAACTGGCAAGTGCTCTACCATGGAGCTATATCCTTAGAACTACTTTGTAATTTCATTTCTGTATTTATTCATTTACTTGAGATGGGGGTCTTGGTATGTCGCCTTTGCTGGCCTCAAACTCACAGAGATCCACCTGCTTCTGCCTCCTGAGTGTTGGAATCAAAGGCATACCAGCACCCCACTCCACTTTGTAATTCTTTCTGACAGCAGGACTTCTGCACGTATGGTTAAGTTGCAGTCGGGCGCAGCAGCGAGCACATCCCTGCAATCCTACCACTCGGAGCCTGAAGCTGAAGGATCAATACAAGGTTGAGATGAACTCAGGTTACATGGTGAGTCTGAGGTCAGACTGGGCTACAAAGCAAGATCCTATCTTTAAAATGCATGCACGTATGCATACATTCATACATGCATGCACACATCAAAATAAAGGATAACTTGTAGTTTGAAGTATTTTCCAATACACTGATATCCAACGAATTCTATTAAAAAGTTAGATGAAATTCATGATAAACTAGAAACAATACTCTGCTTTGGACAGCTGTGCTATGAAAGTTTTTAGTTAAATATGAACAAATCATGGAACATGAAACAAACAGAAGCAAAGAATATAATTAAATAAAATGCCCAGATATCGACAACTAGAAGTCAAAGAGGGGAAAGCTGTGGTAATTAGTTTATAATTCCATTTTTCTAGAACTTCGTTCAATTTATTTACCAAAATTGAATTTAAAAGAAATAAATAAAAAGCGCCCGGTGGACAGCACACTGACCTTGCAGTGGTCATACTGAAGCTGTAAGGCGGGAACGTCCCCTCCAATGGGCATCTGTTTCTTAAGCTCTTCATCTTTCATATTTAGCCATTTGATCAGGTCTTCAAGAGATGCCAGCAGCCGGTTCCACTTCTCAGCACTGGCCTCCAAATGGGCCCTGTTGACAGACAAAGATGACCATATGAAGAAGTGTCAGTGGACAGTTACAACTGAAAAACGATACACACTCAGGTGGCCTAAGTGTGTCCTGTGTGACCAAATCACACTCCCTTCCCCCCAAAAAAAGGAAGACTGACTCTGGGCACAGAAAACATACCCTGTGAGAAACAGTTATATCAAAAAAGCTCTATTATCCAGGCTATGTCTATACTACATTAAATTACAAAGCAGGTTCTGATAGCTCACATACACTATATACATATTAAATACAGAGATGTAAAGACTCTTTCTCACTTTTATCTAAATACATAGTGAGAGGGAGCAGAGGAATGGAACGCATATAAAACATCTGGGCCTGTTTATTGTTTCATGTCTTTAATCCCAGCACTCAGGAGACAGAGGCAAGCAGATCTCCGTGAGTTCAAGACCAGCCTGGTCTACATAGATTATGTAGGCAATCCAGGGATAAACAGTGAGGCCTTGTTTCCAAAAAAGAAAAAAAAAAGGAAAAAAGAGAAAAAGAAAGACAGACACTGGTTATTACCTTTTACAATTAAAAGAAAATTTATTTAAAATGTTATATTCAAAGTTTATTTTTCTCTCTAAATGGAAAAAAAAAAAAGACTGATCTTTTAAGAAGAAGGGAGTCATTAACCCTCAATTTTTCTTATAATCAAGTAAATTGTTAGAAGCAAGACCTTAGAAATACTTCCAAGTTCTAATTGTTGGAATTTCTAATTCCAAACTGTTAAAAAAACAAAAATAAAAAAAACCCAGTAAGTCATTTGTGGTGGTTTGAAAGAAAATGGCCCTCAAAGGTAGTGGCACTATTAGGAGGTGTGGCCTTGTTGAAGTAGGTGTGGCCTTGTCGGAAGAAATGTATCACTGTGGGAATAGGCTTTAAGATCTCCTTTGCTCAAGCTATGCCCAGTGTGGTATACAATTCACTTCCTGCTGCCTGCAGATCAAGATGTAGAACTCTCAGCTCCTTCTCTAGCACACACCATGTCTGCCTGCATGCTGCCATGTCCCACCATGATGATAATGGACTAAACCTCTGAAATTGTAAGCAAGTCACCCCAATTAAATGTTTTCCTTTATAAGAGCTGCCATGGTCATGGTGTCTCTTCACAGCAATAGAAACCCTAAGACAACATTATTTAGCCTGGACACTACTTGGCTTTAGGTTGGCTGGTATCCTGTGCCAAACTGCCATGTGAACAGAGAACAAGTAGGCAAAAATCACTGACCAAAGTATTTTATACACTTATTTATTTACTTATGTATATATGCATGTATGCACACATGCATGTGCATATATATATATATATATATATATATATATATATATATATTAAGAATTAAACTGGGGGCCTTGTACATGTTAGGTATTCTGTTAGATATTTGTATATATATTTTGACTTAATGGTGACATCTTTGTTTTATTAATTATTTCCCTTTTTAACACAGCCATCAATTACGAACTTCATAACCAAGGATGATTTTAGGAAATACTTCGTTACAGTTCTTAGCATTAATCAGAGGAAAAAATTCTTCTTTGTTCTTATTAAGGCCCTAGAAGAAGCCCATCCATGCAGCCTGGAACCCATAGAAGGACTGTATTTAAAAACATGTACTATTTAGAGGAGCGGTTCTCAACCTTCCTAATGCTGTGACCTTTTAATACGGTCCCTCATAAAATTATTTTTGTTGTTATTACTTCATAACTGTAATTTTGCTACTGTTATGAATCATAATGTAAATATCTGTGCTTTCCAATGGTCTTAGGTGACCCTGTAACAGGATCATTCAACCCCCAAAGGGGTCACGACTCACAGGTTGAGAATCTCCAGACATTCAAGGAATTGGACTTTTCTAAGTACTGCGGTACCCAAGTGGACAGTCATGAACGTGGATCTAGTGCTAAGCTGGCGAGATGGACTGCCGAGCCTGTCTGTGATCAATCTGGCTGAGAGTGTCAAGGTTGTTGGAGATTCACACAGCCTCATTACACAACATCTTCCAAAGGGAAGGACTTAAAGGGGTGGGGTGCATATATGTATGAGTTATCTGGGGAGCTTCAGCTATATAGAGCATACATTCAGGCTCCTAAGACTACTTTTACCACGATGGTAGCATTATGATCCTCACCTCCATAAATCCCATCCTTTACCAAGGGCATGGAAGCAACCCACCAGGATCAGCCACTCCTGTCACTCAGACCTCTCAGGCATTTCTGGTGCCCATCTGATCCACTTTAGCTTTTGTCTCAAAGCTAACAGCTCTTGCTATAGTATTACCTCATTGGTCACACTTACATGCTATTTCCAGCAGTAGTCTGTGGTGATATTGTGTTCCCCAAAATATTGTGCACCCTAATAAACTTATCTGGGGTCAGAAAACAGAACAGCCACTAGATAAAGAGGCCAAAAAATGGTGGCACACACACACCTTTAATCCTAGCATTCCAGAGGCAGAGATCTATCCGGATCTCTGTGAGTTCAAAGCTACACTGGAAACAGCCAGGCATGGTGACTCACGCCTTTAATCCCAGGAAGTGATGGCAGAAAGCAGAAAAGTATATAAGGTGTGAAAACCAGGAACTAGAGCTGGTTAAGCTGTTAGGCTTTTGAGCAGCAGTTCAGCTGAGATTCATTCAGATGAGGACTCAGAGGCTTCCAGTCTGAGGAAACAGGATCAGCTGAGGAATTGGCAAGGTGAGGAAGCTGTGGCTTGTTCTGCTTCTCTGATCTTCCAGCGTTCACCCCAATACCTGGCTCCGGGTTTGTTTTTATTAATAAGACCTAACAATCTGTGCTACAGTCGATATTCAATGACATCCTAAGTCTTGGTTAAAAGTTAATCCAGCTCATCTCTACTTCACAAGACAATAACCAGAGTCTACCATCCGATATTCCTGGCAGAAAAGGAAAAGCTGGTGCTCCAGGCTCACTTGAAAATCCCACGAGCCTGCATTCACATAGTAACTGCAAAGGCCAATTACCTTCCCATCTAGTCACAGCTGCGCTGCCACCTGGCTAATAAAACCAACTACTCAAACTCGAACATTCTCTGTCCCCTTCCAAAAGGTTAGCTGTAAAATACTAAGACATGAATTTTAAGTCTTAAAGATGTCTAAAGCATTTTCTAATTATCTCAAAACTGGGTGGTTGAAATTTCATTATGGTTTAGCTAGCTTAATTTAGAGGGTGGATAGAGGGCTTGCTGCGCAAGCATGAAAACTGGGCTTTGGATCCCCAGAATCCACATCAAAAAAGCCAGGCAGGCAAGGTGGCTACCTTTAATCCCAGCCCTGGAGGTGGGGGTGGGTACAAAGACAGCTAGCTACAGTGGCTGGAATCCATGAGCTCTGAGTTCAGCTGGTAACCCTGACTCAATGAAGTAGAGAACAACAATGGAAGACACCGGACTTCTGGCCTCCTCCGCACTTACATACGTGTGCATGCGACCACACCCGCACATGTACACACAACCCCCCCACCCACCCACACACACACACAAAATTCCTTTTCTTTCTTTCTTTTTTTTTTTTTCTTTTTCCGAGACAGGGTTTCTCAGTGTAGTTTTGGTGCCTGTCCTAGATCTCACTCTGTAGCCCAGGCTGGCCTCAAACTCACAGAGATCCGCCTGGCTCTGCCTCCTGAGTGCTGGGATTAAAGGCGTGCGCCACCACCGCTGGGCCCTTTTATTTTTTCTTCCTTTTACTATTGTTTCTACTTCTTCCACAGATGTTAGGCTTGACCTAACTTGATAAAACTGTCTTTTGTCAAGATCCTGAGTCTGTGTGAGCTCCAGCTCTTCTGCATCACTATTAATTTTGGAAAAAAATTTCCTGATACACAACAAATTTTCTTGCCATAGAGCACAGCTAAGTAGTTCCAATTGTAGAAACTGAAAGCCTTTTACAGTCATAAGCTGCTAATGCAAAATACTTGTTGCATTTTATATGTTTGACAAGGCTGTTACAATTGCTTCCCAACCATGTTTAAATGCAAGAGACAGCTAGAAATCACAGGTTCCCACTCAACCAAGAAGTGCTGAACCTCCCGAGTAAACCACTTATGTGCGCATCCAACCTCTTATTGAGATCTGGTACTGCGCCCTCAGTGTCTGTAGTTTCAACATCAATCAATAACTAAGCTACATATTATGTTCCTTGGTAATCCAGTCCTACAGGCTTCCTGTAGAGCACACAAATGTCTTTCTCAATGCAATAGACTCTTTTCACTGCACAGAAACACTGGAATTGATCATTGAGCATTATGGTGTTCAGGTATTCAGCCCCCGAAGGGCCATCTGTACAAATGAAGGCCATACTTTTTACAAGAGATGCTCTGAAATGAAAATGGAAGCGGCGATTCCATGTGCTTCTCCGCATCTCTGCTTTCCCACAATAAACACTGAGCTCATCAGACAGAACCTCTGCCTGGCAAACCTGTTCTGCTTATTCTCCAGTACATTGCACCTCTGTACTTAGCAGATTACTACCATATGCCCAAACAGGCGCAGGCTTCCATAGTAGCCTATAGGGTTCTTGTTTCATTTCAGTTCTATTTTCATCCTTAAAGATGAAAGAACCCACTGGCCTTTTCCTGGCCAGTGGGTTGAAGGCTTTGTGAGGACAAACTGTATATTTGTGTTTGGTTTAGCTGTGTTCACTCACTGTGACTATAACATGAATTGCCCCAGCACTACAGACTGCAGGTCATCAACATGTTCTGGGCATTTTCAGGGAGAACATTGCTTTACCTAACTCAGTAGCTGTAGAACTGCTTCTCAGTAGTGGGCTTAGTACAGTGTCTTCTTTGCACAAGTTCATTCTCTGGATATGTGAAATGTGTAGTGCAATAGACCCTTTCATTGACTATAGTATCAACACTAATATCTACAGTGAATTCTGCTTCACACAGATACCCCTTTCTGGATGAAATCTGTTTTTACAAAGCTCTGAGTTTTACAACTTTTTACATGACTAGTTACTCAAAAATTATAATATAAAGGCTTGTTAGACAAAAATTTATTAAAAGCTTATTTCACCAATCAACTATAGTAGAGAAAGAATTACAGAGTGGAGTGCACACTCCTATCTGTTTTAAATCACCAAAATGATTTTTCAAAGGAACTGTCATCAAAGAAGTCATTATACCCTTCCCCAGAATATAAGCATCAACAAAGAAAATAGCATATGTAGGGTCATATGCTAAAAGACACCAGTTTGGGGACTAGAGACAGGAAGGAGTTGTACAGTGCTTGCTTAGCACACACAGGATCCTGATTTGATCCCCAGCACCTCGTAAGCCAGGTGGGGGGGGGGGGCTGCCTGTAATCCCAGCACTCAGGAGGTAGAGGCAGGAGGTACACCAGTTCAAGATCATTTCCAGCTCCATAGTCAGTTCCAAGCCAGCCTGGGATACATGAGACCCTGTCCAAAGGAAGGAAAGGAGGTGGGGAGAGGGAGGAGAGAGGAAAGAGGGGAAAACAGCTTTCATTTATCAATATAAACCAATGTTCACAGAGCACCCCTTAGGTGCCACACTGCTTCCAGAACAAAAAGGCAAACTGTCAACATTCTAAGGCCAAATTAGGATAAATTCAAGTTCACCAAATACACGCCCAAGATGGGAAATCTGACAGCCGCTCTACAAGGTACAGGACACAGCCCTGGAAGAATGTGGACTTCAACCAACCAAGGCTTTGGTTAAACGGCAGAAAGAGGAAAAATATATATTGCACATCTATATTGTACATAAGTCAAAACAGATTAGCAAAGTTAGTCTCCTAAAGTATATAAGGGTCTCATGAAGAGGAGGCTAAGCCATATTACCTCTGGTAGCATTTAAAAAAAACTGAACAGAATTAAATCTGTAATTCTGGGTACAAATGTGATTTTTCAGTTTATTATGAAGCCCATTGATTTTAAATTGTGTTATAAAAACAACAAAAACCTTAACTAATGTAACTAAGAATCTAGCTGTCATATAACAACATTCAAAACAGATTATTCCTGCTCCAAAATGAGCATGAAGACCCATCAAGAAAAACACTGAGTCCTTAAAATTCAGTCATTAAAGAGTACCCCAAAGCTATGACCTGATATGGTTGTCACCTGTGATGTGTGGCTATTGAATCATAAATTTAGGTTCATTAAGATAAATGAGATTTAAATTCAGTCCCTCGTTTATACTAGCCACATTGTAAGAGTTCAATACGCCACTTATAGCTAATGGGTCATGAAGAAACCAGATGGACTGGGCTCCTCCAGTCATTGCTGAGAGCCCTACTGAGACGTTCTAACAGGGAGAGAGTAGAATCTTGTTCTCTTACATTCAGGAAAAGGAGACTTTAGTTTTATAATGTGGATAGCAAAACCAACTCCTTAAGGTTAAGAATGGAGCTGTAAAATGTCATAACATGTAATATAAAGGATGATGGCAAATGGTCATCTTCTCTAAGGGCTTGAAACGGTGCCCCAAACTTTTAAGAGGCTTATAAAAGAAACGCAAGATAGAATTTTATCTTTGAACTCTGTTTCCATTACAGTTGACAACTTCCCCGGCCTTTGAAATCTCTTGTTAGGATGGATCTATATTAAACATCATTAAGCTGATAAGAGGATATTTAATTAGCATAATCTTACATTCAATAAATTTAATTTTAAAATGTAAGTCATGCCATTCAATCTTGAATTTATTAGTATAATGCCAATTCAGTTTTACAAGTGATCATAAAATAGTGCCAGCATTCTTAAGAGCCTATTTTAAAGGTGAAATCTTAAGTCTTCAAGTAATTCCTTGTGAACTGACCTAATATATATGTGTGTGTTTATATAATACATATATATGTATAACGCTGTATATTGTATTTAAGACGCTAAAGCATATTTAGCCCATTGAATTTTAGTATTTAAAAGGCTTGACCATGGTCATCCAAAAAGACTTTAATATTTAAGATCGTTGTTCTAGTGACCATACTATAGCCAAAGTAGATAATATCTATAAAGGACTTAAGAGTAGATTTGATGCAAAAAAAAAAACAAAACAAAACAAAACAAAAAACAAAAAAAAACAAAAAAACAAAAAACCTTCAATAAACAGTAGCTATCCTCTTTCTAAAAACAATAAATAAAAGGAAACATTCCCGGACATGGTAATATCAACTTAAACATGATTTGAAATACAAAATCCACTCAAAGGAGCAGAGTGGTCATCAATCAAATGGCCTCATCCTCAGAAAATAATTAAGTCATCCAGAGAGAGAGGGAGAGAGAGAGACAGAGAGAGAGAGAGAGAGAGAGAGGGGCTTGGAGTCTAAAGAAAAAACAAGACCTCTGAAGATAGACATGGCAGTGAATAAAATAGGAAAGTATTCAGAATTATAACACCAATTATAAGTACAGAGTATCAAATTATATAAAAGAACCCTTAGCTCCCCCCCACCCCCGACACACACACACCTTTCTATAGCAACACAAAGCTGGGCTGATGGCTCAGTTGGCAAAATGCTGGGAATTCAAGCATGGGAATCTGAGTTCAGAGTCTCAGCACCCACATACAAGGTGGAGCTTGTAGACTAGCACTGGAGAGGTGGAGACAGGAGGTTCAATGAGAGAAGCTGCCTCAAAAATAAATGAATAAATAAACAAACAAGCATATAAATGAATAAATAAAGGTGGAGAGCTATAGAGGAAGATACACATCTTTGATCTCTGGCCTCTGTGTAAGTATATCTACCTGCAGATGCACCTGAACAGACACAGGGTCATGAATACATACACACACACACACACACACACACACACACACACACACACACACTACACCAAAGAAGGAAGGGGCAGGAGGAGGAAAGGAGGGGAGGAACAGGAGGATGGAGGGAGGAACTAAGGAAGGAAGGAAGGAAAAATTAACCCTAGATCAGCAGGGGATAGAGAGGAAGTAGGTACTAATGTGTTAATGTGTTAATGTGAAAAAGCACGCTAAGCATGGGAGGAAATCTAAGGGCCTGGCTTTAACTAGAATGTCTTCCAAAGAACTCCAAGCTGGGTGGAAGGGCTTGAGAAAAGGCCTCCATAAGACTGGCCTTTAGGCAAGTCTACTGTGTGTGTGTGTGTGTATACTGTCTTGATAAATGACTGATGTGGAAAGGCCCAGCTCACTGTGGGTGGTACCAGCCTCGTGGTCCAGAGTGGTATAAGAAAGCAGGATGCATAAGTAATGAAACCAGATCAGTAAGCAAGACTCCCCCATAATCTCTGCTTCAGTTCCTGCCTGGAGTTCCTGCCCTGACCACTTTCCATGATAGGCTGTGATAGGTCTGAGTAAAATAAACCCTTTCCTCCACAAATTGCTTTTATTATAGCAACAGAAAACCAAACGGAGACAGAAATTAAGCATTCCATCATTAAGAATACCTGAGAATACTTGGGGTGACCAGAGAGGACTTGGGGGGAGGGGAAAGAATACTATCAAAATATACTGTATGAAAAATATTAAATAAATGGATAAAAAGAAAATGCTGGAAGATGGACATTTTTAAATATGCTTCAGGTGGCTGGAGTAATGCCATTTAATTATAAATATACTGGATTAAAAAATCACAAAGCTATAAAATTGTACATAGATGGTTCTAATAACAGAAGCAACTAAGGAAGGATGGGGCCGTGCTGGAGAAGGTCCATCACTTTCACAGGAGACTGTTCTATTGATGATGCTATACATTATCTGATTTGGTTAAACCAGGGCCATCTCTGAGGAATTCATATGACCAGATGGAATATGACCAAACAAGATATGTGCTCTGAAGAGCAGCCTGTCCTTGGTCCGTGGGACCCAGTATCTCAGGGAGGCCAAGATGAAATTGATGGAGGCCCAGGATGGGCAGGTCTATGGGACTTGAGTATAGAACAGGGCTGAAAACTTTCCCAGATAATACAAAGAGAAACTTGAAAATTAAAATATAAAGTGTTTTTTTCCTGGTGGTGGCAGCACATGCCTTTAATCCCAGTAGAGGCAGAGGCAGGCAGATCTCTGAGTTTAAGGCCAGCCTGGTCTACAGAGCGAGTTCAAGGACAGTTGCAGCTACAAAGAGAAATCCTGTCTCAGGAAAAAATAAAAAATAAAAATAAAAATAAAATAAATAAATAATAGCTGTCAGTGTGGCTATTTCCACCAACAATGAGAGCAGAGGGAAGAGGGTAGAAGGAAAAAATATATTCATGTCAAGTAAACAGGAACCATATGAGTCAGGCGGTGGTGGCGCACGCATTTAATTCCAGCACTCGGGAGGCAGAGGCAGGCAGATCTCTGTGAGTTAGAGGCCAAGCCTGGTCTCCATAGCGAGTTCCAGAAAAGGTGCAAAGCTACACAGTGAAACCCTGTCTCGAAAAACCAAAAAAAAAAAAAAAAAAAAAAAAAAAAAAAAAAAAAAAAAAAAAAAAACAGGAACCATACGGTCCTACAGATAAGGAGTAAGATGATAAAGGGGCAGAAATACAGCTGCATTTACGTCTAAAAGAAAAATAGATGGGGAAGTGATGCTGGACTAGCCACATGAGGCTACCAATTAACCACTTATCCCTATGTGACAGAGCTCCTTTTTCAGACAGTCTTCCAAGCCCAGTTTATGGCTGAGACTCTGATGTTTGGTGTCCATAGCAGTCATAAACACTCAGAGTATTCCCACTGGCTTCTAGGTAAGGCAAAGGGAGGAAATTAACCTCTATTAAAGATCGTTTCAAGCAAAGTAAGCAATTAAGAGAAAAGGTAATTTTCAATTAATTACAGGGAAGAGTAGTGGATGAGCCTGCAGAAATATTAAAGACATTGGAGAATTTGATACCAACAGAAGGCAATGTGAGCAACAGGCGGGACTCCAGAGGCCAGAAAGGAAACAGCTGAGGAGGGGCCTGAACAGCAACCCCGCCCACATCATTTGCATATGTAATAAAGTGGTTGGGGCTGGAAATAGAACAGCCCAGAGAGGAATTTTTCTTTGCAATAGACCTTCAGAGAAAGGTTTTTCCCCCCCACTCTTGCATGTAGGATGCTTCACATGGAAAGCCACCTTGAGCAGTGACTGCTGGGAATTCATCATTCCAGGGTTGAGTTAGCAATCTAAACTCTAAGCCATCGCCTTTCTCCTGGCTTCTGTCAGGCATTCCCATGACATTAGGGTTCTTAAGGCCAGCTGAATCCACTTTCCTTTCACGTTTGTTCAGGATCCAGCCAGGATAGAGGGACGCTACTTAACTGGTGAATTCCTTGAACATTTCCTACACAAGTGACTAAGATATGTGAGCGGTTTGGGAAGGGAGAAATTTCTGTGGCTTCTGAAATAACTAATGCCAAACGAAGTAGTAACCAATAATAATAACGGATATATGGGCCACTTCCTGTAGACACTTTGTATGAATTAAATGAGACATGCATGGCAGCCCTGTGAAAGAAATTACTCCTAATTTACATATGAGAAAACTGAGGCACACACGTGGGTTAACGACTTGCCCACTGTCACCTAACTGTTGCATGGCAATATCAGTGTTTTTGAAGACGGTGTCTCTCCAAAGTGCAACGCTCCCCAAAACTGTCCTGTTCCACTTCTCTCTAAGCTGAGCTTCCTACGTGAAGGACAGCCCAAGACTGAGAAAAATAAACCATTTTAAATCTCAAATAAATATGTAAATGATAAGTGATTTATTTTTGCATATTGGAAGATAAAAATGAAAAGCTATTTCATCTTTAGTTACACATATCAAAGCATGGAAAACACCAGTGAGTCAATATAGATGTAAATATAGCATCTACACAGGGTAAGTGAAGGATATCTCCAGCACAAACAGAATAGGTAGTAGTTGATGCAGACAGAATTCCCAACTGGATCTATAGAGAGAGGACTCAACAGCATCCCATATCTTGTCCTGCTTAAGAAATAGAGGGGCTGTATGTTTTTATCTATGAGACCCAGAAGAGCACAAATGTTCCAAAACACACTACACTACCTTAATTCTTAAGAAAATCATCCATAACAGATCATAATCATAAAAGACTTCTGATCTCTGGCAGTCACTGCAAAGATTCCCAACACCAAATGAAGCAGATTTACTCACCCAACCTTGCATGTGAAGAACAGCCTAGAATCTGCATTTACGGGGTCTACAGAGACTGAGAAACTGTCAAATCATTCTACTTAGTCTTCCCAACAGTCAAGTGGGTTGGATACTGATAGCACAATTTGGCAAAGTAAAGAGGGGTGAAGTAATTTGTCCAAGATCAGAAAATAAATAGTAAAGGGCAAGAATCAAATTGGGGGTCATCTGGTTTTACGGTTATGCACATTCAACACCTGATACAACCAAATCTAAGGCTTTCTCCCAACATTTCTCTTTTGAATTATCACTCTCACTAACATGTTCCTCTGTCAGCATCCCCTTAACTTATTGCCAGTTAGAAACCCTATCATCTACTGAATATGACCTTAAAATACGCTTAAATCCAACAATGGCACCATTCTGTTACTCTGGGTGATCTGTCAATGCTGTCCCCTTGACAAACTTCTGATCATAAGGCTCATACTTACTGAATTTTACTCTTACCCAAAGTAGACATGAATCATCACTTTCCATTTTAGTGTCCATAACAGGCATTTAATCTCAATAAATACAACTTCAAATTAGACGTAAAAACTTGATGAAGCAAAATAATTTCAATACCGAGTTAAAAAGATCTACATTTACCAGGTAGTGGTGTGCATGCCTTTAACCCCAGAACTCTCAAAGCAAAGACAGGTGGATCTCTGTGAGTTCAGGGCTAGCCTGGTCCACAAAGAAAGTTCCAGGACAACCAGAGTTGTTACACAGAAAAATACTGTCTCAAAAAAATCAAAAGAAAAAAATCTACATTCAAACTCTGGCTTGTATCTTATTAGTTCAATCTGTATAGTCAATAAATTTATCTTTCCTCGTATAAAAATTTTGACTATCTGCTATACCAGGATTCTTTTTCAAGAACACTCAGACGCCACTTAACAGAGACACCTTCTGAGAAGCCATAAGATCCCAAAAGCATGAATTAAGTAATACAGTTGTGTGAGACTGACTACTGTACACTTTACATGGCTAATAAGTAAAGTAATTGTTCTAAACGGGCATGGTGGCACTTGTCTATAATCTCAGCACTCTGTGGATGAAGGATGAAGAAGAGATAAAGGCCAGGGCCCAGGGAGACAGTTCACAAGTTACTGCTCATGCAGAGGACTCAGGCTGGTTCCCAGTATCTACATGGGAGCTCACAGTTACCCATAATTCCAGTTCCAGGGGACACAATGTCCTCTTCTGTCCCCATGGACTGCTACACACATGGTGCACATACATTTACAAGGGTCATATACATGCACATAATAAAAATAAGGGATTTTTCTGGTTTGTTTGTTTGTTTGTTTGTTTTAAAGAAAGCATTAAAGGCCAACCTTGGCTACATAACAAACTCAAAATCAGTCTGGGCTATAGGACACTTATCTTTAAAAGATGTATTCCTTTAATTCCAGCACTTGAGAGGCAAAGTCAAGCAGATTTCTGTGAGTTCAGGGTCAATGTGGTCTATAAAGTGAGTTCTAGGACAGCCAATGCTACATAGTGAAGTCCTGTCTCAGGTAGATAGATAGATAGATAGATAGATAGATAGATAGATAGATAGATAGATAGATAGATAGATAGACAGACAGGAACTCTTGAAGACTGAGGGATAAGAGACTTAATTAGAAAGAGAGAGTGGAGAGAAAACACAGAATAGACTCAGGTAGGCCTGGATTCTTATCTACCAGCCCAGACTTTTATTCCAAAGGTCTATTTATAACAATGCTAAGAGGTGGAGCAAAAGACCTCCCCCTTTCTAGTTACAGTCACCTGGTACCCAGGCCCATGGTCCAATCAACCTCTTATGCAGTCCTGCTCGGTACAGCCACTAGGAAACCTAATGGGCTCCAATAGATAGACAGATAGATAGATAGATAGATAGATAGATAGATAGATAGATAGATAGGTGGATGGATGCATGCATGCATGCATGGATGGATGGATGGATGCATGGATGGATGGATAGATGATTAATTGATAGATAGATAGATAGATAGATAGATAGATAGATAGATAGATAGGTGGATGGATGGATGCATGCATGCATGGATGGATGGATGCATGGATGGATGGATAGATGATTAATTGATAGATAGATAGATAGATAGATAGATAGATAGATGCATGGATGGATGGATGGATGGATGGACAGATAGAAGATAGATAGATAGATAGATAGATAGATAGATAGATAGATAGATAGACAGATAGGTTCTAACAATGTTAACACAGTATAAGATATATAATATTAAAGTAAACATTTGACAATCAGCAGGTGTCAGTGACATTATCATAACTGTTGGAAGGATTACAACACGAATATCTGTGAACAGCTTAGTGCACACAGCAGAATGCAATGGGTATAAAGGAGACAAAAACTTCTATTTACCTATTCTTTTGGTAGTGCTGAGAATTGAACCCAAGACCTCACCCAGGGTGAGTGCTCTACTGCTAAATACATCTCCAGTTCCAACTTGCAAAAAAATAAACTTTGGATTTCAATCTTAAATTCTGATAGAGTTGTACAGGTGACAGACTGTCCTTTCTTTTTCTGATACACAAAAATCTACATAAGTGCATGTGCACGGAAAGACGCGGACACATACACACACACACACACACACACACACACACACACACACACACACGTTTTATTTTATTATGATATTATTATATTGAGTATTCTGACCTGATGCTAGCCGACTTTGCTTTCAAATCATTCCATCTTTGGTTCATGTCATCTAGTCGATGCTGGAGCATTGTCGCCTCCTCAGAATTCCCCAGCGCTTTCACCATCTTCTGCCTGTTGCCATCGATGCTTTTAAATATGTCATTGTGCGCATCAATTTCGGCCTGGATGTCCTAAAGAGAAAAGCAAAGGGATGATGCAAATGTTAAAGGTCACCGAGACATGCCAGGGGATTTCTGGAAAGCTACTTTTGTATTCACAGAAGAGTTGTTTTCAATCGAAACACTTCATTTTACCATCTGTAATATATAACAAGACCAAGTGTTCCCACAGCTCCGACATTGAAAATAACAGCCTTTAAATCTTCAATACATTGATTCGCCATGTCCTAAAAGTGGAATTTATAATAATCTACATTTCATCTATTTGCCTACTTGATGTTAGTATTTTAGGGTGAGTGGGCAGCTTTTGAAATTTTGTAACTATTAATACAAATCACTGAATTTTGCTTAACATTCAGTGTGATTATTTCTTTCTACTCCTTATACATGGCCAAAGCAAGATACTATGTAATCTTGGATATTCTTTACATTTTCACAAACTTGCTTTCCCTAGGTGGGCCTGCCCTCTCCATCACATAAAACATATTCTAAGACTTTTGAAGAATATTCATATGTACATTTATCTTCATTAAGAAATAATAAGGAGGAAATAATTTTTCTTCTATTAAATAGGAAGATAGTTTACTTGATGGGAAGAAGAATAAAGTGAAAATTAACAATAAAATTTCTTACAGAATACAAGGAAGCACATGGCAATTTACAAATAAAGCTGTAAAGCTATTGTCAAAGTATCTATCTTAAGAACATTAATGCATAAATACATTCAACAAATTGCTTGGTTTAAAGTGAAAACTATAATACATTGGTGGTAATAAGCAACTGAGTTTGAAAACCAAGATACCAAAGTGTATGCTATGTTTTCTTAAATTTTAAAGATATTTTTCAAATTATTATATACACTTGTATATAAGACAACAGAAATACATTAAAAGAAAAAATCAGAGTAATATAATCTTCACCTAAAGGGGTGATAGAAAAATCTAGATTTTCTTCTGTGTGTATTTCTCTGAATTTTGAAAAGTTTCTACATACCCTCAACAACACTTTTAGTAATAGACTAAGAATATAATAAATAATAGTCACTAAGAATGAACAAATGATTATGAAATTACTAACATAAAACAGGCACCAGAGGGGGCCATACAGGTGTGGTCTTCCTCTTCATATCTCATAATGAAGATTAAGCATTGTGCAAGAGCCTTACAGAATGAATCTCAATTAGGAAGAGGAGTGTGCACTCTTCCACACCACAGTTTCCAGCCCTTCTGGTCTTCCTTTATAAGCCTTTTATAATGCTCTGAGGTTTTGCGCCTCCCAACCCCATAGACAGATTGAAATTTTACTCCTAATGCGATAGTATGAAGAGATAAAGCCTTGGATAGATGGTCTGGTCCTGAGGTAGCATCCTTTTGACAGGATTAACGCCCTTATGGAAAAGAGGCCCCCAAAGGCTGCCTTGCCTTTTCTACTATGAAAGGACATAATATGAAGGCATCATCCCTGAATGAGAAAGTGGGCTCTCACCAAACACGAAATCTGTGGGTGTCTTCAGAATGGGGAGAAATACGTTCTACTGTCTACAGTCTGATTGTCTCATGGCACTTTGGTACAGCAGCCCAAACTGAGATAGCCTCCATCTTTCTGAGCTTCTCCAGTTCTAAATGAGCATGGGGGAAATGCAAGTAAAAGTTCATTGACTGTTCAGAATCAGCGATCTAGCAAATCTGAGGCCAATCTGGGTTTCCTTTCTGAGACCCTGTCTTTTTTTTTTCCTCTCACTACTTGAATCATAAAATCTGCAGTATCATTGAGTATCACCTACATATCACATATAGATCTGTATATAAAACTTAGAAGACTAGTTTTGCAATGCTGTAGATCTATATCATCACCACATTTCTCAAGACACTCAATGGCACAATCAACAAGGCCTCTCTTTGCTTTCCATTGCCAAGAGAACTTGGCCTCACATTCGCTGCACAGATTCCTAAGCATCAGTGGACCACACCTAGAGTCACAACATAGCCCCAAGCCACAACATCCTGACATGAGATCGGTCTCCTGACTGCTGCTTCCCTTCATATTCAAGATACAGAAAGACAGACATACAATAGGATATAGAAACACTTCAGTATATTTCACAAATGCCTCCGTAACATCAGAAGTTTGGATACTGGAAGTGTGAAGCAAATTTCTCGCACTCATGGCAGGTGATGTGTTTTCCAGTTCAGCAAAGGCGGTGAATGGGATAGAACAGCAAGGCTGCAGAGAATGGGCTCGGCCAATGAAGATACACAGCCCTGAAATCTCGGAGGGAGAGCACTGGAGTGATGCTCATGCTGGAATAAGGCTTTCAGTGTGCTGAAAGCCCTTCCATACACGAACAACATCAACAGCTAGGAAGAAAAATCAACAACCAGAAGGTGATCAAAACAAAAGAAATCAGCATCCATTATTTTGTTTTATTTACTATTTGGTGGCATATTCTGCCAAAATGCCCAGAACTAAAGAAAAAAATTATATTGTTTCTTCTGCATCTTTCACAGCCTCTGTTATGCAGAGTAAGCCTTACATAAAACAAAATAGATGATATGAAGACTAATGTCATAAAACAAATACTCATACATTTCTTCCATGCAAGCCTATTTTGACAGATTGGCAAATTAGCCACTGTAATGCCAGAAGAAAGTTAGGCAATGGATTGGATGGCAAAGAGGTAAACAGTTAGTTTAGTGTCCTCACTTACAAGTTTTGGATATGAGAAACGTGAAATCATTTAGAAGCCTGTGCTGTGGAGTCCTGTCGAAGTTCTCACTGGAAACTCAGAATTAATGAAGTTAATGAATCATGCTCCTTGGTAGATAGCTGTGCAGTGATGCGACGCTTTTACCATCAAGATGCCGGCCCGGGAGTCTGTGAGGGCACGACCCTCAAGCAGCATCAGATGCTAAAATAAATCAGACTTCCATAAAGGAAGGCTCGCTCTTGGTGCCCATCCGGGAAGATGGGCCCTATTAATGCTTACCGCTTTCACCCTGCAAGCTCTCCGGAAGGTTAAATAGCACTAAATGGTGACTGATAATTAGCAAGGGACCATAATCCATCTAGAAGCACAAAGCAATTCTCTTTCAAGCTCTTAACATGAGCCAGTCATGTGCACACTGGGCTCAGAGCAAGACAGTCAAGTCATTGAACTAATATCTGCAAACGGGGCAGGGAAATGTCTTAAGGATGCACGCAAAGGGCCTAAGCATAATGTGGAGGGTTAAGGAGGAAGGGCTAGGAAAAAAGGACGACTACTTTTCCTCTGACCAAAACACCATCAACTGCATAAGATGCAAACTCCATCACAGCTCTCCAGAACAAGGCTGCAAAAACTAGGCCAGGTTTTCTGATTAGCAAGCAATGCTTCTGTGAATAGCACCCACTACCTAGGTCTAGTAAATGGCATAAAAAGAAAGGCATACACTTATTCTATTTTGTACTTACTTTGTATTTGATATCTTAGTAGCAGTTTTGCCCTTAGCAAGACATTCCTTTAACAGAGATATAAACAAAGATATTATGATGGATAGCACACACACACACACACACACACACACACACACACACACACACTTGTTTGTGTTGTTTTTGCTTTTGAGACAGGGTCACTATGTATCAAACACACACACACAGTTGTTTGTGGTGGTGTTTCTGTTTTCACTTTTGAGACAGGGTCACTATGTATTACACACACACACACACACACACACACACACTTGTTTGTGGTGTTGTTTCTGTTTTCACTTTTGAGACAGGGCATCACTACACATCCTAGGCTGATCCTCCCTCCCAACCTTTCAAGTACTACGTTCACAAACACAGACCACCATGCCCAGATATATTTTGTTTCCTATGTCTTATGAACAATAGCAGCCTAACGGTGTAGGTAAACATGTTCCTTTAGATCAGCCCAACAGAACCGTGTGACCATTCTGACAGTGCATAATCCCACCAGCCAACCTCAACAGCGAAACCCCTGCTAGACTAGATGCATCCTCTTTGAGACTAGTCGACACAACTTTATATTTGCATGGTTTATTTCTCTAACCCTATATGGCTATAGCAATGTTTCCTCGGAGGAGTGTTGATCCCTGTCCCGAAGGTGGAAAAAGGAGGCTGGCAATTACTTCCCGAGCCTGTCCCAAAGCTTGGGTTAAATAAACAAAGCAAGTCATCGGAGGGAAATAAATCCAGCGAGCCTTTTAAAAGTCATGCTGGATCTGAGAGACAGTGAAGACAGAGGGAAAGAACACTGGAGGATTATCACCAGAACCTTTTGTTTTAAAGATGAGATTCATAACTTGAAAAAAAAAAAAGATCCAGATAGTTTCCAAAGAAAAATAAACAAGTCAAGTCAGAAGCATGTTTTCACAGTTTGTAAGTTGTAATGTTATTCAATTACTTATTGATTGCAATTATGCTATTAATTAATACGACATTTTCTTCCAATAATTAGTCATGCAACTTTCAATCAAGCTATTGCATCATATTTTAGCATTAGCATCTCATTTTGACAGTCGGGTTGACAGTACTGACAGAAACCTTTACAAATTCAGAAATCAATTTTAATAATATTCTTCTCCCCTTATTTATGATGTAAATGCATGTTAGATCATAGAGTAGAAAAACTTTGGCTCTAGTTTGCTTTGTGTTCCTTGGACAAGACACCAACTAAAACCAACTTGGGGAGGAAAGGATTTATTTCAGCTTACCACTCCCAGGTCACAATCCATCACTGAAGGAAGTCAGGGTAGGAACCTGGATGTGGGAACTGAAGCAGAAACCCCCGAGAAATGCTGCTTACTACCTTGTTCCTCCTGGTTTGCTTGTGAACCAAGCATGTGAAACGTCCCCCCATAGATTTATGTATTTCAAACCAACTGGAGATGTTTTTGAAATGTCGTGGAGACTTTAAGAGATAGGGTCTCTCTGGAGGATGTAGGTGACAGGCTTTAGCATTATAACCTGGCCCCACTTTCCTACCTCCAATCCAGCTTTTTCTGCTGTTGGACCTGCCCATCTATGAGCAAAGCATCCTAGCTAGCGACCACAAGGAGGGAACAGAACCACTCTGGCCACCATGCCTTCTCCAACATGACAGAGTGCTGCCTATGAACTGTGGTTCTCTTACAACTTTTAAAATATTAGCATCATGCTTAAGGAGGTAAATGGCATAAAGATACATTATATGCACTTGTGACTATGTTGTCACTATGAAAAGCATCTTCCTTTAAAAATTCACCAAGAGAATGCTGCTATCCAGACACATGGTAAGGGACCCTTGAAGGAGACTATAATCCACCACAGTGTATCAAAGCTTCAAAAGCTGTGATAGGAGATTTTGAATATCTGAATAGCAACAAAATGATAAATGTTTCGGATGATGGATGGCTTAAAGAGCCTTAGTTCATCATGACATAATATATAAATGTAGCAACATGCCACACGCCACCCCATAAAGATGTATGATTATCATCTGTCAATTAAAAACAAAAACAAAACCCTGAGAATGGCCATTATCATTCATCATCTAGCAGCAGGGCTACAAAAATTAATAAAGGTGATAGTCATTTAAAACGTCACTGAGCTAAACTGCCCATTACTCAGTCCTCTGTATAATTAAGGGACAGAAACAACCGTACACAATGCAAGCGCAGGACAGCATGTCACTAAAGCCACGATGCTTCCTTCATGAAGTATGTGCAAGGAAAACACTGATGAGTATCTATCAATGTGAGCTTGTTGTGCAGTCATCCTAAGGCTCACACACATGGCTGCATATGGTTTAAGGCTACAGACAGACATGCTTGTTGGCAGTTCCATCTTATTGTAAGGTCCTTTTCCTCTGCTAAGAGGTTCCTCCTCTTATCAGATTTTGAATATCCAACTAGCCAGCATGGTTCCCCAATCTTTGATGAGCATCTCTATGTGTACCAGAATACTTCCTGCCTCCTGGATCACCAGGGTCTCATAACATGGTGGTTCCAAGTGCTGTGTGCCCACCCTGCTGGAAACCACGATCCTGGGAGTAGATGTTCAATCATTTGCAAGATTCAACTATGGATGAAAAATAACTAAACCATTGGATTTCTCTAAAAATAATGTGGCTTCCTCTTCCTCTCCACAGACTGCTGCTGTAAAAGGCAGGCAGAAGGTCTGCTTTCATCCCACTCAGGAATCTTAATTATCTAACAAGTTTATCTCTCACTATTAGTCATCACTGGGTAACCTACCAAGCACTGATCTCAGTTACCAAACATATCACGATCTGTATCCACTATCCCGATATTGGTTCTTGGACTTATTAAAGCCAGAGATGGCTTCAAAAATAGAGCAAAATCAACATTTGGTTGTGATAACCTACCATCTGATTGAACAGTTATAACTGCTGTTATGAAAAGGATGACATCACTAAGGCAAGTGTTCAATCTACAACCAATACTGATGAGAAGAGAACTAAGGGAACTGAAAGTAAAGGGAGTCCACCATTGCACAAGGTAGGTCCGCTTCTGTATCCCATGGAATAAAGGGAGTCCACCATTGCACAAGGTAGGTCCGCTTCTGTATCCCATGGAATAAAGGGAGTCCACCATTGCACAAGGTAGGTCCGCTTCTGTATCCCATGGAATAAAGGGAGTCTACCATTGCACATGGTAGGTCTGCTTCTGTATCCCATGGAATAAAGGGAGTCTACCATTGCACATGGTAGGTCAGCTTCTGTATTCCATAGAATAAAGGGAGTCCACCAATGCATGTGATAGGTCCGCTTCTGCACCCCATGGGGTAATGGGAGTTGAGTCCACCATTGCACATGACAGCACCAGCACCCATAGCTTTCCAATTACAATAGTTCACAGTTTTCCATAGAAATGGCAGAGCTGCTTTCAGAGTTGGAGAAAAGGAGGTAGCTGAATTTGAGAGGTGTGAAGTGGGGAAATCTTTCCAGAATCCAGTTTTCCTGGCAAGGACTTAATGGAGCATAAGCTCCATAAATGAAACAGCTCTGTGAAAATAGACAAAGGATTTTTTTAAAGGCGTGAGTTGGAAAAATGCACATTCGTGGATGATGACTTCCTCCTGGTGAAACACATAAAGGTGTCACTTTCACCGGGGTTTTTTGAACATGTCTACCACAAAAGGAAGCATAGACAAACTCCATACTCAATGGAAGCAGGACCGTTTCCTTGAAATCTACCCTTGGAGAAAAATTTCAAATCAAGCCTTTAACAGACATATGCCTCCTTTTTCTGTCAAGTCAACTACTAAAGTAAAAACAGGATTAAGACACCTTAAGAGACTAAGGTTTGGGGGTTGAAAGAGAAAGCCTACCAACACCAGAACATCTCACTCTACCCACAAAGTGGCCCAGAGGCTTAAGAAAGTAGGTTGCTCACCTCAGCTATCTGACCTAAGCTTGAAGACTAATAGCGGCAATTACAATTCAAAAGTCCAACTATTGCACCATAATTACTGCGGGGAGGGGGGACGGGGTGGGGTGGCAAGCATGAATTATTCATGTCACATATGCTCTACACCTTTTTAGGAGGAAAGAGACAAAATCTGCAGAAAACGACCTAACAGACCTCTTCACGGTCATAAAGTGTGTCACCTGCTGTTCCCAGGTGCTATAAGGACAAGAGTCTTTCCTTTCGAACCCACTGTGAGCCAACCCTTGCGCTCCAGAATTCAGATGCTTAACGACGATGAAAGCAATAGGTCAAAGTCTGCCCCATGTTACCCTCAAAAGCCCCGCTACTACAGTTGGGGTGCAAACAGAGTCAGGGAGCAACCACTCTGCAAGAAGAGGCTAACTTCTTTCTTCTGTACACACTTCTGACATTCTGTTCCCATTGTTGGGAGGCCAAGATGGCTGTAACCATTCAGGAAAATGTCCAGCACCTTTTAAAGTGGTATCACTTTTTTGCATCTTTTTCCTCTGGCAGTTGTTATTCCTCAGAAAAAGCCTATTCATTCTCTGAATGATTCAACAGAGTCTTGCTTATATTTGTACTTTCAGTGAACAGTGGGGGAAAACCAGAGCACATATTTAACAGTTGACAAACAGGTCATCTGTGCTGGAAGGGATAAAGGACTCTGCCTCTTTCCTTTCTTTCTCTCCTCGATTCTTTAAGGAGCAGAGACTGGAACAAGACTGGCACTCAGGAAGCCACTAACTGGCACACGGGAAGGTTTCTGCTTTGTTTAATTCTCAAAGTGAGGAGGTAGCTTTCTGTAGGCTGTGCTCCACCCTGGGGTGTGCCAAAAGCCTTGGGGGGAGTGAGGATGCCAAATGCAAAACTACTAATCCAAGCCTTAAACCCTATCCACTTTTAAAAACAGAGCGTCTGAAGGAAAAGCCTGACAGCAAATCTGCCATCATTACCACGGGGCAGCTTCTGGGCTCAGAACAGGGTCCTCAGACAGGGCTGCATGAGCAGGCTGAGCAGCAGCAGCAGCAGCAGCAGCCTGAGAGATAAACAGACCTGAGGGGCATGGAAAACAGAACGCGGGCCTGATGAAGTCAGGCTTTGGCACCCAAACCCAGTGTTTGTTGCTGGGTTTGGCTATTGTTTTGTTTTCTCCCCCAAATAAATTGCAATTAAATTACCAGCTGACTTGAATATAAGCCATCCCTTCTGATGTGGAATGTTAAAGCTGACAAGCATCAGAACTCGTCCTGACCAAGGGGGAAAAAAAATAACTGTGTTCCTAAAAACATAATCTCAAAGAAGCTATTTTAAAAATGCTTTACAAGTTAACACTAAACAATCGAGGAGGAGGAAGAGGCAGAAAGAGAACGAGAGGAGGAGGAGGAAGAAGAAGAAGAAGAAAAAGAAGAAGAAGAAGAAGAAGAAGAAGAAGAAGAAGAAGAAGAAGAAGAAGAAGAAGAAATAAAAGGAGGAAGACGAAGAAAGAGGAGAGCCGAAATGGGGGAAGGAAAAAGTGCGTCCGTGAAGTTTGCTTTCTGCGTACCTTTTCAAATTTTGTCAACAATTCTCGTAAGCCGAAGTTCAGACCAATCATCGTCCGGGAGCCCTTGAAGCCTACATCCTCCTGGCAAACTTCCTTCAGACAACAGCGTCCAACTTCTAAAACCCGTATCTTTTCTAGCTATACTTTCAAATCCTTTGTAAAATCCTTTACAATCCCTGCCCTTGAGCGGCGGTGGCCCATGAGCATCAGCAGCTTGCGCTGGGACATTTTAGCCACCCCACCTTGGGTCCGCTTTTTTCACGGACTTCGGAGCTCGGAAGGCAGAGACTTGCTTCTGTGTTTTCTCGTAGCAGTGCTCCAGGAGGCTGGCATGGTCTCCTTTTTTTGCCCTGAGACGCCCAGGGTCTCTTTCTGCTCGCCTCACTAATGACCTGCAGGCCACCACTCTTCTCTCCTGAGCCCAGGCTTAGAGTTTGGTCTCAATTACACACAGCAGAAAGGAAAGGGGGGGAAAGAGCTATAGCCTGGAAACTTGCAAGAGAGAAGGGAGGGAAAAAAAGCCAAGCATTACCAACTTCCTCCATTCAGACTGGCTTCAAAAAGAAAAAGAAAGAAAGGGAAAAAAAAACCTGGGTAAAGAGCCAGTTTTCAAACAGCACGACTTATGTAGAATTCCAGTAAGCAGGAGTGTGCTCTTAGCTGAAGAAATGCCAAAGAACCCGAGACAGGAGACCACCGGTTCCCACTCTCCCAGACAGCAGCCGCCGGCTGAGTTGCTATGGTGACCACCAAGCTAGTTTCTCTCCGCTTCCCCACTTCAGCTCAGCCTAAGTAAGGGATATGCTGTCAGTGCCGCGGAGCTAAAAGTTTTAAAAGTTGCTTGGCTTGGGTCCGGAGGAAAGGTCTTGAGACAAATCCCATGATGCCCTCCGCAGGGCAGGGTGCGCAGCTGCCGAGAGGAGCCTGTAGCAGCCCCAGTGACTCCCAGACCTGATCTGCCAGCACTGTGGCAATCGGCTCTCTCCTCAGCCCTTGTTTATTATTTTAATCAGCATCCTCCCTTTCCACCACCCCTCACCCAGCTTCACTGAAGCTTACTCCCACTTCCTGGAGGCCTCCCGGCCCCAAACTTCAGTACAGTATCCTTTACATTGTCTTAGTCCTGAATAGACCCCAGGATCCATATTCCCCTTGGGAGCCCACCCATGAAAAGAAAAGGGAGTGGGGTGTGCCGCACAATACCAGCCACAAAAGAAAACAGGCTTGATTAATTCCATTATTTGTGCAAAGAAAATAAAAGGGGCTGTAAAGGCAAAATGACGAGGAAAACACTTTTTAAAAGTTCTTTGATCTTATTAAAAAGTCACTCAGACTGTTTTCATAGGGAGAATTTGATACTGACAACAACACGAGAGAAAATATTCTAATTTTAAACAGCCAATGACACTGAACTTACTTCCCACCTTGATGGCACTCAGAGAAGCATGAAGTTTCAGGTGTGGTGACTTGAGAAGAAAAAGTTCAGAACAAACTCTATCTTCTTTGTCCTGGTCCCAGGCATCCTACAGCTCTGCTGTTTTGGCTTCACATAGCTATTTAGCATAGCAATAAAAGCTAAGAATGACAGGAATGTCCATAGGAAACATCTTTCTCTAGCTTGTGGAGGATTTTATCATAAACAGTATTTTAACGGTGACACATTACAAATAGAATGATGTTAATATAACTAAGTTTACTTTTTATATCAAGTCAATAGCCAAAGGTTGGGAATACACGTTAAAATCAGAACATCGTTTCCCCAATGACTACTCCAATTTCTTGAGTATCAGAGTCATTAGCACCCATTTAAACCTATGAGAAAGAAAAAGAGGTTCCTTTTCACATCAGAGAAGAGTAAGAATGCGCCAGGAATGAGCATCCATCACTGCTTCCTGTTTCTGATTTTCAAGCCCCTTTGCTTCCCACCTCATTTCCAACTTATTTTCACAGCAGCATTTCAACAGCATGTGTTTTACATATGTCCGTTTATACGAAATTTAACAAGCTTTTAAAATATTTTCATTATTGATTCATAAAAAAAAAATCTACATGTCCCCCATGGCAAAATGGCTGGATGTGATTTCCAATGCACTGGATTCAGATGGATAAAGAGATACTCTGGATCTCACAGACTCTCGACTTCCTCTAACCACTATTTTGAAAATCTAGAGTAAAACTAATCTGCAGTGTGGCTCAAAGCAGAACTGACAGAAGTGAGGTACCAACGTTCAGAAACCCAGGAGACTCATTCTCAGGAACTGGCCTAACCATGGGACCCGGTCTGCCAGGGCTCAGGCCACATGCTGAGAGATCTTTGAACAGCAGCAAATAAACTTTTTACATAAATTCAAGACAAAAGAAACCACCAACATTGTCATCGCCACCACAGAAAAATAAATAAATAAAGGAGAGAGAGGGAGAAAAAGAGCAACCTCTCTCAGCTGGGCAAAAGTCCAGCTACCACCCAGAGTGCTTGCTGCAGGACCGTGAGCTATGAGCTACGTGTGCAAACACGCCGCTCCCCATGCACACATATCAGAAAAGGGAACTGCAAAGACTCTACCCAGCAACAGGCAACAGGACAGCAGGAGCAAGCTCTTACACTTCAAGGGTTTTTACAGCAGACCGAGGAGCACAGTGCCAGAAGAAGTGCCTCCGATATCCTGTACCCCTCCACAAGAATAAAGGTCAAGAGATATATTAACAGCATCCTTTTTAGGGCAGATCCCCCCAAAGGAGACACTTTAGTGAGTGAGATAAGTGCATGTGTTCTGCACAGGCTAAGGATAAAGAAGGTTGTCCCCGTCAGCTCTGCAGCAGACCATCCCAAGGCTGCTGCCTCTGGACCAACGCCCGTTCTCAGAGTTGCCATCCTCTGCCAGTAAAGAAGAGGGGGTACTGAGACAGAAATCTCTTCACTGAGGTCAAAAACTATCACAGATGGAGGGAAACGTAGTTCGATGGCAAAGTGGGCAAAGTGAGGACAAACCAGGAGATCTTTATTCAACACGGAGCACTCCAAGAAGGGGGAGTCACTACCAAGGCATCTTTAAATTCCTGTTTTGATTATCTTTATTCTATCTTTGTGTGTGTGTGTGTGTGTGTGTGTGTGTGTGTGTGTGTGTATGTATGTATGTATGCGCGCGCGCGCGCGCACACACACACACACACACACACACACACACACACACACACACGAGAGTACGAGTACCCACAAAGGTACAAAGGGAAAGCATTGGGTATGCTGGGGAAGGAATTACAAGAGGTTGTGAGCCACCTGGCCTGGATGCTGGGAACCAAACTCCAGTCCCCTGGAAGGGCAGTATTCACTCTTCACGGCCAGGCAATCTGCCTAGTCCCAATCTCTGAATTCTTCCTTTGAATTAAATAATGCCATCACATTAAACCTAAAGCGTTATGTTTACTTGTTTATTTATTGGTATTAGACAACCAAATCCAAGGCCTTCTTATGTGAGCAAGTGCTGGACCATTCAGCTACCTCTCCAGCCTGTAATTCACAGTTTGGTAAGGAGACATTAAAAGCAAGACTTGTAAAATATAAATGTACTATATTGCTTCTGATATACCATTAATGATATTTTCTCTGTTTAAATTCAGTCCATGAAATACCATCTGTGTGATATATACCCCCTTTTTGCACCAAGTTTTTCTTTGATACATTATCTTCTGTAAATCTTATAAATCCTATAGAAGTCTCCAGTGAAATTAAAAAGCCACCAGAGAGACAACAAATTGGATGGTGACATTTGAAGCAGTTGACATTTCCTCAGTTTAAACTAGTGTGCAAATAAATTGCTCACTAATCCTCAAGAGTGGGAATACGCTCTACACTCCCGGTCCCTATCAGAAATCAACCTGAATAACCCAGAAATCTTCACTAACTAATCATGTTTCAAAAGTAAGTATAGAGTTTCACGAGAAAGTGAAGGAAGGCTCCAGAACTATGGAGAAACACAGGAAAATCCAACCAATAAAATCCAAATCCAAATTACCTAATTAAAACCACATTCCAGTGTCAAAATGAAGAAATCTGTATGGCTTTGGCATGAACTTCCAAAGGCTAGGCTAACGAAGAAACATTCCACATTTAAAAACCATCTTGCATATAATTTGCTAAAAGATAATTTCTTTGTAATTTTATGAAAGCAACAAGAGATTTTTAGTATTAAACTTAAAGAAAGGCTTTTCTGGGAACAACAACAAAAAAAAAAATGGTATTTTCTCCTAGAGTGGCTCTTCAGCATTCCTTCCTTCTAAACCCCAAGCCCACATTTTTTAAAAATGCAATGATAAAGTGTATTTTCTGCATAAAACCTAGCAGATTTCTCCTGATAGTGGCCAACACAACGAACACAAAGAAAAGAAAGACATTTTCGGGGCCACTAAAGCAAAGCATATGGAGGTCAATAGGTGACCATGGATAAATTGGTACATGGCGGCTGACTCACTTGTTACCAAAATGAACAGCTTCAGGCATGGACAAGAGCTCTTTGCCTGCTGTAAGTCCATTCTGACTCAAGGAAAGACTGCTTATTTCTTGTGAGTCAAATAACCTCATTTCTCCTCTCCATAACCGTGCTAACTTGGAGGTAGGAGCTAAATAAAATAAAATAATAAAGTAGCTCCAAGCCCCTGATCGTGATGGGAGATTTCTCCTCATTGTCTCCCATCACTGTGGTTCCATTAGGAGAGGCTACCCCATCCATTACAGTGCCTCAGTTCGCCTGGGCCAGCAGCGCAGCCTGTCAGCTGCAAGCTATTTAAGGTAATATACAGCCCCAAAGGGCAGAAAGTTCAACCAAGAGATGGAGGCCTAAGCCCCCTGATGAAAGGGGTGAGGTCTCCTTTTATCTGGGGAAGCTGGGCAATATGACTGTACACAAGGTCTGATTTTATAATGTCCACCTTAATAAATGCTGTATCTATTTTGATGATAGTATGGGTGGTTGTTGGGAAATAAAAAATATCATTCATAAGGCAAACAAATTCAATACTCTATGTGTTCCCATAGTACATAGTCAGAAGATTTCAGCAGGGATGTTGAAGGGCACAAAGAGCTTTTATCTTCCTCAGGAGAGTGGGTGGGTGGGGAAGGGGATCAGGGGCAGGCTCGCCAGCTGATCCATTTCTGAATTAGCCAGCCAGGTGCAGGGGTCAGCTTTCCAGCATCCTCCAAATGTTTAAGGATTCAGAGAGCACTTTATTAGGTGACTCAAAATAATTCCAAGACAAGTTAATGTTCCCAAACTCTATCCTCCTTGCAGCATCAGGCAAGAGTGAATGATCTCAGGTGGCCGAGCATCAGCACTCCAGATGTCTACTGACATTGCAGGGGGAGATGCAGCCATGCCATGGGCTTTAGGAAGAAGACTAGAAAGTCTGCTAGAGGTTTAATAAAGCTTTGCCAGCTTGGCAGGACTGCCCAGGTTTAGGAAATAAAAGTCACAAGGAAAAATAAAAACTTAACTAGCAGTAAAGAAAATGTCAGAATTACATGTAGAATTTTCTCTCACAAACAAAAAAACAGGTACTTGTTTTAGAAGGACGTTGTTCCTTCACTATGAATAAGTACTTGGGGAACTGAACAGGCAGGGAACACAGGAAAAGGTCAAATTAACCCCCAGGAGATCAGCTCAACTTCTGCTTCTAATATGAAGCCCGGGAGTCTTTAGGATTCTTCTGGCTCACAGAATCATAGCTGAGCTGCTGTTTCAACTCTCACCATGTTCCTGCCAGCTCCCTGCTTACTAACTTACTCAGAACTCTGTAAAGCCGCACCCAAATCTACCTGAAATTCCTAAGCATGACTATCCTTCACTCACGGCACCCATAGCCAGTCTACGTATTTTCCCTATGAAGCATAAATATGGCTCCTCAAAAGACAGAGACCGTAGTTTTCGCTTTTGGTTTATCTCTCCCTTCCCCTCTCACGCTCTGATTGACATGCTGTGTCTTTCCCTCACTTCCTTCTATAGGTGCTCTAACCATTGAGCTCTACAGTGTGCCTTTCTTCCCGGCATGGTCCACTGAACATAGGCAGTGAACGCAGACCACGAAGTGAGGCAGCTTGTAAGAAAACCATGGGCTGATGAGAGAATGAAGTTCTATGCCTGGTAGAACTAGGCTAAACCTCTCCATTTCCTGAAGATTACTAGAACCTTCCCAGTCTGGAGACAGGAGAATTTTAAATGTTATCATCTTTGACACAGAAATTCTATCCACAGGAATTCACAAACATGTGCTTAAGAATGCTCAATAAGGCCTATTAGACACCACCAAAAGCTGAAAAGAATCTAAGCATCTATCTATCAACAGGAAATGAGTAAAGAAATGGTGGCCAATTCACCAAGTAGGATGGTGAGGAGCCATGGGAAAGTGGATGATGCTAGCAAAGAAGTAAGTATCAAGTACACATGTAGAAATAGGCCAGATAAATATCCCTAAAGGCAGGAAGAGTAATGATGCCTCGTGTAAGAATGATCTATGACAATTCTGGAAAGATCTATAAGATAGCAATAATGGATATCAATCAGACAAAGATGTAGAGATGAATAATGATAGATGAGATTTATTTTAAAATCTCTTCTACTTAAATTGAATTTTTTTTAAACCATCACATGTATTATTACTCTTTTCACACAAAATGAAGTCCACTAGAAAGTTCCTACGGAAAGCATATTCATCTTTTCAGGTAGACATCTACCCCACAAATGGTGGCATCATTCTATCTGAGAGTTAATGACATTGCCCACAATCATTTTTTTGTCCCTGAAAGTCTCAGAAGTTTTGAAGTGCCAGATGGTCTACCATTGTAACAAATCAGCCCTCAATAAAAAAGGGGGCCTCAGCAGAACAGGGTTTGCAAGTGGCAAACTCTTCTAAAGGCCTGGAGGACAAAGACCTTTTGTTCTGCAAAGTTACTCTGTAACCAGCAACTCCTGCTTATTTAAATAATAACTGTGTCTAAACAGGCACTACATCACTCTAGCTGCTCTCTTCACAGAGGGCAGTACTCCTCCCTTCATCTGACCATCATCTGAGAAGTGGTACTGTGTGCTCTGCATTCTGTGTGTAGGGTTGCATGCCCCCTGAAGCATCACTTCATCTCTCCAGTGGGGCTCAGCAGTCCCACCTAGTACACGGAGAAGAGGATGCAAGTTCTGCCAGCCCCACCAAAGACAGGTTAGCGGAAAACAACAGCGTCAGGTATGATCAAAGTGCTTTTAGTAAAAAGGAAAATATCATGAACCTTGCTTGCCTTGCCAAGGGACAGAACCTTTGATGTGCTATGAAGATGACTATTGGAAAAAAAAAAAAAAAAAAAAAAGTCCCGAGAGAAATGTACCATGACATGGTGAGCAGCCATCTGATGTCACATTGGGGCTAGGGAGTGGAGCTCGGAAGTGTCATTTCTGCCTCTGCATAAGAAAAAACTGCATAAAACTAATTTAGAAAATTGAAGTGCAATCTAAATGTGTCTTTGAAATACTGTGAGAAATATTAATTTATCTGAAAATAGTTATATGATCCTCTCCAAGCTTATTCTCACTCCCAAAGCCACTGGCTGTTCCTCTCTGTGGTGCCCACACTCTTGATTACCTTACTGTGAAAAACACAAACGCTTTAGAAAGCTTAGAGTGGTAAGAACATCAGTGTGTAGGACAGTGGTCCTCAACCTTCCTAATGCTATGACCCTTAATACAGTTTCTCATGCTGAGGTGATCCCCAACAATACAATTATTTTCATTGCCATTTCATAACTGAAATTTTGCTAGTTGTGAATCATAATGTAAATATCTGCGTTTTCCGATGGTCTTAGGTGGCCCCTATGAAAGGGTTGTTCGACACCCCCAAAGGGGTTGCAACCCACAGGTTGAGAACCACAGCCATAGAAGATAATTTTCTTATCACAAATCACAGGGTCACATCCTTCCCGGAAAAATGACCAGAAAACGTACTAATTAGGAGATACTAAAACTGAAGTTATATCTGAACTAGATTATTCATTTGTAATATTTCATCCCAGCCCTAAGATACTGTATCTCTCATGAGATCAGTAAGAAAGTATAATATCCAGTCATTTTTATCTCAGACACTAATCGGGTTGTATAAGCCTTTGTCTGAGCCTCGGTTTTTCTGTGTAGAATGACCCTGTGACACTTGAGCAAACACTTTTATCAAGAAAGTCCTTCACTGGGACCATATAACTTCTCATTAGTGGCAACAAAAATTCATTAAAAGTTGAATAGATTTAGTTACAGGATAACCAAAATGTTCCTACAATCCCAGGCAACACCAAGAGTGGCCACACTGAGTATTTAAGGGGCCAGGGTTCTCTTAAGTTTTCATACATTTTTAGGATATTAACAGAAACTCTTATTCTAAGAAGCCAAGTATGTGGTACTTCTAATATCTTTGCACATTTTTAACCACAGTATTTACAAGTTGGTAGGACTATTATTAGCAACAAAATATTAAAAATAAACACAGATTATATAAAAAGTTTATTACTGGTTACAAATTATTAAAAAGTAATATTAAGTAATAAAATATTTATCACAGCAGTGAAGCCATTCCTAAAATAGCAACACACTGTGTCTTCGAGGATGTGTCCCCTAGAGATACTAACAGTCTCTCACATATAGCAGACAAGCAAGAAACTGACTGAATTATCAAATCAATGTCATACACACTATCATCTAAAAATAAACTCTGAAACATTAAAACAACTTGAGGAGGTCAAAAAGTACACCTACATTCAAACAAGTGTCAAAATAACTTCCAATTTTAAGGATTTGATTATGTGTATGCATTTGGGTCTGTGTATGCATTTGTGCACATGAATGCAGGAGCCCCGGGGGGCAGGAGTGCAGAATCCCCAAGGAGCCAGAGTTGCAGGTATTTTTGAGCCAGCTCCCGTGGGTGCTGGGAACTGAACTCAGGTCCTCTGCATGAACAGTACATCTGCTGAGTCATCTCTGTACATCTTAGTTATCCTGAGTCATCTCTTCAGGCCCCCTATCTTAATATTAATTTACCTCCAGAAAGGATCGCAACATCGCATCGTTCCTGTCCCAGTCTCTAGACTCAAATCATTTTCTGCATCTGACCAGCATGACAAACCAAACTGAATTCTCCTCAAAAGCTACTTCAATTTAAACAAGAAAAAACTTATTTCCCATCATCCTCTCTTTCCTTGGTTACAGAATTAGCATATGAGTGATGTATTTTTTAGGAGGTAAATTAAGCATGGCGTTTTTAAAAACACATACAAAATGTAATAAACTGGTAAACTGTGTTCAGTCCTTGGACAACAAAATAGCAATCAATAATAGAAGGATAAGGTAAAGGAGAAAGAAGACAGACAAGGAGAGGGGAAGGAGGAGGCAGTTGCTTTTTGTTTACATCATTAAAATTAAACCACAGTTTATAGTATTATACCAGATCCCCTGTTCAACAATTCTCCATATCCCAACTTAAAACTATTGCTGCTGGGCACTGTGTTGTCCAACAGGACTTGCTGTGATATGGAAACATTCTATGCTATTGATATTCTCACAGCAAGTACTACAGCCACCAACCCCTTGAAAGCTGGCTACTGCCATTGAAGAACTAATCTTCTGCTTAATTTAAATGTCAGACAGATAGATGTGGCTAGTGATTCTGAAATGAGAAAAGTATAGCTTGGGCTGAGGATACAGCTTAGTGAAAGAGCCCTTCTCTAGCATGTGCAAGGGACTCCCAGAACTCCGAAAAAGGAGACAGGCGGCAGAATTGACACCTGGTGTTTGGGATTCCATACAACCAGACACTGCTTCCCCACAGCACTCTCAACAGTACAGTCTTCATGACTTCCCCTTCTATATAGGCTACTTTTTCTCCAAAGATGGGATTCTCTCCTCTTAAATCACATCTTCCCAGTGTTTTCTGTCTACTCAAAGTTTATCTAAGCTGTGAGGTCAACTCAATTCCCACCTTCTGTACAAAGTTTCACCCTCTAACTTCCTCTCTGCAGTTGCTCACTGGAGTCCATCTTCTCCACTGTGCTATTTATTGTCCCTTACTGGATCACATGGAGGCTGGTTGGGTTGCCGGGTTGTTTTATCTATTTGCTCTAACCTTCTCTCTAACCCCAAGCTGAGGCAAGTTCCTTGAGAAAAGAAATAAAATTTTTATATTCATCTGTCCCTTAAGTGAGCTGTAGAATCAAAATAGACAACCAAGTAATACTTTTTGCAGGAGAAAAGTAATTACAATATTGAAATTATACACCCACGTAATTCTATAATTGAAGAGAAAGTCATGGTTTTGGTTGACTCAAACATTCATGAGATTACAAATTAATCAACTAATAAACTAATCAGCTTTCAAACAAGAAAAATTCTAAGAGTTGACTTTGAAGTTTCAAGAGGAATCACAAGTTACTCTAAGGTTTTTACTAATCTTACTCACAAATTTCACCCAAGAAAGAGAGATACCCATCCTGCTATGAACCACTCAAGCTTGACTTTATGTCAGAAAAGCCTAATTGGACTGTATTTTTTTTTAAGTCGTACTTTAAATTTTAAAAGAAAGTGCTGCCCCCTCATGAATTGACGTAGATTTGTCACTTAGCTGACAGTTGAGTAAATACTGCAAAGTTAAATTTTAACCTTAAAGGGGAAAAGGGTTTATCTTGAAGTTGTATGTGTTTCCCCTGGGGTGTCTCCATCCTGTTCCCAGTCAATGTTTTAATCAAATGAGGGCTGACTCTAATTGAAAAGTAATGACTGAGCTGGTATGTGTTCCACTATGACAAGAATGGAAGGTTCCGGGTGGAGGGTTCGAGGTGAGGACACACGGAAGGGGACAAGGGCAACAAAGACGAGTTGGTACCAGCATGGCAAATCTCCAGCAACACCCTGAATGTGACCTTGGAGAAGACAAAACCTGTCTCTGCTCTAATCACTATATGCAAACCGATTATTCAATAATATGGCAAGCTGCATAGAGCTGTATTGAGATAGAGAGAAATCAGTAGACAAGTGTGTGCTACACAGTAAGCGCTAATTGCCACAAACAGTACAGTGTACGGAAACTGAATAGCTGCAATATATGCCATCTCTATTTTAGGCAACTATTACATAGCACAGGTATGGCTTTGTGGTGCCTACAAAAGTGTAAGAAAAACTATTCATTCCACGATTTCAGAAAGAACAAAAAGATTCACAAGCTATGGTGATGGCTGCTATAAACTCCATGTGCTTTAAGAATCCAGTTAAATACATCCGTGCATGGAAAACCTACTTCATGTGGGCATGGTGGTCCAGAATACTGTGGGTGGGCCTAGGCCATATAAGAAAGGTAGCTGAGAAGGTCAGAGGAAGCAAGTCAGCAAGCAGCTTTCTTCCCTTGGTCCCTGCTTCAGTTCCTATTCCAGATTCCTGCCTTGAAGTTCCTTCCCGCCTCAGCTTCCTTCGATGAGGAACTGTGTCGTGGGAGTGTAAACTGAAATGGCCTATTCCCATCCTACCTCACCCCTACAGGTTTCTCTTGGTCAGTGTTTTCTCATAACAGAGACGCAAAACTAGACCCACCACTGTGCCTGTTTCTCTAATACTGGCACAAATGAGTAATTCACAAACCTGTATCATTCACCCATCACATGGGGACACACTTGTAAATATTCACCATTTACATAAAAATATTAGGAACAGGTGTAGGCCTGTCTTTAAAAGCCTTTAAAATGTTGACTTTTTTTAATGTGACTCTCAGCACACTAAGGGAATTGTCTATTTAAAAGTAATCTGCGGGGGACTTCTTTGTCATGTAGAAGGTCTTTTGTCAAATTAAAAGTCACCCTCTGGTGTATTTGTTTGCCTAGTTTGAATCTTTATGCATGAGAGGTTTTCTTTATTTAGGAAAAATATAGTGCTTCTAGATTCTTATTATGACAGAGGATAAAGGAGCATTGTGATAGTTAAGAGGAAAGGAGCCGCAAGGGAGAGCATGAAGCTTGTATTTGGTTAATATGGTGTGTTTTGGAGCAGCTTCCTACAAACCAAGAAAAAAAAAGGCTTTTAAAAAACTATAAAAATGGGAAAAGGGAATGATTCTAAGTTGCTTCTCTGTTCAAATAGCTGCACGCCACAGAGGCACCCAGTAACATCTCAGTGAGCTGAGATACATAAAAGGAGGAAAATTAACCCATACACAATTTCAAATATTTTAAATTAAGCTTTCCCGGACCTAGGTATAAGAAATGTGGGTCCATCACACTCTAAGTGAACATATCACATGATCAATGAAGGCTGAGAAGATGGGAAGAACAGAGACTCCAATCACTCCTCAAGGGGAATGAAGTAGCGTGGCATCGCCATGAATTTCTTTCATCATGTAAAAGAGGTATGTGCCTGACAAAGTTAGTTATAAAGTGGGCTAGCAGAGTAGACTTAAGGCCTCCTTATCATGTGTCTAATGAAGAAAAACAGAACCTGTTTAGTGACCCACACTGGAGATAAGTAAAGGGTTTGCAAGTTAAGAAAATGAGAAAAATGCACCCACCCCTGGAGTGTGTGCTCAATAACGCTCTCAGTGCAGATGTGTTGATTTAATGTGATGGGCCACTGAATGCCATTCTGACACAAATTTCTTTTAAGAGTTGTTTTCTCTCTATTCCCATCCCTAACAGCCAACTCTACTCTAGGTTCCCACTGCCTGCCGTGGCCAGAACCAAGCCTCACTCACATGGCTGATGCAGCATTTTTCTCCCTTGTTTATTGTTTGTTTTTTTTAAAGGGGGTGTTGGAGCCTGACCATCTGTACTTTAACAGCGAGATCACCAACCCTTATAAACACCCTTTGACTGTGTGGATCATATGTCCATTATTAATCTAAATGTTTATATTTTCTCTGTTCTTTTGGAGGAAAGCCTAAGAAGAATAAAGAAATAGGGAATGAGAGAAGGCTTGGTGGGCAAACTTCTGACTTCAGTCCGATTTCAATCTCTGGAACATACGTATTGGTAGAAAGAAAGATCCTGCTTTACAATTTGTCCTCTGACCTTCACATGCATACTGTGGTACACATATCCACCCTCTAGGGCCCACAAAACAGTGGTAATAATAATAATAATAATAATAATAATAATAATAATAATAATAAACAATAAACAATAAACAAATAATAATAATTTTAAAATCAAATAAAGAGATGGACTTTGAAGCCAAGATACATAAAGACACGATCAAAATAAAGTAATTTATAACTAAGTAATATGCAAGGTCTCATATATTTTTTTAAAGATATGATTCTATTTTGGTCAATATATAAAAATATGAACTGTAGTTAGGTTAAGACCAAAAAAAAAATAATTTCATAACAGCTTCAAACATTAAAATTCCTTGGAAACAGGAATCCAATTTAATCACTGGCATGGACATATTCCCAGAGCTTTAGAGAATCCTGTGTCAACTGGATTTAAATTCATTATCACTATTTAACAAGATAGAGATAAAGTCAACTTCTCTGGTAAGCTAAGAATTATGAAATAATACAGTTACTTAGAAGAAATGAAAATATGAAAACTATAATTGTACACTGCTAGGGTAATGATTTGAATTGGGTCACCAATAACAAATAAGCAAAAATAAAAATAAATTATATTTCCCAGTTGTCATGATCTCAGCTTCTTTGGATTATGATTAAAAGATTGGCAGTTTGTAAAACTAAACAATGTCACATTATCGTTTGCTTCTTAACTCTTATTCAGTGAAATAAGACCATGCATGTTAGACACTTTGTTTTGTCATATCAAAAATCCAATTCAGATTGGGAAAGTTTTGAACCCAAGGGCGACACTATTTTGATCTCTTATACCACGTGACCATAACAATAGCCACTGGAACTAGTTGAAGAGCTTCCAACATGAATTTCAGAATTCATTCCCAAAAGGCATGAAACGGTGAGGACCAGGAGCTTTTACAAACACTTAGTTTTCTACGTGTTACACAGGAGTTTGCTTTGGACATGCATAGGCAGGTTTTAGCCAGTGTGGATACATGCCTTTATGCACATTTATGTCCCTGCTTTCTCATACGTGTGACATAATATTGATGGTATCCTTTTCAGGAAGATAAAAAATAAACAACTAAACTACAAATACACCCAGTTACAAATGACAAAGATTCAATCATACATCCAAATACGATTTTTAAAATTGTGTGGAAGAATGTAATGGTACACCAGCTCAGACTCACTCAGCAAGATTAATTACAAAGTTTTAATGATTAAATTATTCACACAGAAAATGGAAAGCGACACATTTTCATCAAAATGATCCAGTTCAACGTATTCTCACTGGAGAAAGTTAAATTCATTCCTGTACAGTTTTCTCATGAACAATATTTGGGGTCTTGATCTTGGGTATTTGGATATTTGTTGTCTCCTTAAAAATACATTCTTACTTCCCCCAAACTGCATTCCTCTTGTCTTTCTGGTAAATGAAAATCTAAAGTTTATTTTTCAAGCCCACCCCTTCAACTTCTTCCACTAATTCTAAATGAATGGCACTCACATTTCAATTACTAGACTCATCATTTCTTCTAGAAACGTGACCCTGTGATTACACAGTATTTTGTTGTTGTTGCTTTTGATGTTTCTTTAGAAATGGATTCACTCTGAGACAAGGTTGGTTTCAAATTTGCCATCCTCCTATGAAATGCCAGGATTTCAAATGGGAGTCACCATTCCTAGCTCCACACTTCCTTTAACACAGATCCATGTATCAAACAATTTTCCAGGGCAATCTGCTATCATTTTTTCCTGAAACAATGCAATCAGGTAGAATGGAAGAGGAAATGAAACGGAGTTCTGGGGTCTATAAGACTCCATAGAAAAATGTAAAGGCTTGGAATACCCAATAAGGGGGGTAGGTAATTCAATTAGGTCTCAAGACAAAAAAAAAAATTCCATATTAAATAAACAGTATTTTAAAGCATTTACATGGAAGTCACAGGTATAATCACTGTACCAATAAAGTATAATATACTATTACAAAAACTAATGTTTTCTACCTCAAAATAGTGGCTACACTTTATTTCAGAATAAAATGGCTACCAATTAGCGGAGGACAAGGCTTCCAGGGAGGCTGGCAGCTTTTCTCCTTTTCCTGATTCGAAGGAGATGAAAGGGAAGTTGTAGAGTTGGGGTGTTTTTGTCTGTTTGTTTATTTTGGTTTTTCAAGACAGGGTTTCTCTGTATAACAGTCCTGGTTGTCCTGGAACTCGCTCTGTAGACCAGGCTGGCCTCGAACTCACAGAGATCCACCTGCCTCTGCCTCCCAAGTGCTGGGATTAAAGGTGTGCACCACCTCCAACCGGCTCGTTTGTTTTTGAGAAAGTGGAGTAGAGGGCAGATTTGGACACTCAATAATCTCGCAGCTAACTCTGCTGACACAGTTTACAGTTGGAAAGGAGCCACATGTATGAAGCTCAAACTCCCTCAAAATATATTCACTTAGCCTTTGAGATTAGGAGTAGAAGAACAAAAGGTCACATAACACAGAAAAGATGATTATGGTGATGACGTCACACTAGCCCAAAGTTAAAAGGGAAATCACTGGAAAGAGGGTCTAAATATTAACTAAGACAACTCAGATGGGACTCAAGGCTTACTACTACCGCGAGCACACCCTCTGTGAATCCACGCTACATGTTCAATTCACACATGTGAGATTTCCATGACCACAATGCAGGGTGTTTGTTAAAGTACTATAACTTTTAAACCAAACTGTCCAGAATAAGAAAGAACAAGTCTAGCAGGACAACCCACACCCAACATCACAGCGCTGGAGGGAAGATGAAGGGGGAGAATCTCAGATGCAGGCCCTCCCTGGGTGAGGTGCATGCTATCAGCCCCGTGATGAGGAAAACCTTGATCTGTATGTAAATGAGCTCCATACCCAACCCTTTCACAGCTTCTTAACTAAGTCAAATTAGATAACCGATACAAAGAGAGCAACAGAAAACATCACCACACTCCCACCCTTGGTTTTGTTTTAAAAGGGGACACTCTATCTATAAACTCCTTTGAGAGCTCATTAACTTGAAATAAGTCCCAGTCAGAGGCAAACACGTTTCACATAACATAGTAGATTAAATCAGAGTTAAATATAGCTGCTAATTTTATATTCATGTAAACACCTGCATCGCCTGAGTCAAGACTCCTCAGGAACAGGACTTCTGTAAACCTAAATAACATCAGCATAACATCAGCCAATCATTAATTTCCTTATTCATGGAGATATTATTCAGACCATCAGTAGTTTTTTTTTTCTTAATAACTGACTCTATTGAATACTGAAAGTGTATGACAAGCCTAGGCTCTAAAAGTACCTTGCCATCACTTAATATATAAGCAAGAATCTATAATTACTTTAGAGTCAGGAAATAATGGCAATAAGGTCTTGCTATATCACTGGTGAGAACAAGTTACCATCCTGACCCTTAACTAGAACATAGGGGCTAGTTTCACTGTTTTATCAACTGAACTTCCCCAATCTCCGCCCTTAAAACTCTTACTTTACTAATTAATATGAGATAGTGATTCTTTGTGTATCAATTTCTGGTTTTTTTTTTTTTAAGTAAGAGCAGAAAAACAAAGATTGGCGATAGAAACTACTTTAGCTGCAATAAATGAAAATAACAAGTATATTTCGGATTTTTAAAACAACAAAGATCACAATTGAGACCAAACTTTTCAAAAATATTTTGATCTATTATATAAATATTAGGATCATGTTGGCAGACTTTCATACAAACCCCTAATAATAACAGTTGTTAAAATAAGTATTTATAGAGCAATTTTCATGAGACCAGCCTTTGAACAAATAAATAAAACTGATTATATACCTCCTACCTAGAATCTGCACATTATAAGATATAATTTATAAGATACTAAAAGCAACTATTTCTCAATAACTATTTTAATATTCTTAGGAGAGAAATGCAGATATTCCGTTTATGATAACTGTTGGAAAGGGAGTTTAGATGTTTACTATAAGGCTGTATATTCTTTATTTTATTTTATTTTATTTTATTTTACGTATATGGGTGTTTCCCCTGAATGCATGTCTACATACCATATTGTGCCTGGTGCCCACAGAGGCCAGAAGACAGCATCCAGTTCCCTGAGACTGAAGTTATAGACGGTTGTGAGCCAGCAGGTAGTGCTGGGATTCAAACCCGGGTCTCTGGAGTTGAAGTCAGTGTTCTTAACCACTGAGCCATCTATCCTAGGCTGCATATTTTTTACAAACATTTTCAAGCTGCAGTTAAAAGTGCAAAGACAGGAAGCTCTTGAGTATCATACCGAGGTACACTCTTGATACAATATGGGTGGCCTGGAATCTAGTGGTGCTCTAATAAAAAAATGTAGAATATCTAATCCTATCCATAATATTCTTATCAAATGATTCCAGCTTCTATATAAACATCCAACATGATATGGAATCAGGTCTCCATACACCAGTTGAGAAAATGTCTTCTTTATATTAAGGTAAGAAACACATCTTGTCTGTGATGTATTTTAGCTTCATCTCGTACTAAACTAACATTCCCAAAAGACAACCCTTCTCCTGTTTGAACACAATGACAGCTTAGTTTCTCTTTTTCTCTATTTAAATACTTTGGACATAAGCCATTTTTTAATCTCCTTTTCTTCTGTGTGTGGGTGTGTGCGCCCACATGTCCTGTATGGGATTCGTGTGCATGTGTATGTAGAAGGCATAGGTCAACCCTGGGTGTGGCTATGGGGGAGCCACCCACCTTGGTTTTTGAGTCAGAGACCTGGGATTTGATGACTAGGCTGAGGGAGTTAGCCAGCAACTCCAGGGACCCACATGCCTCTGCTTTTCAGGTGCTAAGATTACAGGTGTGCTCCTCCACATCTGGCTAACTCTTCAGATCCATTTTTCCAAATCTTAGTGTCCGCTGCCTCATCTCAGACACCTGACAGGAGATCTCCTGTGGCCGCCCTCCCTCTGTAGTAAGACCTACACATAGTAATCTCTAGCTCCCTGTATCCAACATGTTCTTCAGAACTGCCTGCCGACTTCTCCCCTCCACAAATCGCTTTGATTTTTTTTTTTTGAAAGCTCAGTTAATGTTCGTATCTTCCACGCTGAACGTCTGCTAGCAAAGTCGGCAGATGGCCCTAGGGCTCCACTTACCATCGTGTTTGGATAATTTAGAGATTCAAGAATACTGAAAGTGAAGTGCTAAGGGAGAGGGAAAAAAAAAAGAAGTAGCCACTGGAATTGAGACGTGACTGGATGTAGGAAGTGGTGAGAACGATGTGTTCAATGATATCTAAATGTCTGCTGGGGGTAACTAGGCAAGATCAACCAAACAAGGGAATATAGTGAGAAGCAGAGTTTGGGGTTTTACAGTCTGACCGACGGAATTATCAACTCAAGCATCAAGAAAGCAGTTAGACATAAAGACTTAGAACAGGGAGGGAGCCATCATCGACTAGTTACAGAGGCCAGGGCAAAATAGACTGTGGAAAGAAGACCTTTCTAAACGGACACCTGGAGAGCTACTTAAGTCTTGAGCAAAGGAAAGAAAGAGGATGGTGAAAAAGGGAAAGAGCCGGGCGGTGGTGGCGCACGCCTTTAATCCCAGCACTCGGAAGGCAGAGGCAGGTGGGTCTTTGTGAGTTCGAGGCCAGCCTGGTCTACAGAGCGAGATCCAGGAAAGGCACAAAGCTACACAGAGAAACCCTGTTTTGAAAAACCAAAAAGAAAAAAAAAAAGAAAAAGAAAAAGGGAAAGAAACAGACAAGTGTACAAATAAATAAATAAATAGGTAGATAGATGATAGATAGATAGATAGATAGATAGATAGATAGATAGATAGATAGATAAATAAATAAAATAAGATTGTAAGCATGTGACCAGACCAGAGATGAGAAGAACTGAGGGGAAGGTTGCTAGTGTAACGTAGTAAAGAAAAGTGCAGCGAGGACTGGCAAGGGGAAAACAGTAGAGCTCTGAATGATCCTCACAATGTCAAGGCCATGCTTGAGGAAGACGCTGAACAGCCATGTGCTAGCCAATGGAAAAGGGAAGTGTCACTCTAACAGGAATAAAAGCGGTTTGAGAGGTCTGACGGTAAAGGAAACCATGCGCAAATGCCACAAACGCTGCGTTCTCGTGGATTCACAAGACCCTGAGACACACACGGTGGTGGCCTGGATTTTAAGAACAATATGAGCTCAGACTCCTAACTCTGGACTCCTAACACTAAAGCCACTCAACGACAGTGCAACAGCCAATTCACTCAGCTGCCTTCTGGAAGGACCACAGCTGAACAGCAACAACTTAATACGTTGCATTCAATCATCAAGAGAAATCTCACATTAAGCACAACTGCAATATCAAAATCAACTTCAAATACGAATGATAGCCAGAGCACCATTAAGAAACTTGAATGAACTAAAGTCCATCAGGAACTAACTTTCTAACAGATATATGCTGGAGCCAAGCTCTATGAAAAGAAAATGCATGCTGTGCTCCTGTAGTCCACACACAGTGCGGGACAGGCCTACGCAAAATGATTTCCCTCACTGTTGAACAAAAATGTTAGCGATTTCCCACCTGGGAATCTATGTGTAAAGAAAGCATCCAGGGTCTCAGCAGTCCCTATAGTAATAAAATCAGTATTTACCACATTCAAAGCATAGTACTGCAGTCCAAAAGAATGGAAAGGGGGCTTTTATTCTCTATTTTAACATGGCACCAAAGAAAAACCCAGGACTACAGATACACAAGAGCTTATCCTAAGGATGTGACTGGCACCACCTGTAAATACAATTTCCCTGGTATAAAAGTATCTAAAACATTCCAAGTAGAAAAATCATTCTTTTTTAATAATGCACTCTGATAAAAAGCTTTTGCAAGTATGTAGGCTACATTTACTCTGTGGAGTATTTCAGTACTAAACACACACTGAAAAAGCAATTTCTTAAGCGTGACTCTGCTATCTGGTGTCCCACACGATAAAATTACACAGGCACAGAACACTCCCCGCAGCACAAGGTCAAACACGCCTCGTCTGTCCACTTATTCAACCCTCCTACTCACTGAAAATGTGTAAACCAGCTTCGCAAAAAGAAAAGACACTTCCAAGTATTTGTTTTTTAAAGAAATAGTTAAGAGAAGGAGAGAAAAAAATCCAACTAGAAAGTCAAGGCTACAGCAGGTGGCTGTAATGAGCTCAGGATGCCTGGCAATTGTAAACGGGCCCAGAGATCCCTAGCTGCCAAAGCAAACAGAAAAAGTAGAAATTAGTTAAACCATTATTTAATGTCAAGTACAAGTGAAGGGAAAAGGTAAAACGCTAGAAGCATATGCAATGCACAGAATAACAACACTTATAACACATATGATGTGGCTCTAAATACTTTTAATGTATTAACATTTTGGGGGGGCAGCACATAGTAGCTGGTGGTCGCTCAGGGATATGGCCCTTGGAATATGAAGACTCTTATGGCAAGAGACATCTATTATAGCATTCCTGGGCTACGATAGTCATGGCTTTCTTTCAGGAAACTTTCATTATTTTAAAATACACAAATCAGCCAGGTGGTGGTGGTGGTGGTGGCGGCGGCGGCGGCGGCGGTGGCGGCGCACACCTTTAGTCCCAACACTTGGGAGGCAGAGGCAGGCGGATTTTTGTGAGTTCCAGGCCAGCCTGGTCTACAGAGTGAGATCCAGGAAAGGTGCAAAGCTACACAGAGAAACCCTGTCTCGATAAATAAATAAATAAATAAATAAATAAATAAATAAATAAATAAATACACACACACACAAGTCTAACATAATGCATGATTTATAATTCTGTACTTTAGAAATGTGATTTTAAAAAAGAGGTACTGAGTAATTTCCTATAGGTTACCATTTAAAGTGGACCATTTCAAGCACAGCTGGTCCTCCATATGCATGGTTTCTGTATCAGCTAACCAGAGATGAGAAATAATTATAAAACCAAACACAAAACAAGACCAGTCAACTACAAGAACAACAATAAAAATAACCCCAATCGCATCGTTCCATAAATAATACAAATGGAAGACTGTATCATCTCAGATCCAAAGAGCAATATTAGAGTCTGAACATGAAAATATGACAAACATAAGGAAATGGGATTTTAATGAATCTGCCACAAAAGAGCTGTCATGTGAAATCCTATTAATCTTCTTCAAACTTAAAGATAGGTCACACTAAAAGCCCAGGTATGCTACTTCACAAGACCATGGAGAAACAGAAGGAGACAGAGAGATTTGGAGAGAATGAATTAAAAAGAAGAGCAAATAAGAGATGTGTTGGGATCTAGTTATTCCAGTCTAGGTGAAATATTTAAGAGAAACGAAAACTACGCCCATATAAAATGCAGACACAAATGTTCATGGAAAGATTAGTAATAATAGCCCAGTAAATGGAAATGACCCAAACAACCATCAACCAAGAGAGACAAATGAGACCTATACATAAGATGAAATATTATCTATCAATAAAGAAAACACCAACTCAAACTACAAAATGAGCAAACCTTGAAAGCATAGTGCTAAATGAAAAAAGCCAGCCAAAAGAGACCAGAAACCATGTGATTCCAAACATTCAAAACAGTAAGAATGGTAAAACCAGAGAAATAGAAGGCAGATTTTCAGGTTATCGGGCCCGGGGTAGTATGGTGGTCAGCTGACAATGGCTAAAAGGTACAGGGTTTCTTTTGGGGTAAAGATTAGGTTCTAGAATAGACTCAAATAACAGTATACAATTCTGTGAGTTGCATGGTCATCTCATGGTCTTTGGGGAGGAAGGTCAGGTCAGGTCAGGTCTACACCATCCTTCCAGGTTACCACACTCCAAAGGGGCTCAGGTCTTTTACTTAAAATGATGCAATGTTTGCAAATAATCTATGCTCATCCTCTCTCACAGTTCTGTTTAAGTCATTTGTAGCTTGCTCATGATACTGAACACAATGTAAATGCTATGTAAATGGCTGACACACTGTGTTGTTTACAGAATCATGCAATTAAGGTTATTGTTGTTGCTGCTGCTGGCTGGTTGATTGGTTTTGTTTGGTGTTTGTTTTTCTAATTGTTTCTCATCTCTGGTTAATTATATCCACTGATACAGAAGCCGTAGGTATGGAAGGCTGATGGCGCTTTGTAACGACACAATTTATATGGATAACCTATATGAAATATATTTAAAAAAAAAAAGACTCTCTTCCACTGTTTTTATAATTCTCTTTTCTATTATCTTTTCCACAGATACAGCTTCTGAGCCAAGACTGTCAGGGGCTCTAAACCATCCATCTATGCCTCTGTAATGGATTGGCATAGTGGCTCACAGCTGTAGCCTCAACATCCAGGGAGGCTGACGCAGAATTTAAGGCCAGCTAGGCTACATAATGAGTAAGGTCCTAGAGAAAGGAATGAGGGAAGGAGGAAGGAAGGGAGGAAGGAAAAGTCTTCAATTGTCACTCACACAATAACTCTGCGCAGGACTGATCACCAGCACCAACTAATGGACAGACGCAAAGTGACAGCCTACCATGCTACCTGAAGGGTATCCCCTAAGGACGGGACTTCTCCAGGTAAGTTCCTTGGTCTGCAATATTTCTGAGTGGCAGAAGTGTTAGGATTAAACTAAAATAAATAATAGACCAAAGTTCTCGTGCCCATTTATTCATTGTGCTGAGTTTCCAGTCATCATGAAGATAACACCACCGCAAACCCCAGACCCCATGCCTGAATGTGTCTTTCTACATTCCACCCACCTGCACGGATGCTGCAATTCCGCAGCACATCCTAGAGTTCCCTTGCATGACATGCTCTGATTGTCTGGATGCTCTGTCTTGCCCAACTATGCAACTGGGTATCTCTGACAAGCAGAATGCTCTACCTGCTCAGTGAGCTCAAGCCCTCCCCACCTCAGAAACAAATACAACACTAACGAAGATTGGAACTGCAACACATGAAGGTGCTGATTAGATCATTTCTGGCAACCAGTAAAGTAGAGCTTTCAAGTATTTTTTGTTTCCTGGGGTTGAATGAAACTAGTTTTAAAGAATTCATTACACCTAAGGCTAGGGGGGGGGGGGGAATAAAAAGAATGAAAACTATTCTAACAGATCACCAAAAATAGCAAGTCAATTCATCAAAGAGAACTCAAAAGAATATTGATGCAGCACAACTCATTAAGCAGTAGACACACTGCTTTCCCTTCGGACAGCAATTCCAGTGACTATTTGAAAGAAAGTATAACGGTGTAAGCTCACCACAACACATAGCAATGGGCAATGCAGTGTCACAGTGTCGAGGAAAGTATTGTGTGAACAAAATACAGAAGCAACAAGATCAATCTCTCTCTCTCTCTCTCTCTCTCTCTCTCTCTCTCTCTCTCTCTCTCTCTCTCTCTTTCTCTCTCTCTCTCTGTGTGTGTGTGTGTGTGTGTGTGTGTGTGTGTGTGTGTGTAGAGAGAGAGAGAAGAGAGAGAGATCTTACTCCTTAAGAAATGCAGTATTTCACAGAATAAATAAAAGAATAAAACATACATATTGTAAATTTACTTCATTAAATTCCACAAATGCACAATGAAACATTGGCACAACACCAAATTATATATTGCTAGTTTAAAAAAATACTTGCTAGAGACGTCACTATGACTCAGCAGGTAACAGTGTTCACCACAAGAGACTGAGGACCACAGTTCAAACTCAGGAACCCACCTAAAAATCGAAATGCGGTAACCTTCATCTCTAATTCCAGCCATCCTACAACAAGATGGGAGGAAAGACAGGGAACTAACTGCCCGTGGGCCTGCTAGCCGGGAGTACACAGCTCAGGAGAAGTGACAAGAAAGAAAGACTGCCTCAGAAACAAGGTGAATGGAGAGAGTCACCTCCTGAACGTTGTCTTCTGAACTCCACACGCATACTGTGGCATGGGCATGAGAAGACACACACAAACACACACGCACACGCACACACACCACACAATAAATATTTCCAAAAGACAATGCTATGTAAAGATTTTGGAACGTAAAAGTAAGTGAATCCTTACACAGAGCCTCAAACTTCATGAAAGCGGTCATGCTTTGCTCTTTGTTAGCGAGATGCAGTGGATAAACAAGACTGTCATGTGGCAGAGGAGGGAGTTGAATACCAAGCAGAATAATTCACCAACCTGTCCCACACTATTGTTAAGAGGGATCATTTAAAGATCCCAGAAGAGAGGAGTTAAGCTCATTACTTCATGCCTCAAATTTCTGGATTTTCTGGGGACAAATTAGTTAGAAAAAGGACTGTACATCATCATATAATCATCTGGACACTCTACTGCTTTCTAGGAACTCTACGGGGAAGGGGAGGCAGCCCTCTCTGACTCAGGACTCTACTCACAAATGGCAGTCAGAGCTCTTCCTGTTGGGCTTCCTGATACCTAGAAAGGCTTTTATTGGTTGGTTTGGGGATTTCAGTTTTATGGGGCCCGAACCCATGGCCTTGTGCATGGTAGGCAAGCACTGCATCAATGAGCTACACCCAAACTCTGAAATGTTTTTGTCCCACCATTACAGTACAGAACACAGACTCCATACAACCAACACGCCAGGCATAAAGGAAGAGAATTCATTCATTTTCTCATGGTTCCAGGCAGCGAGACTTGGCGTGTTTGGGGGGAGGAAGAAACTGAGTGGAAATGAAGTTTTTTCTGTGGCCGTTTTGCTTTTAGCTCTGGATGCTCCGAAAGGCGGCCGTCCTCGGGAAACTGGGAGACTGAGGCAGAGGCTGTTCTAAGGAACCTCCCTGGGGCATCTTGGGATGGAGGCTGAGCATCTGCTAGCGGATCTTCCTCCGTTTCCTCGGGTGACGCCCCCAAGGCTGGCATCTCTGCAGCTCAGCAGAGGCGGCTCCCTTCCTCCCACTCACCCTGCAGTCTCCTTCTCCTCAGAGCGCTCCTACCATACGGCCTCGGACACCGTTGTCTTTCCACTGGCAACAAAAACAGCTTTTCAAACAAACACACAGAAAGACTCTGCCTCAAACAAAAAGAAAAGGCAGACAGAGCCTGAAACGTCTCACAAACACCAATAAAAGAGAGTGACCAAAAGCAGATGAAGTGGAATGATCCACAGTGAACTAAAAAAAAAGGAAAGAAAAACAAAACTCAAAGAGACAGCCCCACACTCCCTTGAAATGAGAGCAAGCCGTCCCTCACCATCTCCACCATCCCCACCATCCCCACCATCCCCACCATCCCCACATCCCCACCATCCCCACCACCCCTCACCATCCCCACCATCCCTACCATCCTCACCATCCCTCACCATCCTCACTCACCATCCTCACTCACCATCCCCACCATCCCTCACCATCCTCACTCACCATCCTCACTCACCATCTTCACTCACCATCCCCACCATCCCCACCATCCTCACTCACCATCCCCACCATCCCCACCATCCTCACCATCCCCACAATCTCCACCACCCAGTTTTCTTCCTCACCCTGATTTTCCATCACGGAAACAGAGAACCGTTCATTCTGCTGCTCTGCTCTTTCACAAGAACTTCCCCCACCCCCCCCGACTTTCCATCCTCACAAGTGAGAATTTGTTGTAGATGATGACTATGAATGATACTAAATAAGTTCTCAATGTCTTCCTCGTCTCCCTGTCTCTGCACCAACATTTGGAACACACGACTGATGAGTGGTTCATTCCTGGTCCACGAACACTCATCACTAACAGGTTTCCTAGCAGGCACCCCGAAAATCATGGGCATTAACAAGCTCAATGACTCTCTCAATCTATAACCTGCCATGCCTCCCTCCCCCCTCCCTCCCTCCCCCCCTCCCTCCCTCCCCCAGCCAAGTCTATGCATGCTAATTCTTCCTGTAAGACATAACCTCCATGGCTGGCAATCGGAGTGCCACTTGGCTCTAAAATTTCAAAAGCTGTCTCCTGCTTTCCAAATGCACACTCTACACTAGCAGGTGTACCCCAAATGACACGAATGCATGACATTTGGAGTGCTCTTTCAGGCAGAGTGATCTCTGCAACATCTATATCATGTCACGGCTAATGCAGAAGGAAAGCTTCAAGCCAGATAAGGAGCACTATGATTACCAGGACACATCTGTCCTGGGTTCAGAAACACCACGAAGCACTCAGCAGAGTCGAGAACTAGCCTCTACGCTTAAATACCATGTGGCAAGAACACTTAAGAAGTGGTGCTCTCCTCCCTTTGTGGAGACAGTGCAGTCACCACATGACTCACAGTGCGTGGTTACTGTGTAAGAGCAGTGAGGGATTCCATGGAGGAGGCACATACAGCTTCCAGAAACCAGAAATTCTCCTCAGTGAGTATTTCATTATGGTTACTTAGAGTGTCCATGTTTTATATACTATTATTGCCTGTATTCTGTATTTTAAAATAAAAAGCAAGGTAGCATGATGGTTCATAACTATCATCTAAGCACATGGGAGACTGAGGAAGAAGGATCACTACGTTTAAGACCAGTGTGGAATACAAAGAGAAACCTGTATATTTAAAAAAAAAATGCAGACTAGAGATTATGTCTCTGCAGGTAAAACCCTTGCATGAGGACCAGAGTTCAGATCCCTAACACCCATGTCAATGCCATGTAAGCATGGCAGCCTGCCTATAGTCTCAGAGCTCAGGAGGGAGAGGCAGATAGCCAAAGAAAGCCACTTGGCTACAAGAGCCAAATGGGAGAATTCTGGGTTCAAGTGAGAGACCCAACCTTAACATATAAAGTAGAAGTAATAAAAAAAGACACCCAGTATCAATCTCTAGACTCTACACCACCTGAATAGGGGTTAAGAGCATGCAGGAGCACATGTGGGGCATGTATATGCACTTAACCCCTATAAGGCAGCTGGGCTCAGAACACACATACACACATGCATGCATGCATGCACACAAAAGCATAATATAGCATATGTGCCTATAAGAAGACAAAATAGTATCCTTCAAAACTCCAATCAACGATCAGAAAAGGTTTTTTATTATACAAAACATACGTACCATCTTTTGAAAAATAAGAGCAAGTAAATAGGGAAGCATATGAAGGATTTGCTGATGCCTTTGTATTGCTACCGAAGGTATGCGATAAAAAGTCTTGTGTCTCATGGCCAAACAGAAGACAGGAGTAATTGTTGCCTGCTGTTGCTCATGTTCAGTGTGTGTGTGTGTGTGTGTGTGTGTGTGTGTGTGTGTGTGTGTGTGTATACGTATGTACATATGAAGAGAGTTACCATTCAGTATCCAATTTTCCATACACCTGGAAATCATGAGTCAATTTAACACTTGTAGAACCTTGTTTCCATAGCCTAAAGGTTCATGCTATTTTAAAAAGCAAAGAGTCCAAACAGGTTAAAGGCCCTGATTAATCTGATTAATTAATCCAGTCCTTAGCTTCAGGTGCCCCGCCCCTACCCCCACACCACAACCCAGGGCAGACCATGCTCCTCTATAGCACACAATATATCTCAAAAAGATGAGAATTGTAAATCATGTGATCTATAACCCACAGACTCCAAGAATCATGGATGAAAATTGAGTTTCATTATATAGTAAGAAGTCTTAGTCATGCCATGCCAACTGAAATCAACAGCGCATGACCATGGTCTGGGGACAACTCACTTTAGATAAAGAGTAAGTCGGTAGTCCAGTTCAGAGAGCAACGAAGAATGGAGAAACTTTTCTCAAAGCATGTCTGTTGACGGAAAGAATCCAAAAAGGGGGGGGGGGGAATGGGCTACAAATATGGAGTGAAAAAGAAGAAGTATTGAAAGTTGAAGTTCTAAAGAAGCATGATGCACATTACTTCCAAAGAGCTGAGCTTTGAACAAATGCTTCTGCCATAGAAACAAATGGTATCAAGTTGGTGTTTGAAGCAGTCAGAGGTCACGCATATCAAAGAATAGGCCGAGATATGTGCCTCAGTGACAGAAATAGGACTTAATATACATATAGTCCTAGAGTGTCCGAGAGGGAAGAGAAGTCTGCCATACTATCCTCCCAGGGTTAAAATCATAAAAGAATGCTACGAGAATTTAGATTTTAAAAGAAGTGCATACTGAAACAAGATGAAAAAAAAAATGAATAAATTCAGGTTAAAAGTCTTGTTTACATATGCAAAGACCGAAAGTAGTGACTCTAGAAATCCATGTTAACCAACATTCACAGCAAGACTGTCAAAACAGCCAGGAGGGAAAACAACCCGACACCCACCAACAGATGAACAGATAAGCGAAATCTGTCCTATGCAGAACAGAGCAACATCCCCACAGAAAAAGAAAGGAAATTCTGACACAACCTAGATAAAACTTGAAGGACACTGTGGTAAAAAATAAATCAACCAGCCGCAAAAGACAAATATTCTACGTTTTCCTTGATGTGATGGATTTTCCACAGCCACAGTGATAGACATGGCATGTAGAATAGTGGTCCCCAGGGGCTGGAATCAGAGGACATACTGTGTAAATGGGTCGAGGTTCTGCTGTAAGTGATGAGAAAGTCCTAGAGACAGATGCTGATGGCAGGTGCATAGCACAGTTAATATACTTAATACCATTGAAGTGTGCACTTAAAATGGTGACAGTTCCATATTTTATGTATTTAACCCAGTTTTAAAACTAGACATGGTAATGAACCCCCATATTCTGAGGTGCTATTGAAAGCTTCACAAGGTAAAACCCACGAATTACCGACCCCATGCTAAGGAGATTTTAGGTATTTGCTGAAATGACTTTTGTGATCTCATGGTAAATAGACTGAAAAGGTGAGAAAAAATGGGCAGGTTTCATTAGGTGAATCTGAGTTTTTATTACATTCTTGAAATGAGCATTCAGTCCTTCTTAGCCTATCTTTTAATTAAGAACTTGCTTTTCTTTGAAAATTCAAGGCACTCAACATTACTCACTGGTCATAATTGGGCTTGTGTTTCTTGGGATATACTTATAAAACACTGCCTGAAAAGAAATGATTGCTCAGCCTAGGATCAACACAATTGCTTTTCAGCCAGAAGTGGATCCTAACAAATGTTTTTCACTTTCAGAACGTGGCTTTACAAAAATCTCTAAATTTGTTTAACATTTTCAAAATAATTAAGCATCAGCCAATACTGCTCAATGCACTTATCCTATAGAGAAGGTAGAAGATCTGTATTCAGATGACTCAGAGAAAGCAAAATCAACCTTAGCCAAGATGTGCACAGAGCTTGCTCCACGCAATGGGAGCTGGTTCTGGCAAGGAGCAGAAGACTGGAGGACAAGGGGGAACTATCCAGAGCAAGTGGATTCGGATGATTGTTATTACGTTCCCTCACAAATTTGGTAGCTATTCATTGAGCACAAACACACTCATCTATGGCTCTGAGCCCCACAGCTTCTCAACAGTCCCCTCTGAGAAATCTAGGTAAATTCCACTGCAAGGATTTTGGATCAGTATCAGTGATAAGCCAAAAACAAGCAAAATGCCTCTTAGCAAAGGCCGAGTTTTCAATTCAGATCACTCAGTCAATAAGTCACAGGAATCAAATACATAAACAAACACTACGCAGATTAGCTTATCAAATTTCTCTATGGAAAGTTTACACCATAGAATCTGACTCAAAGTAGGCTAATTAGACAGCTTTTCATATGCCAAGTGGCCTGCAGGGATATCTGAAAGATGTGATGGGTGTGGAAGATACATTTTTTTCCATTAAATCTACTTTGCATTACTTCACTGTGGGCCTAGCACATAGGAAGCTGACTGGGCTATTCTATACTGGAAACTCGCTTTGCTCATGTGCTCCAAGCTTGATTATATCCTCTGATCTTTGTATGTCTTCCATGAATGGACTCTACTTGGATCCACATCCTAATATTTCATTAGGATCTTTATTGCCAATCTAAGCATTCAATCCTAGGAATCATTTTAGGGCCTTAATTTATCGTTTAAACAATGATGTGGAAACTGAAATTTCAGAAGCAATATTTTCCATCCATTGCTTACACTTTCCCAAAAGGAATCTATCAGCCCTAATACCCCCTGCATATATTCATGAGACTTGACTTCACAGTTAGAAAGTATCTATACCCAATGCCTCATCAAACACAGTCTATGAGTCTGAGTTCCACAGCTGTCTACTTTCCTGAAGTGTGGACTCCAGGTACTACCCTATATGGCCTGCAGAACAGCTCTCCTGTAGGGCTGGCTTATATGCAAAAACGAGGATCAGTTCACAAGCAGTACTTGCCTTTCTCCCCTATCAATTGTGCCTAGCTCTGGACCTCCCGCCACTCATTCTGGTGGACATCCTCCCTACTCCCCTTCCACTCTTCCAAACTAGAATTTTGGAACTTATCTCCAATACTTCCCCCCTTTTCCTTCATACAGCCCTGTTCGCCAGGTCTTAGAAGCTATTGTGTAACAAAGCTAAATGTCAAAACCTATTCCTCTGTATTTCTTTTTCCTAGCATTTCTGTCTAATTGTTTGACGACTTTTTCTGGGACTATTAGTCACACCCTTGTGGTGGTTTGAATGATAATGACCACACAGACTCAGTATTTGTATGTTTGGGAAGGATAAGGAGGTGTGGTCTTGTTAGAGAAGTGTGTCAACCAGGCAGGGTTGGAGGTTTCAAAAGCCCATGCCCAGTCTCTACCTCTCTACCTCTCTACCTCCCTCCCTCCCTCTTTCCCTCTCCCTCTCCCTCTCCCTCTCCCTCTCCCTCTCCCTCTCCCTCTCCCTCTCTCTCTCTCTCAATCTCTCTCTCTCTCAGCTTACTGTTTGTGGATCAGATATAAGCTCTCTGCTATTGATCCAGCTCCATGCCTACCTGCCTGCAGCCATGCTCCTCACCATGATGGTCATGAACTCACCGTCCGAAACTGTGAGGCCCCCAATAAACGCTTCAACAAGTCGTCTTGGCTACAGTGTCTTATCACAGCAATGAAAAAGGAACTTAGACCATCCTCATGCCTGGTACCCTCATCCCTTCTATACATTACTGTACTGTGTTTCTTAAACATGATGCTTAGTTTAACTTTCCTAAAGCACAACAGTGCCCTCCTTTACTCCAAGACCTTTAATCATGCCCAAAGGTCTCAAAATGATCAACGTTAAATTCTTTGACAAGATCTCAGAATCTTGGGTGCTTTGACCTAACTCTACCTTTCTGTTATTTTCCCAGTATGTTATTTTAACAGCCACACAGGAGTCAAGCACGACCTCCCTCTCATTCCCAATCTACTGTACAAGCTTCCTCCTACCCGAGACACTCCTGTCCTCCTTGTCTGTCCTTCCCATCCTTAGAAATCCAACACACAACCTTCACCAGGGTGCCAGTTTTTCCAAACAGAAACAATGTCTGCGTCCTGCTAGGGGTCTGGTTCTGTCTCTCAATATTCACTTCATTCTACTCAGAGACAAAGTTTTATCTGCTCTCTCAAATGCCAGAGTTTACTAAAAGCTTTGTGGATTTTTCCTTTCTCTGCCTTTGTACATCTTAACAAATGTCATGTCCTCAGGACCTCTGACTTCAAGACCTCTGTAAAAACCTATTATTGAGTGATAGGAACAAATTCCATAATAAAAAAAATTAAAAAGAAAGGAAGGAAGGAAGGAAGAAAGGAAGGAAGGAAGGAAGGAAGGAAGAAAGAAAGAAAGAAAGAAAGAAAGAAAGAAAGAAAGAAAGAAGAAAGACTTTTGAATTTCTTAAAAAAAAACACTGACAAAGCAAAGACTGGACTGGAAATATTTTAAAAAAAATGAGTAGATGAGTAGTTTATCTCATTTAACTACTTCACAGTTTCAAGGCTCTGGGACACTTTTGTATCACTGGTTGTTCAAAAGCTGATTTAGCAATCTGCTAAGAAGAGATGGCCCTTTACCCTCATTAATTCTGGGGGGTGATAATAAAACTAAAAGCAACCTTCTCCCGTGTGCTCTGGGACCTGTCACAACCTAAAATGGAACAGAGCAATTAGAATCATTTATACTCATTTACAAAATAACTTTATAGAGGGGCAGAGAGAGAGCTCAGCGGTTAAGAGCACTGGCTACTCTTCGGAGGACCAGGGCTTAATTCCCAGCTCTGACATGGTGGCCAACAACCATGTCATAATTCCAGCAGAGGAACTGATGCCTGCCTGCCTGCCTGCCTGCTTCAGTTCTCCTTGGGCAATACAGGAAACTGATGCACAAACATACACGTAGGCAAAACACCCATACCCATAAAATAAAAGTAAGTAAATAAATACTAACAAAGTAAAACAAAAGAACCACAAAAAAACCCAGCTTTATATACTACTTCTCACTACTATTGCCATTCATAAATATAGCACCCTCAAAGGTGAGGTTGAGGTATATTTTTGTATCAAAGAAGAATGAGTCGACGGGCTAAAACTTTGCTAACCCTGCCAATCCTTCTGCGCGGGCTGGGTTGGGGAAACCGTACCACACAGATGGACTCAGCCTTTCTCGTGTTACAGACAAAATGAAACAAATGGAGCTCAGAGAACCCAACTCATTCAGAAAGCTCGCAGAGATGCCGAACCAGATTCCAGCTCAGACGTCTAGTCCTCCGCTCAACCCAGCCACTGCTCTGGCGATGAATGAAAAGCAGTAATATAACAGTGAATCCATTTGGAACGCTGTTTCTATCCCTTCTGAATACACCTGTTTGGCTGGGAGCGGGGTCACTGCGTTTCTTTGAAGCGCATTTGATGTGTGTTGGCTCTAGACCTCAGGGGCTAGCCCTCACTTTACGCTAATCCTGCCCTCTCTTGTCAGCCAGGTTAACCTCACTTTAAGTACAGGTGATGGAGAATGTGAGAGAGATGTCACCTACAGCAGGCCAGGCCCACAATGAACACAAGTCACTTTCCAAAAGGGAGGGAAATTTCAACCAGTCTGTCTCGTTTCCCAAAAATAAATTTCCCCATTGTGAGGAAAGATATTTAAAAGATCCGTTTATAATGAAAGCCTCTAGTGTACATGTTCATCTCCTCTGGGATTAGGCAATGATGATTTACAATATAGATGCTTTCTAGCAGATCCACAGAGATATGAGAAAAAAACAGCTATCATTATTCCATCAAAAGACACTAGACACTGGAGTCTATTTCTTATCAGATAATCCCACAGCCCGGAGTGGTGGCGCACGCCTTTAATCCCAGCACTCAGGAGCCAGAGGCAGGCGGATCTCTGTGAGTTCAATTCTGTTCTGATCTACAGACAGAATTCCAGGACAGAGTTTAAAGCTACATGGAGAAACCCTGTCTCAAAAATTCCCCACCCAAAAAAAAAAAAAAAAAAACAAACCCAGATAATCCAACAAATTTACATACAGTTATCCTTAAACTTTATATCATCATATTATATGTTATAGGACACATCTGTTGCCAACATAAAACACTGGTTCAGTGACAGATATAGGAGGCCATTTTATACGCACACATAAATAAAAACAGAACTGGTTGTTAATTAAACTTTCATGAGAATGTAGTAACTAATGAACATGATGAAAATCTATTTGCACTAAGAGAAGAGAGATCTCTGCAGGAATGACCAGATGGGAGCAAAAGCTTTAACAAAATATTACCCCCAACCCTGAAAAATGAAGCCAAGCAGAGAGGACAGGGTCGAAGGAGGAAGAAGATGAGAACAGAGAATAATAAAGCAAAGGAGGAGAGAGACAGGGAAGAGGAAAAGTGACATCAACATCTTTTCCACAAACTAAACGCAACAGCTTACAAGTTCCTCTGAACATTTTCCAGGGAACAAAACAATACTTGTTATACTCGCAAAAGGCAGCCATTTTAAGGATAAAGTGGGATGGCTAAAGTATTTAGAGAAATATGATTTGTGAGTACTGTGAGAATAGTCTCACCAAAGGTCAGCCACAGACAACTGTTTCACACCTACAATCATTACTCAAATGATGGAAAAACACACCATCAGCCATCAATGAGGGAACATACAAAGGTAAGAACTTTCTGTCATCATATTACGTATGACGTCATATTATGTATGCATAATGAGTCTGAACTCATTATAATGGATTAAGTGCCAGATTAAAAACACTAAGTACTACAAAAGCCCAATTTAGGAAGTGAGTTAAATCTCCTTAGAATTGCTATTAGAGAATTCACCAAGAAGATAACATTTGAGGAAAGCTCTAAAGGATAAATAGAATGCTCTAGAAGAAAGGCATTCTAGGCACAAAAATAGGCACAAACTCAGAAAAGCACATGCCTTCTTTGAAGAGCCCTGAACAGTTTTGTATGTGAATGGAGTATTCACGTTACCAATAAGATAATGGTTTCTCACTAAAATGACTCACAATCTATGAATTTTTGACTCATTATATTGATAACCCTATTCTTAAGTTATAATGAACTATGATATTATAACTATGATATTACACTCCGGTAAGCATTTTTAAATTCCATTTTTAATGATGTGTATCTGTGTGTCTGTTTGTGGGTATGTGCTAATGAGTACAGTGTCCACAGAGGCCAGAATGGGGCACTAGATCCCCTGGTGCTGGAGGTACAGGTAGTTGTGGTTGTTGGACAAGGGCACTGGGAACCAGACTGAGCTTCTTTTCAAAAACAGCACTGCTAAGCCATCTCTCCAGCCCCTGGTAAGCATTTTTAAGAAAACAGTTCAGTTAATCCTTACCACAACCTTTAAAAGTGGTGACACTATCACTGTCTCTACTTCACAGATGGAAACAGAGAAGTTAACTAACTTGACTAATGTCACTGACTCCAGAATGTTCTTAGAGCCCATCTTCCATCCAGGTGCTGACTCACCTCCAGCCTCACAATAGAAACATCACCTCACACTCCAAGTGAGGTACACTATGGACAGAAGAACCAAACCCCAGCCATCAAGCCGCCTCCTTCGAGTCCTTTCCTTCCTTCCATTCATTTCTTTAGACCTCTAGACTGCCCTATTGCTCTGCAGGAATCCCTTATTCCTTCCTCATCTCCTGCAAATGGCAACAGCAGGGCTAAATTACTAAATGGAAGAAAAGTAGAATATCTAAAGCAGGGAAGTGCCCAGAGCTGTCTTGGCTGCAGCTCATCCAACCTCAGGGAAGGCAGACTTTCATGAACTACAGAACAAAGATCTACAGATAGAAGGAAGGATCAAGAAAACCAGTCAATCAAGACTGGTCAAATCAAGAAACACTACTTATTCAGTTACCATATCCATTCACCATGTTAGGAGTGGAAATGTAACTTCTCTCTCTTTGAGAATATATAAATATAAATATATTTTAAAGGGCATGGTTCATCTTGAACCATCATTTTGAAACTACACTTTGTCAAAATACTTAAAAAAAAATAGGGAAAGCATAAGAGCCTTCCAATTAAGCAGATGGTGCCTTTATTACAACAGGGACAGGAGCTGAAAAGCACCAGCATACACACCCAGATTGATTCACCTCAGCACCAGAGTTAAAGGAACCCATTTTGGAAAAAAAAAAAAAAAAAGTATCAGACAATAAAATCCAAATGGAGGGTTTAGTAGCACAAGTAGGTACTTTAAAATGATATAAACGAACTGGCACTTAGTAGTGACATTTTCCACACAGCAATCATGGCCATCACAGTGAATGAGCTTGTTAAATTTACAAGCCAGCCCAACTAAGCCAGGCTCAAGGCTCAATATATGCAGGAGGTGTCTAAAGTACACGAATGATAAAAGGAACATCATATACATAACATTTATTCTGAGTGAAGGGAAGCAGGGAGGGGAAAGGGAAGGGGAGGGGATGGGGATAAGACAGACAGAAAGGGAGGGAGGGAGGGAGGGAGGGAGGGAGAGAAGGAGGGAGGGAGGGAGGGAGGGAGGGAGGGAGGGAGGGAGGGAGGGAGGGAGAGAGACAGGAAGAGAGACAGAGGGAGAGAGAAGAGACAGGTGGAGCTCTATTAGAAAGTTCTGAATCAAGGCATGTCCACAATGAATACATGTGGTGACATTGGCGCTCACGTGGGGCAAATCCCAAAAGCCTGGGTGGCTCCTGCCCTCAGCCTCCTCCCCGGCTAGCGGGTACCTAAACCCGCCTGCAAAGTTCCATATAACCAGGGAACACCTACACGATTCCATTCCCAAAAAAGGGAGCAGCTAGTCCGGTCTCAGCTCCCTAGCTTAGCCCCGAGACCAGCGAAAGAGGCACTCCTCCGCTTCCTGAGTGCACGCACGCCAGCTGCGGCTTGGCTCCGCCATCTTGACTCCAGCGAGCTGCAGTCAGCCAAGATCACCAGCAGGCCCTGCTTTGGAGCTGTACCATCGCCACCTGCTGGCTGAAAAGTGCTACTACACCCCCCAAAACCACGAAAGGTAAGTAAAAGTACCTGATAATTTTACACCTTAAAATTGACTGACAAATTTTAAATAATTCTGGTAATATGGCTAACAACATTACCTCACAAGAATTTAAAAACCTTTTTGCCTGTATGATGAATGACATCTTCCTGGAAATATACGACCTTCCTAAGGCATATCTGGCCTGTACCATTTTGGCATTCATCGTAATAATTCACACAATGTTCAAACACTGGTTTAAAAACAAGAACAAAGATGAGTTATTATTGGGACTGATACAGGCTTTAAGCGAGAGCAATGACGGCTTACAGAAAAAGATTCTATCTCTGGAATCTGCTTTAATGGATAGCAATGAGACCTTAGAGAAAAAGATTCTCTCTCTGGAATCTGCTAACCAGGATTTACAGGCTTTCAAAACTAACAACGACGGCTTACAGAAAAAGATTCTATCTCTGGAATCTGCTTTAATGGATAGCAATGAGACCTTAGAGAAAAAGATTCTTTCTCTGGAATCTGCTAATCAGGATTTACAAAACAGGCTTGTACCAAAAATTGATCTTATTGATAATAAATGTGAATATTTAATGGACAGAACACTAACTCTCCAGACACTATATAAGGAAGAAAGATTATCATTAATTGATAAGATAAGGTCCATGGAATCATGTGTTTCTGAGGAACATAAAAACTTCTATGATTCCATGAGAAATCTGGAGTCCCTTGCCAGAGAGGAGGTTCACTCCCTAGAACAGACCCTAGGTGCTCGTTTGCAGGCCTTAGAAGAAACTCTCAGTAAACATGACAAGGGACCTAATAAGCAGAAGGGCAAGACCATAGAGGTTGTAACATCTCCAAATGGCTCTCACACAATGGCTTATCCTGTTATCATCCATGAGAAGCCAGCGGATGACACACACCCCGAGCCATATAATACATATACATTACAACCAATTTCAACAAGGGACTTTAAAAATATAAAGGAAGCAGTAGTTACGTATGGGATACACTCCACATACGTAAAACAATTGTTAAATTCATGGTCTACCTCACATAGAATCATCCCAGATGACTGGCATCAGTTGATTTCAGCTGTTCTAGAATATAGTCAGCAGCTACAGTGGAAAAGCTGGTTGAGAGAAGAGGCAAAAAATTTAGAACAACAAGGTAAACTCAGAGGTTTTGTGATCTCCCAAGATCAAATACTTGGTGAGGGATGTTTTGCTGACAGGAATGTACAAGCCATTTATGATGAACATACAATATCCCTATGCCGTACAGCAGCTCTAAATGCTTGGGAAAAAATTCCAGAACCTGGAAAACCAACTGAGGTATACACAAAGATATTTCAGGGACCGCACGAACCCTTCACTGATTTTTTACAAAGACTGAACACAGCTATAACAAGAGCTGTATCAGATAAAGAATTAAGAAAAGTATTAACTGAGTCCTTGGCATTCGACAATGCTAATGCAGAATGCAGAAGAATACTGACACCATTAAAGATCAGATCAGCTCCTTTGAAAAAATGGATTCAGTATACTAATGGTGTTGAGTCTCGTAACTACAGTAATGAGGCTTGGATAGGAGAGACAAATCCCAGAGGTGAAAGAAGGCCCCGTGTTACCAAATGTTTTAAATGTGGTACACCAGGTCATATAAGTAAAAACTATACATGGGGTACTCCTAGGAGTAATACTCCTTTTAGGAATAGCCTAAACAGGAGACCCCAACCACCTCCCAGATTATGTAGAAGGTGTGGCAAAGGCCGACATTGGACCAGTGAATACAGATCAAAAATAGATATACGAGGTAACCCTTTACTGGCGGGAAACGCCTCAGGGGGCCTCTTGCAGGCCCCCAAATCAAATGTAGTACGAACATTCCCAGCCACTGTGGAAGAAATTCCTCTCCAGGACAACTGAATAAACCACTGCCTAATGTAAAAACCGATACTGCAATGGATGATAAAACAGCTCTGATGAATGGATCACAGTTTACAAAGAACACTATAAAACAAATATTTTGGCAGACTTCCATAAATGGTCAAAGACCAAAGCTTAGAATTCGAATTAATGGCCTGGTTATGGAGGGATTGGTAGACACAGGTGCAGATGTGACTATAATTACACCAAAATCATGGCATCCGAATTGGCCTCTTCAAGAGGTAGATGTCCAACTTTTAGGGATTGGCACCCTATCTCAGATAAAACAGAGTTCGAGATGGGTTGAATACATAGGGCCAAAAAAACAGAGAGGAAGACTAAAGCCATATGTAACAAATGTAACAGTAAATCTTTGGGGCCGAGATCTGTTACAACAGTGGAATACCCAGATTAAAATTCCTACACTTTCAAAAAAAGAATACAGACCAATACATGTTTCTAGGAATAATATCATCACATGCTATAAAAATCAGGCACCAACCATTCAGGCTGTTCACAAACAGAGCACAACTGCTGTTGAACTCTCAGAAGTACCAACTGCCTTACCTTTAAAATGGCTAACTAATAAACCTGTCTGGGTTGGACAATGGCCTTTGACAAAAGAGAAGCTACAAGCTTTAGAACAGCTGGTTCAAGAGCAGTTAAATGCTCAACACATTGAAGAATCTACCAGCCCTTGGAATTCTCCTGTATTTGTTATTAAAAAAAAGTCTGGTAATTAAAAAATGCTGACAGATCTGAAAGCTATTAATAAAGTAATTCAGCCAATGGGCTCCCTACAGACTGGGATGCCCTTGCCCTCTCTGCTACCTAAAGAATGGCCTATAATAGTTATTGACTTAAAAGACTGTTTCTTTACCATACCCTTACAAGAAAATGATAGAGAAAAATTTGCCTTCACAGTACCTAATTATAACAATTCTCAGCCAGTCAAGAGATATCAATGGAAGGTCCTCCCACAGGGAATGTTAAACAGCCCTACTTTGTGCCAATACTTTATACAAAAACCATTAGAGATAATTCATGTAAAGTTTCCACAATCCATAATTTATCACTATATGGATGATATCCTATTAGCTGATCCAAAGTTAGATACATTAAAAAACATGTTTAAAGAAGTAAAAAAAGTTTTGCCTCACTGGGGACTACAACTTGCTCCTAAAAAAATACAAAGAGGAGATTCTATTAACTACTTAGGATATAAGATAGAGCTACAAAAAATTAGACCCCAAAAGGTACAGCTAAGGAGAGATCGATTAAAGACTCTTAATGATTTTCAAAAGTTATTAGGAAGCATTTCCAACTTACTGGGTATCATGGAAATACCCAAAGATGGACTACAAAATTTGGCTAATACTCTAGAAGGGGACAAAGAATTAAATAGTCCAAGAGAATTATCAGCCGAAGCTGAGAAGAAATTGGCTCTAATAAAAAAGACAATTCGAAAAACACATATGGATCATGTGGATCCAGAACTTAAATGCATTCTTGTCATATTCCCCTCCAGACATTCCCCAACAGGTATTTTGATACAGAGGGAAGATATTATATTGAAATGGATATTCCTACCACGTAAACCAAATAAGAAATTAAAGACTTATATAAAAAAGATCTCTGATTTGATTCAAAAAGGTAAACTAAGACTTCGCCAGTTGACAAAAATGGACCCAACAAAAATTGTAGTACCTTTAACTAATAAAGAAATTTCATCACTATAAAAAGATAATGAATACTGGCAGAGAGCCTGCAATAACTTTTTGGGAGAGATTAACAACCACTATCCCAAAAACAAAAAAATAAAATTTATCCTTCTGAGGTCTTTGATGTGGTTAAAGACTAGATACTTACAATTTTCCTTAGTTATAATAAAAGATAAGTTAGATATAAAACCTTAAACTTACAAATAGAAGATAGATAGGATCTCTTCTTTAATATTGTAACTGTAATTCTTGCTTGATAATTGTTTTGTTATATGTAATTTTACTATGTTAAAGTTAAAACCTTCCTTTTTAAGAAAAGAAAAGGGGAAGTGCTGTGGGATGGTCTGTATGTCAAGTGTGTTGCTGATTGGTCAGTAAATAAATCACTGATTGGCCATTGGCTAGGCAGGAAGTATAGGCGGGACAAGGAAAAGAATTCTGGGAAGTGGAAGGCTGAGAGAGAGACACTGCCAGCCGCCATCAGGACAAGGAAGATGTAAGGTACCAGTAAGCCATGAGCCATGTGGCAAAGTAAAGATTAATAGAAATGGGCTAAATATAAGAGTAAGAGCTAGACAATAACAGGCCTGAGCTAATGGCCAAGCAGTTTAAATAATGTAAGAGTCTGTGTGTTTATTTTATAAGTGGGCTCTGAGACTGGCGGGACTTGGTGGCGGGAGCTGGAGAGAAATTCTCCAGCAACATGACATACTCCAAGTTTCAAGACAGAATTCTCTTCTTGGGTGACCTCATATTGAATCACCCACCCATGTGATTTTATAACATCACCTAATTTCTGATTTAATTATATTATAAACACTACATTCACAAAACCACACTCAGGAATAGAGAGATCTTAAGTGGCAACTTTTAGGCTCTTTCTCTCCTGTGAAGCCTACCTATCTTCAGTTCTGCACTGTGTGCTAGGATGAACAAAGCTGGGCTATAATTTGGGTATATGTTGGGCAAGATCAATGAAATTCCAGATCAATTTCCCACAGACAAAAGGAAAACAATGAGAAATCTACTCATCACTGACATTTCATCAGGTATGTGAACACCTTTCCCCACACAGGCACTCCGCAGTTATAAAAGCAAACTGGATTTCTCCCACATTCTGGTGTATGGGGCTGTGAAATTATGTTCTGACTCATAGTCTACTTCATTCTATCTAAGGTAGAATTTCTAGACTGACCAAGTTGGCAAGTGGAGTTCTCAAATAATAAAATTTAAAGTAGAAGGCACTATGCAAATGCCAATCAATCCTAATGCCTAAAGAAACCATTTTCCTTTATTAATAAATAAGATTTATTTAATCTCATAGACAGCAAATTTGTAATGTACCACTAAGACCTTGAGGGAGTCATTTATGACCATATAGTTACTGTGATCAGTAGGCAATTATATTTAATATAATGGGCTATTTGCTAAGTGTCAACAAAATCAATCAGTCTACTTTAAAAGACTGAATAGTTTAATCCCATCAAGACTTGTTCACGGCCAATTTGATTCTCATCTTTAAAAGGCACTACTTCAAAAAGTCTAAATTGTGATTAGGATAACAAAACTTATTAAATATTATGCCTAAATGAATCATGTTAAATATTTGAGCATAAATGAAATGTATTTGGTAAAAATCTATTTTTTTTTAGCTATTATATTTTGGCGATCCAACATCAATGCTTAGCTCTTACTGATATAGCATATGAGCACAAAGTATTTTAACTTCCAAATAATAAACAATTATGACACAGGAAAAACAGTATCAAACTGTCCAATGTACAGTAAGCACAACACCAAAAATATTCAGAAAACGAATCAACAGCACACTGGTAAATGAAACTGAAGTGGGATTTACTTTACACAATTCATTTATTTATCACTTAAAATTAGTGGTAGCTGTAGTAGTAGCGGCAGTAGTAGTAATGTGTGTCGGGGCACGTGTCTGCTATGGAGCAATCTTTGTACACTGCAAATATATTGCTAATAAAAAGCTGATTGGCCGATGGCTAGGCAGGATTTTCAGGGCAGAGAGAATGCTGGGAAGAAGGAAGGCAGAGTCAGAGGAGTCACCAGCAAGACATAGAGAGGAAACAGGAGGTGCAAGATGAAAGAGAGGCAATGCCACATGGCAGAATGTAGATTAATATAAATGGGTTAATTTCAAATAGAAGAGTTAGCTAGTAACAAGCCTGAGCTATTGGCTGAGCATTTATAATTAATATTAAGTCTCTGAATGGTTATTTGAGAGTGACTGCCAAGACACAAAGAAACTCTGCTTACATGTGTCTGCCACACACACACAGCTCAGAGGATAACTTTCAGGAGCTAAGTTTCTCCATACAGCATGGGTCCACAGATCAAACTCTGATTGCCAGGCTTACATGGCAAGCACTTTTACCCACTGAATCATCTCGCTAGCCTTATTTTTACTTTGTGAAACAAGATCTGCCTATGCAACCAAGGCTGGCCTTGAACTCATAATCCTTCAGCCTCTGTTTCCTTGGTGTTGAATTAAAGGTGTGTGCTATCATGCCCAGCTTAAAATTTTTTAACTACTGATTGCTAAAAGATATAACACAAATGGGTTTTGAACACACTTTTAAACCACAAAGTCTTTTGGTCTGAGGCCAAGGTACAGGTATTAATCTCCTGCGTTTTATTCATAACTAATTAATACACAAAAGTAACAACTCAAATTAGAAGTTGAAGTCTAGCTTGTGGCAGAATAGGCTTATAACTGAAGATACATCTATGAAGGGATCGTATACTCAAGAGGACACTGTACCCACTAGTATCAATAATTAAAAATGAGTTTAATTTTAAAAACTGAAGGAAAACTTTTAGCTCACCACTTTTCTAAATTTGGAACTAGCATGGCATTCAGAAGGAAAAAAAAATCTCCAACTGGTGTCCTGAAGCTTCTATTTTCCATCACATGACAATGGCATTAAAAATTATTGCCATAATTATATCTCCAATAATAACAGAGGGCTTCTCTGAATGGTCTCTGTATCTTTTAATTTAATTTGCAAAATAAAAAATTCATCTTTTGAATTACAATGCAGGTGTATTAACACTCATATTAAAGCACCAACATAGGATTTGCAAGCTTATAAAAGACACGATAAAATCCAGTCAAAGTAAGCTATTTCCCATAGGCCTGCTACACCTTGGGACAGCGTTTTGATTATCTGAAGAAATGGCTGGAGTACAGACCTCAGAAAATTCAACTAAACTCCCAAGCAAGCTTGGAATGGTCCTAAGTGAGTGGCAATGATTTGAGAGTACGAGCCCTGTGCAACTCTAATTCTTGGCTGAATAGAAGGTTGAAGCCGTTGGTTAAATGTGAGGTGGTTGTGTTTCAACATCCCAGCCATGCAAAACAGGACTTAGGGGCATTTGGGAAGAGAAAAAAAAAAAAAAAAAAAAAAAAAAACCGGTCCTAAAGGGCAGCCCACACAGCTCTCCTGAGATGACCTGAAGGCAAACAAGGGCCAAGTTCACCCTACCGCAGACGCATAGTTGATCGATCCTGCAGTCCGCACACATTATAACCATGTCTGCAGGCAGGAAGATGTTTAAAGCAAATACAACCCAATACCCGTGGCACCCATAAGCATAGCCCCAGAAGAGCAGTGCTTAGTAGTGTAAATTATTGATGAAGAGGAAAGAGCTACCATATGTAGTCCTGGGCACCAAACTGAGGCGAATGTCTCAAGCATCCAGTGACACTAGCTTCAAAGCAGGAGCCATCAAGTGAAAACTGAGAACAGGAGGTTCAGAATAGTTAAACTGATAGTGGCGATGGAACAGGTGGGCAAGAAGATAACTTAAAATTTCATTTTGTCATGTTCCTTATGTTACGAATCATGTCGTCTCTATGCTACAGAATGCTTTGCTTAGTGCCCACAGGGTAACAAGGTAGTGGATCAATTCAATCAAAAGTGGTTTCAAATCATTAACTTATGGTGTATGGAAAGATGGAAGGCAGGGCACCTTCCTGACTAAACACAATGAAAATGACCCTCTGATCTCCCCAAAGATCACGTATTGACACTGAACTTAGCCAGCAGTACAACAGTATGATGGAATGATTTGGTCTGAAAATCAATAATGCAGGGTCTGAATTGAATTCATGGGGTTTGATTCGATAATGAATTTCTTTTCACAGATTCAAAAGCAAAGGAGCCATGAATGAAAGGCACAAAAAGCCTTTCCGGATGTCTAATGGATTTCTCCACCAGATAGTGGATCGCCATGTGAACGGGCTGTGGAGAAGTCCCCCTGTGCCTGGAAGACAGCCTGGCAGAGCAAATGGAGGCTCACAGTTCACAAGAGCAGAGCAGGCCGGGGCTTGAGAAAGAGCCATGAGTCAGTGGGCACAGATGAAAGAACTTTACTGGGAGAAAAAAAATGGAGATTATATTCTAGTCTTTTTTCCCCCCTCAGATAATATCAAATACCTAGGCTAATCCAGACAAAGATCAAATTTACAAGTAAAGACGTTTACTTTGGTTAATTTTATGTGAATTTCACCTCCATCTATTGATCTTCTTAAGAAAGACTATCAAAAGAAAATCCTATGAGAGAAAATGCAAACATCAAAAGCAACCAAAGCTCCACTGTTGATGAAGAAACAAATGTAACTGATCACCAACAGTGGTGAGTGTTAGCGTTGTTGCCGCTGTGAATTATGGCTTATACCTTAAACATTAAGAGTGGCTAATAGCTGTTTCTCTCATCAGCATGACGTGTTTTTATCATCTGAAGGTATCTGGTAAATTGTCTCTGTATGCTAGTTCCAAACTCCAACTTATTAAGGAGTTCTGAAGCAGCAGTATTAATTACAGTTAACAACAGAACTATTAAATTAATAGTTCACAATGGATACTTCTTCATAGGTCAAGTTCACCAATAGATGCTCTACCTAGTATACCGAATCAGCATTAGACCAGGGTAAAATATTATACCTTCCAGGACCAACTGCTTTTAGTAAGTAACAGTTGTTACCGGGAGAGAATGAAAACTGTCTCTGTGTAGGTTCAGTAATCCTGTGCCTACTGTGGTAAAGGAATGCAGACCTACTGTGGTAGGAATAGTAAGAGTGACGAGAAGCTGGTCTGGCTCACATGTAGTGAGACAAAGGGACAGGGGTGACTTAAAAGTCAAAATAGCACCATCAAAAACAGTCAACGGACTAATAGGCGCTTGATCACTCAGAGTCACACAGGGTGGATGCTAAAGATCAATACTGTTGAAAGTGCGATTGAGAGATGATCAGCATGCACTAAGAGGACCTGACCCATGCTCCTCTAAGATCTCTTGGCCCTGAGAGGACTAATGAAGGAACGTGATAACAAATGGAGGCAAAAAGGAACCTTCACGTGCTACAACATTTGTGCAGTTACAAGGACATGGCCTTCATCACGACCAGCAGCAAAGACAAAGACAAATGGTTGAGTGAGACCCCTTGGTGAGGCTGAGGAGGTGGCTAGTAAATAAAGCACCTATCACACAAACAAGAGGACCCGAATTTGGATCCCCAAGAGCCACATACAAGCTGGGCAGTATGATCCCAGCATGAGGAAGGAACCAGAAAACAACACCTTACACGTTGGGACAAAATAGGGAGGTGAATCAATGACCCAGACAAGCATGAGTCACAGGGGTTTGTTTGAGCTATGGCATTCAGAAACTAATCAGAATGAACTGCCAGGGGAGGAATGGGTACCATAAGAGCACAAAGAAAGAGAAGCAGTCAGCAAGGGCTCCCCAGTGTAAGTATAAGCAGTTTGAAAGAATCAGTCAATTGGGCTCCTGGAGCAATATTCTGTAGAGATGAATGAAAACATGCTAATGAAGGCTCACCATGACAAGGTCATATCCACACACCTAAAAACTGCATCAATAACTATCAATGTTGGTGTGTCTATCAAAACAAAACAATACAGGAAGTCATTTCTAGGAAGCTTCAGGATTGACGAATGTGCAACTATATGAAATATAGGAACCACAGATCTGGTAGTTTCTCAGCATGCGTTCAACAGAAGTATTTTTGGATGATTACAAACCATCTTTCTGAAATTAAAAGCTATAACGAATTTGTAGTAACATTTCATAATCATTCAATATTTTATTCCGTATCTCAGCTTTTCTATTACATTATCTGGCACCCTAATTAATGAATACGAGGAAACAGGAGTCAGACAAGTTGGTTTGTTACTTACACTACTCCAGGTGAAATCTTTGATAAGAAGAAATAAAGTGTTCTAATTCGTGCTTTTGGAATTGTGGGGATTCTTAAGAATTCAGATATTGAATACTAGATCTTATCCTTGCTTGATACCAAGACTTGCTTCTAAACTCTGTAATTACCATGAAAATAACTTCCAAGGGGAGAAATAATTTAGAACAAGTTGGTTTCCAAGCTTACACGGAGTCCCAGAATTCACCTACCCTCATATTGAACACCACTGTGCAACAACACAGGGCATCTGATAGAGGTCATCAGCCCAGCACACTGGTGAAAATGGAAACCACAAGGACCCTGACAACAGTCAGACTCTACCCTGCTCCTTTCATGCATTCATTCACTGGGTCATTCATTTTTTCTCTCAAGAATAAGTAAATAACACAAACTAATGTATCTGAAAAAGCTGTGATTATTTTATCACTTTGTACTTTGGAAGCCTTGCAGAGACCAAAACAATGACCTAGCCAGCTGAGACTAAAACCTAATGTTTAGATCCAAAAACTTAGCAGAGGGATGGGAGATGGCCCAATCTACACAGTACTTGCCTTGTAAGAGTGAGGACCTGAGTTTGATCCACAGGATCCAAGTGAAAATCCAGATGTGGTGGCATGATGGTAATTCCAGTGCTGGGGAGGCAAAGAAAGGCATATCCATAGGGCTTGCAGGCCATCCTGCCTGGCCTAATCAGTGAGTTCCAGGCCAATGAGAGTCACTGTCTCAAACAATACAGTAGATGTCCCAAGGAATAATAACTGGGATTGTCCTCTAGATTCTATTTACATGCACACATATGGATGTGCCCCTATCCCCACATGCCTACTCACACATGAATACACATGCACATTTACATACACACACACACACAAATATTCATTGGAGACTCAAAAAAAATCTGTCATTCTCATTGTGCTGTGGGATCTTTCTGTACGCTGTGAATATGTGTTGCTCTCATTGGTTGATAAATAGAGCTGTTTGGTCAATGGTGAGGCAGAAGAAGGTTAGGCAGGACATTCAAACTGAAGACAGAGATGAAGAAGGGTGGAGTCAGGGCAGACGCTGCCAGCCACCGTCAGGAGAAGCAAGATGTGAGAGAACAGTTAATGCCATAAAGCCACGTGACAAAACATAGCTTAATAGAAATAGGTTGAATTAGGTTATAAGAGCTGGTTAATAATGGCCTGAGCCATAGGCCATAAAGTTTGTAATTAATATAAGCCTCTGTGTTTTTACTTGGGACCAAGTGAGCATGGGACCGGGTGGAACACAGGAAAACTTCCAGCCACATCATTGTTTAGCACATTTAGTCTATGGTTGGTGGCTGTTTTTCACTGATGCTACTTCTGCATTTGCTTTTCCCACGAACCAATCAGACCTTTCCTCCACACTTTACAACTTCTGTTTTAAGAAAATATTTGAATTTATGCTTTTATTTAACACTAAGACTATAATTAAATACTTCTCACAGCACCCTCAGAAAGCAGGCAAAAAGCCTTAATTGCTAACATTTTACATATTCTTTCAGGATATCTCTACAACCATCAAAGAAACTAATGATAGGTAATGGGATAAAACCAAAGTGCCCTCATACGGGTATGAAAATGCTATAATGAAATCTATTTGTCCTTGTTTGCTTTAGCTATCAACTTGACACACTCGCCGAGAATCACCTGAAAAAAAAGTCCTAATTGAGCACTTGTCTTTCCTGGATTGGACTGTGGACATGTCTGTGAAGGGTTGTCCTGATTTATTAGTTGGTGCAGAATGTCCCAGCCCTCTGTGGGCCGCACCATCTCTAGTTAGGGAATCCTACACTGCGTGAGATAGCGTGAGCCAGAAGGTCAGCAGCAAGCGGGGTCCCTCAGTGGTCTCTGTTTCAACGTCCCGCATGAGCGTCTGCCTTGCCTTCCATCAAGGATGGACTGTGAGATTGCATGTGTAAGATGAAATAAACCCTTTCCTCCCCTAACCTGCTTTGGGTCACAGTGTTTGTATCACGGCAACAGAAAGCACATAATAATTATGTTTATACATATACAAAAATAGTAAAGCTTTAATATGTTAAAAATAATAACAGGAGGAAAACCAGGTGGCCGGGCAGACGTGCAGTGCTAAGGCAATACTGAAAATACAAAACATGGAAAGCAAAACCTCCCGCTCCATTGTCTCTGCCACAGCCAGGCAGAGGGAGGGAGGGAAGAAAAGATAACTGACAGACTAATAGTTTAGTCTCAGTGGTCAGATAAATAAAATAGTGGCATTGGACATTATAATATGCATGAGTGTATTTTAAGTATGCATTTACTTTTTATTTTACTGTATAGGACAAATCTTAACCATCATTTTAAGTTCCTTTCTTGGTTTTCTGCTTCTTATCTCCATCTAGGACCCTAAAGCTCATCCATAATCCCAAGGTATAAGCTCAGCTTCATGTCAACCAAAACTTAATGACATTTAGGTGAAAAAACATAGTTAAGTGGGCTATGGAAGATACATTTTGTTATCACTGTTACTATATTAAACCTTCTTAGAATGTCATTAAACTTAGAAAAATAACAAAAAAAGTCATTAAATAGTATTTCTCTGCTGTTTTTCATTTAAATCTAATGTCTTTCAGAGGGCAAAAGAGTACTCTTCCTTGGCTTGTCTGTTTGACAAAAGACAAGGACACAAAGCAAAGAGAAGTCATCCCTGCACTGTTTTGACTATGAAAGTCACATTTCTGGACAACTATTTTAAGAATGCTTCGAGGCCAGCCTGGTCTCCAAAGCGAGTTTCAGGAAAGGCGCAAAGCTACACAGAGAAACCCTGTCTCGAAAACAACAACAACAACAACAACAACAAAAAAAAAAAAAAAAAGAATGCACTTAGTTTTAAATGAACTCTCAGCTTATGAATTTTATATAAAGATCTATCAATACTTTGCTGAAAATCCTTCAAAACACCATTGGCCAATACCAGCATTCATAATACATGAGAAACTGATGTTGCTCAGGCTCATAGGCAGAACAGAGATCTCTCTAAAAGGCAGCTTGGTTCTTTGTTATTATTTAAGCAAAGCAGATGACTGGTAGATGAAGCCAATATGAAGGGCTCCCTTCCCAGGACTCAGGAACCAGGCTCTTTTCCCCAACCAGCACTCAGCCAGCTTTGCTGGGTTTCCTTCCCAGTTGAAATGGAAATTTGGGGAAAGCCAGGCCTTTTTTTTTTTTTTAATCAAATTTGTCTATTGTTGTGTCCCTAGGCTTTGGAAATGAACTTGAAAATAGATGGGCAAATGCAAGGGATTCATCAACCATTGAACAGCGGATCAATGCATTAACACCCTAACAGATAGGGCTGTCAACTTCCCAACTCCATGTTTATTTCACTTCTTGGCAAATAACCCAGCCTTGCCCTGCCTTGTGAAATGATGAAATGCAAAAAAAAAAAAAGGCATCTGCAGAGTCATCGCGAAAGACATTTCAGCAACAAAGTCATTCTCAAAATCCTATCTGTGCCTAAAAAAATAAAAACCAAAGATGGAGAAAGAAACACATGCAGACATGTGTACATGCAGGTATGCATACGTGCCCATGTGTATACCTGTCCATCTGCCAGACCGGGAAAAGAGAAATACAAGACCTAACTTTTAAAGACACAATACTGTCCCTCTCCTTGAACAGAGTAAGGGAAGGGAACAAAGAGAGGAAGAAAGACACAGAAAAGGCTGTATTCTCCCTCTATAAGGCCAGGACAGAAAACATGAAGTACCTTTCTCAGAACTTTCCCCAAGATACTCTAGTCCATGTACTCACTTCAATTAAGATGAGACAAAATTAACGAGTGTCCTTCATGCTACAATTCTGCATTTCATTCTTAAGAGAATGCAGGAAGTGACTTAAATCTGTGCCGGCCAGTCTTGGTTGGAATGAATGAAGCCTGAAATTCTAAAATCTTCCCTTCTCTCAATGCTGCTTTTAGCAAGCCCTACCTCCTTCAGAAATGTAATATTCCTGAATATTTGGACTTATTACTTATCATATCAAAAAAAGTTGAAATCTAAAGTAAAATAACAAGACAGCTTTGCTTGCGACCAAGGGTAGGGGTGGGGTAATATTAAGAGTAGACCTGACTAAAAACCAGAGCAGGCTATGAAATAGGGCTGCTTAAGTTCCCCACCCCCAACAACACTGCTTAGTACAGACAAGACGTCCACTGCTCTGTCTGCGTTACACCACCCCCTGTGGGAGCTCGCCTAGCTAGAGTCTAGAAGGTTCTGTAGCATTGTGATTTGTAACCATTCCTCACCTCAGATGTTCCTCCACAAAATGTGGCTGGACCAAAAAAAAAAAAAGATCCTCCCAAGAAACGTTCCCTCAAAAATCATTTATTAAATCTACCTTAAAAAGAAAGAGAATTCCTGCCCCTTGGGTCTGATGGAAGTGGCTTGTTTAATAAAATCATGAAGATATCTAAAAACAAACAAAAACAATAAACAAGTATCTCAGAGGAAGAACAACACGGTGGTGACCACAGGGAAACAGGGAGCAGAAAGCAAAATCTGGTCACAGGTTTGCATTCGTTGGAGTTCTCCAGAGAAAGGGGAATCAACAAGATAGTCACAAATACAGAAAGGTATTTTAAGAAATTGCCTCACAATCATGAAAGCTCGCTACATCTAAACTGCAGGTGAGTCAATCGGGCCTAGCAAAGAGTGGTAGCTCCAGGTGAAGCCGATCTACTGCAGGAATCCTGGGAAGGTCAGACATTTTCTATCACGACCTCCAGGATGCCCACTCCACAATATAAAGGATAATCTATTAAATATTACACTCATCTTCAAAAGATATTTCCACACAAATATGTACTTAGAATCCAAGACCTGGGAATCATGCTACAGTCAAACTGACATGCAAGAGTAAACCATGGCAATACCTGTGAGGAGAGAGAAAAATGCAGTGAGGGTACGGGGTACATCATGTCAGCTAAACCTTGTGTTACAAGGCAGCAGAGTTCATGGCCATCCTGGTCTAGGGGACTGCACAGTTTCTAGAGGCAAGCGCTTTCATTCGGAAACACAAAACTAATAGCAAAGGTCACCCCAAAGAGGCTACTTTGTCAGGCCTTGTTGTTGATCCCAGTCTCTCTCAGTTGACCTCTGACCTTTCCCATTACACTTATACAGACTGAGGGCACATTAATCCTTAGCCAGGTCACTCTCAAAGATAAATTAACAAGTGTGATTTACATTTACATCATTTTAGGATGAAGTTTTGTTATCAGTGTCCACCTCTAAGTGTGGCAATCAAGTCTAGGATCTAGACCCGCCATGACAATGTCATCAAAGTAAAAAAAGAGCCAAAGAAGGCATCCATAGTCAGACAAGGGGTTTCCACTAGTGAAAGATTTTTGCAAATTTTAATAAACAGGATGACAACTACAAGGTCAAAGCTGGCTGGATGGGAAGAGTATTTTCCAACTTCACTTCCATTATTTAAAAACTGCCTCATGAAGAGTTAGGGACACAGGTTGGCAGGGAGTGCCCTTGCCTAACACTCTCAGCGTCCTGGGTTTCATCCCTAACATTGTTTCCCTCCATCCCACCCCTTCCCACTCCAAAGGCAACAACAATAACAAAAAACTTGGCTCCAGAAGGAAAACATGCTCTGAAAGACTGAGACAAAGTTACACACATGTCTTCATTGCAAACCTTTCATAGCTTCGAAAATATATCACATGGCCACAAAGGAATGAATAATGTGCACATTTTCTGGTGCCACAGAAGTCACCTCCCACTACATGTTCTCTCCTAGAGCACAGTTCGGTGAGGATTCGTTTTGTTAAACATGGGACCAAAAAGACATTATGGAAAGTAGTTCAGTTCATCAGTGTTTCCAGAAGCATGACTTTTGAGCACATTTACTTGGATGAGCAATTATCAAGACTCCAAATTTGTTTACATGTCCTATCAGACAGTCAAGTGCTGATCGCATGTAAGTATTCTACAAATGAGCTTCACCTTTAAAGAGGAAATGGATCTTCTTCCCTCATTCAGGTCAGCAGACTTTATCTTGGCAAACATGGTTAAAGACTAGAGGATGAGGCCAAGAACAGTGTGTGGCACCTCCCTCTTCCACAGAAGAGGACCCCGAGGTTCAGTAGGCAATGTGCTCAAAACAAGTGAGGAATCCTGGATCAGGAGTCGTCATGACCAGTCAAATTACTCCAACTACATTAAGCTCAACCAAAATCTCATCACTCCTACTGACAACTGGCTTCAAAAAAGAATTGCAGGACAGGAAATCAAGGAAAATTGTGGCAACAGGATTTGAAGAAAATGGGTGTTGCAGGCTGGGATAAATTTGAATTCAAAAAGCACCTATAAGAGGTAGTGGAAACTCACCAAGATCCGATTCAAAAGTGTCTGATGGGACCTGGTTGCAATATGCAGAACAAAGGCCACTCTGGCCCATTGGAAAGACAAGTACTAGATCAGTTTGGAAAGAAAGCGTAGAGGACTTTTTCTTTTTAATATAATAGAATCTGTTCACGCAAACACCAAGTGGATACTTAGTGTAATGAGAAAATGTAAAAGTAGAGAAATATTGAAAATGTCAGTACACTTGGTGGCGCTTAAAGAGAGCACCAGCTAATTTTAATGATTATTTTCTCCTATGATCCTGCCAATATTGCCAGCAACAGACGTTGTTACTGAAAATGGTGATTACTATAGATCCTAGACACCATTAGGCCTGCTCCCCCAACATTCCCCCCTCCCCATTGGTTTGTATTAACAACTACATCTGTGCATGTATATGCCACAATCTGAAGTTGTGTTTTATGTAGGATGATCTCACCACACAAAAATAACAAAGAGAAGTTTTGTTATTTTCCAGTGTTAAATGGTGCTTTAGAGATATCCCTGAATAAAGATTTGAGTTTGTCTAAGATGAGTGATCATTACATTTTAAGTAAATGGCGTAAGAATTTATTGCCATGAAGAGTCTAATAAGAAAATGCCCTAAAATTAAAATAGTAAAATATGAAAAATAAAAAAACACAAAATATATCCCATGAGAATTCCCTAAGAGAGAATCACAGCATGAAAACTCATTACTACTAACCACATGCACAACTCAAAATTATTCTTCTTCTTAACTCAAAAGGAAAAGCATTTAGAAAGAGGACGGGAATGATTCAAAATGAGATTCAAATGCTGTCTGAAATCCTCAAGATGATTTCTTCTCAACTCCTAAATATCCTAGATCTGAGGAAACTTAGTCTGCATTTATACTAGCTCAATCTAAGAAAAGACTTCTTACTTAGTGGTGAGTTCGGCTGCTAGACAGAAAGCTACAAGGCCAGAAGTGGGTGCACGCACTGAAGTGAAGGCCCTCTAAGATGAGTTGCAAGGAGGCAAGATTGTACGCAGCCTTTCAAAGCAGACGTGACGCGCAGATGGAACACTGATTCATCTCTCCGCCACCTTCTACAAGTAATTGACAGCTTCTCTCTTGGCGAAGCTGATAAGGCAAAAGTTAGAGTCATAATGAAAGAAGAATAGAAATAGACTTGGAATCGGAGTTTTATGGTCAAACTGGAAAGGTGGTCTACTGACTACTGTGACCTGACTGGCAAACTGATAGCCCGTATTCCATCCTGAATCAGTTCATCACACACTCCTCACTCATTATCATGTGCCAACGCTGGACATCCGGGCGGCGACGGTCGTGGTACAGCAAACCTTTAGCAGATGCGCTGTAAGATGTCACTACATGTAAAATGAATTTTTGTCACCAAATGGTGTACCATGCTGATCGGAACAAAACTATCAGACAACAATGATGATGCTGCCGGTGGGGGCTGTGAGCTGGAAAGAACAACCAGGCTCCCAAACGAAGAGGCTCTATCTATCAAGCCAGGGCCAAAGACAGTGCTTTGTTCACAGAGAACCAGAAGGATTTTTCAGAGCAGCAGAGCTTTGCACAATAACAATAGAGCGCCACAGGGGAACCAAAGGCGGGCTGTAATGACGGCACTCTTCTGAAAGCATTACAGGAGTGTGCACTCCGATAAAATATCTGCAGACATTAACGACTTCACTTTGTCTTTTAAATGCCATCAAACATGCCACGAACTCTAATATTAAAAGCTGAGTAACAATTGCAAAATATCCCATATGCTGTACTAGTAAGAGGAATTCTAACAGGGAAAAAAAAAGTTTCCAAGACATAAAGAACGTACTTATTATAGAATAACGAGTCACTCACAGAAAGATAGTACATTGGGGCTGAAGAGATGGCTCAGTGGTTAAGACTGCTCTTCCAGAGGACCTGAGTTCAATTCCCAGTACCCACATGGCAGCTCACAACTGTCTGTAATTCCAGTTCCAGAAGACGCAATATCCATGGCAAAACACCAATGTGCATAAAATAAAAATAAATAAATTTAAAAGAAAAAGAAAGATAGCACATTAGAAACCAATCATTGGATTTTTCTAGAGATCTCGTATATTCTTTCCTTGATTTTTTTTTTTTTTTTTTTTTTTTTTTTTTGGTTTTTCGAGACAGGGTTTCTCTGTGTAGCTTTGCGCCTGTCCTGGAACTCACTTGGTAGCCCAGGCTGGCCTCGAACTCACAGAGATCCGCCTGCCTCTGCCTCCTGAGTGCTGGGATTAAAGGCGTGCGCCACCACTGTCCGGTGAATTATTTTTTTAACATATATTTGTTTTGTGTGGGAGGGATGAACACATGTGGAGGTCTGAGGACAACTTGTGGGAGTCATTTCCACACTGGAAGATCAAACTCAGGTTGAGAAAGCATTTTTAATTTATAGAGTACAGTGGGATGTTAGCCATGGTGACAATTTTGATTTTCAAATAAAGAAACATTAAAATGCTTATAAAAATACTTTAGAAAAAAAACCCACAAAATTCAAAAAAGTAGAATGCATTATACAAAATATCATTTCAATGTGTTAAATAAGTTTTATATGCACATTTAAAAAAAAGAAAGGAAAGGAGACAAGATGTTGATAATATCGCTTTCTGGTTAGCAAAACTAACTGGTCAGCTTTATTTCTTCTTCCCTCCTGGATTTTTATAAAACAGGTACTTCCTTTTCAATATATCCAGGAGTAAAGTTATAAATGTCACTTTTAGAACTAATGAAATCTATTTCAATTTTTCAAACAAAATGAGTGATTTTTTTGACACATATACATATTCAAAAACTGTCACTCTGCTTCTTTGCTACTAAAATTCAGAGATGTTTCATAAAAAGCATATTTTAATGTGTGTGTGAGTGTGCATATGTGCATGCATGCGTGCATGCGTGTGTGTGTGTGCGCGCGTGTGCATGTGTGTGTGTGTGTGTGTGTGTGTGTGTGTATGTGTGTGCGTGTGTGATGTATATGGAGGTGCATGTTGGTGTGGGCCCGTGTAAGGAGGCAGAAGCAGCCCTCAGGAACGCTCACCTCCTTCTTTGTGACGGTGTGCTAACTGGTGGTCTGCAGCTCGCCAGTGAAGCTGAGCAGTGGCTCCCATGACCCCACGGTCTCTGCCTCCCCATCAGTGGGATCACAAGTACATACCAACCGGCACAGCACTTTCTCGTGGGTCCAGGAGACAGAACTGAGGTCCCCGTCCTTGCAAGGCAAGCATTTTGCTGAGCAAACCATCAACCCCCACCCCCATCCAGCCATAAAAAACAGTGCTTTATATTTTACAGAAACCGGCTTAAGTTTAAAAGAACAAAGCAAAACCCTTACTTATAACAGTTAAGGAAGTGCCTTACCCATTTCACTCTTCTGGTCAAGGTATGTCCAGAAATCTCATTTACCACTCCCTGCCCAGGGACCCTTTCACTCCTTTAACTGCTTTACAAGCACCCCAAATCTTTAATTAACTCTCAAAAGATCTCACATTACGAAAAACAGTACCATGGGCCTGGGGTAGCCCAGTGGTACAGACTTGCCAAGTATGTACAACACCCTGGGTTCAATTTCCAGAACAATAAAAATAATAACATAGCTGGGCGGTGGTGGCGCACACCTTTAATCCCAGCACTCGGGAGGCAGAGCCAGGTGGATCTCTGTGAGTTCGAGGCCAGCCTGGGCTACCAAGTGAGTTCCAGGACAGGCGCAAAGCTACACAGAGAAACCCTGTCTCGAAAAACCAAAAAATAATAATAATAATAATAATAATAATAATAATAATAATAATAACATAAAATAACTAAATAAAACCATGTAAAATTATTTAAATGAGTATCCGGCTCCCTTTTTCTCCTTCCAGACTCAATCATCCACTCAATTCCCCATGTAACCGCTCTAACAGGAAATAAATGGGGTGGGTGAATGCTAGTATTTGATTTCTGACCTTTATTAAAAGCAAAAGCTTTCAACTTCACTGCACAGTGTAAAAAAGATTTTCAGTAGGCTGCAATAAATATTTGCTAATTTTGATTTAATTTAAGGAGTGGGGAGGTTAATCAAGAGCAATTAATCAAGACGCAAACTAGATGTTAGAAACAAATAAATACATTTTAAAATCCTCCAACGTCTCAGTTATTTCTAGGCTGCATTATGACATCCCAATTCAGTTTTGGAAATCAGTGAAAATTCCATACCATTTCTAGTAAGTAACAAAGGGAGAACTTAATGTTTGAAGTATTATATAATAATGCCATTTTATACAGCTAAGCGGAAAGTGCTAGAAATAATAAGACATAAATTAAAATGATTTGAAAGTCATAAAAGCCACAACTCTGGAGACTGAGGCAGAAAGATTGCTCGGAGATCAAAACCAACCTGCGTTCCAGACCAGCCTGGGCCACAGAGCTAAGAGCCTAACTCAAAGATGAAGGAAGATGAGGCTTGGGAGATGATGCAGTGGGTAAATTCCTACTGCAAAGACATGAAGACATGAGTTCAGATCCCCGACTCCCTTCTAAAAGCTGCGTTCAGTGCCACGTGTCTATAACTCCAGAGCTAGCTGGTAGAGGAAAGACTACCCCAAGGGCTTGCTAACCAGTCAATTCAGCTGAATCAGTGAGCTCCTGGTCCAGCAGCATTGTTTGTCTAAAAACCAATTAATAATAATAGTAATGATAATAATACATTTTTGCTAGATTGAGAAAGATAGCCCAGAGTGATATACTGAACTCTACATGCAAAGGCAAGTACACCCAAATACGTACATGCATATCCACATACAGCACATATATACACACATACCCCCCAAAATAAACCAGTATATGTTCTGAAAGAACCACTCAAGAGATGATTAAGTCAAATTATAAAATAGCTGGCTTAAATAATGTCAGATAAATGATAAAAGCAAAATTAAACAATGCTAATATAAATGACCTTTACAGTCATTTAACCTGAATAGGTTATTCTTTGACAAAGCTGACGTATCGTTCATAAAGATGAGGATTGCCCCAAAGTTTGAGAATTGAATCTTCATATATGAAAAACCCTAAAATCGATGGGTCAATATGTGCAAGGAAAAGGGTGCACACTCTTATGCCAGCCTCAAACAAACGTCATCAGTTCCAAAAAGGACTAGGAAACCATGTTAAATAGGAATCAAACCAAACTTTTCCACAATATTGAGTTCTAAAAACTGAATGCTAAAGAAATAAGATTATTTTCTTTACAGTCTCTACAAGAATTTGTAACCCATGGTAAATCACATCTCATGCTCTGGAAACTTACTATTTAAAGTTTTATAGTTTGAATTTGAGTTCAAAGAATGAAAGTTACGGATCTGTTCTGTAAATGTTTATCACCAAGTAAATGGAGAAATTTTCAAGCACTCATCATGTATCACTATCTTAATTTGAAATGTATTACAGAGGTCCACTGAGGTCCTTGTGTGCCACTCAACAGTAAAGACTGTACTTTATATGTAAACTGATCATCTTCACTTATAGTTGGGTTTCTGTTACTTTTCCAACATTTTATCATAAAAACATTCAAGCATACAAAGTAGTTGAAAGCCTAGTAAAATAAACACTCATCAAATAGCATCTTGATTTGGTAACAGTTAAATTGTTATCACCTGTGTTTTATCTAAAAGCTATGTTAAGAACCATCTAGCAAATCATTTCAGTCAGCTTCTTGGTCAGCTTTCATTTGATGTCAACAGTTCATCTCAGAGACGTATAAAAATCTCCTTCTGATGTAACATAATATATAATAAAACCCCAAACCAGACTACATCCTCATCAGAGGAGATGGCCACTGATGGTATTAATGCAAGTTAAGACAGATCACTTAATCTTTTGATGCCCCTGTATTAATGCAAGTTAAGACAGATCACTTAATCTTTTGATGCCCCTGGCTCCTGGTTTTTCAGAGGAAGCGAAGGCCAAGTGTGGTGGCATACATCTCTAACCTAAGCACTGGGGAGACTGAACCAGGAAGATTTGAAGGCAACTATCTCAAAAGTAAAAACAAAGCAGACACAACAAAGTGGAAGATAAATTTGAAAATATCAAAGTCACCTCTAGTTATTAAATTTTAATCATTTCAATGCTGTAAGAAAATTCTACTCTTCTCACTCTTTATAATACACACGTAGAATTTAAATAGACAAATACCTACATACAAGACATAAGCCAAGAGCACAGCCTTCTCCTTTAGTTAGCCCACATTCCTGAGAACATTCATCTAAAAGTTCCTACAGCTCTTAAAGTAAGGATGACATTTGGCACCAGTAAACCACTGAATCATTAAATTGCCTAATGAAGTATTGATTCTCAACCACACGTGCGATTTCCTGAAATTTTGGTTCCTATTATGTAATTTCTCAAACCCTTCACCAGCTTCCTATTAAGCTCTGCACCCTTTGGGATAAGCATAATAGGTCATTGAGCTTCCATTAGAAGCAATTACTTGGAAAAAAAAGCCACGTTTCCCTTACTTTACCTCCACGCCACGCCACATCAGGATTTTCTACAATGACACTATACACAAGGAAGGAATGAGGGTTGGCTTCAAGAATAATGCAAAACAAGACTCTGTTACCATGGCCATTCATTCAAGTTATTCATCACGTATCAAAACCTCGCTCTCAACACAGAAGTTGCAGAAAAAAATCAGAAGGACCAGAACGCTTAATTATTATTAAAACTCACGGAAAGTCTTCTTCAAGCTTCTGTAGTGCTCATGAACATCTGAGATAACTGATGCACAGATATAAGAAACCACAACTGGCCAGGCTTGGTCACACTTGCCTTCAATCCCAATACTCAGATCCCTGTGAGTTCAAGGCCAGCCTGATCTACACAATAGTTCCTGGACAGCCAGGATGACACAGTGTGACCTTGTCTCAAAGAAAAGAGAAATGTAAAAGAGGAGGAGGAAGAAAAAAAAGAAATCACAATTCATTTTCTGATGAATGAAGATTTCAAAGCAAGTCACCTCAGAGGCCATTAGACACTGCTCTGAAGACATGTTCCTACACGGGAAGTCATAGTTGGTGACTGAGGTGCTTGGAAACACCAGTATGGTTTTACTGGCAGAAAATGTATCCTAATGTGGAGACTGGAGGTAACCTCGAGAAAGAACAAAACTAACTGGCCATGCACTACACAAAGACCTGGAGTGCTTAGTAAGCTGAGTGAGCTATGACGGACACAGATGCTTTGAATGTGTGTCCTTTCACTATTTCCCTACATATCCTAGCAGCGAAATGTGGTAAAACCACACACAGATAAACATTATCAGTGTTACTGTCTGCAGGGAAAAAAAATCACAGAAAATGTAATAGTCCAATCATACTTCATCTCTTCAGGGCAAATTCATAAAGACTGAGCCAGCGAGATCTTCCTGAAGTTATGGGATGTTTCAATGATGAAACTGAAGGTTCACAGGTCATGTGTGCCTTGCATAAGTTCAAGCAGCAAATGGGGTTGCATCACTTAGGCTGATTATAAATTCAGCCCTTTCCCCATTATACTTACGTTTACCGAACTTCACATAATTGATATGAAAAGTAAATTATATATATAGCTCTATAAAGTGTATAAAGATTGAACTTCAGCTATTTTATTTCTTATTAATAATTAAAATCCAAAGAGCTTAATTGTCATTGGGAAGCACAGACAGGCAGATTTCTGTGAGTTCGAGGCCAGTCTGGTCTACATAGTGAGTTACAGGCCAGTTGGTACTAAATAGTGAGACCCTGTCTCAGAAACAAAAGGAAAGTATTGAATTCTCTAAGCTAAGGTAGTAGGCTTACTACAGAAAATTAGGAGGGCTTTTTCATGACTTTGACTGGACACACTGTTAACAAACTCTGAACCCTGATCAGATACTAAAAGAAAGGTAGGGTGGGGACGCTGGGCTGGAGAGATGATTCAGTGGTTAAGAGTATTTGCTGCTCTTTCGGAGGACAGGCGTTTGGTTCTCAGCACCCAAATCCACTGGTTTACAACCACCTATAACCCTAAGGCGGACCTGCGCCATCGCCATCTTTTGACCTCTGTGTGCATAGTCTCACAGACACACACACACACACACACACACACACACACACACACACACTTAAAAAAATAATATTAATGAGAGACAGGCTAAGAAAGCTAGTGGCTGCCTCAAGCTGACAGGACACAGGACATGGAAGAGGGCATCTTTTTAGAAGGTGATAAAAATGTTCACAAACAAGATCATGGTAATGATTGCAGAACCATGAAAATAAGCATTACTTTTTAACTGAATAGAGTGAATTGTAATGAATGTCAACATTATTTCAATAGTTATTTTTCCCTAAGACCTATTTTTTTTTTATTTTATGTATAAGAATGTTTGACTGCATGTGTGTATGTGTACCACATGCATGCCTTGTGCTGGGCGAGTCCAGAAAAGGATGTCAGACCCCCTGGAACTGGAGTTACAGACAGTTGTGAGCTTGGAACTGAACCCTGGTTCACTGCAGGAGTAGAAAGTATGATTAATTACTAAGCCATTTCTCCAGCATGTCCATGAAAGTATTTTTTAAAATAAAACTGGAGTTAATATACATTGCATTTCTGCTTTATTACATTAACATTCTGAATATTGGGTTAGTTATTCAGTATTTATATATTCTTCCTCAGTGTAAAAGACACTTGCAATAAGATATGGCCCCTATATTAAGAAGCTTATAACAGAAAAAGTGAAACAGACAGACAGATAAATGTAGTGCTAGGAAAAGTGAGATAAATAGATAGATCACCATACAAATGTATATGTGTATACACACACATTATAGATATGTGTGTATAATTATATACATATAGTTATATAATATATGAATTATATAATTATAAAACCACACAATAGAATGTGATTTTATATTATATAATTTATGCATTTTATACTTATGTGGATGTATTATAAATAAATGTATTATGTACATATATAAATAACTCAGAAAAATCCCTGCAAGCTGACTGCAAAGGATCATTGGCTGTTCAACCTTTAAACCCCATATTCACAGTAGTTGGAGTTCTAGGTGCATACTAAAACACTGCTTCTTCAGATACACAACTTTAAATAACTTCAAGCATTCTGTAAATCCTAAAGTTCTATAAGCCTAGAATTTAAGTTAATAATAGACACATTCACTGTGAATCCTTAAAAAAAACGAAATTTGCTTGAAATACCATGACATTTCCTCATCAATTGCCTTACAGCATTTTGTCACTCCTATACCAGGGTGGCTTACATCCAGAGGAAGGCTGTTTGCTGGAAAGAAGACATTGTAAAGAACTATGTCCTTGTTTTAAATATACAGACATTAAGCAATTTTGTTTTCAGAATTCTTTTTTCTGGCTGGAGAGATGGATAAACTTTTCACTGTGCAAGTCTGAGCATTTGATGGGGCTCCCCAACACTAATGCAAAAAGTCAGGCATAGTGGCACATGCCTATAATCCTAGTGGTAGGGAAGCAGAGGGAGGCATCCCTGAGGCTCTCTGGACAGAAAATCTTGCCACATGGGTGAGGTCTAGGTTTAGTGAGAGATCTTGTCTCAAAAAATAAGGTTGACTGTGCACAGAAGTCAGGTCCTCCTCACAGTCAGCTGTGGAGGGAGAAGGGACTGATGGAGCCCCATCACTTACCACTGACCTATTAGCAACCAAGAGTGTCTTTGAGAGGGACAAACAGACTACCCAGTGCTATACTCACTGGTGAGCCCAATAGGCTCTCATGGTTAGTCCCAAACTCAGAGTCACACTGATGACTTTGGTTAAACTCTATGGACATTAAACAAAAACCAAACTAGTCCACAGGGGGAAATATTTGTAGGTAGGGGCTGGGTTTGTAAGAATAGAGGGAAGAAAGCGAGGTGAGCAGAATACGGTGTATAAATGCAGGAAGTTGTAAAAGAACAAACTTTCCTCATATAAAAAGATCATTTTAAAAAGATGGTAAGAAATAAAAGAAATCTGATATCAGCCTTTAGCTACACACATACAAGCACATCTGTGTACACGCACCTAAACATATAAGTTCACACGAACAAATACACACACAGAGACAGACAGACAGACAGACACACACACACACACACACACACACACACACACACACACACACCAAAACCTAATAATTCCTTTTCAGAAATGTTACTCATGCTTGAGTATCTCTAATATTCACAAGCACTTTCAAAATGGATTAAATTTCAGTGGCTTTGGGGAGTCAAGCACACAGCTGGAAATCAAAAGACAGTTTAATATTATTATAAGAAATATTTTAATGAATGAACTCTGGTGAAAATATGTGTCAATTCCCCTGGATGCAATCAACATACTTCTATGCTCTATGTAATTGCTTGTTCCATTACCTATTCCCAGAATCCTCTGCTTCACTAAAATTCTACCTATTCCTCAAGATTAGTGTTTCCTTTTCTCTAAACGCTTCTGTCATTCCAGTCAGAATTTGTTGTCTTTAGGTTTATCACACTCTCTCCATCACATCCCATTTAGGCCCTGTAGTGTTTGGGTTCTTAGAATTTCATTCTGGGCCTATATTTGGTCCTGTATCTAGACAAACGGGGATGGGGGTTGATTTAACAACTTTAAAAACATTTTTAATTGATATTTATTAATGTCTATGACCATGTTAAAAATTCAGCATTCTCGTTGGGAGTGATCATGTGTCTTAGTTAGGGTTCCTACTGCTGTGAAGAGACGCCATAACCACGGCAACTCTTATAAAAGAAAACATTTAACTGGGGTGGTGGCTTACAGTTCAGAGCTTTAGTCCATTATCATCATGGTAGGACATGGCAGCGTGCAGGCAGACATGGTGCTGGAGAAGGAGCTGAGGGTCCTATATCTTGCAGGCAACAGGATGTAGACTGTGTGTCACACTGAGGAAAGCGTGAGCAAAAGAGAACCTCAAAGCCCCCCCACACACACACTGACACACTTCCTCCAACAAGGCCACGCCCCCTTTGGGGGCCATTTTCCTTCAAACCGCCACAGCACGTAAACGAGTACCGCCTTACAAGATGGAAATTTGACTTGATATATAAGAGCCTTTAAAGGTTTTTCATTTTCATTTAGTGCAGTTGTTATATTCTGCAAAGGTATTCTGAAAATAATCAGGATAAATTCAGTGACTCAGGAGCATGTTCACCAGACAGTAATTTATCATGAGCATGCTGGCAACCAACATGCATCACACCACATTTGAGGGTTTGGGTAAATTATGGCAAACTGGAGCCATTCAGTAGAATTTTATTTATGCCATTTAAAATCACAATGTAAGAAATATTTATTGACACACAGGAGAAGGCATTCATTACATATAAAGACTAAGAGGAAAGCTGTAAATACAAGGAGGAAGCTCACCAGCAAAAACAACTATACCTGTCTTGCTTGCATATCAAACCAAGTCTTGGAGATGCCTGTCCCTTCAGCTTGCACTGGAGAGGAGCACAGGCAGCATGATCCTTCTAGATTCTGAACCAAAATACATACAGAAAATGTTCTCATAAGTTCCTTTCTTTTCTTCCTCTAACTTTTGTAAAGTTTACCCTTTTATAAATAGAATTTCTCATCTTATAAAATACATTAAACAGTTAATAAGAGCATTTGCCAAAAGCCTACCAATAACAAGCCAGGCATGGTGGCACATGCCTGTAAAGCCAGCTCTTTGGAGGCAAAGCTGGCAGGATTATTCCAGGAATGATGCCAGCCCAGGCTAAGAAGTGAGTCCCTGGCCAGCCTGGGCTACACAGTGAGTTCCGGGTCAGCCTGAGCTCTGTCTGGGCATGCCTAGGCTATCTGAGATGAGAACCTGCCTCAAAATTAATTAACTAATTAACTAATTAATTAAAAAGGCAGGCTAACATTAATGATAGACTTTTGCCAAGAAAATTAAACCCAAGTGTTTAGTCAAAACTCATGATATCACAATGTGTTTGCTCTTAAAAATACTGAGAAATGTATTTTGAAAATTGTTATTTCCATTCTCCCCTAAGAAAACATGCTATATTCTACAATGATAACAGGGCAAGAGATTTCTTTCCTGTATTTGGTTAAAATAGAACAGAGCTTCTTAATAGTCTAAATCAGTATCATATAGTTACATTGTGGGCCTCAAAGATTACAGGCACCATGAAGACTGGAAATCCAGAGGGGCCCTCAAAACAGGGGAATGCATACCTACAATACTCTCACCTGAAGCCCATTGGTAAATGAAGAAATGGCCTGGACTTCCCCAAACAGAGCTGTAAACAGAAAACATCCCCCCAAACACTCTTTCCTCCTTCTCTATACAGTGTTGTAGGGTAACCTTGCCTAAGATGGCCCAGACTCCAGAACACTGGTGTATGGTAGCCTTGACCAGAATTCCCAGACTCCAGAACACTGGTGTATGGTAGCCTTGACTAGAATTCCCAGACTCCAGAACAACTGGTGTATGGTAGCCTTGCCCAGAATGCTCACACTCCAGAACACTGGTATATGGTAGCCTTGCCCAGAATGCCCACACTCCAGAACACTGGTGTATGGTAGCCTTGCCCAGGATGCCCACACTCCAGAACACTGGTGTATGGTAGCCTTGCCCAGGATGCCCACACTCCAGAACACTGGTGTATGATAGCCTGCTGTGGGATGTCTTTCTGTATGCTGTGAATATATGTTGCTCTCATTGGCTAATAAATAAGCTAATCTGGCCTATGGCAAGGCAGCTTAGAGGCAGGTAGGAAATCCAAGCAGAGACACAGAGGAAGAAGGGTGGACTGGGAAGAGACTGTAGCCTGCCCCTCAAGGAGCAACAAGATGCCAGCAGACCAGTAACACCACGGCCATATGGCAACACATAGATTAATAAAAATGAGTTAATTTAAGATGAAAAAACTAGCTAGCAAGAAGCCTGAGCCATAGGCCATACATTTTGTAATTAATATAAGCCTCTGAGTGATTATTTTATAAGGAGCTGTGAGAACTCAGGTGGGAGAGATTCGTCTGGACCTTGGGGCTAGGTGGGACCAAGAAACTTCCCCCTACAGTAGCCTTGCCTAGGATGCCCACACTTCATCTCAGAAAGTCAGAGTCCACAAGGCATGAATCTTTTAGGGACATTCCCTACACCATTATGATGTGGACTTCCTTACTGGGAATTGGGGGTTCTCTTAGTGTTAGAAACAACCAGGACAACAACACCACCACACATGTGGTTGTGGACATACTCTCTGGGTCATCTCCCTTGATCCATGAATACCTAGCCAGTGTAAGGATTCAAGATCTCAGTGATAATCAGAGAGATGAACTCTACTCTCATTTTCTGAAAAGAGAACTGAGATGCAGATCCAGTCAATGGCTTAATCAAGGGAATGTAAAGCAGTAAATGACCAGGCCAGAATTATGTGAATGTGCAGTCTCATTCTAGACGAGTATGAACACTTTGACGAACTGATTCTTCAAAAGTATATATAGTGACTACTATTCATTATTAAAAGAACAAGCTATGATAGTGTAGGACTATAATCCTAGTGCTCTAGAAGCCAAGGCAGGGAGATGCTGAGCTTGAGGTCATGTTGGGCTATGTATCCCGAGAAGGCCTCAAAAAAAAAAAAAAAAAAAAAAAAAACAGGGTGGAGAGTTAGCTCAGTGGTTAAGATTACCTAATGCTCTTTCAGGACAGTTTGATTCCCAGAACCCATGTTAAGGAGCTCACAACTGCCGTCAGCTCCAGCTCTAAGGGGATCCAAACCTCTGGCTTCTAAGGGCACCTACACTCATGGGCACATCACTACAGGCAGATGCATATATAGATGACACATACTTTAAAATAATAAAATAAAAATAATAAAATTGAATTAAATTAAAAAATAATAATTTGAAAAGAGAATATTTAAAATTTCTTAAGAACAACTGATGTGGACTTCTGGGATTTACAGAGCCAATTCGTCACTTCACTTTACATTGAGCATATGTATTTGGTACATGAGAATCATTGAATACATGACTTTCCAAATAGAGGAAATGCCTCACTAAAAAAGGTGCACCACAGCTGACTTCTTTCCATTTATCTTTTAAAGGAGCTATTATGTGCCTTAAATATGATGATAAAAAACTACATTTGGGTATGGAGAATTGGGCTCGGTGAATACATAATTCAATACTTGTGGTATTGCGACTCAAACCAAACTAAATTATGAATCAAAAACCAGAACCAACTATATCAATTTGCATTAAAATGAGCCAATCCATCCTTCATACAAAGCTGAGAAATGAATCCATTAGACAAAAGCATATAGAAACTAGAAACAAAAAACTTCTTTGGTCTCATACAGCCAAAATTAGATGTTAAAATAGTTTCAAAAATAATGTAGTTCATTCTCTTTTAACTTCTGGATGAAAACAAGCACCAAGGCATCCCCCAAACTGTCAGCAGAAAAACATTGCTGGGAGGTGTGTTTCCTCCCTCGTTCCGTGAAAAGACAAGGCAATAATAACTAGAAGGGTTAAGCTAACATCTCTTCTTTACTTTTAAACTGTGCTATTCCTTCTAGCTCAGGATAACTGCAGTAACTACCTGAAATGAAATGCAGAGAGACACTGAATCTGGAATCAGAAAACTCGTCAACAGTATCAGTTGGGTCACATACTGGACAGGCTTCTCCTGCCCTGTTTCTTTACCATGAAGTTACACGAGCTTTTTTCCCCGGTTGTTAAATGGAACTGACAACAACTTTCTTTCCCAGATAGATAGATAGATAGATAGATAGATAGATAGATAGATAGATAATATATAAAGATATATTAATGCTGTCTTAGAAAACATATGAAACCTTTAAAATACTATAAATTAAGCATCTTATTAGTGTTTTATTAGACATTTTCTCATGTGGTCTAGGGGTGTTGCTTTGCTGATGCTGTTTGTTTTGTTTTTCTGTCCACAGTTCTTTTCCTAATCCTCTTACAATAGGAAAAATACAGACACCATAAATATGGGCTGAGAGGGTGGCTCACTGGACCAAGTGTTTGACTCCAGACTGAATCTCAGAAACCGCATACAAATGTCTGGTTGGTATGTGGTGCGTGTGTGTGTGTGTGTGTGTGTGTGTGTGTGTGTGTGTGTGTGTGGGCTGCTGTCTTTGTAGTCCTAGTGCTGGGGAAGGCAAAACCAGAGAATCCATCCCTGGAGCTCCCTGGCCAGCCAGTCTAGACAGATTGGTGAGGTCCAGGCCAAAGAAGATCCAAAAGAGATGGCAACATCTGAAGATGGTACCCAAGGTTGTCTACCAGGCTCTACAATAAACAGGCACAAGCATGCATTAGGAGGAGAAGAGGGAGGAGGAGGAGCAGTGGAGGAGGGGGAGCATTGGAGGAGGAGCACTGGAGGAGGAGCACTGGAGGAGGAGCAGTGGAGGAGGAGCAGTGGAGGAGGAGGAGGAGCAGTGGAGGAGGGGCAGTGGAGGAGGGGCAGTGGAGGAGGAGCAGTGGAGGAGGAGGAGCAGTGGAGGAGGGGGAGCATCGGAGGAGGGGCAGTGGAGGAGGGGCAGTGGAGGAGGGGCAGTGGAGGAGGGGCAGTGGAAGAGGAGCAGTGGAGGAGGAGCAGTGGAGGAGAAGGAGCAGTGGAGGAGGAGCAGTGGAGGAGGAGGAGGAGGAGCAGTGGAGGAGGAGCAGTGGAGGAGGAGCAGTGGAGGAGGAGGAGGAGCAGTGGAGGAGGAGCAGTGGAGGAGGAGGAGGAGCAGTGGAGGAGGAACAGCGGAGGAGGAGGAAGAGCAGAGGAGGAAGAGCAGTGGAGGAGGAGGAGCAGTGGAGGAGGAGGAGAAGCAGTGGAGGAGGAGGAGCAGTGGAGGAGGAGGAGCAGAGGAGGAGGAGGAGCATTGGAGGAGGAGCAGCAGAGGAGGAGGAAGAGCAGAGGAGGAGGAGGAGCAGTGGAGGAGGAGGTGCCCACTGTGAAAACCAGTATCTCCCAACAACTCCCGGGGATTGATCCTAGGGTGTTATATACACTAAGCAAAGGCTCTACTTGAGCGATACACACAGCCTTCCTGTTTTAACACTGCATTGAAGTGTTAAAAATCTAATCATATAAATCACTAAGTCACACAACCTGACCTTCAACTCACTTTCTACACCATACAAGCCTTGAACTTGCAATCCTCCAGCCTCAGCTTCCCAGTTAGCTGAGATTACGGGAGCTGTATCACAGGGCCTGACCTGACCACTGATTCGCCTTACATTCTTCCAGACTTTTGTCCAGGCTTTATCACGCCATGCTGTCACATCAGCCAATTATTTATTAAGCATCAAAAAGCATCGCCTCCTTCTGTAAGTGAGTTTTGTTACAAATCAATCTTCTAGAACTCCACAGAACTGAACAAACTAGAAAAAGAAAAATGAAAAGCAACCCTCTGCCACACTTCACATCCTTTCCAATTTCAATTATCTGGACTCATTTACCTTGCCCAAGAATGAACAAACTCTGTGCAAGTGAGAAAGCTACCGTGGCATGACATTTTCTATATTCTTATATCTCCGCGGAGAGAGCTCTGCTAATTGCTTAATTTCGAGAGCTAAATATAAACAACCAGCCACGCTGAGAGATAGCAGCAGGGCTCAGTCAAGAGGTAAAAGGAAACAGTTAATGTCTGCAGCTCTCAAATCCATACATCCAGGCTGGAAATTTCCATTTGATACTTAATAAATTATACCCCAAAGAAAACACAGTCATCAATCTTTTAGTCACAGTGATGAAATAACATTTGGAAAATCTTTCCCATATCCAAAGTAGCACGCCAGCTCTCTTCGCAGAAGGGCTTGGTGTTTACTCCTGATTGTAAAAGCATCACTCATCTGAAGTTCCAAATAACATTTCGGTTCTTAAAGAACCATTTAATGTGTAATTTTGTGAGTGCTGTTATTTTCTAATCATATAAAAGCATTATATTAGATCGTAAGCGAAGTCGTTGGTAACATGAGTTTTCTGATTAATAACATGTTAGTGCTTAATTAGATAATTAAAAAATAATTTTGATGTCCACATTGACTTGAGGAATTACGGTAAAAAGAAAGGATAGGGACCATGTAAGTTGCTGCTCCTTTGGGAAGCTGTATTACAAACAGGCAGCAATGAAGGTCCTTTGTTTTGAGCCTCATCAGTAATCTCTACCTCAGGAGGGACTGCAGAAGACGGAGTTAAGGAAGTACTCCACCTGAGAGTTCATACAACTCTGATGGGACTCAGCAAAGAATGTCAGCACAAAGGGAGAATCAATGTGAATCCTTCTGCACAGGCCATTTTCCTCCATGGCATCTCAACCTTCATACGTCTTCTGAACTATCCAACACATTGGCTTCTCATGAAACCAAGAAGGGACAATTCTTCTTAATGATCAAGAGGACCCAGGTTAAGGCATCCATTTTCTGTGGCTCAAGAAATAGGTGTATGGTTGGGTTACTGAGAGAAAACGGGGAAGCCTAATAGTTGGTCTTTAAATACTTCTCTCTTAACATTCAGGTGGTGCTCAAGTCTACCTTCAATGCCCAGAAGGACTTCAGTATTTAGTTATCCAAAGAGAGTAATACATCCCACCTGAAAAGTGGGTGGAAGAATGTTCAAGAGTAAAACCTGTAAAGCTTATTTTTAAACGTACCACCGCATTTGGCATGTTTTTAAAAAACACACACACTCAACCTTAAACGAACCTCACACTGCCATACAGATGACAGACAGCATGTGAACTTAAAGGTCATTTCAAAAACTGCGAGATTGAGATGTCTTTGGACTTACATAGTTACCCTTTGCACAAGAACCCACAAGGGTCTGCGTGGTTCACACACATGAACATATACAGAAGTGGGGGAAGGAGAAACTAATATTGCTTAAACATCACACATCAACCCTGATTTTCCAAGCCATCATTTTACCCTACTAGTAAACGCTCAGACACCAAATGGTGGGTGGATAACACATAGAAAGGAGGCGGCAATCAGTGTGGGTGGTAAGAAGACAATATTGAACACAAGAACAAATCAACACTCTATGATTCTTACCATGGCATATGTGCACAATTTTGAATTAATAATATACAGCTGGATGCTTAAAATATTTTCACTGATAGGACACATGACAAAAATGTTTGGGGACAAAATTATTTTAGCTAAATTGGTTTGCATACATATGCTGACAGCATGAAACTTACAAAACTAAATCAAAAAAATTTATATGCTTAAGTCATGAAGAACTCAATTTATAATACTAATTATTTTTTCAATTTTCTATAATGACTCATATGTTAATCTATTTTATAAGAATCTACTTTTTACCATGTCAATTATTAAATATACCATTAAAAGTGGCACTAAGGGGGTAAAAGGTTTGTAAAATTCCTTTCTGACTCAACATAACCTCAATCAGCTTTCCATCCAAGGATTTAATGATAATAATAGCAAAATGAAAACAAAGTCAGTATCAGTCTTAAAAGTCACTTATATCCAGCTTTTGCTTCCTCTGAGTTCTAACAGAGGAAAAAAGAAACTTTGGAGCCATTAATACTTTAAAGAAGCTATGATCTAAGCCAAATCAGGAAAAATTAGCATCCAGTGTGGGGTGGCTTTAGGTCATCAGGAGCAATTTTCAAAGCTGCTAATTATATCTCCAGTCGGCGGCCGTTATGTTTCAGTTTGCTTCCCACGTTTTAGGGGTTGTATAACCAGAAAGAAATGTTTTAGAGGTAAAAAAGAAAATGCAACTGCATGTATAACTGGGTTGGAGGGGGAGGGAGCAGGGAATTCAGTGCTATGGTTTTCTCAAGTTTCCCCCATTCCTATCACTTCCCCTCTTTGAAACAGACAGAGAAAAATAAAAAACACAAAATGAGAACACTGCACAAATTTCCACTTGTTTTACACTTACATTATCTTCTGACACTCAAGCAAAGTATGAAAACAAGCAAATAAATGAATAAAGTGCCTCTGAGGGGAAGTTTCACAAAGGACAGATACTCCATCCAACAGGCAAAAGAAAGATGCAAAGGAGAAAGAGAAAGGGTACAAATATTCAGACGCCCAATTTCAAAATGCCAAGATGAACTCAAAATAGTCTTTTTCCCTTGGGCGATGCAATATTTGTCTCTCTCTTTCTTTTTTTTAAGTCTTTAAGTGTACTTAAAATAGATTCTCTCTGTATTTTTATGGCAAAACATTGAAGGGTTTAACGTTTCCTTTCAAAAAACACTAAATTTAGAGAATGTAGGAGATGGAGGGGAAAATAGTCACCACAACCTTCACTGTTTAGAAGAGAATACAGTGTCATAAAGTGTATAAACAGCACAGCTACTGAAACTCCGAGCACAACAGCACCAGAGATGAATCAACACACAACTAAGCACATTCAGTAGACACAGATACTATGTCATTAATTGACAAAGGCAACTGACATTTAATTCTGTAACTAAAACTTATATTCATAATGCTATGAATTAGGATCCCTTTTCCAAATATAATAAGACAAATAAAATATACCTGTTCATTTATTCATGGTAATCACCATCATGCCACTTCCCTGTCTGGAGTGCCCCAGATCTCATATATCACTGCCTTACATTGACACCTACTGGAAAGGACTGGAACTGTGTGTCTCCCCCTGCAGCATCTGAGCAGTAGCTAAGTTCACATATGCAAAGGGAATACATGAAAGATAAATTTCAATTGCAAATAAGACAACTTCAGATTTCCAGAAAGTAACACTCTTGCTGAATATTTAAATTCTAAGGCATCTTTGGGAAATCATAAATCTCAATAAATCTTCCCAAAGAATACGCCTGTTGCGAGCAACTTCCCAGGACTTTCATAACTTGACATGTGTTTATTTAGGGTCTTGTCATGAAACTAGTCAAGAGCTTTCTCCAGCACCTGAATTTTGCTTTGTGCATAGAACTAAACTCATCCCGTGGCCATATGACTCAAACACTCCTCTGCTTTGGTGAAAGTAGTCATGGAAATAGATGAGAAAAATGACCCAGCTATTTTTTTTAATGCTTCATACATGTATACTGTTAGCTTTTTAAAGAAGTAACATGTATTAATGATTCATATATCTATACTGCTAGTTAAAAATAAAATAATACACACTAGTCAATGAGTTTTTCTTCTCTAATATCAAAACCGGATTTCTGTAGAAAATGTGAATGTGTTATTGAAAGACAAAGATTCTTTGAAGTAGATGAAATCACAATACATCCAACAGTTAGTTGTGTACTTTTACAACTGAATTAATAAGTTGGACCAAGTTTTAAATAACACAAATGAAAAAAAACACTAAGTATTTCTTCAAAGCATGTCTCACTCCCTCAATCTATTTCCTAAAATTATATTTTAAAAAAGTAAGTTTCTGAGAGGAGATACATTAAATTCGCTGTAAGACAAAACAATGTGATAAATTCAAATAAATAGAACACAGCTTCCCAGCCCCCATCCATTGCCATATAGGCAGAGTCTAGGAGATCAGACACATCAAATCTTGTATCATCAGAAAAACATCATCATAAGGGGCAGGTTTTCCAATTACAGATCATTGGTCTTTTAAAGAACAGTAAGATTCCTCCTTTAGATGCATACTAAGAATTTTACAGGGAGAAAGCATGTTACTGTAATGATATAAAAATTGACTTCTATTATAATTTTCCTTTACATCTTATCATCTCATTTTTTAAAAAGTAACAAGACAGTATGCACCCTGAATAACATAAAACCACGGGCAATAACAAATACTAATCCAAAACAACACAGGAGCTAACTGGGCAGCTTGTGTTTAGAATGACTGACACTGTATTCAGAATGTATACCTGTCAAACAAGTTACAACCTAAAACACTACTTAACCCACCTGTCCACAGAAAATGGAGTTCTTCAACTTTAATAACAACATGCGGAGACTCCAAGAATATAAGAAGTGTTTATGATGGGGCTAGTCTTGCTTTTAAAATGGGCATTACTTTTCTTAATAGGGAAAAAAATCAGCTATGAAAAGATGAACGCGTTAAGCAATCTGTTGAAACATCATTTCAAGCGCTCCGATTTTGCTGGCGTTTAGCATTGGATTAATGTGTCACTAAATATTAAGATAATGCAAAGTACCCCAGAGGTAACAGGTCTTAACGAAAATAGTTTGTCATATTTTTTCCAAACAGCCCATCTCAGAAGACAAGGTTGTGAATGGCAAAATAAACACGTACTAAAACAGTACTTGTTTCCAAGGCTTAATTAAATTTTAAGGTAGTGATTCCTCTTAACAGCCTTTGCGATCAGTTACCAGGAAAGGGGATTTCTCCTTTCCTTCATATAAGACCCTGAAAGAGGAGTATTTCCTAACCAGGCAACAGTGGATTCGTTAGACACCCGACTCCCTATTTCCAATCAGTTACCTTACACAGCTTCTGGTAGCGCGGAGAGGAAACAGCCATCCTTTGTAAACGATGTAACAAAACCACAACTTTCTGCAGAGACGTTCTCACCACGGCCATCATTTTAAGTTTACCACACTTCTGAAGACTCCTCAGAATTTGCATTATAAATGAAGAGCGGCGATCATTTCCTCCCGGTCACTGGGCAATGATTTGCCAATTCTCTGAGCATGCTCGTTTCCAGAAATGCATTTGAAAGATACAGGGAGGGGGGTTAAGGTTCTAGAGAAAAGGAGGCTGGGATTTCGTCAACTTCTTGGTTTGACAAAAACACTGACGAACGCCCGCCACCCAGACAGCCCCCAGCAGATGCTCACAGCCAGGACCTGCTCAGCCTGGCGTGGCTAGAGATGAAGGAAGTTGCAGGGCGGCCAAGCGCGCTGCCGGCTGCAAGGAAGGAGAGCGCTCCGGAGCCAAGAGGCTATTAAGTGAAACACTAAAGCTGAAGATACAAAGCCGACTTCCCCTGGGGACAGAGAGTGAACAGTGCCACTGCCACTGCCACGGTGCATGCCTGAGAGCTGGTTTACATGAGGAGACTGAGTGGCAGTGAGCCTGGCGCTCTACCGAGGGATGCTAGCACTCCCCGCAGAGCAGAACGCAGCTCAGGCTGTGCTTGCCGGGTGAGTAGAAATACTGAGGAGCACAGAGGGATCTGTCTTGGAGGACCGAAGCCCACATCCTCTGTGCTAATAAATCACCTTGAGTCAGTCTGGCCACAGCATCATCTAAAACAAAACCAAACATATTTACCGAGGCACACAGGTTTACCTAAGTCCCCAAGGCAGAGCAGAAAGGTGGGCTTCCAGGTCCCTGCATAGGAGCAAACCGAGCTAGAAATCAAATAGGACCCTTCTAACTAAACACCCAAGTTAATAAAAAGAAGCCTGCAATTGACGACAGAACACAACCAACTCCTCCATCTCCCTCTCATTCATGATCTCATTTTGTCATGAAGATGTTATATTCATGAATAGGAAATCCAAGATGACAATTGTATAATGCCATATGAAGGGCCAGTGCAGATTTGGTGGGGGGGGGGGGGGGGTATTTTTTTTTTTTACTTATGTATGTGTGCATGTGTGTATACATGTTTGAGACACATTTCACATGATACCAGTTTGAGTACAGTGTCTTAGAGGACCAGAGTATCCCAGGATGATTAAGTGGCTGGGTAAAAGGGCACAACCAAGTAGAAGCCCCATATGTTTCTCATTATCAAGGTCCTGGCTACTCTAATCACCCAGGGAACATTTCCCATTCAACGCTCCCTAAAGTTAGGATCCTGTAACAGAAATGTGGCACTCCACGGACATCTTTTCTTCCCTTCCTTCCCCGCCTCCTCATCTCTCATGCTAGTGTGATTTAAACTCTTAGACTGGGTCTAACAGAGCTGGTTCATCAGGAAGTCTTCAGCGGGCTTCAGCATGTGGATATTTTCCATCAGCTCCTTGTCGAGGATCTATACTGCCTCCTGCTGGTGAGGCTGCCAAAGCCAAAAACAGTCCATTATCGTAATTTAAAATGTTAAGTTCTTAGGCAAATAGGAAGAAACAGATTAGTGATGAGTCAGGGTCAAGAGATGGCAGGGTTGAGAACAGGGACTGATCCTAAAGGGAAAAGTGGATTTCTAAGGTGTTATGTGCTCTACATCGACAGTAGCTATGGCTACGCATCTCTGAGTATACAAAAGAATTGAATTATAGAATGTAAATAAACAGTGCATTATGTGTGACTCACAGTAAGGAGATTTGCTATAAAAATATGAAGTTACAAGTTGAGCCATGTTTCACCTGAAATGCTTGGGACCAGGAGTGTCTGGGGCTTCTGGTTTTTGCATTATGGAATAAAACATTTGCATAAACACAATGAGAATTCCAGAGGTAGGATCCAAGCCTACTCACAACAGTCCATTGTGTTTCACACACACCTTATGCAGTAACCCTGGGGATTATTTCTTTAACATTATTAAGGATTCTGTGCATGGAACAAAACATCATGGTGTGGAATTCTTCCCTGGGAGGCATCATGTTGGCGTTCAACAATTTATGGATTTTAGAGTGTCTTGGTTTCAGATTGTTTTACTAGGGATGCTTCACTTGCATAAGTCCTGTCCCAGAGCCAGAAGATGAAACAGGTGTTTGCAGCACAAGCACGTTGTTGGGTACAGGGGAGAAGCCGGACGATCTGGGAAGCCTTCTTCTACAAGGCCGAAGAGCAAAACCAGGCTAGCAGCAAGCACAGGGCAGGACAATACAAAGATTCTAAACCACAAAGTCTTTCAGAGCAAACCCAGCCCATTCTCGCACGCACTCCATAAAAGCCACAGGGATGCAGGCATTTATCCAGAAAAGTGTCTCAATTTGAACTGATACTGCTAAAATTCAGAGCTCCAACTAAAAATGTAATTAAAAAAAATGATTGTCCTAGACTGTGGCTATGAAAATTAAGACGAATGTGCCAATTAATAAATTGGTTCTTAAGCCAACAACAGCGCCTCCTTAAAAAATACATAGCCAAATTCGGCACCTTCCCCTGGATGCTACTTAAACATCTCATTGTGGTTTAATCAAAAGAGAACTTGTTTGTACTCTTGCTCTGACACCTTCTTCTACATTCTGAACCTCAAACTGGACCACCACACACAATCTTGTCTTCACTCCCTCCCAACCAAGGCCCTAGACTCACAACAGTGCTATATTTCTAGTTACTATCACTTTTGGCATGCACAGCTACCTGAGTATCTTCGCAGGCTCCCTGTTGTTTCTGTCATGAAGTACGGATCCATTTCTAACAACGCCATCAGCTAGATTCCTGTAAGTCAAGACTTTACCAATTCACTCTCTTGTTTAATCCCCTTTATGACCTCTCCCATCACCAGCAGATTGAACACAAAATACATAGCCAGGTGCACAAGGCCCTCCATGTACTGGTCAGCTCTCAATGAGCTTCACTTTCCTTCAAGTCCTCAAGATTAAGTTTTCTCTTGCTAAAAAACCTCTGCTGCGGAGAACATCCAAAACATAAATATAAGAATCCAAAGAATCACTTGTCTTTAACAGAAATGGCACGCTGAAAATCACAGGCCCAGAAAGTCTTCATCTGTTATTATGCTCCCCAGCCCTTCTTTATTAAAATATATCCAGGATCATCTTTAAACTGAACATGGTTTATATATTGTATCTCCATGGAATACCTCTGTGGTTTAACATCTGGTTGGCACAAGACATGAATCAAATATAAACAGTGAACATGTCATCTCAGGATAGATAGATAGATAGATAGATAGATAGATAGATAGATAGATAGATAGATAGATAGATAGATAGATAGATAGATAGATAGATTGTAGATCGTAGATAGATAGATAGATAGATTACAGGATAAAGCCACCCATCCCCTGATCATGTAACACAAATATGCTGAAGTCACCACCACACCTTTCACAGAAATCTCAGGTGGCTCACCACTACCAGTAGCTCAACATCAGCAAATTTACTTCATAATTTCATGTCTTCTCTGGTTTCTTCAAACATCTTTCCATTTCTGAATAACTTTCCACTTGAAATCACTCACACAAATAAGAATAATATACAAGCCCATGGGAAAAGTAAAATTCCTTTATCTCAAAAATGCTCAGTCAAAGGCACTAAGTCTCTAACAAACATGCACCTGTAAGGTGCCAAAAACAAAGTCATGCATTTTTTTTTTAAGTAAAACAGAGGGAGAGCTGAGCATCCAGTATAGGAGCAAAAGTGAAAACCATGTAAATTACCATAAGATGAGACAACCTGAAGTCAAATAAATGCACATTTATCTTCAGATACACAGGTATCTGACTCAGCTGTTAGCAAAGGCCCTCATTCACATGAACCCAAACAGACTATTTTAGCAACATTAAATTATTTTTGAGAAGCAATTACCGTACACGTTATCTTCTCATATTTTAGCCAGCAGCTTCTTGGCTTGTCACCGTTTGCCATAAGACAAGGGCTCTTCAGCTTAGTTATTTTTATTTAAAAGATTCCTAGCATTTCTATTTAAATTTATTTCTCCCATAGCTTGAATATTCATTTAACTATTGAGAGGAGCTGGAGCTATGGTAAGAATATATCCTAAGAGAAACCGTGTGAGAAAACATCACTAGACTCTGCCACAGGTCTGGGTTCTGCTGGGGGTAGTCATTAGTAGGGTTCATTTGCAGCCTTCTTTCCTCACTGTAAGTTGTTGCTTACTGGAGTGCATCATCTAAATAGCATTGAAATTAACACCATTACATAAATTAAATATCTGTGAGCATGTGCAGCTCAAACTTACAGTTGCCGAAATCATAAAGTAGGCAACATAGTCCACCATTTACCCACACTGAACGCTGGCTGTAGACTCCTAAAATCCAGATGAACTCAAAATATTTTAGCAATTCACATTAATGGTCACATTCTGAGAATCCAAAGGGTGAGACAAAAGAGCACATTTAACTTGGATGCTTTCATGGTCACACTCATCACCCAGTGACAAAAGTTGTGTGCAATGAATAAGCAATAAGCAAACAGACGATTTCCTTGCTATTTGCTTTTCCTTTCTTTTTAAACTTTATTTGTGTTGGAGGGGGGGTACCTTTGTGTGCATGTGTCTATGTGGCTGTACTTGGCCATCCGTGAACATGTGAGGTGACAGGTTGACATCAAATGTCTTCCTCAATCACTCTCCATTTTTTGAAACATGACCTCTCACTCAAGCTGGAGTCCATAGTTTGTGGTAGACCTGCCAGCTACTAAGCCCCTGGGATTCCCTGTCTCCACCCTTTTACCCACCGCTTGGGCTAGAGACACACCACAAGACCATCAGACTACCACCACACTAGGCTCTTTACATGCGTAAAGGGATCCAAACTCAGGTCTTCATGCCTCTGTGGCAAACGCATTGCCCACAAAGCCACTCTTCCCAGCCTCTCTGAGTCTTCTTCATCTCACTATGAAACAATGACAATCTTCACACATAAGGGCGAGTTATATATAAGCCCATTCTAAATGGGTTTGCTTTAAAAGAGGTTTTTCAAACTCATTTTGTGTGAGGTTTTTTTTTTCATTTGTATGAGGTGGTGCGGTGTAGCTACAGCACTCATGTTTTAACATGTTGAATGACAATTATTCCTAACTTAGAAAATAGTTTATTCTTTTCTCATATATTACATTCCAACTGCAGTTTCCCCTCCTTCCACTCCTCCCAATGCCCCCCTCCCCCGCCACCTCCCCTTGTCCCCAGATCCACTCCTCTACCATTTCCCTTTAGGAAAGAGCAGGCTTCCCAGGGATATCAACAGAACACAGCATAACAAGTTACAATAAGACTAGGCACATACCCTCATATCAAGGATGGATGAGGCAACCCAGTAGGGAAGGGGAAAGGTTCCAAGAGCAGACAAAAGAGTTAGAGAGAACCCCACATCTACTGTTAGGAGTCCCACAAGAACTCCAATTTTAAGAATTATGGTTTCAAGAAAGTCTCTGGACTTTTAATCCAGACCCACATAGTTGATGACATTTTACAATAGGGTCTTTTAGATGTTTCAAGAGAATAATATCCCCATGAATGGATTCAACTGTAGAAGTCAGAGTCAAGCATAATTGCTCAGGATCTACTCCTGGAACACTGTGTGAACAACAAGAATAGCATCACCCTTAATTAAAGAACTGTGTGGCCAACCAGGGTAGGTAAAAAGAGGCATCAAATGGCAGTAGAATGCATGCTCACTGGCATATCAGGAAACAGTAGCTCACATAATGAATTCACGTGTTTGCAAACGATTCACAGCATGGAGAAGGAAGGAGATGTAGAGCTGGGGCACACAGGAGATGCCCCCACTGAAGCAACTTGTAAATTGAGCTGTAGTTGAGAAGGTTTATCTATGATTGACAAGAAGAGGAAATTCCACATACCCAAAATAAGAGAAGGCAACTCAAGAGCACAGAAGTGCCGGTACTTGGAATTGGAAGAGGAATTTTGGCATGTTTTGTAAAATTTCACACAACTTTGTTTTAAAGAAAAGTTTTAATATTATCACATTTCTTAGAATGAGATTTGAACCTCAGACTATGTATGCAATTACGGTTATAAAGAAAATATATATATATATATATATATATACATATATATATATATATATATATATAAAATGCTTTAGGCTTAAGAGCTTTGACTCTAAATGAGTTACAGAGATGAGAAGTTTCTATAACAAGTATTTATAATAAGTGTATTATAAGTAAAATAAACATATATATTTATAGTAAGTATTAAAATAATAATATAATAATTTATAATAATTCTCCATTTATATGAAGGGGAAATACCCTTATAATTTAGTACTCAATAACACTAATGGTACAAGGGCTTAAAATGACAAAAAACCAAGCAACCTTGAGTACCTGTAAATACACAATCATTACTTGCATAAAAAGGTGGATCTTTACCCTAATATTAAGTATAAAAGTATTCTGTAGATCATATCTAAGAAACCAGTTATTCACAGGACAGCATGTATTCCATAACTGAATGAGTGGACAACCTCCCCTTGGAACAGTAATCAATGTACAGGTGGCCACACAGGGTTCAGGAGGAGACTGCTGCCCATGGCTTCCCACACACTTACCAACATCTGCTGTCTGAGCTGCCTGGCCAGGACGCTGTCCTGAAGAGCATTCTCCCGCTGAGAGGCATCCGCCAGCACATTCACTGTGGTTTCTGCTTCCTGAAGCCACTTGACCAAGTTCTCCAAGTCTTTACGAGAAGTCTGCACTGTCCGCAGTTCGGCCTCCAAGGCACTCTGTCTGTCAGCGATGCTGAAAGAAACAATATGGCAGACACAGTTCTGTGACTTACACGGTGACATCATACATCCTGTGTACCTAAGACAAAATTAACAGCTAGCCTCAGAGGAACTGCCACCCTTTAAGCCATCAAATGTAACTGTGTGATTTCTTCATCTGTTGGTCTAAAATAAACGTTAAGGAAATTTTAAGTGATTTGTGAGATACCAATACAGAAACATAGAAATATTAACAAAACCATAGCCACACCATCAAATAATTGTGCCTGTGTTTTACATATCATATTTGTACATTAACAGATTTATTTGTACATCATAGATGTATGCCAGTATCCATGGGCTACCATAAAAGGGATTTCAATCAAAAGGCAATATCAACACATACTCATATATCACTGAATGAATGGAAAGGAGCAAAATCAAAAAAATTTTAAGATTTACAAACAAATAATGTAAGGGCTAATGTGTGCAGCTCAATGATAAAGCAATTGCCTAATATTTACAAGGCCCTGCGCCCAATCCCCAACACTACAAAGAAAACAAATTTTGGCACTTGCTAATAATCCAAGTAAATACAAGTTGATTTAATAATATTTGATTTAACATCTTTAATACCATAACAATGTTTAGTGATATTAATTTAATATTTAATAATATTTAGAAGACACTGAGCAAATAAGCTTCTATGAATGTTTCATTAGTTTTACATCAAAACTAGAGCACTGGAAGTTATTTCAATTGGAAAAGATACACACCTGTATAGTCAACACTTAACATTATATACCTCAAAGCTTCCTAGTGGGACATAGGCAAATCATTTTTAAAATAGGCACTGGGATGGAAAGATGGATGGATCCATGATTAGGACTGACTAACGTACAATCATGAGGATGGGAGTTTGGGTCCCAGCAAGTAACAAGTCCACAAATGCCTGGACCTCCAGCTCCAAGGGATACAACACAATTCCTATTCTGGCCTCTATGCAGGCAGTCAGACAGATGACAGACAGACACAGACACACACACACATACAAACTAAAATAAATCTTAATTTTAAAAATTGGGTACCAAAAATTTTAGTCCTAATTATTTAGACCCAAGAAAATTGGAACTGCATGTCCACACAAACTCTCATACACCAATGTTTAGAACATTATTATTCAGAATATTGAAACAACACCATGGCTCATCATATGAAAGAAGAACTAATCAATGGAATATTGTATGGTAATAGATGAACAATTACTCAATCGTAGAATCAAAAAAAAAGTCCTAATAAATAGTCTACCATTCATGTAAGACAAAACCATTATGCGAAGAGAAGGAATCCACATACTGAAAGACATGTACTGTGAGTTCCCACTTTTGGGAAACCTCTAAAGCAGATAAACTCAAAGAGAGTGAAAACAAATGACGTCACCCCCTAGGACCACAAACAACCCAAACAGGAACTGGAGAGTAAAATACGGTCCATGCAAGCAATGGAATATGACTCAGATACCGAGACAAACTATGTTCAATGACATGGGCAAGCTCTCACGTGCACTCTGCTAAGCGAAAGAAGCCAGATTTTAAAAAAAACAAACACTCCAGTGAATCCATTCATGTGACACTCTGGGATGACATAATCATACCAGCATTCACTCCCTAAAATTCCTCTAGTCACATTCGTCTAGAAAATGAACCCAAATTACCTTACTTGTAATTTTCCTGAGAAAAGAAATTATAATTTATGAACAATTTCTTTTCCCAACTTTATCCTCTACTTTTCTCTCATATTCTCTTTACGTCCATGGAACATGTTTCAGTTCCTTCTAGAATATTACTGATGTTATGACCATGTAAAAATTTTATATCCACATTACAGTGTGCTTCCCACCATCTCCATTAACAAAATCACACACCTGTCTTTTAAAGTTTAGAGCCTGTGTCTTCTAGACTATTCCTTCTTAGTTACATTCCCTCACTCCAGGCTTATAAAAGGTCAGTGAGCCACTTTATATAAAAAATAACCATGTGTGTTCTAGAAAGGTCCTTAGATTCTGATCTAGTCTCACACTACACTTTTACAATATATAGAGATTTCTTATCTGCCCACTTACTCTACAAACTATAGGCAGAAAGAGTTTTCCATAGTTCCACATTCCTCAGAGTCCTTACTGCAGAATTATGACATTTATAAGCTGCCAATCTAGCCATAATATACCTTTGAGATTTGTTCGTAAACACCATTTTCCCTGAAGACTGTGGGTTATAGACTACATAAGACTGTACATGTCATGAAGGAGGAAAATTCTACAACCAAAGAAATAAGACTCCCAACACCTGGAAATAAAACACCCAACATGGGTGCTCTTTGATGATGAGAAAGAAGATCCAGAGAGAGAGAGTGCATGGCTATATACATACACTTAACCAGGCAAGCTAATAAATTACCTTTAATACCCCTCCTAGGCTACCCTTAGAAGAAAAGGGCCTAATTTTGCTTCCTCCTCTGTCTTTTTTACCAGGGATGTGGCTTAGGGTGAATCATTTAAAACCTTTGATTTATTTGTGCCATCCTTAACATGAAAAGCTCAGGCTAGAGGAGTGAGAGAACCATTGCAGACACTCCAGGAGTCCTTTCCAGCCTGTGCCCCCCATTGCTATGACAGGGGTTCCTCCATTGTCGTCCCGTGCTAGCTACAAATTCCACTTCATTAGAGAGTCTCTGTACAGGAAATGTCACTGGTGGATCCATGAGCAAAGTGCAGACGGCAAAGAGGCTGGGGGGCACCGAGCCTCTGGCTCCCAGGGCACATATGTGTGTGTGCACAGATGCACATGTGTGTGCAGAAGCTCAAGGACAAACTCTGATGCCATTCCTGAAACACAATCTTTTTTTTTTTTTTTTTTACACAGTCTCTCACAGGCCGAGGACTTCCCATGTAGGCTACACGGGCTGGCAACTGAGCCCCAGGGATCCGTCTATCTCTGCCTCCCGGCCCTGGGATTACAGGTACACACTAGCATGTCTGGCTATTTTTACTTTTTTTTCAAACATAGGTTCTGGGCCATCAAGCTCAGGTCTTCATCCCAACTCTTACCTGAGTCTCAAATAAGCCCAGAAAGAGGTAGAAGACATCCTGAGAAACAGATGAGTGTGTAGAGAGGAAGGAGTAGACTATGACTGGAATACAGGTTTTAACTTTAGGAAATTTCTGTTTAGAAGACAAAGGCAGGGACTTTTTTTTAAATCTAAATCTTTAAACCTATAAAACCAAAAAAAAAAAAAGAATAGGCTGAAAACATATAAGATATAACATTTGAAGTCTACAAAGAGGGACTTTAGCTAAAATATTTTTATGCTTCAAACAAGAGAAATAACTGGCTATAGGACACAAAGAAAATAGAAATAGCTTCACCTAGAAGCTGTAAGGACATCTATGGGTGACAGATTTGTGATCATTTATATTAAAGGGAACTAAGATTTTCTAAAATATGAACTCTTAGCTTTCACATGATATCCGTAATAAAAGTCACCATGCTAGTCTATAAAATAAGCCGATAGCCATTTTGTAACATAAAATATGGCCACCCACATAGCAGGCTTTTGAAAATGTCATTTTAAAGATGTTAGGCAATATTTGGTATTTTAAGCTGTAAAATGTAATATACTGTTCAATGAAGGGTGTGTATTGCTTATAATTGGCCAAAAAGAATGGTCTTACAAATACAGGTCTTTTTTACAAAATGCAGAAGTAGTTTTTAGGAAAGCCACAGTTGTACGTGGCTAATTTTGATGTTTTAAAAAGTGACCTCTACAGTGGTATATGATTTCAATGTATTTATCTCTTTCTGAGTAGAAAGTGGAGGCACTAGTCTGAATGGCAGGTAGAAAACTTAGAGTGATTGCTTCAGATTTTATTCCCTTGAAAACAAAATTAACATTTCCCTGAAATACATACTAACACACACCGTGCGGGGAAAGCACTCAAGTGAACAGTGAGCATTGCTGAAATACCCCGTGCTCTTCTGGTGACCAGTCTTTGCTATATAGAGACTGGGTCTGTACCAAGACATTTAAAATATCACTGCATGGGATTTGAAGAGACTGTTTGCTAAGACGCTAATACTAGACCACTTAAAAGGCTGAAGAGCCCCTGTCTCCAACTCATGATGCATAGTTATATATGACACACCAGAGCAGCGACCTCCCCTGGGACTGCTACTGCCACCAACACCAAAAGAGACCACCTAGACATTTCCATGAGAGGCTGTGTCTCTCCACATCTTCTTTATTTACTTTCTTGTTAATTTAAACTAGATCACCTCTCATATTTGTCTTCATTAATCAACCAATATTATACTTCCAAATCTTTCCCAACATGCCCCAGTCTACCTCCCAAAGGCACCTTCCATCAAACCCTGGAGCTCATACTGCACAATCAACCAGCTCCCCTGTACCCCAGTCTCCTCAGGTCAAGCCCTCATCTGGCCTTCACCTTCACTGAATCCTTGATCCCAAAATTACCATGCCTTCAATTCCTCCCTATTCCTGTCCAGTCTGGCTGTTCCTCCTCACAGCACACTTCTCTAAAATTGTTTCTACAAATTGTTTGTCCTTTCTCGCCTCCATAGTGTTTTTTCTCCCCAAAACCCACGGTGTCTCCCAGTTCAGTGGTCAATATCTGTTAAAATATTCAATCTTTTATTATTCCCACTATATCAAGCCACATAGGTAACCCACCAAAGCGGTATCCAAAGCACAGGTGGAGCTTACAGTTATCCGCGGCTGGATTCCCAACAGCCAACAATGTCCCCATTTCTAAACTAGACCTAGTAGTCACTTCCTTTCTGCTCTTCCCAATTATTCTTTCACCCCAAGGAACTATTCTCAAAGTGAGACCTACAGAGATTAAATTTTCATCAATGCAAACAGTGTCAGCCCCATATTCATCACTCCCATAGCTTCCTGTTACACTCATGTCATTGAAACGCCTGTGCTTTACAAAGTGCATATCTGGCCTCTGCCCCCTCTCCCCTCACATCCCAGGCCCAATGACTTTTACAATTGCTGTTTATTCTGGAACTTTCTTCAGCTTTCCTTGACCTCCAGAAGTAGCTTAAGTACCGCCTGTGATGTTCGCTTTCTTACGTTTTCCAACTCTTCCTAAGTCCCTTTCTAACACTGTACTGCTGACTTATTTTACAACTCCCAAACAACCTCCTAGAATTATGGATTTTTTTTCCCCTCAATTTCTCCCATACTCTATGGTTTCCCTTATAGAATGTAAGCTTTCTGGACGCAGGTACAAGTATAGTTAAGGTTGATTCTTCAGGACTCTCATAGAGCCTGGCCGGCTAGAGGCTAATAAACAGTTCTTTAATGAAATGATTAATTCACTAAAAGAATAAAAAACAAATGAAGGAAAAGACAAAGACTGCCCATTAGCCCTCTAATGTATTTGATACAGAACTGAGAAAAATGTCTGCCTATAGGAGCCTGATACAAACTGAACATAGAGGCAGTCCCGGCATGTACCACAAACAGTGCTCATGAAGGCTTTGTTTTTTCAAGGGCAGAAAAACAATACACAGAATATTAAATAACAGAACAGAAAAACATAGAAGAGAGTAATTTTTATACTGCCAATGCTAGTGACAGAAACAAAAGAAACAGACTGAAATCTAAAGGTGGCTACAAGGGAAAGAAGTTACCTTCCAAGAGGATAAAACAAGTTGACTGACCCAAATCTCTGAATCTCATACTGGTAAACAACCGAGAAGGAAAAAACTGCCTGCACCTAAGAGTGACTGACAGCTGCTCGTTTTAAGAGCTCGGTGGTCGAGCCTGGCCAAAGTCAGGCGTAAGTGGTGACCCCAATACGATATCGTTCATTGACCGCTCTTAAAAGGTATTGACCAAACTGAAGAATGATCCAGACTTAGAAGAACGCATCCTTTTTACTTAATTTACAGAGACGATAAGCAAGCACTAACTGAGAAAGGGAAATGAAATCAAAGCTTTGAGGTATGCAGCAAAACACACTGGAAAAGCGATCATGGTCCAGAATCTAACAGAATCTAACAAATTCAATCTTTTTTATTTCTGAGTCTCATATGTTCCAAGCTGCCTCAAACTCCCTGTGTAAAGGAGGATTTCTTTGAACTCTTGATCTCCCTGCCCCTATCTCTTGAGTGCTAAGACTACATACAGGCAATGGTTGTCATAGCCAATTTATGCAGCACTTGGGAATCAAACCCAGGTCTTTATACACTAGACAAGCCCTCTACCAACTGAGCTATATCCCCAGCCCACGGACTCAGTCTTCAGAGTTCACAAAACTTCTATCAGTCCTTGTTAAACTACATCCAGTCCACGAGTATTAATGAAAAAGGCAGTGTCATCTGAAAAGAAGAATAAAGCTATTCTGGTTCATCAACTTGAACTCTATGCACGGCTCCCCGTCAAATAGCAGTCTTCAAAGTTTTCCACTCTTTTCTTCCCTGGATTGTTGGATTTGTGCTTTAGCACAAAGCACTTGAATACAACATAAATTAAGCAAGTATGATGATTTCACTAACCAAGATAATTGGATTTTTAGAGAAGTTTCATCGACTAATAAAGACTGAGTGTACCGCTAATGCATCCATTAAAGCAGATAATCCAACACTTTATCATGAGGATCAGCAGAAACCGTTCAGAATGACAAACAAGCAGCTACAGACTCCACTTTCTGCACATCAGCCATACAAAGCTCTGCAAAGTGTGACCGCCTACGAGGAAGACACAGCAGCATGACGATAATCTAGGCGACCTTTTCTGGAGCCGAGACCAGGCACCCAGAACATTTAGATGTGACTTCTGATCTCACAGCAGTCCTACACATCAGACATGTTCTCCGATTTAGAACCAGGGTAAGGGAAACTCAGTGAGATGACCTAACTTGCTCAGGAGTCACACAGATGGCAGATGCATATGGTGGGCTTTAACCAAGGACTGTCAGATACCTCACACCGGGCCCTCTGCTCTCCCTGTACCATCCTGGAAATGCCTTAAAATAGGCAGAGGAGAACAGGACCTTGTAGAGTAAGGACAAGGAGAAATTCCACAGTTAGTGACTCTTGAGAAACCATAGCATAAGCCACAGTACTGATTTCCTTTATAATCCTTCAGTACAGATAACTCTATTTATATACATATACATGCATATACACCTCCATACCATTATACATATGTATGTTTATGCATATATGTGTGTGTATATATAAGCACACATACACATAAAATGTTATATTATCCATGCAGAGCCTAAATATAGAGCTAAATAACCATTCAGACCCAAATCAGGCATCCACACTCCAGAATTTGCTATAAATTGACTATTTCTAAACCACCTGAAATGCTCTGAAATCTAATGTGTGTGTGTGTGTGTGTGTGTGTGTGTGTGTGTGTGTGTGTGTGTATAACATATGTGTGTATATATAATACATATTACTAACATGATGCCACAGTGGAAAATTCTGTTTCATTTTTTAAAACTACTTAACATGTTATATAAAAAAACTTAACATGTTATAAAAACCTAAAAAAACCTTTAGGTTACGTGTATGTGGTACATATGAAGTTTTATTAGTTAATTAATTACAGTGCTGGAATGGCACAAGGCCTTGTACATGCTACACTCCCCAACTTACAAGGAACATTTACAGCACAATACATTCCATGTCACATCATTGGAGCGCCATCTCCTACGTCAGTCACTACATGTCTCCAAGTTCCAACCACTTCTAGTCCCAAGCATAATAAGGGATACTTAACTTTGTGCAAACACATTTCAACTGTCTAAATTTGCAAGAAATAGTTAACTGGTATTAAAGAGGAAAGCAAAAAAAAAAAACCTAAGAATTTTTATACATTGGAAAATGACTGTATCTATATTACAGATTATCTTCAGGGAGGTTAGGGGAAACAATAAAACATACTAATATTTGTGCTCCTAGGAGGAAGCCATCCACATTGAGCTACATAACGACTATAATAAATGCCCTCACATCAAAGGACAGCTTTCTGTTATCAGAGTTGTTTGGGATTTTCGACATTGTAGCATTGTAGATAAAGGAACGAGGACTTTCAACTGTGAATGGTCGATTTCAATTCATACCAAACGTCGCCACTGAAAGCTGATATTAAATTTCACACATTACAGCCACTAACATTATTGCATATGCAAGTGTAACACCCCCTCACCTCTACAGAATTCCGCTGACAATGATGTATATTCAGAATACAGCTGCGAAGTGAGAGGAAGTGATGATAAAGGCCTGTCGGGGGGCCATCAGCGTGGCACAGTCACGGGCTAGAGGTTGCTATATTATTCACAGACGCTCCCATATCTTTAATCTGATCTGCTCTCTATACACAGTGCAGATAAGAACCAGGAAACAGACTCACAGGCAGATCTGAGGAGCAAGTGCGCAGAGCGAGCATTCACCAGCAATACCTGACATTCTGATGACAAAGAAGAAAAATTAAACTCTTGCTAAAGAAAACAAGAGCCTGGCTGTGTGGGCAAAAGGACCCAAATTCTAATCCTGCCTATGCTTGGTGAGCTGTGTGGCTTTGAGGAATTGTTTACCTTCTCTGTGCTTCCATTTGCTACCAATGCATGCTGATGAAGACGCTTCAGGTCTCTTAAGACTGCTGGGAGAATTGCGGGAAAGCAGTGTAAAGTGCTTACTGCAGAGAAGGTCAACGAGAAGCCACTCTGATCCACACACACTAAAACCACAGCAGACACTCACCAGAGAGAGGCGGCAGCTTGTTCAGATTCCCACCCATGCTTCAGAACTCAGAGCGCGGGTAGGATCGCCAGCTTTCAGTCTTACCGAAGTAGCATGTGTCTGTTCTATGTGACTTTGAACATGGCATTTAACTTCACGGAACTTGGGGAGTGTGAGGTTAGCCCACGGGTTCTCAAAGGAGGTGTTAAGTGGATCTACGCCCAGAGTGGGGGTAGAAAAAAGTACTCCTTTCTCTGCCTTACTCTAAAGCTTAAGTGCATGGGATACAAGGAGACACACTCCACGACTAATGATCGAAGCTGATGAGCGAAGATTGAAAGTTCGATCCTAGTCTGAGCTACATTGCAAGTTCAGCTGTCAGGAAGACTCTGCCCCCAAAATAATTCATTAACTAATTAATTAAAATTTCAAAGTGGGGAAGGGGAGTTCCAAAAGCTTCTAGTGGGAGATAATTTTAAAATACTGGACTAAAGTGGGTGTGAAACTTCTCAATCTGTCTTTATAACAACAAAGTCAAGAACACAAAAGAAGGTTAATATAATCTCACACCTTGCTTAAGAAAGTCAGGAATGATTGTTTATGTATTCCTGAGAGATGTCTATTTAGGACAGTTAAAGATGTGAAACACACTTAATTTCAATATAGAAGCTCTAGCTGTCACTCCTGAAGAATCCTGTGAGCTACAGGTTAGTTGTATTTTCCGAACTGTATAAATAACAATGTTATCTAAATTGTGTCTAAATATTAATATGACTTATTTTTAAAATAATATAGACAGAGACTAAAGTAAAGCAAGTCCTTGTAACTACAACAAACCGGGACTCTGTAGCCATCTCCACTTTGATAAATGAAAGATCACCTTGGAACATAATTCATTTTTAATTGCCTCCTCCATCTAATTTAACTGCAGCTAGGGGCTGTCTTAAGATATTTACAAAGTAAAGGCAAGAAAAGCCTTAAACAAAGCAGACAGCACATTTCAAAGTGAGTGGTCGAAATTTTTTTTGGCAGGGGGCGGGATTGTTTATAATAAAAACAAAGATGGTTCTTACTCATGAGATTTCTGGTAATGGATAAAACAGCTTTAAGGATTACCATACTCACTGTTGTTTTTAATTCACCTTCCTCTCTGTCTTAGTTATGAGATCTATCCAATCAATGTGTCATGATGCTAAAAATACCAAGATTGTAGCCATTCAGCTTTAACTTTCGGCAAAGTTGTGTTTGTTGAGGTATTTATCTGGAACCTGAGTAAATCTCTAACACATATACAATCTCACGCTCTCCCCTCAGAATCTTCTTTCTTCACAGAGTTTACAGAACCACTTTAAAGAATCTAACTAAAAATGACATCTAGAAGTCCAACAAGGTGGCTTAATGCTTTCCACCAAGCCTAACAACCTGAATTCAATCTCCAGAACACACGCAGTAGAAAAAGAGAACCTACTCCTCCATGTTGTGCTCAGACCTCTATACCAATGCAGTAGCACCCATGGGTACACATGTATACCACATACACACATAGTCAGACAGACAGACAGACACACACACACACACACATGCATGCGCGCGCACACACACACACACACACACACACACACACACACACATACACACACACTAAAACAAATCTAGAGACAAAAATTCTTCCATGTTAAGCTACCATTAAATTATTGGAACTATTATGTCAGAAAGTACTCTGATATCAACTTTATGCACTGTAAAATAAACATGGTTTGATATCAAAATAATTTTCAGGAAATCGCAAGAGCATAGGAAAGATGTTTGGGAAGCCATAATTTCACTTCTATACAGGCACTGCCAGTAAGATGTATAAAATAAATACTTTGCCAGGCGGTGGTGGCGCACGCCTTTTATCCCAGCACTCGGGAGGCAGAGCCAGGAAGATTTCTGTGAGTTAGAGGCCAGCCTGGTCTGCAGAATGAGTTCCAGGACAGACTCCAAAGCTGTATAAAGAAACCTTGTCTCAAAAAAAAAAAAAACAAAATAAATAAATAAATACTTTCTAACTGATGATGAACATAAACATACAATCTGATAAAAATGCTAACTACTGCTTACGGTTTCTCAAATCCTACAAGATGAACCTTTCTTATAAACACATGTGTGATTTCAGGTTGTTCTAGACATACTGACTAGATGACAATGATGGCAAAAAAAGATAATAAATTAACCAAAACTCTGCACATAGATGATTTCAGAGGTCACGTGGTAAATCCATAGAGTCTGCTCCTCATCTGAAGACATTCCAGCCAAATATCACACATTACTATAGTAATAATTAACACTAATATTACCCTAAAGTAGTTACAACTACCTATGTTCCATACCAGAGAACTACAACATGTATTCTAAATAACACAAAATGGCACAAGAAAACATTTTTAAAAATTACTAGCAAGGTTGAAAGAAAAATGCATTGTACAATTTCAAGAACATATACAAATACACACTCTGCGCAAAGTATAATAATGTGTACTTTGTTCATCATAATTTAAAAGTAGAAAAAAATAATAAAATACACTTCTAGGATTAGCATGTTTAGCCTACAAGAAAGCCAAGGAAATCGGATTCTCAAGTAGGCAATGCACGTGTTCCTGCCAAGGCTTTCAATTTACCTTTGTTTGAGATTGATCCATGATGTTTTCAAGTACTCGGTGGTTTCTTTCACATTCCTGGTGTCATCGCTACCGTATTCTTCCAGAAGTTTCTGCAGGACATTTTCAAATGCCATGATGACACCATCGCCAGAACCCACTTCTTGAAGCAACAACTAGGGCATAAGTTGAGGCATAGCTGTTACAAATGGTCACTCAGTAACTAGTACTACCCAACCCTGGCATTCCTGGGAAGTTTGAGCACATTTTGGACACAGAACTCACAAGAAGAAAGAAAATACAAGGACAAATTCTCAAGTTTAAGCCAAAATAATTGAATCAAAGTAATTCTAGAAGTAGGGGGAAAAAGGAAAAAGGAAAGAAAAGAAAAGCCTGTCTGCGGAGGGGCTAGAGAGATGGCCCGGCACGCACTGTTCTTGAAGAAGACTTAAGTTTAGTTTCTTGTACCCACACTGGGTCAGCTCAAAAATGCCTGGAACTCCAGCTTCAGGAGATAGACACTCTCTTCTGACCTCCACAGCTACCTGCACTGATGCACACATGCCCACCCCCCACCCCCCAACATACATATATACATACTTAAAAATAATTAAAATAAATCCTTAAAAGAGAAAGTGCCTGAGAAATCAGGTGCACAGTGGGTGATAAAAGATGACCCATCTGAGGTACCTGACTTCCTCAAGCCCTTTGACCTCTTCATTCCTCTTGCTGTATATCTGAGTCTCACAAGATATGAATCATATTTGAAAAAACTAAGTTACTCTATATGTGTTTGGAGACATGTCAAAGACTACCATGGTGGAAATCCTCTGCTTCTTACCCCTGGATCACTTTGTCCCTTATCCCTGGATCACTCTGCTCCTTACCCATGGCTCACTCTGTTCCTTACCCCTGAATCACTCTGAGTGTTTGCAAATATAACAGTTCAAATGGATCAAGATTTGTTAGGCATTTGTCTAAATGTCCTCACAAACACTCAGTGTACCATGGACAGCAGCCCCTTCCCAGTTTCCCAACACTAGAAGAGTCTGTCAATCAATCAAGATAGTTCCATGAAATCCAAATGACAGTTGAATGTGTCACTAATACTTTTTGTAGACATTGTGAAAATAAAAATCCACCTTAAGGTTTCAGAAGAAACCTATACACACTGTTCATTTGAGTAGCAGAGAATCAGTGCACAGTACTTGTGAAAGACTGCTCCCAAACCCTTCCCCTCCATGGATACCATATCTACACATGTCCCTTAGATTAAACGGAGTAGTGTTTGCACAACAAGCTGTGAACATCCTTCAGTACACTGCAAATCTCCTGTAAGTTACTTGTATTGTTTAAAACAGTGGCTCTCGGCTGGGTGGTGCGCATGCCTTTAATCCCTGCACTCGGGAGGCAGAGTCAGGCAGATCTCTGTGAGTTTGAGGCCAGCCTAGTCTACAGAGTGAGATCCAGAACAGGCACCAAAGCTACACAGAGAAACCCTGTCTCGGGGGAAAAAAAAAACAAAAAACAGTGGCTCTCAACCTGTGGTTTATGACCCCTTTATGGGTCTAATGACCCTTTCACAGGGGTCACATATCGGATATTTACATTACTATTCATAACAGCAGCAAAATTACATCTATGAAGTAGCAACAAAAATAATTTTATGGTTAGGGGTCACTTGTAGTAAACTGTAGTAAAGGGTCACAGCATTAGGGAGGTTGAGAACTACTAGCTTAAAACAACATCAATGCTTCATAATTAGCTGTCATATTGTTGTGCTCAAAGAATAATGGCCAACTAACAAAAAATATCTATGTGTGTTCAGTTTAAAAGCTGTGGACATGGATACTGAAGATGTGAAGGCCAACTGCATTCTGGGTATGAGGATGGGCACACTGGTGACCATTTTTTAATTACATGCCTCTAGTCATATGTACAAAAGCTTTGCTATTACTTTGAGGCAATCAACAAGAACCATAAACACAAAAAACAATTCAGAAACTAATGGAGTTGGCCAGTTGGATTTTAAATTATACCCATGAAAAGTGCTCAGGTGTGGAGATTTGAAGCATTATTTGCAGGTTTTCGATTTGCTTCCCACATTTTCTAGATTACTATATTCTTCCTAAATACACATTTTCATTTCCAGGCTATCTGAAGGGAAAATACAATGTTATACCAAAGTGTAACCACACGTCCAACTCAAGAAACTTTCTATGCTTGTAGTAGGAATTTTTAAATAACACGCTTTAAACCATAATTTTTCAATATTCTCAACACTATAATGAAGTTGATCACTAGCTGTTGCTACCAATAGAACATAGACATTAGAGAAATTACACTTACTTATGGCCTGACTTACACACTACAGAAGTATTCAAATGAAAGTCTTGGGAAATTTTGTAAGTAAAAGCAATCTCCAGAGTAAGCCAAAGAAGTCAATGAATGAGGTTTCCTTTGTAGATGCTAACTGTGGCTCCATTTGTACAAATGCGTGTTTCTGTTCGCTGTGTCTTTAGACATCTTCCCAAAATAACAAAACCTTTGCGATTCGATCCCTATACGTTTCAACATGTATGTCTATGAATGTGGGAAAACATGAGAGGCCCTACATAGTCAACAATACAAAAGAAGTAAACCCAACAAATGAGACCACCAAAGACTATCCAGTGAGTCTTACTTGATTATCAGACACTTGTTTGCTAAGGGGGTCACGTCGGGCCTGCTGAAGCATGTAGAAGCGAGCCTCGTATTTTCTCATGAGCTCTTCGGTCTCCTCCCTGTGGTCGTCCCACCGCAGACTGTCCACCACCATGTCCTCCAGCTGCTGCCTCCTCAGCTCCACCCCGTGCTGTGTGCTCTCCCACTGGGTCTTCACCTTTTCCACTGGGGAGCAGGATAAAAAGAAACCCTCAAAAGCGGCTCTCAGGGGGAGGAAAATAAATACCTGTTCCTAAATTTATCATGAATAGGTCCAGAAACAGAAAGAGGGCAACATGAGAAACACATCTTAAAGAGGCTCTAATGTGTGTCTGCCACAATTTTATCTATACATAGTGTAATGTATTACTATATATCATATGGTTAGTAATACTACTTAACTGTATACATAGGGGAGATGGCTCAGCAGGTGCGTGCAATGTGTAATAATAGATATTATATATTGCACTATGTTATATAAATATAGATATATATAGAGAGAGAAAAATGGCTTTGTAACCCATGTTGGCTCCAACTTGAGAGTCTACTGACTCAGTTTCCTGAGTGCTGAGATTATCAGCACAAGCCACCATGCCCAGCTCACCACTGTTCTTTCCTTCTGTGCTGGGCTCAAAGCCAGGAGTTTCACACACTATGTAACCACCTTACCACTGAGCTATACCCACAGCTCTTCTAAATTGCTTTATCTATGTAAGTCAGAGCCTTCCTGTGTTTTCCAATCTAGCCTTGAACTTGTAACTCCCCTGCCTCAGTATCTCAAGTAGCTTGGTTTACATATAAGCCTGTGACACCTCATCCAGACATATTTCTAAAACTGCTCCTGGAGGGGGAGGGGCTTGAATATCATTAATATTCAATGTGCTAATCATCTAATAACAAAAAATATCTACTGAACTGATAAAAATTAAAGACAATTCCCTAGTTTATGTAGTCACAGAAGCTGATCTGACAAGGACAAAACCTAACAGTGTTCTATGATAAAACTTGAACACAGCCACAGTCTCCATCTGCCTTCCATGGAGAGTCTCTCAGGCAGAGAGCACTTTTTATATTTGCTCTACTCTGGCGAGAGGCCTTTCTGATGGGCAACATTTTTATATTTTCAAGTTCAACAGAAATACTGAGAATGAAGTCATTGCAAGTCCTGCACACCTCTGAGTTCGCAGCCACACAATTTCATGCTGGCTTTTTACCTTCCTTCCCCCTCTACTGTTTCCTCTTCCTCTCCCTCTTGCTTTCTCTGTATCCATCTCTATGTCTTTTTTCCTTACCTTCTCTCCTTTCCCTCTCCAACACTCTCTCCTCTCCTTTCTTTTTTTTTATTTTTAAATCAGGGACCTACAAAAGGAAAGATCTATGGAAATTTAAACTTTTGGCTCATTACTACAGGGAAAGTTCACAATGGTGGGCTGAAATATCAATAAATGATAGTTCTACATATCAGCCCACAGACGGCAAACACCAGGCTTGGCGATGATGCTCTGGATGCCAGACAACCTTAAGGGCCAAGAAGATCAAGCCCGAGGAGAACTTAACTACAGGACGAGACTCCAGCCGGGGAGCTGGAGTGACGGCTCAGTAAATGCTGCTCCTGCAAAAGACCCAGGTTCGGGTCCCCAAACCCACATCGAGGCTCACAACCATCTCTTACTCCTTTCGGGAGGTCTAGTGCCCTACTCTGTCCTCCATGGGAACCAGCACACACTCGGCGCACGTATTTACACACTACACATACTTACATGTATGCAAAATACTCATCTACATAAAATTTAAAAGAAAAATAAAAGATTGTAGTTTAGTTACTGTAGAACATTCTGGCAAAATTCTTAAAATAATATTATGTGGTTAATGTAAATCATAAAGCTATCGACTTACAGTTGTTCAGAAGGCTGGAAGGCTTTCATGTCATAAACTCTATTAAACTGTTCAATGAGTTATGATTTTTAAAAATTACCCAATGAAAGTCTATGTTGTATGTTGTTTTAACAATGTAAAGAAATTCCTCAAAGTTTTAACTCAAGGAAAGGGGAGACAAAACTATGATGATACTCTAGTTCTCAGCTAAATACTCACATAAAGTCTTTATTGCCAATTCTGTTACTGATATAGCTTGTTCATTTGGACAAATACAAGTTAAAGTATCAAGTGCCAGCAAGTATCATTGGTTTCCCATGAAAAATAAATTATCTTATTCATTGTAAATGATGAAAAGACGTCACTACTAGTGGCACACAAGCTGATAAGGGCTCTCTATGTAAATAAGCAATGATAAAGACTAATTAGTTGAGACTAATTAGGGGAAGGAGAGAAAAAGAGAGAGAGGGGATAAGAGGAGAAGAAGGAGGAGACAGAGACCAGAGACAGAAATAAGTGGAGGAGGGAAGATGTTCAGAAGATGGAAAACTTTGCTGTAAATAACAATAATAATAATAATAATAATAATAATAATAATAATAATAATAATTAGAGTTGGGTTATAGCTCAGCCAAGAGAGTGCTTTCCTAGCATGCAGAAATTCCTAGGCTCACCAGCCACACTGTGTAAACCTGACAGAATGATGTCAGCAGTCCAGGTGCTCAAGAAGTCGAGGCAGGATACTGATAAATTCAAGGCAAGTTGGAGGCCAAAATGTGACTTTAAAAAAATCTATTAAAATAAGTCCTGATGGTGATGAGAACGTAAAATGGAATGCTGCTGGAAATGATTTGGTGCCGGGAACAGAGATTTCTCACTAAGGAAGGGAAAAAGATTACTCCAGAGTCCCCCATTGTACAAGATCCATAATCAGTCAATTATCAAGAAGATTGAAGCAAAGTGTCTCTGAGTAGAAAGAAGCCAGTGCCACCACGTGTGGAAAGTTCCCAGCTAATCATTTCCTTCATTGCTCTGTTTATTTTGAAAGCAAAAAGCATCTATTACGCCCATAGCTGACTTCCCTCCTTCAGGAAAAATTCACAGTCTGTGCATGGGAGAGAAAAATAAAGGAGCTAAGAGATCTACAGTGGATTGACAGGGAATGGGGCTGTAGTAGGGAGTAAAGAGAGGAATCGGGGTCCACTGGGGAATACAGATGGGTGGGAAGGCTTCACAAAGGGGGGACACTTTAGCTGCTGAGTAATTCCACCTACGGAGAACAGACTGACATTGAAACAAAGAAATGAAAAAAGACAAATGTGAATAAAAAGTAAGTGGCTGGAAAGGTCAGGAGGTTTGAACAATGATCCAGAGCAGGCGGGGATCTGCAGGAGACAGGGGCTGAGGAAAAAGAATAGGAGAGCCACCAGACACCATTCTTAAGAATCCAAACTCGGTTCTGTGTGCTACACAAACAGAGGGACCTTAACTCAACCACTAACTCCAAACAGGGACATTAGTTTGTAAATATTTCATATGTTCATTTCATTGGTTGTTTAATTATCCCTTTAACTAAGTCATCCCCACATGAAGGCAACCACAAAGCACGTATGGAATGAATTCGGAGGTAAGTTTAGAAGAAATGGTGACACCCAGTTTCAGTGAGTGGAGAGAAATGGCAGAATGAATTGGTGTGACCACAGGTTTGGCTAGCTTTGTTCCATTGGATGTCTTTCAAAAAAAATCCTAACATAAGAGAAAAAAATCAAATGCATAAGAGTTCAGAAGGGAGGTATGAGGAGGCTTTAAAAAGATGAAAAGAGAAAGAGAGAGAGAGAGAGAGAGAGAGAGAGAGAGAGAGAGAGAGAGAGAGAGAACTATTTCCTCCTAAATGAAGAGTACCAATTACCAAATAACAATTTCTAGTAGAATAATCTTTGTAGCTGTGTGTGTCAACATTAAGGAAAGTGGCTGAGAATCCATAGAATACAGTGGCTGAGAATCTATAGAATACAGTGGTTGAGAATCTATAGAATATAGTGGCTGAGAATCTATAGAATACAGTGGTTGAGAATCTATAGAATATAGTGGCTGAGAATCTATAAAATATAGTGGTTGAGAATCTATAGAATATAGTGACAGAGAATCTATTGATTATAGTGGCTGAGAATCTATAGAATAGATTTTTTTATTTAACTTACGTTTTTCTGTGATTGCTGTTCTCACATCTGAACTGGAAGCTTTGTTTTTCAAATTTTGTGCCAATGTAAATACAAAATCAAGCTGAGGGTGGCGCTGTTCTAAATCAGCCTTCGTGATCTGTGAAGAGACGAGATCAACGGGGATTAAGGTGTCACACAACAGGACCCTGACCGTGTAAACGGGTTGGCTGGTAGCAACGGCGAGTTTTCTTCCTCTCAGGGGCAATGACACATCGGCAATGCAGCAGCAGAAGAGCAGGTAATCTGGAGTCAGAGGCCTTGGGTTCGAATCTCAGCTCTTTTACGAACCAACAGAGTAACCAGGAGAGGCATCGCCCTCTCCACACTGCACCTAGCTCAGTTACATCCAGTCTAAGGAGATTAAAAGAAGGAACTCTCCCCTGAAAATGCTCTGAAAACATCAGCAATGATTGCTGCTGACTCCTTGTGTACCTGCTCTGTATCAGGACACACATAACGAGCCCCTAGAACAGCAGTTCTCAACCCGTGGTTCATGACCCCTATGGCAAACCCTATCTCCAGAGATATTTATATCACGATTCATAACAGTAGCAAAATAGTTATTTCTTTATGAAGCAACAACAAAAATAATTTTATGGTTGGGGGTCACCACAACATGAGGAACTATATTAAAGGGTCTCAGCATTAAGAAGGTTGGGAATCATCGCCCTATAAGGATGAAAGTGGCGTATTAGAAAAGTAATAATTAGAATAACTGCAAATGAATCAACTTAGACATGAATCACCCTTATTTCATGGACTATGTGTCTTAGCTGATAAATAAGACAGGGGCTAAGAATTCCAGGAAGAGTCTATTTTAATTCCAGAACTAATAAATACCATAAAGATTAGAAAGCACAATTCACAGTTAGTACAAACAGTATGTCAAACGATTTGTCTAGCCATCTCGCTATGAGCTCACTAATTCTGTAGATTTCACTCACTCCTACAGGGACAAGTACTTCCAAATGAATGACTCACACTCCAGTCCTAGATCCCAGGGCACGTTTCTATGAATGCGGCTGACTCCCTTCCCTCGGCACAACAAATCCAAAAGTAAATTACTCAAATGCTCATTGGTGCTCCATTTTTCCTCCTTTCCATTTCCTCTGTTTAGAAACAGCATCGTCTCAGCCCCTTGCAAAGGGCTCTTTCTCTTGATTTAAGCATCTCTCGCCTCCCATCCATCCTCATCTGCTACTAAAGCAAAGCACTGTTATCAGCGGTTCCCAGCCACAATTCAGAAAACAAAAGGAAATGGGAAGTGATCTTGCCAACTGCTTATAGACTCTTAAGTCCACAGGGCTTTACAGAGCTTTACAAGCCCCTCCTCAAAGAATTAAGTTGCCTTTTCCAAAACATCACTTCCCAACAAAAAAAACAAACCAACAAAAACATCTCTTGCACAAATGTTGCCCCTAAAGTTCCCTATCAAACCCAAGCTGTCTGTCTGCTACATAGGATGGCATGCACATTATATCTCAAAATCCCACCTCCTGTTCCCATGGCTATAGAAGCAGTACCCCCTCCTCAGCCATGTCTCTAACACCTCTAACAGGTGACTGACACCTCCCTGTGACATTATTAGAAACTGCTTTGTCAGAGAAACCCGTCTGATTTTGGTGCTCACCTCCTTGACCTCTTAGAGCCATGGTTCTCAACCTTCCTAGTGCTGCAAACCCTTTAACACAGTTCCTCATGTTGTGGTGACCCCCAACCACAAAACTATTATAGTTGTTTCTTCATAATTTTGCAATTTCGCTACTGTTGTGTGAATATCTGATATGCAAGATATCTGACATGCGACCCCCGTGAAAGGGTAGAGGGGTCGGAACCCACACGTTGAGAACCACTGTCTCAGAAACTTGGGAGTTCTTGGTAACACGGAATAACTCAGCGCCTATCTCACCAGGCTGTTATGAGATAACACATGTGAAAATAAGACAATGTTCATCACACATTAAGCACTTAGTGGGCGTTAGCAATTGCTACTGTTTTATTGTGTATTTCTATCTAGAATATTCCTTTCAGTGCTGCTCCACAACAGATAACCTACTAAAGACGGAAAAACAGTTTTCCAAGTTGCTGCTATGAGATGGTCAATGTTCATTAAGAGGAAAAAAAAAAAAAAAAAAAAAAATATATATATATATATATATATATATATATATATATATAGTCAGAAGACATTCATTTCTAAGGTCAGAAATGAACTCATTATAAAACCAAACATGAAAACATACGTTTAGAAAGTATTCTATATCGTATTGGACATTAAATGGGAAGATGGCTAGCAGTTATGCTGTGCCCAGCTTTAAGGTACCAATGTTGGAGTTTTACACTGAGTCCTCAGTTCTGTTTGATCAATGGAGCTAAGAGAAGAAAAGCTTTCTCTTTGGAGTTAGCCCTGCTTGGCAGATAAGGAATACTTTAAAGCTTATTTTCTCAGCATTTAGGGTAAGCAAACGAGAACCATGGTGAGGGGGTTGCCTTGGCAAGCCTTTACATTCTGCACCTACTTTCATCCGGGAAACTGTCTTATTGATCTCCTCCACGTCTCCCACAGTGACAATGTTGGACTTCAGCATTTGGTCGATCAATACCAGCCAGTCGGCCAGTTCTGTGATGGTTTTATCTAGATCAGCAGGAACTGAGATCTCGGGGGCACGCAGAGGAGCATCCGATGCAGATGATACTAGCACCACCTTTTGGACACTGGGGTGAGCTGAAAGAAAAGATGCCACCAGACAGAAATAGTCAACAGGAGGTGGTGATCGTGATATGGAAGTGATGACACGCATATTTGTGTACTTCAATAAAATTTTGTTTCTCTAAGAAATTCTGATTTTTCAGCCGGGCGGTGGTGGCGCACGCCTTTAATCCCAGCACTCGGGAGGCAGAGGCAGGCGGATCTCTGTGAGTTCGAGGCCAGCCTGGGCTACCAAGTGAGTCCCAGGAAAGGCGCAAAGCTACACAGAGAAACCCTGTCTCGAAAAACCAAAAAAAAAAAAAAAAAAAGAAATTCTGATTTTTCATGCTGAAATGGCATGGCTTGAAATAACCACATGTATTTGAGAGCCAAAAATCGAATACAACACGGAGCCTCGCAAAATTCTAGGCCATCAATAATGTACATATGAGCAATACTAACACAAAAACAAATCAGTAGAAAAAGCACACCCACACAAAGAATGATAGAATTAGAAACATTATTTCATTGGGTCAAGGTATCTTATTTAATTATAAAGCCGATTTATTCCTAATCTTTCTGTTCTTTTTCATTTAACTTTACCACATGTGCATATCTCATTCCCTCCCTCTCTCCCTTCCTCCCTCCCTCCCTCCCTCCCTCCCTCCTTCCCTCCGTCTTTCTCATTCTCTGAGACACAGCATCTCAAAGGGCTGGAATTCTCTATGTAGACCAGCTAGCCTCATACTCATAGAGAACCACCTTCCTCTGCCTCCCGTGTTCTGGGACTAAAGGCCTGTGCTGCCATACCTGGACAGCGTATCTCATCCTTAACTAGTCACAACATGAATATCTATATAAGACTACACACAGGTGTTCACTGACTTTGTAACATCCTTTCCTTTAGCTGCACATGTAGACTTCTCCTGAAATCTATTCTCTACCAAGGGGCTTGGTGGTGGTGGTTTTTTACTCTTACTGGGGGGCCTGCCACTCAGCTCCGAACTAAATCACAAATGGAGGCTTATTTTTCCTTATGAATGCTCAGCCTTAGCTTGGCTTGTTTCCTTAACTTTAAATTAGCCCCACGTACCTTTTGCCTCTAGGCTTTTCCCATTCTCTTACTTCTGTATCTTACTCTTACTCCGTGACTTGCTGTGTGTGTAGCTGGGTGGCTGGCCCCTGGAGTCCTCCTCCTTCTCTGGCTGCTAGCCCTTCTCTATCTATTTCTCCCAGATTTCTCCCTCTGTATCTTCTCTCTGCCTGCCAACTCGGCCTATCCTTTCTCTTGCGATGCTATTGGTCATTTCTTTATTAGACTATCAGGTGTTTTACACAGGCACAGTAACACAGCTTCAGAGTTAAACAAATACAACATAAACAAAAGTAACACACCTTAAAATAACATTCCCCAACAGAGCTTAAAAGGAAAATCTTTTTGTGTATAGTGTTTTCCACATTTCTACTCTCTGACTTAGCAGAGATTTCCCAAAGTAGAATTACTGGATAGGACAACATTTTTAAATTCAAGTATTTAATTTCCTTGTGAAATAGAATTTACATATCCAATAACTAGCTGAACATCCTGCATCTACATCAACAGGGCTCGATCTTGGTGCACACAAATGCATACCTGTTTCCATTATTTTAATGGATTTATAATTAGAAATAAAAGTATTTTCATGCTGCTGAACCAAATGCGTAGATTTACTAACTGTGAGTTTGTCTTGTTTTTAAATCTGCTTCCTTATCAATTTGGATGACAAGTTAACCTCAGTGGTGAACGCCACGCTACTGTCTGGCCGTTGGTTTGGTTTGACTCTGTTTTGGAAGTGTGTATGTCCTCTCTCTTCCTTCCCCTCCTGCCTAACTCCTTCTGCTTTGTAAACACTTAAATCTTAACAACCTGAGGAAACCATGTTCATAAATCTTTCGGGGTGGGGTGGGGGAGGGAGGCAGTCCTATTTACTATCATTGTCTATGTGTGTGGAGGTGACAGCGTGGCTTTCAGGAGTCGGTTCTCACATTTCAGAGCAGTATCGTCACCTGTGGCACGATCTCACGTACCCTCCCCAAAGACAAGTATGAAATTCCGGTCTTCTCCAAAGATCTGATAAATGGTCTCTTATTCTGTGTTTTATCATTGTTGTTCTAGTTTTCGTTTACGTTATGTATATGGATGTTTTGCCTGGATATATACCTATACATCATGTGCATGCTTGATGCCCACAGAGGCCAGAAGAGAGCATCAGAGTCCCTAGGAACTGGAGTTACAGACTGTGGTGAGCCGCCAGTGTGGATGCTCGATATCCATCTTGGGTCCCCTGGAAAAGCAGCCAGTGTTCTAAACCACTAAGTGGTCCCTAGTTTTTGTTTCTTTTTTTTTTTCTTTTTTGTTTCGAGACAGGGTTTCTCTGTGTAGCTTTGGAGCCTGTCCTGGATCTCACTTTGTAGACCAGGCTGGCCTCGAACTCACAAAGATTCACCTGGCTCTGCCTCCCAAGTGCTGGGATTAAAGGCGTGTGCCACCACCACCCGGCTAGTTTTTGTTTCTTAATGATGAGAAGTTGACAGCTACATTGCTCTAGTTTCAATATAAGATGTAGTTAAGATAATACCTACATCTACCCAGGAACTACTATGAATTCAGTACAATTTTAATAAAAATCCCAACTGGTATGCATGCAGCTTGGCAAAACCACAGATGCAAATTTCTAGTTGGGCAGTAAGAAAGAAAGGATGCCCCCCCAACACACACACACACACACACACACACACACACACACACACACACGGCTTAAAGGAAATATTTGTGTAAGGAAATATGCCTTTCAGCTATTTAGTTATAGTTTTGAACAATGGTAACGGCCTCCCTATCTAATGAACTCAGACATTCAAACAGATGAACAGGATTGAAAAGCCATCGGGCGTAGGGGCAGAGAGACCTGACCTTGGAAGTGACAACATTACAGATGGATGCCGAAGAATTGACTGTTCAGCACACAGTGCTGCCTGGTAGCCAGTGTGGGGAAACGATGCCACAGAATTTGACCTCATGCTCATAAAGGAAAATTAGTTGCATTGAGGTCAAGGAGTGAAGGGCAAACACTATGACTGAGAGATTAAGATGCAAAAGAATATCTTTATGATTCCAGAGCACCTAAAACAGCCAGGCAAAGCAATTAATACACTATTTACATTCTAAAGTTCTGAGAAAAGCACCATAAACAGGTATTTTAAAAGTCTCTGAAAGACTAAGAGAAAAGGCATTTGCTATACACATGAAGTAATTAATTAATAGTCAAAACGCTTTTAATCTTTAATGCGCTGGACAAGGCAAGAGACAATCCACCACAGAGATACCAAGGAAAGCAGTTCAACCTGAAAACTGAAAAATTAAAGCAAACCACTTGGCAGTCACAGGCTGGCCAAGTGACAGCCAACAAAATCTGGCCTCCTTGTGCCCCTTCCAAGGTACCTGGCTCCTGGTAATACCACCATCACCACCACCATCATCACCATAGTTATTTGCTTTAAATGCTCTGCCAGGCACACAGTGGTGTACCATCACGGCTAGGTACTGCATCATCACTACAGACGAAACCCAGAAACACAAATGAGGACCTAGCTAACATCTGTGGAAATTGGATACTTAAGAGATTGTAAAAAGGTAAGCAATGTTACTTTCTTAATTTTCATCTTGCCAATACTATAAAACTACATTTTGTTAAAGCATAACATATTTCTTACTGTTCTTTTTAAACATATTGATAACCAACAATTTAGAAATTTCTTATGCTAAATGAAAGAAAAAGTGTGATTCCATTTGCCTGAGATACTCGAGATGAACTAATACATAGAAATGGCATGCACACGGATAGATACCAGAGGCTAGGAGCTGGGGTGAGCAGGTTGAGAAGCTGCTCAGAGGTCAAGACCTCTAATCTCAGAATAATGAAAATATTTTGGAGCTACACAGAGGTGGAGCTTGCACAACATTGTCAATGAACTAAAAGTTCTTGATTTATTTATTTTAAAAATGGTTCATTTTACTTTTAATATGATTTTAAAGGAAAAAAAAACCCACTAAACCAAAACATTATGTAAGGGCTGGTTCAGCAGCTAAGAGTTCATATTGCTCATGCAGAGGACCCAAGTTCAGTTTCAGCATCTATCAGGGAGAGCTCACAACGGCCAGTAGCTCCAGAGCCAGGGAATCTGGCCTCTTCTGGCCTCTCCAGGCACCCACACTCATGTACACATAACACAGAAACACACACAGATGCATAATTTAAAAAAACAGAATTTTTTAAGAGCAAAAACAGCGTGTAAAAGGAAAGTCACATTGAGATTGGCTTCAGGTCACAAACCTGCTCTATGGATGATTGTCTTAAGACAAACAAACCGCAAACCTAATGTAAAGTGGTTTTGCTATCAGTCCTCTATACATGTAAGTATGCAGACAAAGTTTCCCTGCTCTTTTGTCATAATGATGTTTTTAAAAAGATAAACTTCTGCAGCTGTACACAGTGCAGCAAATCCTTTCTTTATATTTGAATCAGCAAAATGTCAGTTCAAGTGTTTCTGATATGAATCAAGAAAACCAATCTAGCCACGGGGATTTCTGATGCAAGGTGCTGGGGAAAACAGGTCCTACAGAATACACACTGAGTCGTAAACAAGCCTCCATATCAAGAAGGGAACAGATATTTTTTTTGAATTCTCAGAAAACGAAAAGAGAAAAGGATAAAGAGGAGGCGGAAGAGGTAGAAATAGGAAAGGTGAGCACAGGTAGGAGGCAGCAGGTGGGCAGTGGAGTTGACGGAAGAGGTGGGAGAGATGTGGGGGGCAGTGAAGAAAAAGAAGAAAATGCCCAGCAGCAGCTGGCAAAGAGAAGTGGGTAGCTGGGGTGAACCACAGCTGAAGCTCTCCCAGGAGACTCACAGTTGGTGAGCAGAACAAGGTGGTTAGGAGAGTTTGCAAGGCAGTAGTGACTGTGGCTATGTGATCTACTTGGGACAGAGATAGAAGGAAATTAACAAAAATCATGAGAAAACACACAGTATTCTCCACATCTAAGGGAATAATATTTGCTAATGCACAGTTTCCAGGAAGTTGGAGCCTTCAAAACCCCACCCCGTGATCAGGGACAAATTATACACACTAAACACATGTTGTCAGGGTAGGTTATACCCAATGACTTGAAAAGCTGCATCTCTCTATTAAATTAACTTAATATGTTGCACCTAGCCTCTCTTGCACTCAGCAGGACTATGGCCATCCAGGTACTTCTTTGACTCAGAGAACCAAAAATCTCTTCAACCAAAAAAGTGATGATTGCACACACTGGGCATCCAAACAGTATGAATTCAGGATTATGAACAGCAATTATATGATTTTTTTCAATTGTTATTCTAATAGGATGCTCATACTGTAAATTTGTCCATGCTGATAAAAATAACCCCTAAAGAATAAATGGTGTCTTACCAGTAATCCTCGTCTGTGAGGCAGAGCAGGGCTCTTGGGTGCATGTCCTCAGCATGCCAGGCACCTCTCTGGATATCTGCAGCATCAAGCCAAACACAGAGAGAAAATAAAGATGGTCATATCTTCGAAAGTCAGCCACTCTTCTAGATGATAGCTCAGTCAGTTTTGTTTTGGTTACCGAAGCTTGCATGCCCACCTTAACTCTCCACTGTAATCTTACTTGAGCCATTCTGTCCCCTGACTTTAAGCTCAAGAATGCCAACCAATGCTCAGCTGTGACTCACTTGTACCACTGAAGCTGTCCACTCCCCTTGCAACTCAAATTCCTGCCTCACTAAGTATCCTTTACCGGATAGTTTTCTGTTCATCCATCAAATGCCATCACTGTACAAGATAAATCTTAGACCTTCCTATTCTTCATTTTCTATATGGAGTTTCCAGAGGCTAAAAACCCTCCCCGTTCCCCCAATAATATATAACTTCTGTTCAGCTCTCTGTCAAATGGATATTCAGACATATCCAAATCTCAATGCATGGTGTCTGTCTTCCCTGAAATGGCCTTTGTAAGCTTCTCTCAGGACTCTACCTGATCTTTCTGTATCAGTTCCTAGGATGACTCCATCCTTCCCTGCAGGATAGCTATGGGATCTTTCAAATGCAAATCTGTTTTAAAACAGCTGTCTATTTCCCTCAAAGTAGTGAATTCTTCTCAACATATTCTCAATGGACCAGGAGCTGGTCTCTGGAACTGTCACTCACATGTCTACTCTACGTCCTTCTAGGACACAAATGCACTTCATTGTGTCTCCTCTAGACTCCCCCACTTGCTACATTTCCCCCCTACAAAGCCCGTTCCTTCATCCCTCACCTGAGCAGTACTCATCTTTTATAAGTTAGCCTAGACAAGATCTCCTCCCACAGACCCTCTTTGGTTATCCTAAAGCAAGCTAAGTATCCCCTATATGTTTCTAGCTTCCAAATTTTAATTATTTAGTCTCTTTCTCTTATCCATGCCAAACCCACGAGGTGAAAAGCATTATCATTTTTCCTATATTCCTCATTCTTAAAATGGTGCCTTACATAAACCAGGGATGTAGTGAAAACCCACTAAGTATGTAACAGAATCGAATGAATGCAATATTCACAGAAGTCCTTAACATGTGTAAGATTCCCCACACAGTAAACATTGTTTTGCCTTGCATGTCATAATTCTACAAAGTAGACAATATTAAAATCTATATTAATCCAATTCCTGCATAATAGAAGCTTCAATTTTATCTAGCGCAGTGCTCCCAAACTGACTGCCATACCCTTTTCTCTACAACACAAACCAACACAGTCTTGTTCAATAAAAATGTATGCTCTGGTTGAATATATACAAATGGATTTGGCAAGTGACATGGGAGCCAATATGTCTGGAGAGGAGGGCAGGAAAGAGAGCATCAGATAAAGTCAGAGGTAACAGTAAGGCAGCCAGCGAGGGGCCTTATAAATCACAGTAAGGACAACGGCTTTACTCCCAGTAAGATAGAAAATCGTTAGTGAACATTGTTCATGGGAGGTACTGGATCTCACTTATATCTTAACAAAGCTCAGTGCTTTGCCGAGATGATGCTGAGAAAGGGTAGCAGAAGAGACCAGGGAGGAGGGCTTTTCCAGAGATGATGGTGAACTGGGACAAGTCAGCAGCAGTACAAACTAGTGAAATGTAGGCCAATTTATACTATTTTTTTTCCAACATAAGGAAAGCTGAAGCAATTATGCAGAAACATTCATGGCCAATCAACACCTAGAGATCAGAATTATGCCCTCATCTGCCTTATCACATGTAGCTATCTACCAATCCTTCAAATCATCCTCAAGTACATGGAAGAAGCCAATGGCAGTGACTTCAAAGAATTAGTGTGAGTGTGTGTGTGTGTGTGTGTGTGTGTGTGTAAGAAAGGGAAGAGTTGTCTCTTTACTGACATAGAATTCACATTTATAATTTATGTGCCATAAAAATGACTCAGGATCTCTGATTTCAGAATAATAAGGACATATATGCCATTAACTGAGGGATGAGCTATACATTTAGGTACACAAGAAAGGTAGAAACCAGGAATCCAGTTTAAGATTTGAGACACCTATTAGATATCCAAGCAGACATAGAACAGGTCACTGATCATGCAAGTGTAGAGTACACAGAAAGGTCCAGGCCAGAGATGCAGCTAAGTGACCTCCTGGGCAATAAGTCATTAATTAATCACAGAGACTGGGATCTAAAAGGCATATATATATATGATACAGGATAATCCCACTTCCTTCTTCATCTCTTTTCTTCTTCAAGTTTCTCTTCCTCCTTTCTTCTTATTCTCTTCTTTTTGAGGTAGGATCTTACTATGTAACCCAGGCTGACTTTGACTATATCCTCCTCCTGTCTTAGCCTCCCAAATGTCAGAGCTAAAGATGTAGGCCAACACATTCGCCATGACTTCCAGTTGGACAGGATGGAAACAGAGTAAAGTGACTGACAGCCAAGTGCAAGACACACTCATCCAATGTCTCACAAGGACCACAGACAGACATGGATCCAGTGGGTACCCGGACAAAATAAAAAGAATCCTGGGATTTCATCCACCTTGAACCATTTCCACCACAAAGCCAAGTAATCATATAAGGAAACAACTCTCATCTTAGTGTAATTTTTGTCAGATGTCATTCAATTCCACCGGATCCTAATAATAAATACATACAGAAGGAATAAAATCACCAAAACCAGACATGGGAAAGTCATGTTTGACATCAAGAAGCTATTCTAAGGTCTTTGTTTTCAGAATGCAAGTACTGGCATTTTATTGCCAAATTCCAACAGACATTCATAACTTGGTGTGCTACATACTATACAGATCCCCCTAGGACAAAGAACCCAGCGTACAATAGAAACTGTTCTTTCAGAATACATGTAATGATGGGTGCAGAAATACAGAACTGTAGAGAGCTGAGTAGGCACAAGGATGCGGGAAGCAGCAGCGAGAGAACAATTCTTTAGTCATAACATCAACAAACACGGACCAGCCTGGAAAGATGCTTGCCACCAAGCCTGACAACCTGAGTTTGACAACTTGAATTCGATCCCTGGAATCAACAGTAGAAGAAAAGAACCAACTCCCAAAAGTTGTCCCCTTATCTACGGTACATTCTCTCTCTCTCTCTCTCTCTCTCTCTCTCTCTCTCACACACACACACACACACACACACACACACACACACACACACACACACATACACACACACACACAGAGAGCAAAAAGTGTAATTCTAAGCATCAACAGACATGAGAAACATGGTACAGAATTCCCACACGCACACCTTGTTCCACATCACGTTCGCGTTTCTCAAGCTTTCCGCAAGTTTATCTCTTTCGCGCAAACTCAGATTTTTCTCTGAAAGCACTTCCAGTTCAGCTCTGTTCAGCCATTTGAGGTTCTCAGCCTGAATGTCCATCTCTTGGGCTAAGTCCTGAAAATGTCATCAGAAGACAGTGGTTAGAAGGTCCTGAGGGCAGGTTATAGAAGCATACTAGAACTCTCAGGAAAATACTCTTATAAATCGGGGTCCGTGCTTCTTAAATGGAAAGCAAGCTTCCTCAAAGTGTTAACACGCTCTCACTGACGGAGCACAGACATAGACTCATGTGCATGCTTGTGTATACGCGCGCACAAACACATTTTTTGTGTTTTTTATTATTTTTAATTAGATGTATTTGTTGGTGGGTAGGTATGTACGTTGAGTCCAGAGACTAAAAGAGAGCATCAGATTCCTTAAAGTTAGAGTTCCAGGCAGTTGCAGAGACGGCCTGCCTGACTTGGGTGCTAGGAATCGAACTCGGGTCCTTTGCAGGAGCAGTTAGTGCTCTGACCTGCTGGGCCATCTCTCCAGGCCCAACACACACTCTCTTATTTTCATTCATTCCCTGCCCACCCTTCACCAGGATCATACAATATATACACTGTTAATTTAAGGTTCATTTCTGATCGCCGCCTTACTTCTCCATTGGAACACACTATTCTATCCTTTGTAAATCTTTCAAATACTTTACCAACAGGACATTTGAAGAAAATTCTTCACTCTTTAGGTAATGTAGGAATATTGGGTAGCCTCATACTTCAAGGAAAAAAATTTAATAAATAATTGCCATGTCTATCCCATCATTGCTAAAAGTTTCTTTCTCAATTTTGACCATACTTCGCTATGGGCAAAACGTCTACTCAAGCCGGGCGGTGGTGGTGCACGCCTTTAATCCCAGCACTTGGGAGGCAGAGCCAGGCGGATCTCTGTGAGTTCGAGGCCGGCCTGGGCTACCAAGTGAGTTCCAGGAAAGGCGCAAAGCTACATGGAGAAACCCTGTCTCGAAAAACCAAAAAAAAAAAAAAAAGTCTACTCAAATTGGTAATTACTTTTTGAGTATAGTTTTACATGTGGCAGTTTTACAGAGGGCAAGTTTTGGGAGTCAGTTCTCTCCTTCCACCTTACTTAAGTAGGGTTTCTCTTGTACTGAGTACTCCAAGCTAGCTGGCCCCTATGCTTCTGTGTAATTCTCCTGTGTCTACCTAGCAGCTGGCTGTAGGAATGCCCACACTACAGAGGCATACCATCACTTCCAGAGTTATTACAAAGGTAGAAGATGGAATCTGGTCATCAGACTATCACGGTGAATGTTATCCGATGTACCATCTTGCCAGCTCCATGATTTTCTCTGGAAAATAGATTCTGCTCACTGTTCTACTATTAATGTCTCATTTCTTAACACAAACTACAAACGCCTGTGGACATGAAGAGTCACAGAGATTTGGTAGTTAGATGTCTATATATCGTCACATATTTTTATAGACAGTGTGTGTGTGCATGTGTGCACACGTGCAGATGTACAACTACTACAAATTCCCATTGGCTGCAAATCAACAAAGGAAATCTGACTGCTGAACTGTAACACTAAGTCTATTTCCAGCTGCAATGAGCTAATAGCGCAACACCTAGGATTTTCTCCTAAAAGCCACCATGATAAATTATAATCAGAAATTACCTTCTAAATCTAAAAGTAAAAACTATACTTCATGGCTGCATTGTATTCTAAGTCACTTTACAACATTCAAAATCTTCTAATCTAATATCAAGGCCCTGGCTACTTATCTTTTGCTTGATCTCTGCATGACCAAAATGGCGGCTGTTGCTTCAGCCAAAACTGTCTCATTCCTAAAGGGCAATCGTCCTGCATCAGAAGACTCTGGAAATCTAGAGACAAACTCCTTACTGTTAACTCCTGTGGGTTTTCCTCGGGGTCAGAGGATGATCTCTTCTGCACAGAGCTCTCCACCTTTGTCAGCCAGCAGACAAACTCATCCAGCCGTCTCCTGTAGCCAAGCACCTGCTTACTTTCTCCTTTCAACCTAAGAGAACACAGTGTGGAAAGAGTGACAGCCATCACTGAGTAAGCAGAACAGTATATATTTGGTTTTGGAAATCCTGACCCCATAACCCCAACAGAAATAATAATTATATTAAGTATATGCTTTTAAGTTAATATTAACAGCCATGTATACAGACTATTACACTAAAGATTATATGGATGACTAAAGGGATTTTTTTCCCCTTAATTAAATTCAGACACACTGAAAGAAAGTCTTATCGTCTCATCATAAAAAATTAAATGGCAAGCTAATAAGGAATTTTTTAAGTCAGCTATTATTGTATAATGAAGTATTAGTTAAGGAAAAATGAAAATGTCCTTGTGTAAAATAAGAGGGGAAAATGCATAATTTTCTCTGAGTTCTCCATGGAGACAGAAAGACATCCTTTTATATTTTATTCACCTAAGGCAGCAAGTGTTACTCCATTCTACCCAGATGACAGCAAAAAATATAAAAGAGGAGAGTGCTGAGCAGTGGATTCTTCTACAAGTATTAGAGAAATACACACATATATGCTTGGTTGGTTCCTTAATATAAATATAATAGATGCATTATAAAAAGGAGATCAAGGAAAAAATCAGACAGAGTATTCAAGTGTGCAAGTAAAGCAATGGGATGAATATGAAAGCAGAACTCTCTAATTAGATCTTTTTAATGGTGTAAGAATAGCATCGAGGAATACCAGCCATCTGTCAGAAGATGAAAGGATGAACGTATGACCAGAACCCACGTGACAAATAAGACTGTAGACTTAAAAAAATAAAAAGAGTTTGAATGCTATTAAGAGCTTAGTGGCATCATTATTTTTGTTTTGTTTTTTGTTTTGTTTTGTTTTTTCGAGACAGGGTTTCTCTGTGTAGCTTTGCGCCTTTCCTGGAACTCGCTTTGGAGACCAGGCTGGCCTCGAACTCACAGAGATCCGCCTGGCTCTGCCTCCCGAGTGCTGGGATTAAAGGCGTGCGCCACCACCGCCCGGCGGCATCATTATTTTTAAAGCAATTAGATGCTGAATGAAAACTGAGTGCAACACTTCAATGAATTACACTGTGCCATCCCTAATGGGAATCTACATTTCTATGCTACCTTTTATGGTTTTAACCATAAAAAGTATAAAATAATCATACAATAAATATAACATAATTTTAGCTAATATGCATCTAACAGTCATATTGGAAAAGTATAATATTTAATACTATTGTAATATTTTTAAAACCTAATGAAAATTACTTAAAAATTAACTTATTTTAAAAAAGAAGAAAATGCAGCTTCAAGATAAAAAAAATGAAGCAATTAATGATGGTGGTTGATATGAAATGTTATAATGAATGTTATAAAGGTTATAATGAGTAAAATAATATTTAATCTAACAACTTTGGAAGCACCAAAAATACCTATATAGTCCTTTTGTTTTAGAAATATTAAAAATTAAATTTCCAGAGTTTCATAATCGTGACTACTTTCATGTTTTAAAACTAGAATTATAAGACACTAATATTATCAAGTAATTTCAATAAGACCAATTTAAGAAACCTAAAATTTTCACCTGAAAACTAGCTAAATAATGTATACTTATTGTCCCTAAGAATAGAAACAAATTATAAATTCCTGGCTAAACACTGGATAGTAATTGCTTACTAAGAAATAGCACCATAAACTGTAAAACTGCAAATATTTACCTGTAGGCACTCAATACAGAAACAAACTGAACAGTGTGGTAATTCCCAATGACGCTGAACCTCTTGGGGTTCTAAGGTAGCCCCGACACAAACAGGTTATGGAACAGAAATGAAGTTTAATATGAATTTGTGAAAACAAACGCTGCTTCAGTGAAAATACAAGAAGCTAAGAAAGAGATTCATTATTCTTTTCACTTCCCAAGACTGGGTAAAATATGTGTCGTAGCCATCTTGTTAGTTTGGGGAAGGATGATGACCAGACTCCACAGATAACCATTTGAAAGTGTCAAGGGGAATAAAGAAGGAGCATGGCACGTAAGTTCAGAAGCACTTCCCCTTGCAATACCGAGTCCTCCTCTCTGTCTCCTTTCACACGGCCATGGCTGTGGTACTCACACCTCCCACATCTCCCAGTTCTACACCTTTTCTCAAGAAGGTTCGCTCTGAAATGCCCCAAAGGCCCACAAGGCCCAATAGGGCAGTGGTGGAAATTTTACAAAACTTGACGGGAAGTTTTCAGTTCATGAGGGGTGTGACTTGGAAGGAGAATCTGACACAGGAGGCCTCCTTTTCCTTTCTACCTCTTCTCTTTCCCAGCCATAAAGCAAGTCATCTGCTCTAGCAGGTACCCTTGCCATGATGTCCCACAGCAAAGCCAAAGCAATTGGGCTAAACACTCACAGATAGACACCTGTAAAACTGTGACCCCAAATAAAACTTCTCTCTTTATAAGCTAAATTATCTTAGTTATGTGTTATCACAGCAGAAAGCTGACTACCACAAAGGCTCATCCTAGAAAAAATTTATGGAAAATTGTTATAAATGCCTCAAAACTCAGCTTCAGTATCCCTCTTAACACCAAATTCCACAGGCCATCATTCCTGCCTCTGTGGCAATATCCTCATGTCAATGTTTGCTTTAATCACACTATTTTTTTTTCCTTTAAACTTTATCTTCTCAGTCTAAGTTCTTTGTGATATTTGAATCCCCGATGTTAAACACAAGGCTCAGAGAATATTGATGAAATTGATTAAATTAACTGACTATTAGCGATACACAGCAATAACGTGCTGAGAGAGTAAGCTCAATAGAAACTATTATAAGAAATGGATATTTTTAAGTGTTCACCATGAAAAGTTAAGACATAAATATTCTTCAAATACTGTCTCATTTAATCCTCATAAAACTGCCCAACAGCAGAGCTCTCTTTTGTAGAAGGGAAACAGTAATCAGAAGAGTGTGGTGACCAGCACAGCACAGTAACTCTAAGGGTGCAATAGTGGGATGTTCTCTATGCTGTGAATGTGTTGCTCTGATTGGTTAATAAATAAAGTGCTGATTGGCCAGTAGCCAGGCAGGAAGTATAGGTGGGACAAAGAGAGAAGAGAATTCGGGGAAGTGGAAGGCTCAGTAAATTCACTCATGAAGAGACACTGCCAGCCGCTGTCATGAGAAGATGTAAAGTACAGGTAAGCCACGAGCCACGTGGCAACTTATAGATTAATAGAAATGGGTTAATTTCAGATGTAAGATCTAGATAACAAGAAGCCATTAGGCCAAACAATTTAAATAATATAAGCTTCTGTGTGTTTATTTGGGTCCAAATGGCACTCAGAAGCCTGCCATGGCCATACATAAGTAACATAAGCCTCTGAGTGATTATTGTATAAGTGGGCTGTGGGACGGTGGGGGCTTGGTGGGACTCCGAGAGAAACTCTCCAGCTACAGGATGCAATAGTGGCATAAGACCATTGTGTAACCAACAGCTCTCTTACTGGACTTAAGGCCCACTCAGCAAAATGGAAAACATGCCTGGTACTGGAAACCTGGCCAGCTACCCAAGGCTAGTGAAGTCATGGACCTTGGACCGCAACTTACAACCACCACTTAGCTAAATCAGCATAATTCCTAAATCCAATCGAAATAGTTACACTTGTTCCCCCCAGATAAGTGTAATTCTCATCCCTCATCAAAGAAACCTCTCTTTGCAAAAGAAAGAGACCACTGCAGCCTTTCACATGGGTGCCAGGGATCTGAACTAGGGTCTCCAGGCTTGCATGGCAAGCACATTATTGGCTGAGGCATCCCCCTAGCCCCAAAGAAATTTTTATACATAGGACATCTGAACAGAATAGTGAGCTTTTCTAGGCAATCTGAAAATAGTCACAAGGAATATGGACAGTGGAAACTTTAAATGTCACCAATATTTATATCATGGTATTACATCAGATAGAATGTCTTTTACATGAACTCTTCACACACACACACACACCCCTGCTCAAATGTTCAGAACTGAATCATCACCTGGGCTGCCGATCCTTCACCTCAGCCACAAGGGTGCTCCAGCGCTGGTTTAAACTTGCCAACTTATCCTTCAGGAAGCTGGCATCCGAGGGGCGAAGTCTCTGCACGATGCCCTCCCCAGTTTGGTTTACAGCTATCATGCTGGGCTGGTGGCTGCTGATGCCCTCTTCCAGTTCCTATGACAGATTACACACTGTGAATTTCCACCACTTCATCAAATTGTTCAGATACCTTAAGTCCTCCCAATATTGCAGCATCAATCTAAGAGCTACAGAAACAAATTCCTGGGAGGGCTTTCCAGGTTTGTGAAAACACGTTTTCAAACAAATTAATTACATTTTCAGGGACACGTGGAAATGACAACTATCTGGAAATTGAACCTATCCTTATGAAAGTCATCAGGCAAAATATACTGACATAGGACACGTTAATAACAAGAAACAAATATCAGCGGTTTATATGCAAACAGGGTCATCAATCACAATTGATTAAAGTAAACTGCCTATCTTCTTCCAAACAAGTATGTAGAAGCATCTTATAACACACGCATGCATGCACGCATGCACAAATATTTGGCCAATACAATTTTTACGTCTAGCTATCTATAAACAATCTTCATTGTGCATTTTATTGAGATGTTGCTTCAGTCTGAAAAAGTTTTACAGTAACAGATTAAAGGGCTGCTTTAAAGTCTAAATATTTACCTGTAACTCAAAATTTCACAAGCATGCACACCATGTTGACAAGCGGGGTTGGGGGGCACTGCTTTTGACTCTCCATGAACTGTCTACAGAAAATACACTTTGAAGATGTAGTAAAACAAGAAAGGCCTCTGGCAATGGAAGATTACGCTTGTGCTTGCTCCATTACTCTCTTTAAGGATCTATTGTGTTGGCAGAGCTGACTTTGGTGTTACACTACATATTTGCAAGGCTGAGCCCTACAAGAGGCTTGCCCTGTCCATCAAGGATAGTATACTTTCATAACAATTATCAATGACACACATTCGCACAAAAAAATGGGATGTCTAAGTGTTTAGGAGCAGAAAGCACAGGTGAGTATGCATACAGTTTTCTGTCATTGATATAGTCTTTTTGTTGTTGTTGTTTTGGGTTTTTTGTTTGTTTGTTTGTTTTTTTCAAGACATGGTTTCTCTGTGTAGTTTTGGTGCCTGTCCTGGATCTCACTCTGTAGACTAGGCTGGCTGTGAACTCACAGAGATTCACCTGGCTGCACCTACTGAGTGCTGGGATTAAAGGCGTAACACCACCGCCCCGCTGATATAGTCTTAGATACAAATTTTTGTGTTACTCTGAATATAAAATTTCCAGAAATGTCTTTTAAAATACTCTAAAAGACATCTGTTTCTAAAATAAGCTACTGTAGAGTACCTTTTTTTCTTTTAACTTCTTGAAAATCCTGATTATAAATTGGGTGGTGAGCAAAGTTTCTTAGAATTTTTAAACTGGAAACTAGATAACAGAACAAACCTAACAGTGATAAAAATTACAGCGATACACATACATGTGGGAAAAAAAATCAATAGATTTGGTTCCAACCTCTGCAACACCTCTTAGCAACAACATCTAAACAAGCATCCAAACATCCCTCCTGGGATGGGAAGAGCTCACCAGCTGGTGTGTCCTAGCTTTCTCCAGGTCCAGACCGCCATCTGGAGCACAGGTGTCTCCCAGCAGGTCTTCAGCTTCAGATATCCACTGCGTGAGGTCATTGAGGTCATGGTGGAATCGCCGCCACTCCTCCATCGCCCTGGCAAAAGACCTGGGGCACAAGAAACAGAATCAGAGGAGCTTCCCAGCTTTGGAAACAATAATAATAATAATAATAATAATAATAATAATAATAATAATATGTCAGTCAATCACATCTAATTTAAACTGAGTGAAATCACAGCTTCTGGCTCTACAAAACTCATTGTCAAGGTAGGTTGTGTTTAGTAATTCCCTTCTGAGAAATGAGCCTTGTGCCAACTGCAAAACAGTGTGTGAACTCCACCCCAGCCCTTTCTCTGCCTCCCCCCTGCCCACGCTCTCTGCTTTTTAAAGATTTTTTCCTTCTCTGACTTATACATTCAATTGATTGTAGGCATGTTAATCCACCTGAATTTATACCCTTACCATATAAGTACCATGGAACATAAAAACATTATTAATTATTCTATTCTCTTAGAAAGCATGAGGTTTTACTGATAAAAAAGGCTTCACTTCAAGTTAGAACAAAGGCCAAGAATATAATAATTATTCTAGAACATTTAAGGAAAATTTTACTAAACTAGCTGAAGAAATTTACAAATTAAAAATGAAAATATGGTATTTACCTAAAGTTGATGGCACAGCAAAGCATAATTGGCAGAACTAAACTAATATAAAATAACATGTTTTAAATTGTGACATTATTACCAACAATAAAAGCAATGAAAAGTTATTGGGGGAAAACTGGTCATTTGTTTAAGAAAAATGAGGCAAAATAGAGCCAGTCAGCGTTTAACTGTGAGTGCACAAAAAGTTGTCTAAGGAGGCTGGGTGGTGGTTTTACACACCTTTAATCTCAGCACTTGGGAGGCAGAGGCAGGCAGATCTCTGTGAGTTCAAGGCCAGCCTGGTCTACAGAACGAGTTCCAGGATAGCCAGGAGTCTTACACAGAGAAACCTTGTCTTGAAACACCAAAAACCAAAACCCAAACAAAAAAAAGCTGTCTAAGGATCATTTGAAAAGTAAAGGTGTGTGGACAGTAATCATGATACTGAAGTTGGAGTCTATAATAACTGAGCTGGGCCTTAATATATGATATAGACCCAACGCAAATTCTGATAGATCATTAAACAGAAATTTCAAATCAAGCAACTAAGTGTGTTTTCAAAACACATACTATTGCTTACTCACACAGAGAAAATGTAAGGAAAGGATACATAAGTTTTGTTAATTTTATGCAATCACAAAAGAAACAACTGTAAGATATGATTTTATAAAACTAAATTTGTTGTATGTCAAAGGATACATGTGACTTTAAGTGACATGCAAAAGGCTGTGAATATTCACACAATAAACAAAAACTATAAATAATATCTTTAAGGAAGCAAAACATTTTGAAACAATAAGTAGCAATCCCTTGGTTTAAAAGATGAGCCACACTGGTGTGCAGAATCTTCACATCCCACTGACGACGAAGTGGAAATAAGACAGTGAACTAACCTACCACTGTAATATCGGTGAGATCGCCCTATCAATGGTAGCCAGAGTTCTAAAGCAAGGGCGTGTTTATAAATCCCACTGGCAAGGTACAGTAGCCAGTTCATGTTATAACACAGAAAGAGTTTCAACATTCTTTTAATTGGCTTCATCTAATAACCAAGTGTTGAGATTGAATGTGAAATGTTGGCCATAGGCTCATGCATTTGGATACATGGTCACCAGCTGGGGGTGCTGTCTGGGATATGCAGAACTTTTAAAGGACAGAGCCTCACTAGAGGAAGGGCATCACTCGGAGGGGTTTTGAGGTTTTACTTCACTCCACTTTCCGTTCTCTCTCTACTTCCTGATTGCTGATGTAATGAAACCAGACAGCCTCCTTCTCCTGAAGCCATGGCTGGCCTGTCATGTGACCTGCATCCCCTGAAACCGTAAGTCAGGCCAGCCTTCCTTCTTTAAGGTGCTTTGATCAGGTATTTGTGTCAGCAATGAGGAAAGTAACTACCATCCCAGTTCTAACAAAAAATATGTACAGGGGTGTACATAAGGATGTTCCCTAGCTACACAAAGAGACTATTTTAAAAATCTACATAGCAACAAAGCTCATTAAGTTCTATTTCTTCACATGAATTGTAGAACTAAAATTTTTTAACAATATGATGCCTTGTTTTTGTGTCTGAATTATTTCCAATGTATTCCTCTGGGATAACCTCTCTGTTGCATGGTATTTTTTATTTGACTATTTATTTCACACTGTATTTCCATTTCAACACTCTCCCAGCTACTGGGAAAAAATCTGACCCATTTCTCTTTACTCCCATTTCACAGGTTCAAAGTCTAGTAACAGAAAAGCTCCAAAACATTCTATTAACCAGAAGCTTATAAAGAAGACGGAAAGAAAGAAAAACTTTGTGTGATATACGGATTCCAATTATCTGAACCTGCCTCTGCTCTTCATTCACATTAATTATGGAATGTAGGAGAAAGGAACATTAATAAAATCCTTTTTAATTAAAAAAAGAGAGATAAAAACTATCTTTATACTAAAAACTAAAAATATTCCCATACTATTAAGATATTATGTTGTAAATGGTAGTGGCCTATGGTCACATTTCTCTTTAAGGAATGGGGTTCATCTCTATTTATTAAGCAAGTCATATTTTAAAAGATGTGGAAAATGGTTTTCATGATCATAATGCACAAATGTACTGTTTCAGTGACCCATGCACTTGTACTCATATTACTTTTTTTTTAATATTTATTATGTATACAGTTTTCTGCCTACATGTGTCCCTGCAGACCAGAAGAGGGCACCATATCTCATTACAGGTGATTGTGAGCCATGATATGGATGCTGGGAATTGAACTCAGAACCTCAGGAAGAACAGTCAGTGCTCGTAACCGCTGAGCCATCTCTCCAGCCCGTACTCACGTTACTTAAAGTTAAATAGTCATTTAATTCACACATACCCTTTGCGGTCACTGTACATTCTATTCACTCTGTCCCATTTCGCGTTCAGCTGAGTAAGCATGTCCCTGATCTGCAGGGCTTCAGGACCAGAGGCTTCCAGGATGACATCTGGCTGCTTCTCGTGAACAACTGCAATCTGCTCTCCAAGTCTGTCCAGCTGATCTTTGATACTCTGCAAACATATCATCATACAAAAGCAGAATCGAGTAAAGTAACAAAAACAACAGAATCACAGATAAAGGTTTACAGGTACAACACTCATTTAAAATAACAGTGAGGCTAACTACTGTTGCAACGGGGGAATTTTCTATATATAAATCTATATTCTCCAAAATGTGAGAAATGCCACCATCACAATGGTGGAAGGGAAATGCCCTCCCAGATGTTCTGACTGGCTTCCAGGCAGGATGTAGGAAAGACTTTAGTAATATTCTATGAAGGTAAGGAAAGGCTTAGATCTGGAATTAGAGTTTTAAACGCCTAATCACAGTAGCTTAAATGAGAAAATGAGTTATCAAATTCATCAAGCATGTCAGTTCTATCAGAGATTTTATTATGACTTTATATAGAAGTACAATCAAATATAAGGGAATGAAACTTTCAAAGACCTGAAAACTTTAACTTGCAATCAATATACAATTCCACACCCAGGCAAGCAGCCAATCTTAAATCAATACGGATGACCTGACACCATTTGGCACAAGTGACAATCGGGTTTGTATCTGATTAAAATTTAAATTGGAAAAAGTTGTTATATCCCACCAGTACATACAGTAAGGCTTCACTACTTATACACATTATCACTAACTTGAAACAGTCAAGGACTTCAGCCATCTTAAATCCAACAGCAGCTTCCGTCTGAGTATGGTGGTTCATGCCTGTAACCCCAGCTCCCAACAGGCAAAGAGAGGAGGGATGTGAGCATCAAATTAGCCTGGGCTATCCCAAGGAGGCCCTGTCTTTAAAAATCAAGAGGGGACAGGAAGGAGGGAGAGAGGAAGGAAGAGAGGGAGGGAGGGAAGGGAGAGGGAGGGAGGGAGGGAGGGAAGGAGGGAGGGAGGGAGGGAAGCCTTGCATTTTTTCTGTACTTTTTCTATTAACCATGGGTACTGCAACTCAGCACTAACTTTTACCTTTAGAGAGTCCTCCTGGAAAGAGAAGTCTTCATAGACAGTGGTGCTCAGCTCAGGAATATTAAGTGATAATTCAATGTCATCCAGAGTGAGTAAAATTTTATTAATTTCAACCAGATAATCCGCAGGGAGGGCCGATGATGCAATTCCAGAAGACAGTGGAATTGTTTTCCTCTGCTGGATAGGGATTGTCTGTGAAAAAAAAAATCAAAGAAATAATGCAGGCATCTTAAAACCTCCCCAGGAAAGTAGTAGCAAACTGGGAGGGTGGGGGTGGAGATTACAGGACTGTTGTATGGAAGCATTCAAGAATGTAAGAATGTCAACCCAAGTATCAAGAAATAAGGTGACTATGATCCAAATTATGTACATGCATAAAAATGTCATAATGAAACCATTATCATATAAAACTAGTTACTGCTAATAAAGACATTATAAAATATAATTTTTCATATTTTAACTGTTATTGCTACAGAAGTTCAACAAACTCTATTTTAGCTTCTATTTGCCATCTGCTGCCACACTCGTAGATAAGTCAACGTCAACCCATGGTATCTACGTCTATCTAACAAGCAGGAAGAACAACTACTTCTCTGAGTCGTGAAGAAAACGATTACGTTGTCCATCGTAAGTTCTCCAGGAAATAAACTATTTTGAGATCATTATTACATCCTTCTTCTACAATATCACAATTAGATTAAATACTTGTAGACCACACTACTCAAAACTAAAGCCAAACATGTTTCCCAAGCATACTCAATGGACACAGTGGCACACGCCTATATGTCTCATTCCCTGTGAGGCTGAGAAGAGGGGAGCCCTTGGTTCAAAGCCAGTAAGCACAACATAATGAGACTGGGTTTCAGTGACTGGTGTATTAATTAATTAATCAACACAAGAAATGCCATGAGGGTTTTGATTGAAATGATATCGATGTAACTTTGAGACAGCATTGCTGAGCACAGACACCTGATGGAGGTAGGCTAAAGCATCCTCCAGTGCTGGACTCAGGCCTCCTCTGCTATGCTATAAAAATTCTGCATCTTCCACTCAGAATACAGCACTGTCTGAGATGGGCTGCTTGCTCCTCTTTACTCCTTGATAGCCACAGTTCAACAAAGGTTGTCAACTGCTTTCTTTTTTTGTTTTGTTTTTTGAGATAGGGTTTCTCTGTGTAGCCCTTGCTGTCCTGGAACTCACTCGTGGACCAGGCTGGCCTTGAACTCAGATCTGCCTGTCTCTGCCTCCCAAGATTGTCAATATACTACTTTCAAATGGCCAGTGTTGGCTGCTGATGAGTTCAAGTAGCTTCCCTGATACATTATTTTTTCTTTTGAGAGAGGGTCTCATGGACACCAGGCTAGTCTCCATTCTCTATATAGCCAAGGATAACCCTGAATCTCTGATCCACCTCCTAAGTGCTAATGCCACTAATATGTGCCATCACACCCACTGTACATTGTGCTGAGGCTTGAACCTAGGACTTCATTCACACAGGCAAGCACTCTGCCTACTGAGGCACATCCCCAGCCAAAGCTTTCACTCCTATGCTTTATTTTCAGAAGAGAATATTCTTCTGTGAATTTCATGATAATAGTAACAATAACAAGTGCATGTTTCTTCACTGAAGGATTATAATAATTTTCAAGATCTCTAAGTGAAATGAAAACTCCAGGCTGCAAATCAGAGAAGCAGTAGCATGCTGTTGAACTTAAAGATCTGTGTGCTCTGCCCTCTCGAATCCAATTACCCTCCGTTCTCATCATTCCTAGAGAGCCATGTTTGAAGCAAGCTTACAGCTTTCCTGACTCTATCAACAGAACGAGTTAAAATTGTTCCTAATAATGATTTTATTATCTTAATGATCTATGTTTATATCTTATTCTGGAGGCATTTCTAGGTATGCACTCATACATTTAAGAAAGAAAATTCTATGTTCTAGCAAATATAAAAAAGAATGTCGAAATAATTAATACCTCAAGCTTGGAGTCACTTCTAAATAAAAAGATGCTAAATATTTTATAAATACTAAATATACTTGTAAAGCCTTTTTAGATTTCATTTAAAAGAGGCCAACCTAGCAGGGGTGAGGTCCCAAAATTAGGCTCGCGCATCCCTTTTCTCATCTTTAAGGATATAGAAAGCAATCCAATGAATGTATTTGCACATTGAGAACTTACGGACATCCTCCTGCTGCAACTTTCTGGCCATTAACCAGATCTGTTTCTCAAAGACCAATAGCAGCTGAAAGTCCACAAGGGCTTGATTTTGGGTGGAGGGCTTTTATCTCTGTAGTACTTTTCCTCATTTCACATCACTGGATCTTACCATTCAAAACCACTGAAACACTTCCGCACCTCACTAACAAGTGGCAAGGCCAGGGCTCCTGAGCTGCTTCCTGGGTCACGTGACAGGCTATTATTCTGCAAGGCCACAGTGACCTGAGACTTTATAGTAAGCTGGGCAGATCAATAACAGCATTCTAAAGATCCAGATTTAAGCAAACAAGCAAAAAAGAATTCACATTCCTCAAGACAATCTCATCTACTACTCAGCTTAGGGTTTTTCTGTCGCTTTCTACTCTTTGCAGAAGCTCGGCAGTTCAAAATGTGCTTTCTACTTCCCAAATAGATTTTTCTCCCCGGGTGATCAATCAAAATGCCCTATGCCCAAAAAAAAAAAAAATGTCCTCAAGATCTGACCTAGACTTTATTTCTGGGTAATTTTATTTTTAAAACAGTAGAAGGGGAGAGGACTGTTTAAGGAAGAGATGAAGAGGACTAGGGGGCAGGGAAGACTAGGAAGACAACTCAGTGGAAGTTTGACTCTTTACCCCACATGTGCCTGTAACCCGTGGTGGGGAGAGGAGACAGGAGGATGCCAGGAGCTCACTGGCCAGTCTGCCCAGATGAAACTTTGAACTTCAGATTCAGTGAGGCTCTGTCCCAAAAATAAAAAATAAAAAAATAAAAACAATATAGGAAACTATCTAGTGCTCTCCTCAGGCATCTGCATGCCTCTGCTTTGGCCTCTGCCTCTGCATGCACACTCCCATGCATAGACCACACACCACAGCCACACGCAGGCTGCTACGGTACAGAAATACAATGCCACATGCAGAATACTGAAATGAGATGATGTTCCATGGGGTGGCTCACATCCCACAACACAGTCCACATAGATCAGAGTTTAACTGAATATCTATGAAGTCTTCTACTTTCTTGTTATTGACCCATTAAGGCAGAAAAAAAAAACTGAAATGGAGCAGAACTACTATTCATCAACTCTCTGAACGAAAGGCAAAAACAAGTTTTAAAAATCCCAAAAGAAAACTACAGTCATCTGTGGCTATACATATGTTAAAATAACTAAAAGACAAAACCCAACAAAATAATATTATAACACAGGGTAATATTTGTATTTTAGAAAGTGTTCATCTATTTCCTATTGTTATATAACTCAAATTTTTCAGTGTGTGTGTGCGCACGCGTGTGTGTGTGTGTGTGTGTGTGTGTGTGTGTGTGTGTGCACGCGCTTGTGCAGGTATACATGTGGAGGTGCACATATGTCATGGACAGGTGTGGAAGTCAAAGTACCACATTCAGATCAGTCCTCTCATTCCACCATGGCTTTCAGGAATCGCCTTCACATTGTCAGGACTGCATAGCCAGCATCTCTAACAGCTGAATCATCTCACTGACCCCATCTATAATTTCTTTATGTATATGTCTCTGTGTGTGGTGTGCGTGTGTGTGTGTGTGTGTGTGAGTGCACCTATGTATGCATGCATGTAGAAGCCCAAGGCTGCATTGGTCAGAAGTCTTTCTCTATCATGGCCGACCTTGCCCACGGAGGCAGAGTGTCTTATTTGAACCCAGCACTGACTGACATGACTCGCTTAGCTAACCGGCTTGCCCAGACAGTTGTCCACAGTCTGCAGCCCAGTGGTTGTGGTTCCTGCTTCACGTGGTGTGATAAACAAGAAAATGGTCGAGAAGGGGACTGAAGTCTCTTCCTTCCAGACAGATGGGATAGTTTGTAAGCGGACTAAGAAAGGAAACACGCTGAAGTTCGAAGTGGACGGCAACTCCATTTTGGATCACATGACAAGGCCCATGCAGACAGAGGCAGCCAATAGGCAGCAAGCCAAGGCACAGGAATCCACCCAGATTCCAAAGTGATCAAATAAAATTGATTCCTGAAAGAACAGAGCCCCGGGGAGCATCACTTAAAACCACTCAGAAGATAATCAGGTAAGACAGTGAGCAGCGAATCCTACTCCAGAAAATATGACATACTACCCCAGGTTCAGGAATTCAGATATTTAAAAACTTAAAATATTGATATCATGGCCAATGCTCCCAAAAAGAAAACAAAGTAGGAAATCACTTCTGAAGGGAATGGAGACCTTCCAGTTTTCATACATGATCATAAATCCAAAAGGGATGACCAACAATAAGGTTTTAGATTTCTATTTCTTTGAGTAGTGCCCTATCTAAAAATAGAAACATATCTAGTAAACACATTAGAAAGGAGGGGACTGCTGGGCTTAGATGTAGCTCAGTGGTACAGAGACTGCCTGGCTAGCATATGCAAAGCACAGAGTTCAATCCCCAACTCTGGAAGAAAAAAAAAAAAAAAGTACATAATTAAAGTTAAAAAGAAAGTGGAAGAAATCACATAATTTCCTAACGGGCTTGCTTGAAAGTGTCTTTTAACTATTCTACCGCTGGCCTGGATGGCACAGATGGGGTCAATTATTTCTTTGCTGCAGAGACCATCCCATCATACCTTCATTTTGTTGTAACGTGTATGCAGAAGTAACAACTGCAAACGGATCTTCTCTTTTTTACTGTCCTCCATCGGTTCATGTAACAAGTGTTCCCCTCTTCGGAGAACGTCCTCAATCTGGGTTCTCTCCTCATCCATCTGAACGTTTAAAGAAAAAAGAAAATGTACTCAAGACAAAAGTGCACAGACAGACTTCATACTCTCCAGTGCTCAGTGTGAGAACTAAGCTGTGAGAAAAAGCACATATCAGCCTGGATGATCCAACTGCTTGGGATTTTCTTCAAATCCTTTATATTTGAAAATAAAATATCCCAAGCCAGTTTATCACACCTTAGCTAATGATTACTTTTAGTCAGAAAGTATGGGGTGTATATGAGTCACTGGGATTCTTTTATCATCATCATCATCATCACCATCATTTTGTTTGTTTGAGAGTAAGAGTTCATGAAGTCCAGGCTAGCCTCATACTTGCTACAAAGCTAAAGAAGACCTTGAATTCCCATTCCTCCCGAATCTACCTCCCAAGGGCTGGGATTAGAGGAGTGTGCCACCACGCCGGGTTGTATGTGAACTTCAAGCGTTATAAGAGTCACTTGACAGCTTTGACAATGACCCTCATAAATCACATCTGGATTTCTTCAGTTACATGTATCAGGTCAAGCAAGTAAATCCACATTGTTAAAAGAGAAAAGGGAAAAAAAAAAAGAGTAGGGTTTGAAAACAGCCCACCTTTTCCTCATCGTTACTGGAGTCCAAGTGTTTGTCCACAACTTTCAACATGTTTTCTATGTCATTTTCTAATCTTTCCAAGTCAGAGAAAGACCTGGCACCTTCAACAGTTCCAGCAGGAACAAAGCATTGGTAGGATGAAGGATCCTGGCCAATCAGCATCTAGGAAGGAAAAGAGGCCAATGGAGTGAACTGTTGACTTGCTTTTCCAAACTCATCCTGAAAGCGGGGGGTGGGGGGTGAGGGGAGGTGTTTGGGGGGGTTGGGGGGGGAAACAGTAGGAACCAGCACTTATTTGACATGACTTTAATGCCATTCATCATAGAAGAAGGATTTTTGGCAATCTGGGCTTCTTAGAATTACTCATTTTTCAACCTTGGGCCAGGGATATGAGGTGTGAGTTGACTATGGGTTGACTGTGGTTGCTTGGATTACAGTACGGCAGATGCCAAGGTGAACAGCCTACAGGAAACAGGGCCATGATCCAAGCTATCCCTGCCACAGGCATGAAAGGAATGACGGTCTGTCCTCACTCAGTGCAAGGACACCCTAGAGAATGCCTCCCTTACATGTTCACCAGAAGAATTCCCTTTGATATTTTGATACTCAAACTTCCAAGAAGATTAATATTTCCAAATGCCACATTTTCAAGTCTATACAGAAAAACTTCATATTCAGGAAAATGAAAGTTAGAATAGCAATTTTAATAAAAATAAATGAAGAAAAGTAATATCCAGGGACGGGCAAGTATGAGGAAAGCAACACTCTCATATCCTGAGTACAGAGGCTCAAACTGCAGACCTTCTATCAGCCCATGCTGAAAGCCTTGGGAACAGCCCTTGTACAACTTCTGCAGTTCAATGAATTCTAAACTCTGATGCCAGCAGATAAAAATAAGATAACTAACGAACACAACATTCCCAAGGGCCCACAATACTCATAAGATTAACTTAAGGAATTATAACAGACCATAGATTGTTACCATGAAAATCCATTTCAAGGGAGCATGTACAAAATGCTATAAAAATTTTATATGTTAGCATCATGTACCTACCAATGAGTAAAAATAGTTATGCAACAGAAATTGTTTGTAAAGGTCAGTTGGGGGACAATGCTAACTTTCTTTCTCTGTTCCTTCTCTTACCCTACTCCTCTGCAATTGTTCCTAATGTCAAAAAAATATTCCCATGAATCTATTAAAAAAATCAAATGGACTCCAGTTCAGACAGTGAGGAGGAAGGCCAAGAATAAAGGATATAAAAGCTAAAGCAGGGTCTTGCTGTGTTGTTTTAAGTTGTGAATAATTATATTCCTGAGCACGGAAAGAAAATTTATTTGGCCCACTATACCAGATATTTTAAATTAAAGCAAGATTAGATAATACCTATTTCCTACACACATATAAAACAAAACAAGCTTTTCTCTGTGTTATTTCAATATATAACTGTTGAATTGAATAGATTTTTAAAGTGCCATCACATGGGCACAGTTGAGATCCTTAAACACTCAGCATCCTGTGATTCCTCAGGATGGACATCTAAGGTCCACCATTTTCTCCCTCGGCACCATCAAAATGTTTTCAAGTTTTCCATTTACTCAGTGCCAGGCCTTAAGAACTCTACAGTAAAATGTTTCTCCGCCTCCCCTCTTAAAATAAGGATGAAAAGAGAAAGAATGGGAAAGATACACAGGGAGCTGAAGAAATAATAACATAGCGGTATAAGTACCTTTCTTTTGTAAAGAAAGTTGTTATTCATTTTTGACCCTCATTTTAATTGATACAGCTTTTTTTGAATTAGTAAATACAGGAAGCACATCTCTCCATGAACTATAAACTGAGTTACTTATAACATTTAAATCTGTCAACATATAAACACACACACACACACACACCAGTAATGTATTTTCTATGAACATGTACATGAAAAGGATGAGTTCAAGATCAGGGATTGATCATCATACCGAACCTGGGAACTGACTTCACTGTTCCTGTTCTATTCCTATCCCAATTGTCAGCTGACTCTGAAACCTGTTCTGAGTTATTTGCTCAACAATACTCTTATATTAATAATCACACATAAATAACACCAACTGCTGTGCCAAAAAGTTATTAAAATTCATTTTACTTTAAAACTTAATAGGTTGGCACAAAATGATCTACCATTTAAACATATACCCATGGCAAAAATGGTATTCTATAAAAATTCCAGGACTCACCTGGGCACTGTTGATGTGCTGGGACACCTTCTCAAAGTTTCTGTTCAGCTCAGCTAATTTCGGTTCTACGAGTTCCCTGCTGGCACTTCCACGTGCGTTCATCAAGATGATGGCTTGTTCGCGAACATTGTCAACCTGGAGGTTGACATCATCCAGCTCAGACAGTAAGCGCTGATGGCATAAAAAACAAATAAATAAATTATTACAAGGGAAAAGTCAAAATGAATATGGGTGTGATGCTTACTACGATTAAAGGTATTGGAAATAAACATCTGGGATTGTTAGGAAGACATTTCAGCACCATCAACCAGGGGAGGAACTGGTCACAGAAAATCCATGGGTGATCTCAGTTTCTCCTGAATGTTAAAAAGTAAACTGCATGAGAACCCCCCCACAGCACAAGAGAACAGACTAAAGCATATTATCCCACGTGACTCTTGAGGTTGACTACCTTCACGATTTCCTCCTGTTTACTTGCTGGTTTTTTTTCAATCTCATCCAGTAGAGCTTCGGCTTGATAAAGCCAGGTACTGATGTGAGCAACATGCCCATCAAATATCTCCAGCTGATTCTGATGGTTCTACAAAGGAATAAAATAATATTGACACAATTAAATGAAATATTAGGATGATGATCTTAGGAGAGATTTTAAAGGCCAAAGAGCACAATGTGTGTCCCATAATCATAAACAACAAAGAACAATAGTGTTTGCTACATACTTTTACTTAGTTGGCTTGTTTCTGGTTTGCGGTTTTTAAAGCGAGGGGTTAATATTTTACAGTTCTGGGGTTTGAACATAGGGCCTCATGCACTACATGACTGAATATATCCCCAGCCTTCTTTTTAATTTTTATTTTGAGACAAGGTCTCACTAAGTTTTCTAGACTATCCTTGAATTTATTCTGTATACAGACTTTCAACTTGTGATCCTCCTGCCTCAACCATCCAAGTACCTGATATTACAAGCCACCAGATCCAACTTTTTTGAAAGGGAACGGGGTACTGTTTTTTTGAGACATGGCTTTCCTATGTAGGTTGACCTTGAATGCTAGATAGTCCCGTCTTGATCCCTAAAGTGCTGGGACTACAGGTGTGCATCTCCATGGCCAGCTTTAGTGATGCACTTTTCTCTACATTGATGTGTGGTGATGTATCGTATTACATAATTTACCTAAAGTTTTATGGAATAGGTCATGGACTGGAACACAAACCTCTGGCCGATCAAGACCTAAGCATATAACCTTCCCTGCCCTACATATCCTAACTGATTTGAAAAAATATTCAACAGATGATTTATTCTTTTATCTATTTCTACCCATTACTAGGGAATCATGTAAGTTAAAGTCCTATAAGCTATGTCAGAATAAAATAATAATTTGTAAATGATAACTCTCACTTCAGAGACTGGGGCTGCCATATTGGTAGAAAAGGACCAACAAACACTATGAAAATGTAATGGTCGTAATGATCGTAATCATAAAAATATTTTTAAATGGGATGATTAACATATTTATATAGAATACCACTACATTTTTAAGTCATTTAATCATCATAAAATCATACAAGGTAGAAATTATAATAATGCCAACTTCATAGATAAGAAAAAGAAAAAATAGAGTTTTTAAGTAACTACACTGAAGTAAAAGTCAAGAATTTTATAGGCATCATCATTTGTTATAATCTTTGCTCTGAGCTAGTGAACGACTAAGACATTGCAAATACTGTATATAATGTATATACAATATATGCATGTATGTGCATATACATAGTGTATATTATTATAATAACTAAGTACTATATGATATAATTAAAATAAAAGTATATTTACTAAAATATTAAATAATACAGCGCCTATGTTTAGCATGAATATTTTACTTTCATAGAAGTATTGTAAATTCTTCCATGTGATACCTTTTCAATAGAAAAATAAAATACATACTAATAAAGTTAATTCACAAGCAAAGGAAAACAAAACCAGGACACACAGGAAACAGATCTGGAATTCTGATAAGGGCCATATGCACTAAACATAATCAGGAAGAGAAGACATCACCACTGATGTGTTCAGGCAACATACCAGCAAGGTGTTACACCAGTCCTCGGTCCAGGTGCGGACTCTGCTCCACCCAGCATTGAGTGTACAGAGATTCTCTTCTAGAACTGACTCGCTGCCCGAGACCAGGTGCTGAAGGGCAGCACTACTCTCAGTAATGGTGTTTAAGTCAGCCTTTCTCTTTTCCAGATCCTTCAGAATATTCTAGGGAAAAAAAAAAACTCACTTAAGTTTCACTCCAGGATGGGAACTCGCACGTGAATGGAATTTTACCAGGAAAGTGCACATGTATAGAAATGCACATGCATAGAAATGCACATGTATAGAAATGCAATGTGGTGAAAAATGCAAAATCTCCTGAAAGCAGCATACAGAAGCACCTCCTGGCATTGCTTCTTTTAAAAACTGTTGCTCCTTATTTCAAGAATTAATTTTAAGCTTTATATTTATTTATATCTGTGTGTGTGTGTGCGCGCGCGCGTGTGTGTTCCTTTGAGGCCAGAGGTGTCAGATCTTCTGGACCTGGAGTTACAGGCAGATGTTGCATCCTGAGAATGAAATACTGCTAAGAGTAGCAAGAGCTCTTAAGCACTGAGCCCTCTCTCCAGCCCAATGGTACACTTTCTTAAATCAACATTTAAAGCAATCATTTCAAGGAATTCAAGTCCTTATGTGAACATCGTTTAAAAACTCACATTTCGGGAAAGATACAAATCACAAATCTAAAACTGAATCAAGGTTTAAACACTGTCCTGGTCATGACACTTATAAAATGCACACAGATATTTCCTGCACTCACTCTCCTCCAGCAAAGTGAGTGGAAAAGAACTTCAGACATGCTGTGTACACTTCAGAATTGCTGTACTCCTTCAGTGGTTATGTCTTGACTGGCTAGAACTGGCTGAAAGAACCATAAGAAACAACTACAGATAAGTAATTAAGTTTAAATAATATATCCATGATCCTAGTGGGTTTTATGATAAAGAAAACTGAAAATAAAATTTAATGTATGGGGTAAAATTCCCACTTAAGTTCACTAATAAAAATGCCACTTAAACTTTAATTTTAAATATTGCACATAATATTTAAGTGAAGAAACTAAAAATGTTATAAGATAAATGCATCCCTTAAATCTGAAAACATATCATTGAAAAGGCGGTGGTTATGTTTCACACCAATGTTCCTCCCACTCCACTGACAAGAATGTGCTGTGTGGTTTGTATATTCCAACCTCACCATTTCAAATTTGTAAGACGATTAAGTGAAAATTCACAAGAGGCAAGCTCACCATTATATAGAGTCTATCTTTAAAAATGGTATTTTACAAAAAATGGAACTTATAAGACCAGAAAGGATCAAATATTAATACAGACAACTCAACATCACCCATTATATACACATATGTACATATATGCAATTAGTAAAAAAAAAAAAAAGAAAGAAAAAAAGAAAATGTTCACATTCACATGGTAATAAAACAAAATAATATATAATAAGTATACAGGTATATATGCAAAATGTTTATAAAGGAAAAAAATCAAACATATGGCAAAGAAAGAATTTAGGGGGTGAGGAAAATTGAGACATAACATACTAATGAGGATTTAAGCCTTTCACGGTGGTTCATGCTGGTAGGATATGCTGAAGGCACAGAGGCAGTAGGATCTCCAAGGTGAGGCCAGCCTGGGCTACACTTGGGGCTCGGCAGGGAAAGGCAATTGCTGTGCAAGTCTGGAAACCCAAGTTCAATCCCTGGAAACCTCGTGAAGGTGGAAAGAGAAAACCAAATTCTGGAAGTTACTTTCTGACAAATGTTTGTTTAATTTTGAAAAGATTTAACAAGGCAGGCAGAACACTTGTATGGCATCTCTCCAGCTGTGCGTGCGCGCGCACGCGCTTGCACACACACACACAAGCCAAAACATAAAGTCTCATCTAACAAATCTATAAATTGGAACTAAATCAACACAAAATTTCTTCTGCAAATTTGGGGACCATTCCTATAAAAGCACATCAACCACAGAGTCATAAAGACAAGGACCCTTTTGTGAGATAAAATAGACACTGAAATGAGAGAGCTCAACAGCTTTGGAACTGGAGGAGGGGAGCGGGTCAGAACTGTACAACAGAACACAGCAAGAGTCTGTCAACTCCACGTTAGACTGGAGGAAACGAACTCATAGCTCAATAAACGATGTCGGCACCATCAGTTAGTTATCGGAGAAGATGTTCAGAGCCTTTCTCCTGATACACAGCAGCTTAAACTCTAGAAGGATTAAAGCATTAAAGGTTGAGAGGATGAGACTACAAAGGATCATGAAGGAACTACAGAACCTCAGAGTAGAGCCAGCCGTTATAAAACTGAAGACAACAGAAACGAGAATCCGATTATTCCTTTCTTTAAAAAAATACTCAAGTGTTTATTTAAAAAAATTAAAGGTCAGAAAGTCAACTCCAATGGCAAAGAAAGGGATTTTTTTTTAATACTACACAGCATGCTAAGCATTACTAAGCCTAACAAAGAAATCTAAATTAAAAGACTAATCTGGGAATTTTTTAAAATGGTCAAAACTAGAGGGAAATTATTTTTCAGAAAGGGCTGCAGGTGGCCTATAAGCTTTGGAAAAGTTCTAATTAAAATAAATCAGAGATGGGGCTATGGCACCACTGTCAAATGTGTTCTCAAAGAACAAAAACCGGGAGGAACTGATGCACAAGTGGTACCTCAAGTGTCCCTAAAGGACAGACTCACAGCATACATGAGACTTTAAAATGAGTCTCTTCTTCAGCCTGAAAATTTTCAGGCTGCTAAAACACACTCAGGAAACAATTACAGAATGCTGAGATTCAGCTACGGGTCTATTCTTCATAGAACTGTACATAATAATGAAAATGAGGGGGAGGGAAATTAAACAGCCAGGAGTGGAGGAACAAGGCAATAAAAAATAAAACAACTGAAACACTATACTCGTCTCTAATATATAACAGAAAAACAGAGGTTAAAAAGGAAAAACTTGTCAAGATCACAATAGCTTTTGTTTGACTTTAGTTTGGGTCCAAAGCTCAAATTGCGACTCTAGCAATTCCCAAAGCCTAGGAAAGTATGTGATTTATGTGAAATGGTGAACACCAAAGATTTAGTAAAGAAAGAAAGAATAATGGGCCCAGACCTGATCACATTTGCCTGTAATCCTCACATTCAGGAGGCTGAGGCATCAAGCGTTCAAGGCCACTCTGAGCTACATATCGAAACCCAGTCTAAAAAGAAAGGATGGTAGGGAAGGGACTGAGGGGAGAAGAGAGAATACAATGGTGGAAGAGAGGGAAGAATTATTTTCAAAGTGTACTGAACAAAGATATCATATTTTCTTGGATTTAACCAAATCAAGTTTGGCCCTTTCCTTTTTCAATCATGCAGAAGGCACTGGTGACCTTCAGTGTTCTTCATTTTCCTTGCACACCCCTCTCCACTTCTCATCGTCATACAACCCAATCCCACCCTTTCTCTACTCCTCATCCTCATACATCCCAATCCCACCCTCTCTCCACTCCTCATGCCTCACACAACCCAATCCCACCCTCTCTCCACTCCTCACCCCTCACAGAACCCAATCCCACTCCTCTCTCCACTCCTCATCCCTCACACAACCCAATCCCACCCTTCTCTCCACTCCCCATCCCTCACAGAACCCAATCCCACCATTTCTCCACTCCTCATCCTCACACAACCCAATCCCACCATCTCTCCACTCCTCATCCTCACACAACCCAATCCCACCCTTCACAGAACCCAATCCCACTCCTCTCTCCACTCCTCATCCCTCACAGAACCCACAACACAGTTACCCTTTCCAGGAGCTGTTTTCTCAACTGGAGTATTCTTTCCAGTGTGACAGCCTGACTTTCTCCCAAGTGTCCCCACCACAGAGTGTTCAAGCAGGTGAGACCTGTGTTACTCAGCTACCTCAGAGTCCCTTCTCACGGAGGTCACAGGAAACATGTACAGAGGACACTCAGAGAGACTTTGTGTAACACACGTTTCTGTAGCCATTGTTTACCCTCTGCAGGCTCTCAGGCACACCTGCCTCTTTCATATGAAGCAAACTGAGGAAAACAGAACCCCACTCCCCACCCCCATTCAATCCTGTGTGCAGCTCAGAAGCAAGAAGGTGCAAGTTAACCCTTTATTCCAAATAGCTAGAGGACTAAAGGAAATGGTCATGTGGATTTTTCTTTAAGTTATGTGATTATGATGATCCCTGCATTATTTATTTTGCATTATATAGTTAATTAGTATAAAAATTATTATATATAATGCAAAGACTGAATAGTGGGAGAAAGTGTTATGGATTTTCAAGGTGTTTAATCTTTTTTTTTTTTTTTTTTTTTTTTTTTGGAGACAGGGTCTATCTACATAGCCCTGGCTATCCTGGAAGCCTGGCCTTGAACTCACAGAGATCTTCCTGCCTCTGCTTTCCGAGTGCTGTGATTAAAGATGTGTGCCACCATGATTAGCTAAGGTGGTTAACTCCTAATATAACATTTTCAAATATCACCTAAGCACAATGTGTAAAGGGCCTCAATGATCCATTTGAGTTTAATGCTTGTGGAAGGAAGGTGAAGTCTTTGTTGGGCTGCAGGGGTAGCTCAGTGGTAAAGTGCTTGCTGAACAATAATGGGGACCTGAGTTCAGACGCGGGGCACACACGTAAAAAGCCAGGAACACTAGCACATGACTGTAATTTCAACACCGGGAAAGTAGAGACAGGAGCACAGTAGCAAGTCAATCTAGCCAAATCCGCAAACTTTGTGTTAAAAAATGAGTACACATACTCACAAACACACACACATACATATATACACACAAACACACACACAATATACACAGTCACACACATCCATACATACACACAAACATACATACACATCCATACACACACACACACACACACACACACACACACACACACACACACCATACTGCTAAAATGGTTGGTTTTAGCTGAGCATAGTTGCACATGACTATAATCCCATCGTTGAGGAGCTGAGGAAGACGGACTGCTGCAGATTTAGAGCCATCCTGTGGTACACAGTGAGCACAGGACCAGCCCAGGCTACAGAGAGAAACCCTCTCTGAAAACAAACAAATTGTATTTAAAATGTTCTTCCCAGAACAGAACAACCGGAGAGAAGGTAATGGAGAACAGCAGAGGCTACAGTTAATACGAAATGGAGACAGCGTTCACCCAGACTGGCCCAAACCAACGCCACAGGTGTGACACCAGCAGTCCATCCCAAGTGAAACTCACTTTAGCCCAGGAGATTTCTGTGTCCAGGTCACCAATGACACCTTCTGATGTGGACTTCTGCACCAGATCTGCCTCTGTGGCAGAAAGCCATTCAGAAAGGACGGTGGCTTCCTTCTTCATCTTCCGGGACAGCTGAGAGGCTCTTTCCAGGTCCTGCTTCCCTTCGGTCACCTGAACAAGGTGGGAGGGGGAAGGACATGGTAAGTAAGTCAAGGATGAACAAGGGGACCAAGGACATACTGAGTAAGTCAATGATTAACAAAGGGACCAAGGATGAACAAGGAGTCAAGGATGAACAAGGGGTCAAGGATGAACAAGGGGACCAAGGACATATTGAGTAAGTCAAGGATGAACAAGGGGGCCAAGGACATGATAAGACAAGGATGAACAAGGAGCCAATGACACCGTAAGAGAAGTATGACCATGAATGAGGACAAATCCAGAAAGGATGCAAACTGGCTCATAGTCAACCCCAAGACTTCCATGACCTTCATCTCCATCACCTCAGCATCACCCGGGTCTTCCATTTGCATATGTTGTAGTAGCGAGTGTTGGGAAATCCTGGGCTGTGCACACCAGGCTCTACCACTGACTGCTATGCTGGAGGAGGCAGAACCCAAGACTGTTCTAAGAACTATGTGAGGGAAATGCTTATACCAGGGACTTGGCTCAGGCCTTGGAGCAAAGTTAAGAAACCAATCATCAGTGGATATTACAATTTCAATGAGAAGATGGCTTAGCATCCTCTCCACTTAAAAACATATATACAGTGGGAGGCAGCCATGTGAGGGAGAAAAAGTACTATTTTCCCAATTACATGATTTATTGCTAACCATGAGACTTTTAAAAAAGCAGTAGATGACTATACACCATGAATCTTATTGTTTTGCTCTTCTAAAGCAAAATAAATCAACTAACATTCATCAGCCTCTTTTTTTTTTTTTTAATGGGCACTCAGTACCACAGGTTGACCTCCAACTCACTATGTAGCTGAGGATGACTTCGAACTTCTTATCTCTCTGCCTCCATCTCCTGAGTGCTGGGATCATAGACATAGTCACCATGCCCCATTCATACGGTACTGGAGATTGAGGCCAAGCCTTTGAGCCTGCCAGGCAAGCAGTCTACAAACCCTAGCCCCTCATCAGCCTCTTCATGCAGATTTCAGGCTGTGCTAATGAATCTTACATGTGTCATGCACTAAAACACCACAACAGCTTCTGAGATAAGCAATACTCTTCCCACTTTCCACATAAAGGAAGGTGGAATTAAGGAGGCCAAGGCCAAATAAGGAGACATTAATTTAACAGATCTAACCCCTTAAATGACATGATGGTATTAAACCAGAACCATGGCTCAAAACAGAAAGCAGAAAGAATTCAACTCCCTTAGGAGGCATGGCCACCTAACACATAAATCAACTGACATCTGACTTTGATAAGCACAAGTATACAGATAATAAGAGGTGGGGGATGGTATGTCACATTTGAGATAAACTTTTCTTAGATGATATACAATGACAGAGACCAAATTTAGTTCAAAAGTAACATGGGATCACACTTCATTTCTCTCACTCCTTTGGTACAGTTTCACTTTTTATGCCCAAACGGTTATTACTAATTTTTTTAACTGAAATATTTTCCCATGGGATTCAATTAAAACATGTAACACTAAATTAATAGCACCTGAATGCAGATGTAAATGATAAACACTTGAATTACATGATGATTTTCTGACTTTGACATGCCTAAACAGCTACACAATCATCATCAAACTTAATGCTAACAAAGATCTGTGTAACAAGAAAAAACAATTCATACATCAACTTATAAGGACACACACAGACCAATTCTCTACTTTTAACATATGGCCAAAGCTATTCTCCTACAGTGTGGTACTATTTCCTGACTTCTCACACATCCTTTGCTAAATTCGGTAAAAACCCAATGGCAGCAGATGGATCCAATGGACATTTTTTTTTTTTTTTTTGAGACAGGGTTTCTCTGTGTAGCTTTGCGCCTTTCCTGGAACTCACTTGGTAGTCCAGGCTGGCCTCGAACTCACAGAGATCCGCCTGGCTCTGCCTCCCGAGAGCTGGGATTAAAGGCATGCGCCACCACCGCCCGGCCCCAATGGACATTTTTTTAATGTGATCACAGTCATCACAAAAACAATGATTGAACTCATTGTTGAAATACTACCTCCCCTCGCTTCCCAGATTTCATCCCTATGGTACGCCTATCACATCTTATTATCTTGTTACTTATTTTAAAGTTCCTTTGGTTAATTCCTAATACTTAGTCAATGACCTCAGTTTTTCCCTCATCATATCCTCTCCCTAAATAATCTCATTAGTCCTGAAAACTTTACCACCTATATGGAGATGACTCTGAAAATCCACCTGTTCAGCCCAGATGTCCTCTCTAGATCTTAGTACAGCGATTCTCAACTTTCATAATGCTATGACCCTTTAATACAGTTCCTCATGTTGTGGTGACCCCAAACCATAAAATTATTCCATTGCTACTTCATAACTGCAATTTTGCTACTGTTATGAATCATAATTTAAACATCTGTGTTTTCAAAAGCTCTTAGGTGACCCCATGAAAGGGACATTTGACCCTTCCCAAGGGGTCACAACACACAGGTTGAGAACCACTGCCTTGGTGCCTGCATAAGTACTTGACATCTCTCTCAAAAGGAGTTAGAATAGCTAGGCGGCGGTGGTGCACGTCTTTAATCCCAGCAGGGCCAGGCAGATCTCTGTGACTTCAAGGCCAGCCTGGTCTACAGAGTGAGATCCAGAGCAGGCACTAAAACTACACAGAGAAACCCTGTCTCAAAAAACCAAAACCAAAAAAAAAAAAAAAAAAAAAAAAAAAAGGAGCTAGAATGTCAAAATATCAAGCATAAGCATATGATTTCTGCACGCCTCTCAACCTTTCTTTCTATCACCCCAATGCTCCGTGATGGCACCACAGTCATCCACGAAAGCACACCTAAAACATAAAGGCCATGCCTTATCTCCCCTTCCCCTCTAACAACAGGCTATTCTATCACAAACACATTGACGTCACTTCCTACAAGGGTCTGAAGTCAGCCCATTCTAATCTCCAACCCCAAACCCACTCCAGCCACCATCACTTCTCACAAGAGCACAGGAAGGTCCCAGCTGGTCTCCTCACAGTCGTTCTCATTTCTCTCAATGCAGCTTCCCAACTGAGATAGAGGCTGGAGAGATGACCCAGTGACTAAAAGAACTTGCTATGCATGCTTGAAAACCCAAAATCCACCCCAACACCATGCAAAACACCTGACATTCCTATAACCCAGCAGTGTAAGAGATGAAGTTGGGGTGGTATCTGGAGACTACCGAGCTGTATCTCTAGACTAATAAGGACTATCTACCACCTAACATTTACTAGATCATTAGACTAATAAGGACTATCTACCACCTAACATTTACTAGATCATTAGACTAGTAAGGACTACCTACCACCTAACATTTACTAGATCAGTAGACTAGTAAGGACTACCTACCATCTAACATTTACTAAATCAGTAGACTAGTAAGGACTATCTACCACTCAACATTTACTAGATTGGTAGACTAGTAAGGACTATCTATCACCCAACATTTCCTAGATGCTGACATTAACACACCTCAGTAAACTATTCATTTTAGAAATCCAAAGCAAGTAAGATTTTTGCAGTAACTATTACTTTGTTGAGTTTCCTTAGAATAACATAAAATGTCATCAACCATGGAAAATATAAATGTTCTATATTAAATATTAAAAATAAATGTCTACACAACTACTAACAATTATACTATTAATATGCATGTAAAGAATAAAAATATGATAGATATCGAGAGAGGAAGAGATGGAGAAATAAAGAGATAGGAAGGGGGAAAGAGAAATGTCCCACCTGTGCACCCAGGTCATTGTAGAGAACTTTCAGGAAAGTCAGCTGCTCGTCCATGCCTTTCGGGTTGTCCGTCTGCTGCTTCTGGACAATGTGCCTCCCGGTTTTGATGACAGTCTCAACTTCAAGTTTGACTTCACTCAACGTTTTATATAGTTTCTTCAAAACAGAGGAACATTTTACATTGTTAACATAAAAGTCCCCAACTGGCATCATTTCAGAGCACAGCTTCTATGGCTGGGTAGCTAATCCCTCACCCCGGACATCAAAGGGCATTATCTTTCTCAAATATGGTTTGAAGGTTGAGCCAAGTGAAGTCAAGGCTGTAACACCTTTTCAAATCAGATAAGACAGCAAATTAACAGCGTTTGGTTTTGTTTAAATGTAAAACAAGATGTGTGTATTAAATGTCAGTAGAAATCCTGGCATTCGTTATAACCATGTTAATTCAAAAACTATGGGAAACAACAGGAGGTGAATTGGAATGTCTCTGTGTAGAACAACACTGTAGGGCTGGCAGACTTCTCAATAGGAACACACAGGCTTACTAAGCACATGGTCCTTGGTTCAATTTCCTGCACCCAAAGAATACTTTTATAATTCTAACACCATGACTAGAAGACAGCTACCCCTGGTGATCTGTGCCTGAAGGAATGTGGAATCCCTAACACTTACTTGTCTATTTCTCTGAGAAAGCAAACCTACCATGAGTGTAATTTACATCCTGCAAATATACATAAAACTTTAAAGTACCAGGGTGGACATGATTCTATGAAACAGGAGTTCAACAACATGTCAATTCCAAACTGCCTTCATCCCTGTCACCTTGACCCCCCAAACTCTGTCTAGGCAGCTTATCTATATATCAGCATCCAACCCAAAACACCTCAAGGACACAAAGCCAGTATCTGTGATGTCAACAACAGTGAGTGATGTCTGCCACTCTATCCCAAAAAGTAAAGAGATGCTTACATTTACACGTAATTCAAACGTGTCCTATCCATGTACTTTTCCACCCATGTAAAAAACACAGTGGAAATGGCAGCCTCAACAAGCACCAATATATCTCCCCCTGACCTCCTCTCAGAAGACTGCCAGGCATACAATAAGGCTAAGTTGAGATCCTCTCACCAACATCATTTAAAATTTTCGGTTCAACTAACTACAAAGAATGAAAGAGTAAGGTCTTATTTATCATTCCTTTCTTCCCATCTTAAGTTTAAACTTTGACTTAAGTGTCATTTTCCTGGAAGAGCATTTTTTTTTACTCTATAATATTCCTGATATCCACATTAGATATGTTATATCTAGTGACTTCAAATTTATTGTGGAAGGTTTAGCTTATCCGTGCATCCTACAGAGGTTCTACCCACTTCATGTTGTGATTTACATGTTTGTTTTTTAATACACGTTATTTATGTGCTTAATCTACTGCCTTTATCTGCCCAGACCATAACCCTTGTTTTCACCACCTATTTCTCTTCTATCTTCTATTTTTCTTATTTTTAACATGTTCTCCATCTTTCACAAGGACAGAACAGATGCTCTGGACTAAACCGTAAGAGCAGCTCCGGCCATGTGAGCTGCCTCTCCGGCTCACCATGCACTTGTCCAGGTGGGTCTGGATGACATCAGGGTCCACATCCTTCACATCCAGGACGTGAAGCTCGGCTTTCACTCCATCCAGCACACGCTTGCAATCAAGCATCCGCTGCTCGAAATTCGCAGGCTTCTGGAAAAGCTGGAACTTTGTGGAAACCTCTCGAAGTTTCCTCTGTTTGTGGAAATGGGAGTAAGCCACTCATGATCTCTCTCACTTGGTATTAGTATAACACAGAATGCTGGAAAACTTTTCAAAATATAGGCCAACCCAGGAAACCCCAGAGGAACTAGGGAGGTTCTGATCACATAAAGGAACTGCTCAGTGCCATGGATGAACAATGCCTAATATCTCAATCTCAAATTAATAAATCTGGATAGTGATGGTGTCTCTGGAACGAAAGTCTATGAATTTTCTCATTTGTTCAAGAAACTCTAGTTCATGAACATAGACCTTTGGCCATAAGTTAGGAGTGGAAGTGTCTTTGGGCACAAGTTAGGAGTAGAAGTCCATCTCGTACCACCCACTAAGCACCTGAGTAGTACTGCATCCTACCCAGCAGCCTCTGTGGTCAGAGAACAGTCTACACAAAGCCAACTGCTAGGCCAAACTCACTCTCTCTTCTCAACTCAACTATTAAAACTCAATATTTTGTTGCCCAGATAACAGTCTGCTTCTGCTGACATGGGATGCAATGAACCCTTAATACTCCACTCACACTCCATATTTGCATCATGGTACAGAACAAAGGTCCCAATGAGCCCTTAATACTCCACTCATACCCCCATTGTTTGCATCATGGTACAGAGCAAGGGTACCCAAGGAATCAAGCCTTTCTGTCTTACTTTTCTATACCCGCCATATATAAAAAGCAAAGGGAAAGCCTGGTCATTACCTGCAGCATGTCCATCTGACTTCCTCCTCTCGTGGTCCTGCCCTCGGGGGAGGTCGGAGGCTGGGAGCGGAGATTCCGTCTCAGCTCCTCCAGCGTGAGCTCGTGGGCTGAGATCTCTGCTTGGATCTTCTACCAGGAGGATAACAAAGGGAAAGAGGGTGGTGTTTTTAAAGTACACAAAGAAGCCTGGGGTAGTGGTTCATGCTTGCAATCCTAGCACTCTGGAGACTGAAGCAGGAGGATTGCTGTGAGTTTAAAGTTGATCTCGGCTACATAGTAAGTTCCAGGCAAGCATGAGCTACAGAATGATATCCTGTCTTTATACAACAACAAAGTACACAAAGAAATAATAATACAGAAGTTTGATGTAGTCATAGGATACATAATCCTGTATTTAATACACTGTAATAAGCTTGGGGATACATGACAATAACATAAACTTTGGTGCTATAAACTACTGTGTGTCTTTGCATGTCATTTCTGTTGTTCACATCTGATTTATACAGAATACACTGTCTAAACTCTATAGCTAAATAATAATAATTAATAATAATAATAATAATAGGCCATTTCTAATGTAGAAAATGGGAGAGAGGAGCTGGAGAGATGGCTCAGCTGTTAAGAGCACTAGCTGCTCTGCCACAGGATTCATTCAATAGGTTCATTTCCCAGCACCTACACAGTGGTTTACAACATTCTAACTCCAGTGCCAGGGCATTTAATGCCCGCCTCTAGAATCCGCAGGCACTAGGCATAAACACAGTGCACATATGCACACACAGGCAGAACACCCATTCACATACAATAATAAAATGTTAAAGAGAAAATGTGTGAAATTCCCACACAGGGAACGAGAACAGTTCAAACCCAGAGGTTGTTTCATCAAGAATGTCCATCATTCTCCTGGCTCCGGTAGCTGAGGAGCTGGCTAACAAGGGCTCTTTCTCAGAACACAGAGGCTCTGGACTTCGAGGCAATACCTGAGCTTCCTGTGGCAGTTGGAAGGCATCGATCCTGTCCGTCAGGTATGTGGTGAGCTGTTTGTCCAGCTCCCCCAGGCTCTCCTTCAGCACCTGAAGCATGTGGTCAGTTTCACGGAGGACCTGGAGTTGCTTCTCCAGAGAAATCTGTTTGCTCTCCGCCTGCAGAGAAAAGACATTTCCTTTGTAACTGCTCAGCACAAATATAAATAGCTGAATGTGCTTTCTGGCCATGAAGATTATAATAAAGTACTGGTTCAAGACTGGAGCTTTCCTTATAAATAAATAATTACTATCAATAATAAGAGTGTGAATGTTCTTCCAGGGCCTCATGGACAAAGCAGCTGAATCTCTCATTTTTACTTCTTTCTGTTAATGTATATGACAAAACACAAATATGGAAAGATCTCCCGTGGGACATATAAAACAGAGAATAAAAATGTCATTTTAGGGGACCAGCTCAATGGTTAAGAGTACTTGTTGCCCTTGTAGAGAACCAGGGTTTTGGTCCCTCCTCGGATTTGGTGGCTCACATCTATCTGTAACTCCAACTGTAGTGGATCTGACACCCTCTCCTGGACTCCATGAACACCAGACACACATACAGTGCACATATGTATATGCAGACATTCACATTCGTAAAGTGTTTTAAATTAATTAAAATTTGCAATTTATTTTAAAATCTTTTATCTATTAGAGATGTAAGACAATTTTAAGACTCACCAATGCCTAGCAAAAAAATAATAACGATAATAATAAGATGTAGTAAGGATGTCTATCAAGAGAATAAATACCTACATTTTTTTCTAAAATTGAGAACCAATTCTAATTGCCTCACATCTTTGGATTAAGCTCAGTGCTATTTATAGTCTAAATCTTAACAGTTGTTATTTAGTAATCTGTAAAAGCTATCTAATTATCTACTCAACCTTCTTACAAAAGAACAATGCCTCTTCTCTCAAACTGATATGAACTTGCATGTTGAGATACAACCTTGGATATGAGCCAAGTGATGTTGCTTTCATAATAGTTAATACACTCTGGTGGCCTTAGTAGTTCCTAGGACATAGATATAGAAGTTACTATTCTTTTTACTTTTTTTAGATTTATTTATTTATTATGTATAGTGTTCTGTCTGCATGTATACCTGCATGCCAGAAGAGGGCATCAGATCTCATTATAGTTGGTTGGGAGGCACCATGTGAGGACCTCTGGAAGAGCAGTCAATGCTCTTAACCTCCGAGCAATCCCTCCAACCTCCCATAATTTTTAAATGTAACTGTAATATGATCCTTACAGAAAATCACATAGTTCACAAATAGAAATAATAACAAATACAGGGGTGGGTGGGTATCGGGAATTTCCGGGGCCTTGTACATACATGCCAGGCAAGTACTTTCCCACTGGGCTACATCCACTGACAAGATTGGGTTTTGTTTTGTTTTGTTTTGTTTTGTTTTGTTTTGTTTTGTTTTGTTTGAGACAATGTCTTGCTACACAGCCTCAGCTGACCTAGGAGTCCCTGTGCAGACCAGGGTGGCCTCAGGCTCAGAGATATGCTTGCCTCTGTCTTGACTGCTAGGATTAAAGTCATGCACTACCATGCCAGTCCTGGCAATTTGGGTGTTTGTTTGCTAATCATCAAGTTGTGTCTGACCTACAAATATTAAGTCTATTCTTCCATATGTACCTCAAAGCCCTCGGGCTCCCATTAATATTCGCTGCCTCCTTTAACGCCCTCCACACTAAAGCCTTAACTAACGGGGACCAATTTAGACATTACCAGGCATAACCAGCATGGAAGCTCCAAGCGGGTCAGCTTGCGCACTAACTACCTAACCACACTGCGCATGTCTGGTTCTCACCAAGCGACTCAGCTCTTCATAGCGGCTGTTAAATGCCTCCAGCTTCTCACTGATTATATCATCCAGGATCCCACCATCAATCAGAGTCTGCCCAAGTTCCCGAATCTGGGTGCGATTATCTGCCGGGTGGCGCAAAACAGATTCCAGAGACTGCAGCGGGGGCAGGGGAAAAAAAAAATAATACATTTACTAAGTCTAAATGTACCAAGATCTGCAAAATACCACGGTAAGACAAGTAGCAATTACACTTTCTAGAAATCTACCCAAGAAATAATAGCAAAAATTCAGGAAATAACTAATTCACAAAATTATCTACCATAGCATTAACAAAGTCATAAAACTAAAAGCAAAACCTCCAGGAATGTAAGTGATAATGTAATCCCATAAAATAATTCCAATAATTATTAATTTTATGAGATTCCCAGTGTGTGATCAAAACTATACTATACAAATAAAATTATCCCAAGTGTTAACTACATTAGTGAAATTGGTGATTCATTTTCCTCCCACATGATACAGAAATACACTAAGTAGTTCTATGTATACAGTTTTATAGAAATAAATCCAGTTAACCTTATGAGCTAAATATTACTCCTATTCCGCAGATGGGAAAATAGAAACATAGGAAGTTTGATTTGTCTGCATATAACAGTCAATTTAGAAAGGAAGGAAGGGAGAGAGGGAGGGAGGGAGGGAGGGAGGGAGGGAGGGAGGGAGGGAGAGAGAGAGAGAGAGAGAGAGAGAGAGAGAGAGAGAGAGAGAGAGAAAGAAAGAAAGAAAGAAAGAAAGAAAGAAAGAAAGAAAGAAAGAAAGAAAGAAAGAGAAAGAAAGAAAAAGAAAGAACGAACTAAGATTCCTAACTGTTTCCAAAGCTGTTAGGACTATGAGCCCTTTGACTGAGTATAGTGCCCTGCAGTATACATGTATGAAAGTAATAATGATAAAAAAGGAGAAATACACAAAATGTTTAAAAGTGTTTATCATGGAGCTTGCTTTTACTTTTCTCCATTCTCTGGATTTCTAGACTGCATATTTACTCTCCCACACGGAAGCTTCTTTGTTTAACGGGTGTCTATTGGTTTCCACCCTCTCCATCTTTGACAATTCTCCTCCTGCAGCGCATCCATCTTCACGAATGTAGGTCCCCTGGAATGTCTCTGCCTTCCCATTCAGTTGTTCATTCAATCTCCACATTGCCCTGCCGCTTCTGCACAAAGTATATTCATGCTCCCCCTCTTTTTCACAAGCAAACCTCCCTGGTTACACTGTAATTCATTTCAGAAGCAGTTACCACAGTATCATGTGCATTCATGGGCTAGAAACTGCAGAATAAGGAAGCCTGTGGGACATTTCTTAGACCCAGGGATCTGAAGCCCGGCCCTGCCATCTAGCTCCCATCTAGCCCTGCCTTCAAAAATGCACATGTCATCGGGCTGGAGAGATGGCTCAAAGGTTAAGGCTGCTCTTCCAAAGATCCTGAGTTCAATTTCCAGCATCCACATGGTGGCTCAAAAAAATGCATATATCAGCCTGCTTTCACCTTTAATATCTGATCACAGTGAACTAGAAGCCACCTTAACCATGGTTCATGCCTTATTCATAACTGCAAAGAAACAAAACAAAGTTAGCCCCTGCCTTACAAAGCTGATTATAAAAAGAGTCCCCAGGGACAAATGAGATGGCTCAGTGGGTTAAAAAAAGATGTTGACACCAAGCCTAACAAACTGAATTTAATCCCTGGGATCTATGTGGTGGAAGGAAAAAACAACTTTCGAAAGTTGTTCTCTGACCTCCACACACATCCTATGGTACGCACACATAGATAGATAGATAGATAGATAGATAGATAGATAGATAGATAGATAGATAGACAGATAGATGGATGGATGGATGGATGATGGATGATGGATAGAGATGATAGATAGATAGATAGATAGATAGATAGATAGATAGATAGATAGATAGATAGACAGATAGATAGGATGATGGATGGATGGATGGATAGATGGATGGATGGGTGGATGATGGATAGAGATGATAGATAGATAGATAGATAGATAGATAGATAGATAGATAGATAGATAGATAGATAGATGATAGATAGATAGATAGATAGATAGATAGATAGATAGATAGATGTAGGTAGGCAGGGAGACAGACAGACAGCACATCTGTCCTCATCACAGTGATAATAACTGCGACTCAGACATCAGACGCCAACCTCCAGAGCTTCATGAACAGCATCCATCCTCTCGGGCAGGGCCTCTGTGCTCCTCACACGCTCCTCCAAAGTGTTCAGCCAAGTGGTTTCCAGATCCAAATAGTGAAGCAGCTCAACCCAACAAGACCAGACCTCCTAAAAAATGAGAAGGGAAATTAAAACTGAACGAAAAGCCATAGCATATGCCACCCTTCAATCAATAAGAACTCCATTTCGGTGTGAGTAACACGCAGGAGTTCAGAATGCGATGATGCTGGAACATCAAATAAATGAAACAAAACTGAATTTGTCAATAAAATAGAGCAATTGAGATGGAGGGAAAAGGGGAAATGGAAAAGAGGTTGCCTCAGTTTCCATTAAAATAAATCCCAAGGACCTAGTTAAAGGTCAAAAACAAACCTGTATAACTAACAAGAGGAGAAAAACAGAACAAAAATGCTATTGCTTTATTTAAAGAGAAGGCAAGAGCTGGAGACTAGTTCAGTGGTTACAGTGATTACCTGACAGGCAAAGACACAGTATCTAGTAGTACTACTCAATAAATAAATAGATGATAGATAGATAGATAGATAGATAGATAGATAGATAGATAGATAGATGAATATTAAAAACAAAAGGTTAAAAATCATTCATGGTATTTTTTATAGAAACTTAAGTCTCCTGGGATATACTCAATTCCAGTTCCAAGACAAATGATGGCAGCAGATATCTCTGTAGGCTTTTGGACTTCTTTTCAAGTTAATAAGGATACACCAGTGTAAGAAGATGACCCTATTTTACCAAAACAGAAGGCAGGTAGTTCTGTGCCCTCACTACTCTGAGATAGGAGGGGAGGCTGGGAAAGCATGCATTTAGAACCTCCTGTCCCCTGGCTCCAGTGGAACTTATCTGACTTAAGATAAGAACTCGGCACAGAATTCTTTGTTTAACTTTCTTTTTATTTATTCCTTGTGTCTTTTACATCATGCCTCCAGATCCCATCCATCACCTCCCAAAAAATAAAACAAAATAAAATTTAAGAGAAAAAAAAAAAGGAAGAAGGGGAAAATCTCATCATAGAAGCTGCAGTGTGACACAGTGAGTCACACAGTAAACCCCTTTATCCATATGTTTTTACATGCAGGCGTTCATCGCAAAGAATCATTGGTCTGGTTTGAGGTCCCTGATCTCTATGATACCACCAACTCTGGGCCCTCACTGGGACTCTTCCTGGACACCCCACTGCTGTCCTGCTTTGCAGAGATCCTGCAGCCCTGGGTCTGCAGGACCAACGCCTCATCCCCACCCCCATGCTCCAGCTGATCACAGATGGGGTGGATGTTGGGGTGGGCCAACACATAACCCTGGTTCTGGGCCTGGGTAGTTGCAAGGTTGGTCAGCCTGCCAGCTCTCTCCTGTCTTCACAACCAGGGTGAGTTCTCCAGCACTGCCCTGGCTACTTGACCCCCCTCCCCCCATTCAGCACAGAATTCTAATCTGTCCTCTTTAGATCTACTGACAGTCCCATCCATACCCCATGGCTCTGCTTGCCAGAATGGGGATCAGCAGATATTTCTACAGAGGCAGAGAGAAGGTATTTTGAACTTTAGGGGCTGACATCCAGGGTCTATCACAGATTCATCTTTGGGGTGGGTAGGTAGGTGTATTTATGTTTTTCCACCCTTTAGAAATACCACTCTTAACCAAACAAAAAGATGCACAATTCAGACATGAGGCCTCTGCCATAATCTGCTGACTTTGGGTTCAGAGCAAAAGAAGGAGGTTTCTAGTCCCCCCTCGACCCCCCATTTCTCTAGCAAACAGCAGACTGAGAAATGTGCTCAGGTCTTAGAGGAAGGGACAGGTGACAGAGAATCATTCCCAGGATGCAGGCTCATCCCTAATCAAGTACCTTTCTTACTAATTGGTCTCAATTTGCATATTTATCTCAACACAAAATAGATGAGAGCTGGGCAGGGGACTGAACAGCTATAATCCCAGCCCCAAGGCGGCAGAAGTCGGAATGATAACCGCCAGTATGAGGTCAGCCTGGTCAATGCAGTGAATTCCAGGCCTGCCAGGGATACCTGGGAAGACCCTGCCTCAAAAACAATCAGTCAGGTGACAGGTAACGGCCAAGCAATGAGTAAACTTAGTTTAAATTCTCCCACTGCCATTATCACACCTGAGAATTCACCACAATATAATCACTAATTTCAGGCTGTGTTTCATTGAAATCTAGTAACTTGAAATGTTTCTTAAATCTTTCAACGAAGTATTTTTTTTAAAGCCATGAACATGAGAGACCATTTCATGAAATTTGTCCTATAGAATAATCTATATCTTCCATCTAATGGGGGAGATATTTACCTAAAATGCAATGAAAAATCAACATGCTTAAGTTCTTTTTCCCACCAGTAAACTTTAGACGCTACTCAAAATAAAAATCAGAATTCCTATCTGTGTAGTAAACCAGGTAAAGGAAACCAGGCTAGATTCTTAGAAATTGGTCAGGAATTTGAGGATTAAAACAGACTCTGTGGCCCCTTCATAACCTGAGAATGCTGGTGATCACATAAAAATACCCAAGCCTGAAGAAGGGAATAATTACTGCAAACAAACTTTCTAAGAAAGAAATGGAGACAGATCTTGGTCGAAGAAGAAGAAGAAGAAGAAGAAGAAGAAGAAGAAGAAGAAGAAGAAGAAGAAGAAGAAGAAGAAAATCTTTCTTGTTTTTATATACCTAGTCCATAAAAATTACTTTGATAACCCAATGTTTGACAAAATACTGGAAACGCTCATTACATGACACAGCCTAGCCTAGATCTCAGGACTGTATCCCTTGTATCCCTGGGGGGGCAGGGAGGGGGGGATATCTCATACCTCTAACGTGTGGCACTTCCCTCGAATTCTGTTACAGAGAAGTTGGTAGCTCTCCAGCACCATATTGAACTCCGATGTCAACTCGTGGCCACCAGAGGGCACCTTGGTGGCCAGCAGCTTGATGCTGTCCTTCAGAATCTTCACCCTCACCTCCTTCTGCAGCACCTCCTCTTTCGCCCTCTGTCCCAAGAAAGGAGCAACTTGATGCATGGTTCTCTCTCTCTCTCCTCCCTCTTTAATAAAAATAACTAATGCAAAATTAAAACACCCAAATTATCCTATCTGCCTGAGTAGACCATTATTTAGAGAATGATAGAGCCTGAGTTTTTCTATAAGAAGAACGCTAAAAATAAAAATCTCACTTTTCTAGTTTCCAGTGTGCATGCCCAGCGCCCAAAACATTTTCATTTGGTAACACCAGCGTTCACAGCCAAGTTATCTTAAATAGTGTTTACTGACAAGAAATACTTTCCAATACTGGGTGCAGGGTAAGGATCTAAATGAACCCATTTTAACTGACCAGTGGAGGTCTGAACATAGGAATCTGAAATAAATAAACACCCTCAAAAATGGCAGGATACCGTGGCAGAGGCATCCATTAAAATGTCCCACAAATCCTTGTAAAAAAAAGCATTTTATCCTCCCAGAACATAGGTACATCCATCCTTCCCATAAGGAACAGCAGCACATCAAAGATGATGAAGTTCCACCGGACAACCTGGTTCAGAAATAGCTGCCTCCCGGCTTCCCCTCTGCACTCAAGGTGCTTAATCTCATATGCAAGAAAATCCACCTGCAACACCCTTCCACTTTCCCTCTTAGCTTTCTTTACAGCTTAATGGATTCCAGCTCCCCCGGGGTGAGGGGAAAGTAATTAAGTGTAGTCGCTCTTAAATTCCTAATGGCTGTTTGGAAGAATAAAAATAAATAGAGTGCTGCCCAATCAAAGATTTTAATCTCATCTTTCTCAGATCTCAACTGTAATGACTTTAAAAAAAAAAAAAAATAGCACCGAACTACAATTCTAACAGTGCGAGAGATAAATGGGGTAGTTATGCTTTATATAGTAGGGCTACCTTTAAAATGTTGTTTATACTGAAAATACAAAAAAAAAAAATCAAAAAGAGCTACAAACAAAAAAAAAAATATTTCAGTGCTTTCCACAGCTTAAGTAAGCCTCTTTTCATGTGTGCTCACTTAGAGATGGCGTGCATGAGCATCACATAAAATCTCTTTTTAAAAATTATCTGCACAGAAAATTTTGCCTTAGATATACTATTGGGCGAGTTCACTGCGCAAAACCATATACCATGTCACTTGATATTTTAGGAAAAGAGAGACTCATGTCCTCATGTTTGAAGAATAGTGGAGGCAATGTGGGACTGAGGCCCAGTTCTTTCATTATATAAGAGCAGCTATCGACAGAGGAATAGAAGTTTCAAGAACCCTGGCCTGTGACTCCAACTTATCTTCACCTTATCTTCTTTGGTTATCCCCGCCTCCTACTCTAAGGATGTTTTGGGGTTCCTGTGTACCCCCAACACTAACTCTATACCCCCTGCTTCCTGCTCTAAAGATATTCTGGGGTTCTCGTGTGCCCCCAATTTATACTGACAGCAGACCTGCTTCCTGCTTCTAGGACATTCTGGGGTGCCTGTGTGCCCCCAATACTGACTGGGATTAAACGCAGTCGAACCAGGATGGCCTCCAACTAACGTGAAGTCTCCTTTGCTCCTTACCAAAAATTACTCTTCCTGGAAACAGCCACAGTGACGATAATTACCACCACAAAATATACACTGAGAAAATGCTAAAACGGTTAATTTATATTATCCGTGTTTACTACGACAAAAAAGAAAAAAAGCACAGTTTCTCTGCAGAGCCCTTCTTGGAGACTCTGCAGTCCTCTGTAGCTCCCCAGGGCCATATAACCTACATGACTGTCCCCAGGGACCTCACGGCATCAACTCTGAGGTAGACTCGAACCAGCGGACTGGCGTCAGCCTCCTTTCCCAACAAAAATCACCACAGCTGCTCTTCCACTCATCTCATTCTTTTAAAATTGAAGTCCTACTGTGAGAGCAGACTAGTCTAGACGGGTCTGTGCAGTGCCATAGGTGATGGACTAACAGACTGATTAGCATAAAGAGGCAGGGGCTGGCAGGCTTATTAGCATAAAGAGGAGGGACTGGTAGTCTGATTAGCATAAAGAGGAGGAGGGACTGGTAGTCTGATTAGCATAAAGAGGAGGGGCTGGCAGAGTGATTAGCATAAACAGGCACTGGGCAGTGCCAAGGGTCTCACCTTCATTTCCTCCACGGCACTCTCCAGTTCTTCCGGAGATTTGTACTCGAAGTCCCTCTCCAGGTACTCCTCTTCAGCCTGAGCCATCCACTCCTGCATCTCGGCCAAGTCCTTTTTCAAGTTCGTGGCTTTTTCCTGACTATCAGACAACTTACTTTTTTGAATAGCAACCTAGAAAGGAAAAGCCATCCTGCTCAGTAAATAAATTTTAATACACTAGATGCCGAGTTCTAACCTTTAATATTTAAAGACACTGCGATAAATTTCCTGTCTGATGTTTTAATATTCAAGTAAAACTTTTTATACATCCTGTGCTGATGCTATGTAATGTAAGAAATAATGAAAATATAATGAATTCTATACATTTTAGACATGAACCGAGCCTGAAAATACCTACTGTAACTCTGAAACTAGGGTTCACAGCTGGTGTTTTTTTCTCCCTGGTACCCTGCACAGTACCTTCCAGCACTGTGAAAGCTAGGCAGCAAGGAGGAGGCTTCTGCCTCCAATCCAGCTTGGTTTCTGACCAGTTAATTCCACATGCAGGAAATGAACCTGTAGCAATAAAGGCATGTACATCAAATATAAATTTATTGTAACACTGTTTATTATTTAAAAAAGAAAAACAGGAAGCAGAATTCCCATTGTGTCCTCACTTCTTAAAACAAGAGTAGAGCTAGGCATGGTTGCACATTCCTTTAATACCAGCACTTGGGAGGCAGAAGCAGGTGGATCTGGGGCCAGTCTGGTCTACAGAGTGAGACCTGCTCTCAAAAATAGGGAGGAAACTGAGAGTGAGAAGAACTACTATAAAAGATGTCCATAAGATATTATCCTACAAAATGCTGGTTAGAAAGAAGGCAGGCTAGAGAGATGGCTCAGCAGTTAAGAGCACTTGCTGCTCTTCCAGAGAATTCGGGTTCAATTTCCAGCATCCACATGGCAGCTTACAGCTGGCTGTAACTTTAACTCCAGTTCCAGGAGATCCGACACTCTACACACACATACATATAGCCAAAAAAGCAAGGCACATAAAATAAAAATAAAATTACATTAAAGAAAGGAAGTAGAAGATATGTTTGAAAATAGCTATTTATCTGAGTCTGGTTCGGTAACTTTGCGAAGTTCTTCAGAGAAGTCTGGAAATAGTTCCAGAGTGCCTTCCCCTAACCACAAAGTGACTTCAGCTGGAGGAGCCGATCCTGTTGCACAGGAATAGCACAACCTTCCCCTGACACGTCCACCAGCCTGCTCAAATTACATGTCAGTGTGGAGGCCATCAGCAGAGCTGCCTGGCAGTAACCAGAGGCCAGGACAGGAATAAGAGGGTGGGTTATAAGGAACAGTTAGTGGCTTTCCTGTTCCCTCCCTCCAAACAGGAGCCTAGCCTTAAAAATAGACAGGGAACTTTTTTCAGTGCCCACCCCGCAGCTGGGCTGTTACTCTACGGAGAAGTCAGGCAGCGGGAGTACTGCTGCTCTCATGCTGGATGGTCAACACTTTCACTTAGGAAGCTCTTACTAAACCTATATATCTATACTGTGTGTGTGTGTGTGTGTGTGTGTGCGTGTGCGTGTGTGTGTGTGTGTGTGTGTGTGTGTGTGATGTAATATAATCATATAAAATGTAGACTCTTAGACTCGCTTCCAAAGGTTTTCATTGTTTGCATCTTCTGAGTTCTAACATTTTAATAGATTCATAGAAAAGTTGAAAACAAAACCTGCAAAATCATAACTAGATACTTTGTATTTTAGAACAGTGACAATTTCTTTTATGAGAACATAGGTGAGACCCATTTTTGTGGGTTTGTTTTGTTTTTGTTTTGTTTTGTTTTTTGGGTTTTGTTTCGTTTGGTTTGGTTTTGTTTTTCTGAAGGCGTGTTTGGCTTGGATGCCATGTGCATGCAGTGCCCATGGAAGCCAGAAGAGGGCATCAAGATCCTCAGGAACTGGAGTTACAGGCTGTTGCTAGCTACCACGTGGGTGCTGGGAATGGAACCTGGGTCCTCTGCAAGAGCTGCAAGTGCTTTGAACCGCTGAACCATCTCTCCAGGCCCAGACACACCTATTTTTGCTAACTACAGTAAAAAATATTCTCCATAACTTTTTAAAAATTTTAACTAATGACTAATATAAATTGTCTAGAACTGATTTAATTAACTAACTACTCATACAACATGTAGCTACTTCTTGCTGAAGACTCTGAAGTTTTCTTCCCATATTTCAAATCAAATAGAATTCACAGCAGATTTTATATTGTTATGAGTGAATGAGGGAGCAAGCAAGTGAGTGAGAAGATGAATGGGGAAGGATGATAGATGGGTGGATATATATGACACACAATAGATGGTGATGACAGATGATAGATGGATGGAGATGATGAAGGATGAAGGATAGATGAATGGATGGATGGATACAGGGAGATAGCGGATAAATGGATGGATAGATGAAGATGATGGAAGATGAAGGATAGATGAATGAATGGATGGATACAGGGAGATAGCAGATAAATGGATGGATAGATGAAGATGATGGAAGATGAAGGATAGATGAATGAATGGATGGATACAGGGAGATAGCAGATAAATGGATGGATGCCACATTGCTGCTTGTTTCTCAATATCACTTAGGAACCATGCTGTCTATTTACTTAAGACAAAACCCCAGTCGCTTATACATTATGAAGCAGATACAGAAATACAAATTTGGCTAGTGTATTCAATGATATTACAAAAAGATTGTTTTCTTAAGTTTGGTAATGGCATTTTGACTTTGTAATAGTCTTTAATATTTAATTTCAATTTCCTATCTAAAAGCAGATTTTCACAGACAAACAGAAAGTGTAATACAAGACTGGCTATTGACCAATCTTGAAACCAGTCCATAGGTGTTTCCCTATCCAGTATGTGAATTTTTCTACACATTTAAACATGTTCAGAATGAAGGAATTGGGTTAAAACAAGAACAAAACATTCAATGATGCCACCATAAGATTTACCAATATAAACATCGGTCAAAAAGCATTATATCAAGAATACAGTAGTCCCAGCATGGTCTGTGGAATGCGATGGAATTTTCCATTTTCTCCTCTTTTTTTTTCACCACTGGCATTCACTCAGCTACATCTAAGCCACCATTATTTTTCCAAGGTAACTGAGCAGACAGAGACAACCTACTGTGTGGGTCTTCACAACCCTGACATGCTCTCCTTTACATGGCGGTAAGCAGACATCCCTGAGAAGTGGTCCTCAGTCCCTATTCTCTCCATGTACATGTGGCACATGCACCGATACATTTACACTCATAGTAATAACAAACAAAATAAGTTAACAACTGTTAAAATCCTCTCAAACTAGTTGGCACGATCAAATCAAATCCAGAGTGCTTGCCCCCAGTGAATGCCTATCTCCACCTTACCTTCTGACCTCGGGTGTTCTTATTTTCCATGTCACTAGCTCCACTCACTCTATTTCAGATACAGTGCCTGGGGTCCTCAATAAACACATGACACACACCACAGCTGAGCTTTAGAACTGGAAATTTCCCACACTGCACATTGTCACCCGAATCTAGCATGGCCCACCTCCTCTTTTACTCAGTTCTCTACTACAATGCCCCAGTGTGAGCAAGTCCCTGGCCAACCTATTCGAAACAATATCCACCTTCTCTTAGCTCTTGGCCATTCTCCCTGATAGTTCACCTGCCTCACAGGAATGTGAACTTCTCAAGAGGAAAGTGTTCCTGGTCATTGCTGTGTCCCAGAGCACAGAGAGAGGCCAGGCAGCAGACGCTAATTAACAAAATTCTAAACTGTAGCTGATTAATGAGTATCTGCTGCCTCAAAGATTAATAGCTATAATTAGTGGATACCACACTCAAATGTCCTCAAGGCAAGACAAGTATCATAAATGAATGTGTGGGGCTGGATTTAAACAAGAAAGGAAAGTCAAGTCCTGAGTCCCACTGAGTAAGCAAGTTCTTCCTTAAGGAATTAAATTAAGGAATTTAATTTTAATATATACACATATATATATATATATATACACACACACATACATGTATATGGGTGTGTGCATATATACACACATGTATATGTATGTATACATATATATTTGTGTGTGTGTGTTTTATGTTTTCCTGTAAAAGTTCTGTACCACTTTTTTTTAATTTTAATTTTTCTGGTCAAGAGAGGCCAGTAACAGTGTGTCCCTCTTCCTAGGGAAGGTGAACCACTCACCTCTTTGCTGAATTTCTCCAGTTGAGCTTGGTAGTCCACCAGTCTTGTCTGTACCCACTTCTTGACTCCAGTGACAGGACAGCTTTGAAGGTTAGTCTCTGTTTCTCTCATGTTTTTCAGAGATGACTCAACTGTTTCGATCTCATTAGCAAACGTCTGAATATAGGAAAGAAGCCCATGTTGAGTCTACTCCCATGTAAATGGATATCAGTATCACATCTGTCTGTCAAATCCTGAAGATACTTCAAGGACATACTGCCTGGGAGTCAGGATTCTCAACTACTTAAGAGATACCTCGCTTCAAGAAATTCATTTCGCTTGCATTTAAGACAGTCACTTGCTAAAAAATAGATTAAAAATACTTGAATTTCCGTGGGAAACACTACTTCTAATTAATTTTAGAGCAATGCTTCTCAACTTTTGGGTTGTGATCTCTTTGGGGGTCATATATTAGATATCCAGCGTATCAGATATTTACATGATGATTCATAATAGCAGAAAAATTATTACAGTTATGAAGTAGCAACAAAATAATTTCATGGTTGGGGGACACCACAACATGAAGAAATGAATTAAAGGGTGGCAGAACTGGGAAAGTCGAGAACCATTGATTTAGAGACGCCTGATGACTTCATCGAGCATACATTGCATGTAGGATTACTAGCGCATTTCATTTGTTAGATATGCTTCTCATAAAGGCTCATCAGGGGATACAATGACAGCAACACCCTCATGGTGATCTTTACATCAAGATCATCACTGTAACAGAAGAGAGCAGCTTCTGAGGAAATAAATTGGCTCTTGTTCTCGTCACACATTCTATAACCGTGGCCGGCAATGAAATGTGAGCAATCTGTCTGTCTTTTATTAGCTATAAAGCCAAAATAAAAGCTTTAGAATAAAAGACACTTTATCTAGACTTCATATGTCCCATTCTTACAATTTTAATAACATCAATGACAAAGAACAAGAAGAGCATGTTATTTATCTGAATAGGAGTGCCCGCCCAGCAGAACTCACAGCACACTGGTCAAGCTGCCTCTGCAGATCAGCGGTGTCTCCTTGGGCAGCCTGCTCTCTCATTAGGAAGTCTTTCACAGCACCCACCCACTTCTCAATGACTTCTGCGTCAGCCTAAATCGAACACAATAACAGAGGGGGATATTATCAGTGACATTCAACCCACTACATCTCAAGCTCGACAGCAACTAGAAAAAAAAAAAGAGAGAGAACTTCTCAAAACTTCGATAACATCATTTTCATTTACTTCATTTCCTTTTTAAGGCTCCCAACTTGGAAAATAATTCTTAAAAAATGACAGCTCAGCAATAAGTCCCCAAGCCTCAAAACACTCTGGAATGAACTACTTTTGTTTAAATGCGAACATATTTAGGACTAATATTCAAATTACAAGAAACAATGCTATTCTAGTTATAATCAACTGAAAAAAGTCTTTTCTTTTTAGCTAACCTAGAGCAATTTTTCTCTAAACTAGGTACTGGAAGTGGGAGTAAATATACAGCATCATGAAGGAAATACAGTCTACAGCTCTCCATTCTTCTGTGGGAGGCCTCCTTCCTTGAAAACAGAACTAGTCACTGTCTACTTCAGGTCTTTCAACTGTTCAGAGTTACCAAGAACAAAGAGAAGGCAAACATTTCTTAGAAGAAGACGACTTTGGAGAGGAGATCGCATAGGTGTGGCTGGATAGAAGACAACGTTAGCCCCACTTAAACTTCAATACTGAAGAGGTGGCCATTTTTCCCAAGGCCTCCCATTCCATTGGTGGTTAGTCTGCCTTGCAAATTTCTCTAATATGTTTCCTTGAAGTCTCTCCAGTTCTTTCCATTCAATCCTAGATATAAAATCCACTTGAATGATCAAATTCGAAAGTGGCTACCACGTGTCTCCCTAGTCTTGTGATGATTAAATATTTCTTCTTTTGCAACATTTCTAGGGCAGTACAGCCAGGTAATGCACAAACTATTCTGATCCACCTGCTCTGGAAACGACAAAAATTATTTAATGTTCCTCTAAGACGCCAAACAAAACCAATTTTTATTATTCTTATGAAGTTGGAATGAATCACAAAGATGGAACTTACCATACAGATGTTTTATTTATAAAATACCACTTAAAATGATTTTGGATTTTTCTCACTGTGCATTTGTCCCATGCTTTCTTTTGTGTTTGGTCTTAAATACATCAGTCTTAGCATTGTGATTCACTAAAACCCCAGTATTCTCAGTAATTCCTTCAAAATAAGCTTCAGGTCTCAAACATTGCTTAATTGACTGCTAATTTAACTATAGAATTTGGTCACTGTAAATACTAAATTTTGCTTTGTTATGTTGACAATAAAAAATAGACCAACAGCAAGCCAATGGAATAATTAAAATTTGTAGCCTTTCCAATCTCCTACCTGCCACTCTTCCTAACTTTCTTCTACTTGGAAGTCTGACAGAGAAATATAATTTTCTATTGGGCATGTGGCTTTGGTTTGGTCGGTTAGTTGGTTGGTTTAGATTGGGTTTCTTGTTGTTGAGTTTTTGGATTTTTCCAACTAATATTCATAAGCCAATGACACTGCTTTCCTGCAAATGTCATAATGACACCCATTGTCTAAAATTAATAGATACTAATAAAAATAAAAGTGGTGCTGGAGAGATATCTCGGCAGATAAGAGCACTCACTGCCCTTATAGAGGAATAGGGCTCTGTTCTCAGCAGCCCCATGCCCCAAGGGCACTCAGCTAAGTTACAAAGACATAAAAGAGCTCCAAGAATAATAATACAGTTTCTCTATCAACTTAAAAATCACACAGCTAAAGCACTTATGAGTTTCTAATCTACAACAAAGACTTATAGTCTCTTTGCCTCCATCCAAGTTAACAGACAAACACATGAATACACACACACACACACACACACACACACACACACACACACATACATATACATGCACACAGTTCTTTGGGGAACTTCACTTTTTTTTTTTTTTTTTTTTAGTTTTTTGAGACAGGGTTTCTCTGTGTAACATCCCTGACTGTCCTGGAACTCACTCTCTAGATCAGGATGGGAAACTTTACTTCTTATAAATAAATTTGTTTTAAGTTCCCAGTAGGAGCTTAGGAGCTTACTCAGTCCAGAAAGTCCTTGCCTGGTAAGTTTGGGGACCTGAGTTTCACCTGGCACAGCATGGTGAGAAAACAATGCCACAGTATTGTTTTCCAAAGGCTGGGAAAAGAAAAACAGGTAGATTCCTGGGGCTTGCTGGCCAGCCAGAATAGCCTAGTCTGAGAGCCCCAGGTCCCAGGGAGAGACCTTGTTTCAAAAAATAGTCTGTAGACAATCATCTAGCCTTTGGGCTCCAAACAGTCTTATGAGCATACACATATTCTCATTATCTGTGTGTGTGTGTGTATGTGTGTGTGTGTGTGTGTGTGTGTGTGTGTGTGTGTCTGTGTCTGTGTCTGTGTCTGTCTGTCTGTCTGTCTGCCTGCCTGCCTATCTGTCTGTCTTTCTCTGTCTATGTTTCTGTCTCTGTTTCTCTCTTTCACACACACAAACACACACACACACACACACACACAAAACCAGTGAATTTCTAGTAAAAATACCCCCCCCAAAAAAAAGCAATCAGTCCTAACGTAAGACAGTAATCATTTCTCATTTCCATTTTTATTCCCAAATAGTCAAGTGAAGATGAAATTGGAGGAACTTAAAAAAAAAAATCAAAGATTCTCCTTTGGAATGGTCAAAATTTTGAAAACAATGACCATCCCTGCAGAAACTTCTTGAGCAAGCAACACCCTGGTTCAGGGTCACAGAGAAGGAATGTAAGGTCAAGGAAACAATCCCTTCACACCTTCCCCTGTCCCTCTCCTGAGCTGGAGACAGAAGCATTTTAAAGCCTGGAGACTCTGGACACAAGAGCCTGAGACTCTAAGGTACACAGCAGCCCTCACACTTGATGACAGCTACATTCCTGACATTTTTCTCCCCCTGATCCCCCATCAGCTGGAATGTCTGCAGATTTTTAAGCTGTTAATTTCTATCCCAAGACACAGAGAAAACCAGCTGTGAAAACAGGATTAGTGCAGTAATTTAAAGAGCTTCCTATTTTGCTCAGTTTTGAGGCATTCCAAGGCTTGTAGCAGACACTACCTACAGTTTGAACAAATAACAAAAACCTGCTCAAAATACTGTCATGAAACAGTGTTATGTCACAGAGATGAGGACAAAGAACAACACTGCCACCACATCAGCTTATCTAACCCCATGTCCCTAAATCCAGGATGTGGAATTGTCCCCTGGACTGAATAAAAATGATGGAGGAGGCAATATATTAATTATTACACCAGGTTTGTGTTCCTTAGAAAGGTTAAATTAGCTAAATACAGATTTTATTCTTTCTTATTTTTTATTCTGAAATACTTCCAAAATAATAATTTAAAAACCTGTCTCCTCGATGGCAGAGTGCCAGCATGTCCTTTCTGCGTTCTGGGGCGGAACACATTGGTTGCATGAGTGACTCTGAGCTGGAGCAACTGCAGGAAGATGAGTGAGCAGACAGCTGTGCAGACAGTGGGAATGAGTGGCTTTTAGACTACGTAGTCCAAGACAGGGAACACTGTTCTGACACACCTACTGAGCACTTCATTCAGATCGCTGCCATTCAGAGCCTCCTTCACATCCTCTTACTTGCCCGGGCACCCTGCAGAGTTCTATCTTCAAAGAGATCATTCCCTGGGAGGGAGGAGAAACCTATAGTTCTAAGCACGGTAAAAACTCCACAGGGTGTAGATGGGAGGCCACATAGTACGATGACAGAAGGGGTAGGATGTGCAGGTGAGATTGTTCTTAAAGACTCAGCCACGGGGAGGTGATATGCCAGCAAGTGCATGACATGCCCAGAGGAAGGCAATAGTCCAGGGTCCATGATGATCTGCCAGTCCGTTGCTGCTCACAGTGGGGACACAGACAAGCTAGGCAAGGAAGAAGCAGGGACCACGGGATAAGGGTGAACATTTTAGTCTGGTGAGGATAACCAGGCCCGTGCCAAAGTCTTTGGCATCAGTGGGAAGATGAATTTCCAAACTAAGAGATGAGAAGCAGGAGTTGAATGAAAGAGTGATGGAATTTTTGGGAAGTAGGCTGTAGGAGGGCCTGTGCCTAGAGGGAAGGGCTGCAAGGCGCTGTCCCCAGAGTCAAGGGGCACACCAGGTTTTGTGTGCACCTGGGGATGTGCCGGTAATGTCCCAGGTATATTCTACACTGTAGGATCCGGAGTAGGGGGAAGGAAATGATACAAAATATATCACAGGCCCAGTAATATCCAAGGTATTACTACTGGGGATGAGAGAGGAAAAAGGGCTGAGAAAAAAATGAGCCTCCTTGGATTTTATTTTGTCCTCATGATTCATAAAATCCTATCACTAAAATCAATAACAAAAAAAATTGCCTGTTTCTTGCTGCCTGGAAAGGAATGATGGTTTGTCAAAGGACAAATGACCATTTCTGTTGTCACGCACAGCGCAGAACAGAATTTAAGCCCACACTTGTGTCTAGCACTGTGAAAGAGCACAGAGGTCTAACCTCAGCCTATACAAAAGGAACTGGCTGCGAAGACAAAGGAAATGTCACCAAATGCCAAGAAAATAAGAGACAACTACAAGCATTTACACAAACACAGAGACACCTCTCCCCCTTACAAATATCGCAGGGCTAACAAGAGAAGAAAAAAAAAAAGCATATCACAAAAATAAATTCACCCTCTAAAGGTGTTATACTCTTGAAAGACTTTTTCTGAGTACTGGGACTCATTCTCTAAGTTCTGCTCTCTACTAGCTACCGAAATGCCTGTATAAACTTAAAATGTGGCCACTCCATGCTATGGGTAAGGGAAGGTATTTATAGAGCAGAGAAAGTTTAAAGACAGGAGATTGGGGGACCATTTGTTTTGTGGGAGAAGGTGTTACAATCTTGTGAGCATTTGGAAAGCTAATGTGTCATCTTTGGATACTGACTGAGCTGTACTGAGGCCCTTGGCACAATGGAATCCCTGAGCCTGAGGAGAAAGAGATCAGAAAAGGAGAAGAAAGGGGGGACAACAGGAACTCAGCCAGAGGGAGGATTCCACTAAGCTCCAGGGGGGAGCTGAGGGCATGTGGGGAGGAAAGCAGCAGCTGAAGAGGTGGGTGGATTCCAGAATTTGGAGTCGAATATGGTGGGTGGCAGAAGCCAGCAGAAACAAATGGTCCATATCCTAGCAGAGTCAAATCAGCAGTTTTGGTTAGAAGAGGCCCGGCCCCTTGGAAAGGGATCCATTCACGCTCCTGCCAGGATTTCAGCACCAGATGTATAAGGTGACCACATGACCACCTCACGATACGGTTAAGTGGAAGGTTTTTGTGAAATAAGTGAGAGAGAGCACAGCCAGAGGCATCGCATCGGGAAGAGTCCAGAGCAGGGAAAGAGTGTAGTAGACCGAACATGGCCCACAGACTGGGCGTGGCCATGAAAGCAGGCACAAAGTGGAGAGGGAGAGTGGGAGAGCACGCGCATGCGTAGGGAGGACAGAGAGAGGAAGAGAAAGAGAGAGCGGACAAAAGACAAGGCATGGCTGAAATAGCAGGGCTTGTAAGGAGAATGAGAAGGTGGGGAAAGGGAAGCTCCCGGGCTAGAGGGAGTTTAGGGTAAAGGAAGGCTGTGAGAAGGGCTAGGATGCTAGCGTGGACTTTGGTGTACAGCAGGTGCTTGGGATGCTGAGGGAGCCTGGAGGCCAGCACGCGCTTTGGCACGCTAAGAGGCACCACAAGTAGACATTTGTCCCTTCTGCCTTTTGGAATTTGGGGAAATGGAATTTCCTTTGGATCTGACAATGTCCTCCACCAGGATCTACTATAATGTATTCTATCACACAGGGAAAAAAAATACAGATTCAAATTACTAGTATGTATGGACTGCGTGTGCATTAAAACCCTTCACAGATTCACTCACTGTAAATATGAGCTGTCACCAGGAAAGGAAACAGAAATGAGACTAAGAATATTGTTGGCAATGAGTATATCTATATTGTTCAATATCTGCACAATATCAATCTTCATGTATTATATATATGATTAAAAATGTATTTTAAAAAATCGGAGATCTCTGACTTTCACCATGCACAGTAGTGTCCACACCTACCTAGTGAAGCTCTGTCTCAAGAAAATAAATGAATTGATTTAATTAAATGAAACAAACAATTCCACTACTTTATCGATAAGAAACTCCATGAATTGGCAGTAAATCTAACACCTGCTGGGGCACAATGCTTTAAAGAATGAAACTTAAAAGACTAAAACATGCATAAGGACACAGAATAAGGAAAAGGCTATCCTGTGAATGACTACTGACTGCAATTATCTTGTAACTTTGCAATGGAAACTTTGAAGTTTTCCCATGTGAATTAACAAGCAATTCCTTTGAAGCCACTAAGTAAGCATGAATGCCTTTAGCATTAAAATCAGACACGTGTGTGCGTCATGAAGTTGGACAATTAAAGAATGAATACAAATAACTATCAGCAGCCTTGTTGTTAACCTGTCAAAGAAAAACAAAAAAATAACAGGACATTAAACTCTGCTACTGTAATAGCAAATATTTGAATAGAGACCCGTGTGTTTGATGGGGAATATCGTTAATATTTATACTTAATATATTTAACACAGTCTCCAACTGACCACTAAAAGTACTTGTAGTAGAATATTATTTTATAGTGTGTTACCTTTGTTTATGTTGCATTTGTTTAGCTCTGTGAAGCTGTGTTCCTGTGCCTGTCTAAAACACCTGATGGTCTAATAAAGAACTGAACAGCCAATAGCAAGGCAGGAGAAAGGATAGGTGGGGCTGGCAGGCAGAGAGAATAAATAGAAGGAGAAATCTGGGAGACAGGAGTGAAAAGGAGAAGGAGCCAGAAAAGGAGGAGGACTCCAGGGGCCAGCCACCCAGCTATACAGCAAGCCACGGAGTAAGAGTAAGATACACAGAAGTAAGAGAATGGGAAAAGCCCAGAGGCATAACGTAAACAGGATAATTTAAGATAAGGAAAGCTAGCTAGAAACTAAGATAAACTAAGGCCAGGCATTTATAATTAAGAATAAGCCTCCATGTGTGTGATTTATTTGGGAGCTGGGTGGTGGGCCCCCCAAAAGACCCAAAACAACCAACAACAAGTACTAATAATTGCAAGATTAGTAACAACACTGAAGTAAAGTCTAAAACTAGATTAGGCTAAGCCCAGGACTCTCTTCTGTGTTTTAGAAGGATTTTTATTCTCTTGAAATTCCATATTCAAATACTGGCACACCATCCTAGTTAGCTTTAAATGTCAACTTGACACGGGCCAGAGTTAGGGACTCTTAATGGAGGGACTGGCCAAATCCAACTGGCCTGTGGGCATGTCTGTAGGAAATAGTCTTGAGAGCTAACTGACTTCATGTAAGAGGACCATTCTCTGGGCAGGGGACCTAGGACTGTAGACAAAAAGCCAGGTAAGCATAGGTCTGCAAGCAAGCCAGCAAGCCGTGTTCTTCTATGGTTTCTGCTTTAAGTGTCTGCTTGAGATCTTGCCCTCAACAATGGACTGTGATCAGAAGTGTAAACCCTCCCCCCCCCCACCCTCACTAAGTGGCTTTGGTCAGTATGTCTTATCACAGCAGCAACAGGAAAGAAACTCTTCAAGAGTCACTCATGAATTCCCCTAACATAGCTAAGATTTAGATTTGAAGACATAGAAACAGTTCACACAGCATGGGTCAACCTTAAACTACTTCCATTTGGGACTAAGTGGTTCTGCTTCTATGAGGGTCAACCTGTGTGCTATAAAACAGCTAGCTGCATCGTGGGTTTCTAACCCTCCAATGTCGCCTGCTTACCCCATCCCTATGCCATGGCCGTGACAACCAAAAAATGTCTTTAGACTAACACACATCTTAGGATGGGAGGAAAAACACCACTGTTGGTTGTGAATCACTGATAAACCACTGTAGGAGCATCATCAAAAAATTTTGCAATCACAGATATAAATCTCATTTACATCATTGTAAGATGTACACATTCTGTGAGCATGGCAGAAGGTTGTAGAAGTTACTCACTTGCAGTAGAAACACCTGAAGTTGTGCGGCAGAGTGCTTGCTTAGCATTAAGACCCTGAGTTTAATCCCTACCCCTGCTTTAAAAGGCAGGTACAGTGGCACACACCTGTAATTTCAGCACCTGAGAGGTGGAGACTGAAGGATCAGAAGTTCAAGGTCATCCTTGACTAGGTAGCAAATTTTAGGCCAGCCTAGGGTATGTGAGACCTGTCCCCATGCCCCTTCTCCATTCTCTACTACTAACTAGGTAAACTTCTTCTGCTATAACTAGTCACCACAATACTCTGATCACTGGTTCAAATGCCATGTAGACCCCCATGCTGAAATTTTATTTTAACCATTATTAAGCTATGTGCTTGTCAAGGTCTAGTTCACCTCTACCAAGAAGCCTTCTCTACAAGACAAAAGAAGTGCATGTGCTTACCAGCACATTAAAAATATGCCTTTGATAAGCAAATTATAAATCCCAACTTAAGCATATAATAATGTGGGACCAGAAAGAATGCCAAATATTCCGAAAGCAGACATTCCAATCTTGCGTGATAATCACTGTGTGCCCTGAAACAAGCTTCACCTCCTCTTGGCCTCTCGATTTACCTCAAAATCTCTGAGTCTGGGGATGATTTCCTCGAGCAAATGCAAATCTCTGGAAACCTTGGCCTTTACTTTATTCCATTTCCCCTGGACATCATCAAATTCTTGTTTATACGTTTTTCCCACATCAGGAAGCACACTTTTCTCCAAAATCTTTGTTTCTTCTGAAAGTTTATGTAATGTAGGCTTGTGATTCTCAAGGGTTTCATCAAGAGCCTGAAAAAGTTTCAAAAGATTAAAACCATACACAACAATGTAACACTGTATGTATCTGTACAGGTGTAGTAATATGAGATATATATCATATACAACAATATAACAATGTATATATCTGCACAGGTATAGTAGTATGATACATACACAACAATGTATGTATCTGCACAGGTATAGTAATGTGATACATACATATATATGTGTATATATGTATATATATATCACACAACAATGTAACAATGTATGTATTTGCACAGGTGTAGTAATATGATATAGATATATATCATGCACAACAATGTATGTATCTGCACAGATGTAGTAGTAAGATATATGCTGATGCACACACACACACACACACAGTGAAAAGAGAGGAGGAAAGTATCTTACTTAAATAACATTAAAAAAAAGTCATAATCAGAAAAATCAGAGCTTTCTCTTCATGAGTTTTGTGGGGACAGCAGAATGTACTCTGTACACTGAAAACCCCAGGCATAGTTCACACAGTGGGTCAAGAACACAAGGTCAAGAGTTGGTCTCTTTTATCAGGCACTACAGTGTAGAGCCTTAAGGCCACTAAGAAAGAAGCAGGGAAACAATTTAACCAACAAAACCCTTAGTATCAATTCAGGCTTGGCATGGTGGCTCATAACAGCCACCCCAGCACTTGGGAGGCTGAGGCAGAGGGATTGCTGTCAGTTCTAGGCCAGCCTACACTATAGAATGGAACCCTGTCTCCAAAAAAAAAAGAAAAAAAAAATCAGTTCAACTATTACACCTCACCTCATTTTAGGAGAGATATTTAGCAGACCATGAACAGGTTTAGAATTTTATGTGAACTGTAAGAAAATACATTTTTTTCCCTAGTAACATTTAATGACGTATCTTTTCTGGACCTCAGATACATTGATTGAGGTAATTAAGCTTCAAATTATAAATTCTTAGGCCTTCAGGGTACTTCAGTAGATGAAGACAGCGCCACACAGGCTGAAAGACCTCAATCCTACGCCTGGAACTCAAAGCGAAAGAGAAAACCGAGTCCCCATCGTTACCCTCTGGACTCGGCACAAACCCACCTTCACAACACTACTACTAACAAATAATAAGCAAAAGTTAAAATCTTTTTTTAAATCTGCCACTTTTATAATAAAGTTTTAATCATTTTTAAAGACTTAATCAAAAAAACAGCCATTTTCTTTTTAAATCACTGAAAAACGACAACTTCAAATGCATAACATGAACCGTCAGAAACAGAGTTCTCAGACACAGCTTACCTTTTTCTCCTGCAGGGCCTGCTCCGCCTTCGTGAGATCATCAAGGGCATTCAGAGATGTCTGGGCTTTTTTTTCTGACTCACTTAGCACCTCTTTCAGGGTCTTCAATGTTTCCAAGTATGCAGGTCCGGGTTGGCTCTTCAGCTCTGATGATTTAAACATACTTACTCAGGGACAACAATGTAGAAACCTAATACTATTATTGTCTGCACCACTAATCTTTTATATTTAGTAAAAAGATTCCATTAGATAATAAATTAGACGCCATGATCCCAATTGAAAAGAATCTCTGTTAGTTAATAAAATAGGTCATCCCTCTGGCATTTCAAACAGTCAGACTGTGGCTTCGTTCCTCCGGAGGCCAATGTTTGAAATATTAACTTGCTATCATTTTTCTTCATTTGATCATGGTGAAATGTCTGGATGAAGCTTGAAGGACAACATTCCTTTTGTCTCACACGACCTCCCCTTCCCCAACCACTACACAAAGAAGAAAAGAAAGCAAAGATCCCTCCCCCAGCCTTCCTGAAATCCCATGAGTGTACACAAACTATATGGGAACCCCACAGACAGTGAGGAACATGGGTATCTGGCAAGAGCCAGCCAGCACAGCGCACCCCTCTGTGGCTCTGTAAAAAATCCCAAACAATCAGCATTTGTGCAGGAGAGGAAGTGAGCGGAATGAGAGGGACCAAGAGGTGAAACCAATTAGCAGCATAAGTTCAACTGCCTGCCACTGATCCTCATCAAAACCTGAAAGCTTGGCTTGTACCAGTCAGCTGAGAAGGGACTCTTCTCTGGTATTTCTGTCACACTGTAAGTTAACTGATTTCCATGAGCAAAATGCATCAAGTCCAAATGCACAGTTAAAAGAAAGGCAACATGACGCATTTGTCTATCGCACATACATTCCTAACGTCTATACATCAGGAGCTAACGGAGTAGAGGGGACAGTCCCAGCACTGAAATGCACACAGCCATCAGCAATCCGGAGCAGCAGCTGAAGAGAAGATATATACGTAACAGGATGCACAAGCTTTCAAAATCCTCCAAAGCCCGCTTCCCCAACAAGATTTATGCCAATTTTTCCAATTCCAAATTCTTTGATTTTGTTCACATTCTGGGAGCACAAAGTGATTTTTTTTCAAGGAGTAGGTGGGGCTGCTAAAACCCTAACCACTGGGAGCAAATAGAAATTGATGCTGTTTTTGTTTGGTCTGAACAGGTCTGAGCAAAGCTGTTTGTCCCATAAAAATCTCCAGAAGGGTGGGAGTGCAAACCATGTGCCTAGCATGCATAAGGTCCTGGGGTTCAACACATCCCCACAAAAAGAAAATAAAAATCTTTCAGAAGTCATTATACCCAATGTGTACCATTTTAGAGCATGTGACGCTGTCTATTTTATACACAAGTGTGAGCATAGGAAATAGTGTGAATGCATTGTAAGACCTGAAGTCACCAAAGTGCAAAGGAAAGCAGCAGAAACTCAGATACACTGAAAGTTTAAATATCGGGAGTAAATTTTAGATTAAGGCCAACTGAGAAGGGAGAGAGAGAGACGGAGAGACAGGGAGAGACAGAGAGACAGGCAGAAGTGACTGCCGCAGAACGCCAGGGTTTACCATTCTCTAGTTGCTGCTGACGTTCCTCTAAAGCCTTCTGCACGGCCTGGTAGTGACTTTGAAGGTCATCGAAACCCTGCTGGACAAAACCTGGGACAGAGGGCCGAGACCTCAGGGCTGAGCAGCTGGCACACAGTGTATCAATTCTGGGGTGAAGGCCAAGGAGATCTGTCAGCTCCCTCTGTGGAAGAGAAAATACAGTCACTTCAATCCATGAAGAAGAGCATCCCCAGAGAAAGTTCGGAAACAAACACAAAGCTCACGATACACGATCCATTCTCTCCTACATTCTGCTCTCTCTTCAGATTGTAAAATCTTTTGCCTTTTACAAAACACAGCCTCTTGGGCTACAGGCAGCTTGGTGGGTACGAGCACTTGCTATGCAATCATGCAGACCTGAGTTCGGATCCCCAGCACTCATGTAAAAATGTGGGCATGAACATGTTTGCCACCCTCGTGTTGTGGGAGGACAGAGAGAAGAGGATAGCTGGGACTTACTAGACAGCAAGCTCCAGGTTCAGTGAGAGACCATGTCTCAAAGAAATAAGGTAGAGTGTGGTAGGGCAGGACACCTAACGTCCTTTGTTGTCCTCTGGCCTTCACAAGCAGAGATGGGCACACGTGTGTGTGCACACATACACACGTCTTCACCACACATTGAATGATATATCCTCTTTATATATGAGACTCAGCACAGAAAGGCTGTATAGTCCAGCTGTTTGGCACCCTACCTGGCAGGAATCCTTCAAGCTTGGCAAGGGCTGCTGGGGCGATTCAGAAAAGGGTGTGTCCCTCAGCCACTCTTCCTTCGCCTTGATGGTTTTTTCAAGGGCATCGAGCTGCTTGAAATAAGCATTGATATCTTCCTGAAGCTGGACCTTCCTTCCCAGATCTTCCAGCTGCTGAGACACCGCCTTCCACTCTGATGAAACCCTCTCCAGAACATCGTTGATTTCTTCAGTCGAAAGGCCCTCTACACAAACAGAAAAGTCCAAGTGCATCAGAGCAGACACTTCATCTACTAATACCAAGGTTGTTTAGAATTGGTCCTACACACTCTGATACCCTGAGAGATGAGGCCATGTCACCTTTAATGATGACTCCCTTAGGTCCCTTCTAGTACAACCAAAAATCGTAATGATCCACTTATGAGTAGTTGGATGTCCTTTCACTCCTTGACCTAAGGGAGCAGCTCAGGAGTGGTGTGGTTATCTCACAAGGCACATCCATAGAGCATCCGCCAGTTCCTCTTCTGGGAACGCGTGTTGCCATCCATGACACCCTACCATTCTGATAGCTTCTAGTCTGATGCAGCCCAATAAGCTCAAATGCCTGAATTTGTGCAGAGCTGGAAAACAAAGTAGAGAGCTAGCAAAACACAGAGCTGGCTCAAGTCTGTGGCGACGAAAGATGAAATGGTCCCCTCCCCTGCAAGCAACTGGGTACATGTAGGAACAGAAGGAATGCTTACAGTAGGAACTTATTAGTAAGTTCATATCAGTTTTAACGGTGTTTGATAGCACTTTGAATAATGTCCGAATCCTACCCAGGAGAGGTGGGATTCCCTGGCCTATCTTCATAAGTGTTTTGTGTCTGCTTCTGCCCCTGATCAAAGCTACAAAGAACCATGGCACAATGTGGCAGATGAGTTAGACAAAATCCTCAAACCAGTAGTTTTCAATCTTTAACTTTTTTGTGTATGTATGAGTTGTTTTGTTATTACTGCTTTGTGGGTTAAATTTTTCTTGATGATTTATTTTTCTTTTATGTGTCTAAGTGTTTGCCAGCATGCACGTATTTGCTGTATGTGTGCACCTAGAACTTACTGGGAATAGAAGAGGGAACTGGATCCCCTGGAACTGGAGTTATAGTCTATTGTGAGCCATCATGTGGGTGCTGGAAACCAAATCTGAATCCTCTGCAAGACCATTGGGTGCTCTTAACTATCATCTATCCAAACTCTTATTATTGTTATTATTATTATTATTATTATTATTATTATTATTATTATTATTATTATTTTGAAAAAGGGTCTCATGTAGCCCAGGCTGGACCTGAACTCACTATGTAGCGGAGGTTTCTTCATCTGCCCTAGTATCGCAATGAGGCCCTCTCATCAGCTTTTAGATGAATGGTGCTAATCTTCCCTCTCAGAAATGTTAGTTTCCGGCTTTTCTTTTCTTCCTTGTTCAGCATCAACTGCCCTGACATAAAAATGAAGTGGCTGGGATGGGGTGGGGTAGGATGGCCCAGTGGCTAAAATATTTGCCTTGTAAGTGTTAGTAGTGGAGTTTGGATCCCCTGAATCCACTGTATAAATGCTGTTATTTGGCAGCCAATCCAGCACTTTCCCCAGGGGCCCCAAAGCACTGCTGGGACTGCTACAAAAGGGGGGCAATATGACACTTGGTACAAGCACAAAGCTTTATTTATTTGGGGGGGATTGCAGGGATAGGTACAAACACCCTTTCTCTGGCTGCGTGAGTGAGTTGTTCAGCTCACTGGGTGAACTGGCTGGAAAACACACTCTTAGACGGCTGGGCGTCAGGCCCAATAACAGGCTTCTCCCTGAGTGGTCCTTTCTCACCTGCTTGCAGGCGGATGGGTTGATTGAGTGACAGGAAGAGAGAGGAAGCAACAGAGACTGCAGAGGTGACACCAGTGAAATCAAAACTGTCAGATCTGAACCAGGGCAGCAGTGGGGGACACGCGGAGACGGGTCGCCTAATGCAGGGTAAGCCGGGGCGGTGGTGGCGCACGCCTTTAATCCCAGCACTCGGGAGGCAGAGGTAGGAGGATCTCTGTGAGTTCGAGGCCAGCCTGGGCTACAAAGTGAGTCCCGGGAAAGGCGCAAAGCTACACAGAGAAACCCTGTCTCGAAAAACAAAAAAAAGAAGAAAAAAAAGAAAAGAAAAAGAAAACGCAGGGTAGACCACTTGGCTAGTGTATGCAAAGCCCTAGCTTCAATCCCCAGCGGGGTTCAGGGAAGGAGTTGGGGGTAGGGGGAGTGGGCTGAGGGAAAGAAGGACGGAGGGAGGGAACACAGAACTGAGCAGACCAGGAGATCTAATCCTCAAAAGGAGCAAGGAAGTCGGCTGCTTGACACCTGAAGGGACAGACCTGAGCAACTGGCTGACCACGTTGCGCCAACAGCAGAGGATCCAGCTGTCTACACAGATGCAAAGCAGACAGGGCCTCGACTGACCGCCACGGAAGGGCAGAGGTAGCCAGGTCCTGAGCCGCAGCCAAAGCCACAAGCCGCAGCGGAGCAGTGTGTGAGAACAGACAGGGCAGAAACAACAAGGAAGGTGGAGGTAAACTGAGGTGAAGAGCTGAGGCTGGAGAGAGATAGAAGGCAGTAGAAAGCCTGAGAAGAAACCACAAGCCTAAGTCCCCGGAATAGATCCCGAAAGCTGCCAAGTCTTTAGTGCCAAGAGCCTTAGCCACCACAGGCACAGAAGCGCAACACCGGCCACTGCCAAAGGGTCGAGGAATTCCTAGAGCTTAGGCCCACTCACAAGGTACAAAGCCAGCCACTTTCCAGGGCTGAGGAGCCCCCACTTCCAGCCGACACACAATGCTTGTAGAAGAGCCCCTCTGCGGGAAGCCGGCACAAGACCTCTACCACTAGAGGGCACTCCCTGCTATTGCTCCTGCCTGCGGAGGCCATGCACTGCAGTCCCCTGTGAAGAGAATCCAGAGCTAGCTGCCTGCAGGGGACTAACCCTCCCCTTGCCGATCCATGAATTCTACGCAGGTGGAGCTAAGACCCCGCCAGCTGACGGACAGCCTAAGTATTTTTAGAATAAGGAGCAGGTGCGCAGGAAATGTGCTCTTCGGTGCCCTCCATCTAGAGTTCTCAAGAAGGGAGGTTCTGCAGGAGGCCGATGGGGTCCTACTTGTTCCTCCATATGTTCTACAGTTGGCGTGTACCCACTACAGTTTCCGCCCTTCTACCATCACCCAAGGCACCATGTGACATGGGAACCCCCACCCCAGTCTGTGACTTTCTCAGCTCACCATCTCTTTTCTTAAGGAGGCGGGGAGGAAGGTCCACCCTCAGCAAAGAAATACCTACCTACATGCCAAACTTAACAGCCCGTCACAAAAACAAATACAAATTTTAGGTTTCTCTATGTCTATGCAAGGCTTTAGTGGGGGGTGGGGTCTTTATTGCTTGCAAAAATTTCAAATACAAGGGACACCAAATTTAAGTAGAAAAAAAATATTCCTAGACTACTTTAATGTGATCCTCTGACAATGACCAAAAATCGAACATCAGTGAGTGTCCTAGTTAGCTTTAATCGTCCATTGGACACACCCTAGCATCATCTCAAAGGCAAACCTCAACTGAGGAATTATCTAACATCAGACTGGCCAGTGGGCACATCGTGAGGGGGAATGGGTCTTGATTGTTAAAGGATGTGGGGAGGTCCAGCCCACCATGGGCAATGCCATTCCTTAGGCAGGTGGTCCTGGGCTTGACAGGCCAGGAAGCTAGCAGGCTGCCTCCTCCATGGTTTCTACTGTCAGATCCCTGCCTTAGTTCCCACCCTGACCTCTCTCAATAGTGGGCTGGGACTTTTAAGCTGAAATAAACCCTTGCTTCCCCTGAGCTGCTCTGGGTCATGGTATATGTCACAGCAACAGAATGAAACCAGAATACTGGGTTTACCATAAGGCAACTTCATATCTAAGATATTGCCAGCATAAGAATTTTCCCTCATCTATATAAAAAATTCAGAGTATGTAACCCCAAAGGTGAGGTTCCGAAGTCTTGTGCACTGTTGGATTTTAATTGCTCTGCTGAGGTTTTCAAGGCTTCTAGTTTTCTGACACCCCACCCCCCCACCCCACCCCATGTGGGAGCAGAATGACTTTGATTTTATCTGTTTTTAATAAAAAGCTCCAATATAAGATTTCAGTTTTTTAAGAGATTCTGCTGCCTCAAAAAAAAAAAAATTGAAAACCAGCTTTCTTTTTTTCTAGCTTTTTCTATGAAATGTTTTATGTGTTAAACTGCAAATATTAAGTGTGACCTTCTAAAAAAATCAGAAAGAAAAAAAACCCCGCAGGGTCTCTCACCTTTTCCCATTTGCTCTAGAAGGATTTGTCCGGTTTGCTTCAGTTCATCCAGTCGCGGGATTCTCTCTGTCTGCTCTTTTTCTAATCCCTGGAAATAAAGCCCAAATATAAAATACCGAAAACTTCCTCTCAATATAATGTCGATGCTATTTTAAAATCTCATGTTTAGTGGCCTCTTAACTGTTCTTTAGGTATTTCAAAGTTTACCTACAAAGTATTACAATGAAAAAAAAAAAAAACTTAGCAATTCCTGGCCACTCTCTAGCACTCTGAGAATTAATAAATCTGAGAAAGAAAATTCCAAAAACAATGATAACCGTGACTATAAATTTTAGATTCTTTTAGAAGGAAAAATGATATAATCTGTAATTATGAATTACTATCGAGGGGAAATCATTCAAATTAGCATTTTGGGTCTAAGATATCCATTCACAAACATAGTTTATTTCATATTATAAGAATAAAGGTTTGGGCATGCACCTTTAACCTCAGCACTTGGGAGGCAGAAGAAAGAGGACCTCTGTGAGTTCAAAGCCAGCCTGGTCTACAGAGCAAGTTACAAACCAGACAAGGCTACACAGTGAGACCCTGTCTCAAACAAAATGAAAAGGGCTAGGAGGTGGGAGAAAAATAAAAGAAAAGAATGGTTTGGGGACAAAGGAACTTGACATGCTATGACAGAGCTCACCGAGGAGAAGCCAGAGAGCAAGAGAATAATTTTGAGCCTCGGAATTATCTGCTGGCATTATAATTGGTCCGGGGTCTAATTCTAACTCAACACAGCACATTCCATGCACAATTTTAAAATAACGACAAACTGCTTTAGAACCCAAACTAAAGTGTTTTTGGTCTGAGAAATGGCCCTGTATCATAATGCATTGGCCCTCAGTATCTGTCTGTGGAGAACTGCCAGACACCAGAATCCTAGACCGCTCAAGCTTTTTATGTAAAACACTGTACTATTTGCATACTGGCTGTATCTATCCTCTTGTAAGTTCAAGTCATCTCTGGTTTGCTTAAAATACCCAACAAGATGTAAAGGTAAGGTGAACAGATGTTATGCTGTGGTTGACCGGGGAAAGTGACGAGTGTGTGTGTGTGATGTGTAACTCAGATACAGTCATCCTAGGACTCACCACACGGTACCTGAGCAAGACAGAAAGTTGCAGTTCTCTAACAAGGCTGTTAGGTTGGGATGAGGGGACTGTGAAACTGTGGCAAGTCACAGCAGGGTGTGTGCACACTTCATTCAGATTCTCTGGAATGTTTGGTGTGCAAGGAGTTCAAGTTTTGCTTTCAGTAACTTGCTAGAAATGCTCTTCCCAGTATTTTCCATCCAGTTCATCGGCTCCATAGATCCAATGACAAATTGTAATTTATTTTTAAAAGCTATCTTGTGTAAAGAGAATATATTGAGGAAATTTTAATACACCAAATGCTTTGCTGTATACACAGGCAAAATATCTTTGGAACAGCACCAAGTCCCAAGTTACTTGATGTCAGACAATGTAGATCTAAACATACTTAAAAGGCAGAAATGATAACTGTATATGTGCAACTCAATGGTTCAGGAGGGAAAAGGGGGAAAAAGTTAGAATTCCTCCTCCATATGGGGACCTGACGTTTAGTGTGGCACTCTAAAAACCATCTGCGACTACATTTATTTCACAGAATCTTCTAGACCCTGCCACATCTCTAGGCCAACAGCAAAATTAGCCTGATGGGTTATTTTTATGTCCTAGCATACTTGTTTTATACTTTACCTTCAATTTCTTCTTCATTCCCGAAGTCTCCTGCAACTTCTTAAACTCTTTCATCTCTGTGTTCTCAATGGCGCTCTTGGATTTCAAAACCCAGTTCAACAGCTCCGCACTTACAGCATCAAACCTGGTTCGAGACGGAGACGTTAGCCTCTGCCATTGGCTTGCTCTCACTGTTGCCTTGGCCCAATAAAGAACAACCTGAATGCCCGCCAGGCATGTGCTCTCAACCAATGCCCCCAAATAGAACAGCTACCCATAACAGTATCACACTTTCACAATTAACACACTATAGGGTGAACATACGATAGGGTTGATAAAATAATAATTAACATTTTTTTTACTTAATTGGGTGGGAATCATTTGTATCTTTCTAAACTATTATAGATAACAAAACCCAGATTTTGTTAGATGATAACAGAAAAGAACAAGTGTAAACATTCCTAAAATTGTCTTGTTTTATACAATACGTAGTTAACTAGACCTGCCGCAGCCTTCAAGAAGCTTCATGTCATCAGGAAGCAATGGAAAGTGGCAAGTATAACAAAAGAATTTGCTAGGTACTAATTGCAGAGCTCCAGAGGGGTGACTCCTCACCCATCCAGGGACAGAACGGTCTCAGGGCATAACAGTGGTTGTGCTTAACAGCTTTCCTTGCAAACGGAAGACAAAGGAAAGGGAGGTCATATTTTGCAAGCTACAAATGGATGTGTCTGCTACAGTGAGTGCTGTGAGGTAAGACTCGTTAGCAACGAGGCCAAGAATCACAGGGGCCAGTGACTGCAAGGCCCTGGTGATTTATTACAGAATCTGGACTTAAACCAAGAGCCATAAAGGGTGTTAAGCACAGACCTGATAAGAATCTGTTCCTAGGGTCCCGTTCACTGTGGGGACAGAACCAAAGACTGCACAGAAAAGGCCACCATAGGAAGCAGGAGGAACCCAAGAGAGTGGCAATGGGGGAAGAAGAATGGGCAGGTTGAGCATGGGATGCAGAAGCCGGTTAAAAGCATGGTGAGAAAGGTGAGCAGGCCCTTGGCCAAGCCTTTCATGTCCATCACTAACACAAAGAATCCTCAGCACACCCTATGAAAACACCTTTGATTACTCCTGCGAGAGTGGAGGCAGGAGAGTTCAGAGAGGTTCTTAAAGAACTTCCACAGCAATAAATGAAGTGGGACCCACTCAAGCACAGATAGTCCATGTAGCCAACCCCCTCACCCCGGTGTGTATCATAAGCAGATGTATTTCACAATCCCTCTGGGAAGCATCCCTTAAGGTGTTTCGAGTAGATTCTGAATAATTGCCCCTTCACTAAGGTAAGTTTCTGTATAATATGTGATTTTTAAAAAGGCATGTCTGCAAGATCTTGAATCTAAATCACTGAGGCCTAGGGTGGAGAAGGTAAGAGTTGAGAGAATTAATCAATTAATAGCTACCAACCAGAACTAACTTGGCATCTGGTGGCTGACCCCAGGCACCATACCTGTTAATATGTAAGTGTTCCAGGCTAGTAGCCCAGAAGCAGCAATGCCTCTTACAGACTGTGCACCCACTTACCCAAAACCTTCCCTGCCTTGCAGCCTCTTCTCTATCTACAGCCAATCTAAGCACAATGTAAACTGAAACCCCCTCCCCCAATCTTTCCTTATAGCTCACACCTTTCATCCCAGCACTCTGGAAGGCAGAGAGACAGGGATCTCTGTGAGTTCGAGGCCAGCCTAGTCTACAGAACAAGTTCCAGGACAGCCAGGGTGGTAATACAGAGAAACTGTGTCTCAAAAGAGCCAAAATGATGACCACAACAACAATAAATGCCTTGAAGGCTGGGGAGTGCGTGCCCTCCAAGATCTGATTAAGACAGGCTTGGTGGCATATTTATAGACCCAGAGCTAGGGAGGCAGAAACAGACAAATTCCTTAGGCTCACTGATAAATAAGCCAGGTAGACCTGGCTCAACCTCAGGAATGGTTGACTTCTAAAATCCATGCACATACACACACACACACACACACACACACACACACACACACACACATATCTTGAGCTCTTAGTTCAAAAGCACCCATCTCTATTTGCTGAGCAGATTTGCTACTGCGGGATTCAAAATTCGTCCCTGGGCCACTCATTAAACCCCTTTTATTTCAGAGATGGAAGAGTCCGTGAATTTTACTTGAACATAACTTAAGAGAGTGTATGATGCTCTAGGTAAGTAACCAGAATCCAGGTGTCATCAAACATCTTACTTCTGTCTTCCGATTAAGACTGCTACATAATCTTTCAGAGAAGAAAGCCCAAAGAGCATACAGTTAAAATGGCCTTGGAAACTAAGTCAGTTTCTGCCCTTAAAAACGAGTTCGATACACTGATCCCAGTACCAGATAACCAGATAGTTGGGAATGCCTGTTGTGGGCAGATTAAAAAAGAAAAAATCCATAAAGAAAACCAAATAAAATTGACTACAATCTACATCAAAAGAAAAGAGAACAGACCACCATATTTAAGGCATGCCCTGTAAACTGAGCCCTGTGGTTATTTAGGGCTCTCAACTGTCTGCGGCATTCACTTCCAACACAAGTTCATCCCCATCTCTACAGCAGACTGCATATATGAAAGGGTCTGAAAATTATGTCACACCAGGAATAGCTAAGGAGTGCCTAGGGCCTTAGGACAATGGAAACAAATAGGAGGGCTAACTTCAAATAGTCACACAGGACCATTTCAAAGAGGGGCTGATCAGGAGACTAGGGGGAAATCGAACCGCATTAAGGCTGAGAGATTCTCACAGGAGGAAAACTAGAAGCCTCCCCAGCCAAGGCTAACAGGAAGCAGCTACTGCAGCATGCAGAGAAGCAGCGCTGCACATGGAGGAAGTTCAAGTGTGGCAATGACCCCCTCAAAGGTCACAAACCCTGGGCTCAGAGTTTAGGCTTCCGTCTTTCCTCTCTGCTGTGGCCCACAGCCTCCTCCTAAGATGTGCACTTCTTAACAAACTGTCTGTGCTTCTGCTATTTCCTAAGTCTCCCTGTCCAATTTCATCTTCTAGGAACAGGAAACTAGAGATCCCAGGGGGCAGCCACCAGACTCGGAGATGCCTAGAGAAGCACTACCGGGCTCTGCACAGCCCTACAAAGACAACACACAGGACGTTCAGAGCCAAACATGGGGCACAGAAACATTACAGATGAGGAGATTCCCCTGCCTTCTGCTACCAGGAATTACATGTACTCAGGCCTCGGTCCAGGAATTAATCCAGTAATGAATGTCTGCCTCGATCTAATCTCAAAGGCCATAACTAGCCCCTCGCAGCTCACTGCTGCTTACAAGTCCATCTTTGTACCAACTGGATAGACTGGGATAAGGGGAAGGGACACATGACACAGTTCATCTGGACCTCCAGTACACCGAGGGCTGTTTACGCACTTGAAGAAACAAGCGACCTGGCCAGTGACATCGAGGACGCAGTTTGATAAGAAGACAAACGGCTAAAAGTGACAGCCACCAAGCCAGTGACCGCAAGGACTATAGTGGGAATGTCTGCTGTGGCACATCCTCTGACCACAACTGGACCACCTCTGGACTTTCTTGTCATCTGACATGATAACGAGCTGTTGAAGTCACCTTGGGTACAGCATTCCGTCTCTTGCCACCGTGGAAGGCTCGCTCGTTATTCACCACAGGCAAGTATAAATTAAGCTCACACCATGATACACCCTGTCTCTTCCAAAGTCAGCCCTGGAGACACACGCCGCCAGATGCGCCTGGCAGCTAACGAGGGCTCAGGAAACGGAAGACCGCTGCTAATATTGACATCCGCGGTATCTTCTCCCCCGCTGCCATTGCCAAAGCAAAGGTCCTACATACAGCAGCTGCTTGCAACTCCAGGTGTGCGAGTCAGTCACGAGACACCATTAGGAGGCAGAAAACAGGCTTGGGGGCAAAGAGAAAGTCAGCTGGTACACCTTGAATCCTGCTTTCTCTAACAAAAGCGAGACTATGAAAAGCATATCGTTTTTGATTCGGGTCCCTCATAACAGCCCATGTACCTGAGTCCCGGGATCTCACTGCAGGGGGAAGCATGAGAACAAGCTTAAGGCCGTGTTGAGGGTCACTGTGACCAGGCCTATGAGATCCAGGACCTGGAACACAGTACATCTTAAAGGACCTGACACAGCCAAGGCCCAGGAAAGGCCGCTGAGTTCTTCTAACAAGCTCCAGTTTTCTTCTGCATCAATAAGATAAAAGAAATATTTTAACCCAAGAGAGGTCTTTCAGCTAAATAGGAAGACTCTATTTAGAAACCTGATAAAGAAATTAACAAAGAAAACCTGGACTCATGGAAGAAGAGGCGGATGGGGAGGAAAAGGCAGGAAAAATGAGAGACCAAAAATGCATTATTTCCCTGAACTGCTATTTTAACAGTGAGAAAAGGAAAGAGATTCACAAAGAATAAGGAATTTATCAGAAGCCAAACTGTCAGTACTTTAACATCTGAAAGAAAGAATAAAGGAGGAGCTGCAAACAATCCTTCTGGGGTTGGGGGATGGATGGGGAAGGAGAGACGAAGAGTTACATCACATCAGTCTCCAGATTTAACAGAGGCTGAATAAAATCCCTTGGGGCAATTTAGATGCTTAGATCCTGTGAAGCAGAATATTCCAAAGACTCAAAAGGCAGCAAATGAGTTCAGGACTGAATTTCCATAATAATGAGTATGTCTAAATTCACATGTGATTAGTGATTAGTGCAAGTTACGTTATGCGCAGGCCTGACGTTGGGATGGAGTCTCTCACTTTTTCTTGGCCTCCGCGTCCACATGGATCTGCCTCTTCTTTGGCGGGGGAGGAGGGGGCAGCTCCTGCTTAGACTTTTTGGTCGTCCCTTGTTCTCTTACATGAACGGTCTCCAAAAGATCCTTCTGAGAAATCTGGGACATGCCAAGTTTTGCTACAGCCTGAGTCACCTGAAAGAAAAGCCACAGCAAGCTTTGTCTTTACACGAAGGCCTTTACTGAGAGATAGTCACACAAAATTCTCCCTATGAAAATGTACATTTCAAACCAAGCATGGTGGCACACACCTATAATCCCAGCACTTGGTAAGTAGAGGCAGGGGTTGGAAGTTCGAGGCTAGGCCAGAGTTATATAAAAGCAAAGTCTACTTCAGTGGCTACTTGTATGTAACTGGCTCCAGATTTTATCTCCAAGTTAGCCATGGCCATGCCATCTTGTATTGTTCCTCCACTGTGTTTGAATAATGGCAATTCCCAAAACCAAAGTAATTTTGTTTCAAGAACTACAGTGACTTGTTTTTCTAGATTCTTGCTCTGGCCACCTTGCTGACTCCCAGTAATGGCTGGCCAAAAGAGATGTTTATTGACATTTTCTAAGTTACCACTTACCTTGTCTTTGCACAGGACAAAAGAGGAACACGTTAGTGTCCTTTGCCTCTCCCCTTTCTGTCCTGTAACTCACTACCCTGGCCCCCAAGCAGATGGTAGGCTCCAGTTCCTGAACTGGAGACCCACTCTGCAGGCTTTTCTCCCAAATGAAAATCGTGTGCTATCATTGCATAGCTCATACCCTTGCCTGTCTTTTCTTCTCACTGGCCTTATACTCCAAGACAAGTTAATGACCCCAAAATAGAACCTTCTGTCTGTTCACAGCATCCCATGCCCCATTCTCCACCCCTGGCAACCTCACAGCATCCTATTCCCCAGTCCCCATCCCTGCAAGACAATTAGTGCCTCTCATTCTGCCAGACTTTGCCCATCGTGCACATTCCATATGTCCAGAGCCACACTGCGCATGACTGGCTTCTTTTGGTTTATCACAAAGTTTTCCTGGTTCAGCCACATTATGTCTCCAAGTTAGCCATGGCCATGCCATCTTGTAATGCTCCTCCACTGCGCTTGAATAATGACAGTTCCCAACACCAAAGTAATTTTGTTTTAAGAACTACAGTAACTTGTTTTTCTAGATTCTTGCTCTGGCCACCTTGCTGACTCCCAGTAATGGCTGGCCAAAAGAGATGTTTATTGACATTTTCTAAGTTACCACTTAACTTGTCTTTGCACAGGACAAAAGAGGAACATGCTAGTTTGTCGATGACTCATTCATTGTTACTGTCAATTAGTACTGCACACTTTGGATATGAGACTGCAGTTATCTGTTCCTAAACACTTACAATTTTACTGCATGGTGGAATATACTACCCAAAGCAAAAGGTACCTGGTTCGAAGAGTCTTCTAGTCTCTGAACCAAAGAATCCCATCTCTGTGTTAGTTCCTCTGAGTCACTGCTCATCTTCTGAGACGCCTTGGGATTATTGAGTAGTTGACCCACATCCTGGCCAATCTCACTCAGCTGGTCCAATGTTTGCCTCTTCATTTCCATGTCTTCCTTCAAGATCTAGCATGTGAAATATTTATCAGACAACTCTCTCTCAACAAGGCTTCTCTTCCTCGGGGAGTGTAAGCAGGTAGATTGGTGGTACTACGGACAACATGTTCTGCTATTCTCTATGCTGCAATAAATGGGTCTTGGTTTGGTACCATGGATGGCAGCCTTAAGTAATGGGAAACGAGCCATAGGCTGTATTCACTCAACTGTATTAACACTTAGTTACAAAACACTAGACATCACTGGTGTACAACGGACATTGACAGCCACACACTTACCGCCAGACGTCGGACACTGACACTCAGTTCCCTTTGGTCTTTGAAGTTGCTGGTCTGGACTTTATTCAAAGCCTCTTCCTTTTCAGTGAGCCAAGCTTCCAACAAGCACTACGAGTAATAACGAAAGTTGGAAATATACATGGGAAATCATCTGGTGATTCGCATAAGTTCCCAAATATCTAACCTGTATTAATGGTGTCACATTTAATGGAGGATAATAAGAACTTCAAATACCCAAGTCCAAGAAACAAATGACTGGCAAAAGCATTAGCCTCCAACAACTTACAACAGATTAACTTGCCATTAGTCCTAAACTAGGGTAACTGGTACGGTGTGGACAGAGTTCAGTGTGTCCCCCCTCCCCCCAAGGGCTACTGTGCTGGAAGGTCGTGGTCACCAGTGTGGCAGGTGAGAGGTGGAGAGTTCAGTAGGAGGTCACTGAGGGTGCTGCCCTCACAAGGAAAGAATTTTCTGGGGCTTCCATAAGTCCCTGAGAATCACTGGTACCAAAGAGCAAGGCTGACCCTTTCCTGACCTCTGGCTTTCTATGTCCCTACGGGATCTCTCCCTTTGGGGTCCATTCCCACCACAATGCTAAGTGTTGTGATGTGACACACAAGGGCTTCTCACCAGAGCTAGCACCATACTCTTTGACGTCTCCACCTCTAAAACTATGAATGAAGCAAGCCTTTAGGACTGTGGGTGCAACTCAGTGATAGAGCTACTAGGTGCAGTCCTTGGTAGCACCTCATGAAAGACTATAAATAAAAATGTCTTTATACATTACTAGCCTCTAGGATAGTTTGGTTTGTTTGTTTGTTTGTTTATGGGGTCTTGCTAGTGTATCAAGCTGGCCTTGAACTCGAAATCCTCCTGTCCCAGCCTCTTGAGCACCTGGGACTCACAGGTATATGACACCAAAGCTGGCTAAGGATTTTATTATAACAGAAAAAAATTATTCCATATAGTAACTAAGCCTAAATCTCAAGAAAGTGAGTAGCTAAAAGATACTAAATCCAATTATGCCAAGTTTTTAAAAAATCCTATAATAACTCTAAGTTTTTTTGTTTTGTTTTTTTCTTGGGATAGGAGGGTTCGAGATGGGGTTTCTCTTTGTAACAGCCCTGGCTGTCCTGAAACTTACTCTACAGATCAGGCTGGCCTTGAACTCACAGAGATCTTCCTGCCTTTGCCTTCTAAGTGCTGGGATTAAAGGTATGCACCACCATCACCCAGCATAACTCTAAGTTTTAATCAAAAGGAAGCTCAGAGGTTTTCTTGTCCCTGCTTCACATTTTAGAGAAGAGGACAGAAGTCAAGTGATATGTTCGAGGTCAGATAGCTAGTTACTGGCTGAGCTGGGTCATGGACTCCTATCCCTAAATCAAAGGTCTGTCCACAGCACCATGCAGGAAAAGTATGCATATGGTCAAAGTTCAAAAGCAATTACATTGAAGGAGGAAATCTGAGGATGGCCCAAGGCCAACACCAAAATATTTCAAAGTCACAGCCAAAAGTGCATGTTCTTTTAGAAGATGCTGAGTGATGTAGTAAGATAACCTTAAGGGGCCAACTGTGGCAGAGTTAAAACCGTCCCCCAAAGGAATAAGTATTACAGAAATGCTTTTCTGTATAGCTTTAGAGGCAAGGGCTTACTTCTGCACTTAAAATGGGATGAATTCTTTCTTGATTGTCTTATGAATCAGTTTATTGACAGGCTATTCCTTATCTTTGTAGTCTACCACCACCACTACCACCACCCCAAAAAGATAAAAAAAAAAAAAAAAGACAAATGCAGATCCTATCTACAGTCTAGCAAAGTTGATAAGATATGTGCAGGTGTGCGTGTGCGCACACACACACACACACACACACACACACACACACAGAGTTAACGTGTCCTAGCAGTAGTCAATAGTGAATGGATGGTTGATTTAAAGCTTCTTGTGATAAAAATGACCAAAACTTGATATTCCTTGGCTTTTAATTTTTTTTTTTAATTTTGAAGTTATTCCAGACGTCAATGAATTATTTCACTTAGATGTCTTAGAGTTTCTATGACTGTGATGACACACCATCATGACCAAAAGCAACTTGCTGAGGATAGACTTTATCTCCTCTTTCAACTCTCAGGTCCTACCCCATCTCTGAGGGTCTTGGGCAGCACAGCAGGAAGAGGCCTTATTGAATGAGATGACTGCCTTACTCTTCCGGGTTTGCTCTGCTTTCTGCTACAACTCAGGACCACCTGCCTGGGAGGATCACCACAGTGAGCTGGGCCCTCCCACAGCAATCACTAATCAAGAAAACACCCCCACAGACTCGCCTACTGGCCAATCTGATGGAGACATTGTCTCAATTGAGGTTCCTCTTCCCCGATAACTCAAGGTTGTGTCAAGTTGACAAAAAAAAAAAAAAACAATAAACAAACCAGGACAGTAGAAAAGCCACACTGACTTTTTTCTGACAATACTGATGCCAATTATAATTACTGAAGCAAAATATTTAACTACTGGAGGGGACACTTTGACCTGAACATGAAGTTCCAGGTTAACGTACATATTGCTGAAGTGCAGCAGCCACATGTCAAAAAGCAGAACTGAGTCTATTATATGATGTCTGTTTTGAGATAGGATCTCACAGCCCAGACAGGCCTCAGACTTGCTACATAGCTGAGTATAAACTTGAATTTCTGATCCTTCTGTCTAGTGCTGGGATGACAGGTACCCACCACCACACCCACTTTATGAGTAATGAAAGAATTAACCCAAGGTTTCATATATACTAGGAAAGTGCTCTACCAAGTGAGCCACATTCATATATCCATCATGTTATCCTTAATTGAAAGAAGAGGAGGAGGAGGAGGAGGAGGAAGAAGAAGAAGAAGAGGAAGAGGAAAAGAATGTAGAAGAACAGCAACAGGGGCTACCATGCTTATCAATCACTTAGGTCTGGACAAGTTTTTCCAACACGATGTTTAAAATGTATGTACTATCAGCCACTGCATATGGTGAGCCACAAGATCTCACCCATCTGGTTCCTGATCCCCAGATAGAGAATAGAACTCCTTTTTCTGGATAGAAGTGTGGTGTATTTAGAAGAGTCAAGATGGACACTGTGGGAACATTGCATCCGCTTATTTTCTAGACTACAAGTGTTTGGCACTGGGGAGAAGAATCACACTTTTTTGTATTCTGTTTTGATAATGACTCTTGTGGCAAGCTAAAGGGTGAACAAAGGGCCACCATTCTAACAGAAAAACTACCACAGCGCAACTGAGTGTTCATTCGAAGGCAATGCCAGAAAGTATTTTCTCATTCATTTCAGCCCATATGCTGCTAAAAGTTAGGAGGAAGACTATAATTTAATGTTCACAGAGTATTGAGGCTATACCTTTACCTGTTATTTACTGACCACAAACTACATGCTGGGAATTGTGTTGGTACATGTTCAAATGCATCACTCAATGGAAACCCACTAGTAATTATAATGTGAAAAGTAAGTTAAGAATAGAAGAGATCTAAGCGCTAACATTATATTCATATATATATATATATATATATATATATATATATATATATATATATTCATAAATAATGAACAGAGATCAAATGATTATTACCATGGAGCTACATACCATGACCATAATGAATTAAGCTGTATAAATGGACATAATATTGATAGAAATTTGACTTTCAAAATAATAAATAGGGGCTGGAAAAGCTGCTCAGTCGGTAGGGTGCATGGCTATGTACAAGGACCTGACTTCACTCCCCAGCACAGGAAGCAGCATAGCACCCCATGCCTGTAATGCCAGCATTTACAGGCTGGAGACAGGAGAATCAGGACCTCAAGGTCATCTTTAGCTACACTGTGAGTCTAAGAACGAAATAAATAAGTAATCAAGCAAACCAAAAATGTAGGCAAGCAAATGAATTAACTACTTCAATAAGCAGCAGTCAATATTGAATAGACGGTCCATTTAAAGCTTCAAGTGACATAAGTGGTCAAAACGCTTGCTTTCCCTTTGTTTCTAAGCATTTTTTTCAATTTTAAAGTTATTTGCAAACTTCAATCAACTATTTCCCAAATTTCAAAATGATTTAAAAAAATCTCCTTCTGAAGGAAGGGAAGAGGGTAGCTGTGTTCCACAGCCATAATGAAATGATGAGCTCCTTGTCACTTTTGTCTTTGAGGGACAGAAGTTTCATGCCATACCTGTTCTTCCAGTAATTCCTGCCACAGAATGCTGATTTCCTGCAGCCTGGTCCAGCGTTCTTCCGTCCATCGGCACACAGCAGTCCAGCGCTCGCCCAGTTTCTAGGGAAGGGAGAAGCCCGCCTCCGTCAGAACAGCCAGGAGGCACAGTCACTACAGTTTCCCTAGAAAGTTGTGATTGCCATAGCTCCATGTTATAAAGCACCAACTTATGAAAAGTACTTTTAAGGGTATGGGTGAGAAAAAGAACTAGCTTGCATAGAATGTAATTACTTAAATTACTCAGAGCTGAGAAAAAAAAATGGCTAGAATTCCTGTTCCTATTTCACCAAGGGGTTTGTATGGGAATGCAATATATTTTCAAACTGGGTACATGTGTCTGAGATTTCATATTTATTTATTTATTTATTTATTTATTTATTTATTTATTTATTTATTTATTTATTTATTTTCATTTTGTGGAGCCAAATCCAGAGATCTGCATGTGCTCAGCAAGCATTCAACCACTGTGCTACAACTACAATCCACATTTACTTTCTCTACTGCAAACTTTCCAGGCTAAGTTTGCCTTCACAAATTCTTCAAGTGACCTCACACAGGAACGCCTGTGGATCATTTGCATGAGTTCCTGTGCTTTCAAATTTTGTTAACATTACAGTCTTGCTGAATTACAGTCTCGTGCCTTCACTGCAAGGAAGGGCTGGATTGAAGGAAGGAACACCTGGATAAGCCTGTAACCCACATAATGTGGAGCCCCAGCTGGGAAGTACAACCAAAGGTGGGTGTCATGGCTTGTGCCTCACCTCCACTCCATCCCACCCAGAAATCAAATAGGAATTTTAATTCTCAAAGTCTTGCATGAATAGTTTCAAGAGAGTGGAAGTTTAGCTTGAGGATGGGCTTTGTTTGGGGGTTTTGTTTCGTTTTTGTTTTGAATTAGATTAAATCAGGGCATGAAGGTGGTCCCAACATGATCAAATCCTAATGGTTTAGTAAATTAAGGAAGGGACACCACACAGACACACACATGCTCCAGTTCCATTGGGATCTAGCCAAGGGAGAACATGTGTCAGGCTGTCTGGACTGCCAGCCTCCAAAACTGTGAGCTAAGTAAACTTTGTTCATTATAAAGTAGCCTGCCTCGGGAACTTCATTACAGTAACAAAAAAATGGTTAACAGAGTCTACTTTTTAGACTAGGATGCGTAGGAGGAGCAAGTAGGTAGATCTTGACTAGAGAGAAGATTTTAGGCCCACCCTACTCTTTTTCCAGTGTCCTTACCTGTAACTGATCTTCCAGAACAGCTGTGGCACTCTCCCCACTGTTTTCATCAACAATGACCACCATGTGAGTTAAGGAATTTACCTTCACCTGCTCGGCTTCAAGGTCGTTTTGCAAACTCTGGAGGAAAACAAAAATAATATACACTATGATTTCTGCTCTTTCCCTTTGTCAGTAGTAATTAAGGAAACCTAATGAGGCATTGTATTGCCATTTCCAATCATTCCCCTGAGTACTTCTAAAGAAAGAAGCCCACACACACCTGTACATTTCATTATGAACCAGTCTGAAAGCGCAACATCCAAACTGATTGCAAATGTAATGCCATCTTTAGTCCTAATTCTGCCCAAAAACAAAAGAAGAAGAGGAAGAGGAGGGAAAGGAGGAGGAAGAGAAGGATAGCGTGTGTCTATTCTAGGAATAAAGACAAAAATATATCCAAGTGTGGTTATCCCAGCACTCAAGAGGCAGAGGCAGAAGGATCTCTTAGTGCAAGGCCAGCTTGGTCTGCATAGAAAGTCCCACGTCAGCTGGGACTACATCATGAAACGCTGTCTCAAAAAGATAGAAATGTAGGACTGGTGGATCTAAAAGTCCAGGGTTTAGAGTTTAACCACATAAAATCACAGGTCATTTTCTCTAGCCCTATAAGGCGTGAGATGTGAGATGAGGAAAATGCTATATGATTCATAGAAGCTATTCTGATTAGCTCCCCAAGAGAGCAACCAAGAACAAACATATGGACGTCTTCACTTGCCCCTTCCACAGGAAGAGAACAGTCATTAGACATCTGTAGAGAGTAATTTGTTTCAACACTAGCAATAGTGTTATGAAATGCCTCTTGGGTAGTGCTTAATGTAACCCTAAAGCTTTATTAATTGCTTATCTAGATGTTCTCCTGATCAGTAAGAGTGTCTCTCTACCTTTCCTTTCTTCTACTGTGAAAACTGAACCACTGACGCTGGAACCAAGTTACACTGCCCGCTACATTTTGGCTCATCACACAGTGCCCCATGCACGCCCTTGTGAGAAGAGGCAACGATTATCCTTGCAGGATTAGGTCTAGATACATCTTCCAATTTGTTTCTCTGCCCACATTCTGCATTAATGCCCACACACCCAGGTTCTCATGCACTTGTGAGTCCAAAACTGTCCTTGCCAAATGTCATACACTTTCAGAAGAACGACACAGACATCTATGCAAAGCTGTCCCTCTCAACCCTGGCTCAGAAATTTTGCCTCCCCAAAAACACCGCTATACGCTCCTAAAAAAAGTAAAAATAAAAAATAAAACACAGAAGTATCCCAACTCCATACTGAGAGAACATCAGGTCCCAGGAAGGCTGAATGCCACCTTCCTATGCGATGAGGTAGAAAAGAAACAAGGGGCCAATTTACTTTATGTTCTTCAAGCAGCTTTTGCAGGGACCACAGGTCATCACCCGGCGGGGCGCTTTCCATCTTCTGAATGCGTTCTTCCGTGAGGGTCAGCCAGCCTGAGAGCTGCTGCAGCTGCTTCTTCTGCAGTCCCATCAGCACGTCGTGCAGCCTGGCCAGGGGGACACAGCATTAGTCCCTCCAGCGTGGTCCCTGGCAGAGGCACCTACTCCAGGCACCAGGAAAGTGGGAGCGAGACAGTGAACACACCCTTGTCTAACCTATTCAAGCAGCAGAGCGTCCATCGACGTAGAAACTAAGAGGGGAAAGCTTTTATTATAGTCATAACTGGAGTCCATTAAATGCAGCCCAAGAACATAAATAACAGCTCCTGGTATTCATAACAGAATCATTGTTTCTACACTCAGGAATTCCTGCCTATTAAATTGGTGGAAATGGCAATGGAATGTGAAACACAGTGTGGAAAGTGAAACAGACCACGGGCTAAGGTTGCTCCAGAACACTGAATGGGATGCCCGTGCCACACTGTCCTGCCGTCACCTCCCAGCAGTGCCTTGCTGATGGTAATGCTACTCCAAAGCAACAGCCGTCCATGGAGGTAAGTTTGAACTGTCAACTCAGCACAGCCTAGAATCACCTGAGATGACAGTCTCAATGAGGGGCTGTTTAGATGAAGCTGGCCTGTGGCACTGAGTTGATGACCTTAATTGATATGGGAAGGCGCGTCTGAAAAAGCAGCACCATTCCCTGGTTGGGGCCCCGGACTGTATGAGAGTAAAGAAAGGTAGCTGAGCACTAAGCATGGGTGCAAACATTCCTCCTGGTCCTGATGGTGGAAGAGATGTGACTACTTATTTCCAGCTCTTGTCCCTGTGATGTCCCCAAAATGATGAGACCGTAACCTGGAATTGTTAGCTAAGATAAGCCCTTTGTCCCATAAGTTACTCTCGGTCAGGGTATTTTATCACCACAACAAAAATAAAATGATGGTATATCATCTATGCAAAATATCCTTTCCCTTCTGACTCCCTCTCACATCCCAGCTTTCTCCTCAAAGAGGAAACAAAGGTCATAAACATTCTAGCGACACGACCCACAGGAAGGAGTCAGAACCCCGCCCGGTCAGCTCTGTACTGATCCTACTCACAGGTCCACAGACCTGTACTTAAGCTTCACTGTGCAATGCGGTCTGGGGAGTGAGGCTCTTGTTTCTGGAGCTCCACTCACCGGGACTGCCTCTCCATGCTCTCCACCCGGAGGGCCTCCCACCTCGCGTTCAGCAAGGTCATCTGCTCCTGGATCTCGAACTCCTCCTCGTCAGACAGAGTGCCTTGCGTCATCAGTTGGTTCCCAGCCTGCAGGACACTCCCCACGCTGCTCTGGTGTGCTGTCAGCTCCATCATGAAAGCCTAGCAAAGGACACTGTGGTGAGCGGTGAGGCACTTATTGCAAAATAAACAAAAAAATAAAAAATGAACTGCTAGTGCATAACCTCCCTATCAATGCCACAGAGAAAGCAGCCTACAGGAAGCAAAGGTAAAGGAGCCTGATGGGATGTATTAAGCTCCGAAAATGTGAAATAAGCATCAACTAGAACTCAAAAGACAGCTAGGTCAAAGGAAACAATGTTGTGGATGATAACACTTGCCTTTCAAACTTTTACATTTGTTTATTTGTGTGAGCTCCCATGTACATGTGTGTGTGTGTGTGTGTGTGTGTGTGTGTGTGTGTGTGTGTGTGTGTGTAGGGGGCATAGAATCACAGGACAACTTGTGAGGGGTGGGTCTCTCTTTCTACCAAGTGAGTCTCAGGAACAGAACTTGGGTCATCAGGCTTGGCAGCAAAAGCCTTTACCAGCTGAGCCTTCTCTTTTAAGTATATACTGATTATGTTGTTCATAGATCATAAAGGTGGAATTAGGATTATATATAAAAAATAATTTAAAAAACACCACATTCACACACAAGATAAACTTCTTATGAAATATTACTATTTCTACTCTTTTCAATCACAAATGCAAAATAACATCACACACACATCAAAAAAAAAAAAGAAAAAAGAAAAAAAAACCTGCTTAACTAAAAAGAATTCCCCCATACAGCAAAAGATACTACTATAGCAAATAGCTCTCCTTGCATAAAATTGTGCAGGAACACTGGATATAACACTGGCTTAATCAGATAACAAATAAAAATAACAGCTTTTAGGGTAGCATCAGAAACCTAATGATTTGGGATACCAGTTGGTCATTTTGATTTTTAACTACAGCTAAACACTTCAAAAAGGAACATCTATATGCACTGATGTCCATCAGCAGTTCTAAAAAACACATGAGCTGCCATCAGATTGAAGTCTGGGATCCGATTCCCATGAACTGTCCATCGCCCACTCCAGTTCTCTGACGAAGTCCATTTAAAGAACACAGGCACTACACCGTGACCTTTTTCACAGAGCAAAATTCAGGAATGAGCAAGCCGATCATGAAGTCACCCCATCCACCCCTAAGTCAGGCATCACCCCAGACAGATCTGGCTCTCAGCCACAGATATTTACTTCATGGGTAGCAAACTGCTCTTTGACTTCTTCAACATCGTCAGAAATGTCATCTTGTTCCTGGAACGTGTCCTCCGCAGACAGGAGCCATGTCAACACTTCCTCTAGAGCTATCTGGTAGCTATCCAAATCCATGTCCACCTCGGTGACAGTGCTGGGGGTCTCGGCGCGGGGACTCTGGCCTTCCTCTGCCAGCACTGCGCTCTGTGGAAACAAAACCACAGCAGTCGTGAAGATACAGGTGTTCGCCAAACTCTCACTGTCTGGAACAACCAAGCAGGGACCAGGGTCTCAGGAGACAATCCAATTCTCAGGAGCTGAGCGAGCAAAGCCATGAAGGGCACTTATTCGGTGCAAGAAGACACCAAGGAATACAAAACAGAGTACGCGTATGAGTTCCACATTTGAGGAGATTCTAACATAGAGTCAGGGAGAGAAAAATATCCTGCATGAGTCACTGCTGAACAAAAATAAATGGCTCTCCAGTAAGCTCTAAATGCCAGTGGTCCCATAAAGGGACACTATTGGACTTCACGACATAGGGAATTTTGATGGAGGACAGAAAACATGCTGGCCCTTGAACAATGGTTGCAATTTACAGAAAAACATCGAGCCAGGAACTCTGCTTTGACCCCTGGTTAAAATTCTTTCATGACCCCACATTTGAGTGTTGCATGTTAAACAGTGAACAATGGCGGACATGCAACCTGTGGTACTGACGGGATTTTGTGTTTCATTTTTGGAGGCAACAGCTCTCTGGTTTATGTGCTGCTCTGTTTGGGGTTTTTGGTTTGGGGGTTGAGGCTTGTAGAAGAAAACTCTGCCTATCTCTATCTAGTTTCTCTTGAAGAACGTTCTGGTCTTGTAATCAAGCCTACTGCCTCCTTCTTCTTTAGTTCCCCTTCAAAGCAAAGCTTATTTAAAACTTATGAGCAGACCACCCCATGTTCAATCCTCTAACGCATTTTGAAATAAAATATTCCACACACACATGAATGAAGAGATGGCTCACATATGTAACCCCTAGTGTGTCCTAACATTCTGTTTCAACACTGTCTCAACATTTGCACCCAAACGACTGAAAAGTTGGCAAATCCATTTTTCTAGTTTTACGTTTAGACCATACAATTAATCGACCAATTAAAATGACTCTGATAAGAGCTATGCTGGAACAACACACACCAACCAGAAACAAGAGGAGACAGCCATCACGTGTTTCTCCCAGAAGCTTCTCAGTGGCCTCCTCTGGCGCTGACCCCTCCTGTCTTCCCCAGCTCTCCTTCCCAGGAGCAGAACACAATGGTCGCTCCCAGTTCAGTGGTCCTGCCCATCTGTGAGTGATGGACCTCCTGAAACTTCTTTTTCTTTATATACTTTGAGTGATATCTTCCCTTTCTATTGGATTTTTAAAAAATAATCCATATCCCGTAGATATTCTATTTCTAGTAAAAACTCTTTTCTAACTTTCAGCAGTTCTGACACCTCCAGTGTCTATAAGATACTTCAAACCATATTCACATTTAAACACGCCATTCCTTCACCCCAAAACTTACTCCCCCTCAGGCTCCATGCACCTAAGTACTCCAGCTGAAAACCTGGCTGACAGACTTGGTCTCTCTCTCTCTCTCTCTCTCTCTCTCTCTCTCTCTCTCTCTCTCTCTCCCATCTCCCACGTTTAATCTGCAAGGCCGTCCTACCTTCAAAGTTCACCGCAAATCCACGCAGACCTTCCACATCTACAGCCACCTACGTCTCTCCTCGGGACTACAATGACTTGCTAACGTTTGGCACCCACCTCCCAATCCATTTCCCAGACAGCGGAGAGAACGATCCCTCTCATGGCTTCACACCCACGGGACTCCCTGCCTGAAATCCTTCACTGTCTTCTCAACGCTCTTAAGTCACAATTTAAAATTCTTCACATAGTTCACCATCATACTGAGATGGCGAGAATCAGAGAAAGACAGTGTGGGCACATGGAGATGGATCTTAATGGGTTAATGAGAGACGACTTTGCTTATAGATTCTGTCTAAACTGAGGAAAGAGGGGCAGCTTACTCAGGGACCATATAGGTAGAATACACTCCACACATGGAATTCAACATACATAAGAATAAGGGGAAAAAATCCCACCTTGACTGAAATTATAGCGTAAGAGGTATTAAATTAACATTAGAACTTGAGGTTGGAGCCCAAAAAAGTTGTTTTAGAGAAATCAAATGAATCTGTTCAACTGAGTTACAGGAGTTAGTTGAATGAACCAGTCATCATAAGTCAAAACACTGGCTAACTAAAAGACAAATAGTGTCAAGCCATAGGAAGGAAAGTAAGCTAAATTCTCAAAGTAAAATCCTGAAATCGTAGCACTAAGGTATCTCTAAAGGTGATTTGGGAGCCAATGTCCAGCATGTCAAACTAGGAATGTTGGTGATCAGCCAAGGGTCCTCTGTGTAGGCACGCATCCATGAGGGAGGGGTGGAAGGCAGGCTCAACATGCAAAGACTCAGTGGGCATTCGTTTATAAACAGGTCTTCAACAGTCTCATTTTTAAAGAGATGCAGAGATTACCTACAGGCCACCTAATGCTACTCAGCATGTGGGAAGAAAGGAGAGCCGGAGAGGGATCTGGTTGTCAGTAACAGAGATCAGTGGGCAGCAGGACAAGTAAACAAGGAGATAGTTAAGACTTGATCGCTTTTGATTTCCTCACTTAATGTAACTCAACCTCTAAGTTAGCAATAAAAGCATACAAGCGGAAAGGTAAGAGTTAACATGCTTATCCGTAGACAAACAGTACATGGTTTCTGGAATTCTTACCATGTCACCTTGCACCCTAAATAGAAGTGATTGTTTTATCTAAATACCATAAAATAAACAAAGTCCAATTTTCTCTCTCTGTCTCTGTCTCTGTCTCTGTCTCTGTCTCTCTCCCATTAACTATTATTACGTGGGTGGGTGCACACATATGGAGGTCAGTGAACAACTTTATAAGCTGATTTCCTTCTTCTACCTTTATGTGAGTTCCGGAGATCTAACCCAGACCCATCAACCTTCGGCACGAGCAAAATGAAAAGAAAAACCCAGAACACCATCTGAGTGACCCAAAGCAGAGAAGCATCCACACGACCAGAGCCACAAAAGAATAATTTGCAGAAATTAAGGGTTTTTCTTGTGCATTATTTGATGGTCAAAAAAAAAATATGGATTCACAATCAGGCCCCATCTCCCCACTTTTCCTCCTCAGTAATTTTTCTCCTTCTTCTAAAAATTACATTATTTTTGAAATGGATAAAAATAAAAATGATTAGCACATGCCATCCAAACTCTAAAAGAACAAGTAGATTCTCTAAATCTCATAGAAGTGTGGGGGAAGATACTATGTTTAAGATTATTATCATAATTAGAGAATTAAGTAATTAAAAAAAAAAAGAATTTGCTAAATGAGAATGTCAAAACAAATCCAGAGGGAAATGCTATAATAATGATAGGTAGGCAGGGTTACTGAATGTTCATTCCAAGTGTTGTCTTTACCAAGAGGGTAATATTAACCACAACAGTTGCGAGGCCACATCACTGACCCCATATAAGTACCAGAGGATGAAGTTTAAGCTCGAAGACACACACATTCTTTCTCCTCCAAAACGCACTTCTTACAAATCTGAAATGCTCACCCCTCTTTCTTCCTGTATGTGCATATCCATGTGGTACGTGATGTGGTAGCCAGGTTGATGTCAGGTATATTCTTCACTTGCTCTTATATATATGATTGAGAGTGTGTCTCTCATTGAACCCGGAGCTCATTCAGCTAAGCTGGCTGGCCAACGAGCTCCCATGACCCACCTGTCCCTGCCTCCCAGCACTAGCATTCCAGGGGTACCACGGAACCCAACATTTATGTGCATGGGGACAACCTAACTCAGGTCCTTGTGCTGAGCAGCAAACCCTTTACTGACTGAGCATCACCCTAGCTCCCCTACTACCTCTGAACTTACTAAAACATTAGAAGGTGTGACTTTCAATATCTGAACAAAGAGTCTTCCTTTTATGAATGAAGACGACAGGGATTTTGGAGAAAAATCACAAAGAGATGAAACGTGGGTTGAGTCAAGGCAGGATAAGGGAGGAAGAAAAAAAGATCCATTATTCATATCTCCTTAGGAAAACCTCATTTACACTCTGATGAAAATATCTGTTAGCCCGTCTACGGAAAATGTGATAAGCCATTTATGGGGGACTGCCTCTCCTAAGGAAAATGGAAAGTAAGGTGTATATTTTACGAAGTCCTTATGAAAAGATAATGGGAAAAAAGTTCTTTATTAACGGCCCCCAAACATATAGAAAATTAATACCTAACAACAACAACAAAAAACCCTGAGATGACATGGGAGAAGCCATTACTCACACCTGACAGCAAACAATGGCAGGGGCTGACCACTGTGGTTACAAACCCACCCCTCAGCCGTCAGTTGACGGCAAAGCGCAGCCTTTAGCACGGCATGCAGCACCATGACCAACGGCCTCAGACCCTAACTCCAACTCACCATGTGAAAGAAAACACTTCTCTTCTTGCTAATCAGTTTGGCCGAGTCACACATACGTGTAACAGCATGCTAACTAAAAACAAACAAGCTTAGAAAAGACATAGATATCAAGAAATTATGACCCCATACCTATGAGAAAACAAAGGGGCAAGTCAAAAGTTCCAAGAAAAAATGCTCCAGTACCTGTATATTAATTTCTTCTTCATCACATTCTTTCTTGTACTTCCTTGGGAGCGTCTCCACCTCTCGGATGGCATCTATCGTGACTTGCTGAGGAAGCACCTCGAACAGAGACGTTAAATACATAATTATGGATTTCTTGTCAGGGAGCTGCACGGCAACATCTGGAAGCAGAAGAAAGGATGACTCAGATGTGCAAAACACGTGAACTGCTCGGCGTCAGGTAAAGAGGAACTGCCCTGGGACCCAGAAACAATGCCTCATTTATAAACCCTGCAACGCTGGGTCTCAGCAAATTGCTACTTCAAATCACAAAATATGAGACAGGGCCAAAGACTTATTCAACCTCCAGTTTGTAACAGCCTTCCATAAGCCGGGCAAGATGATGCGAATCTGCAATCCCAGCTCTTGAGAGGCTAAGGAAGGGGGTTCATGAGTTTGAAGGCTGCCTGGGCTATATACTAAGAGTATGCTTCAGGAGGAAATAGAAAAAATAAAAAAACTGTCTCAAAACACTCAAAGGCAAGCTATACAACTTGCCATTTAAAATATGGCACAGGCTCCATTCATACTATAGAGTGAACGGAATTCAAGCCTAAAGCTGCAGCTAGAATCTTCAAGCTATATGCAAATGCTCACACATACATGCATTTTAAGAAACTAAACCAACACTGAATTGCTTGTCTAACAAGTAGATTCCTAAAATTGTTTCAATGCTACTTGATACAACTTAACTATTATCCAGTGAAATAATTAACCCACTGCCTAAGGAACCTGCACAGTTAAGTGCAAAAGGAAAAATATCTGCAAAAAAATGGTTTGTGGGAGGTGGGAGGTGGGAGGTGGGAACTTATTGGCCAGCCACCTTAATCACTGTCTTAAGAGATAAGGTAGAAAGTGATAGAGAAAGGCACTTGTCTTCCTCTGGGCCACACATGCATACACATGGGTGCACACACCCACACCACTCACAACAAACACACACATGAAGGTAAATAAGAAAATAAATACAATAAAATGAAGATTCTTTGTCATAATACATTCTAAACATGAAAACAGCATCGCTTCTCAAGATTCAAAATGATAAAGTGGAATCAACTTCAACAGTATATTCTCAACCTTACCTTCAGGATCTAACAGCTTTTCAATCCCCAAGTAAGCATGGGCCTTGCTAAAAGCATGTTCAAGTCTCTCAATTGGGGACATTTTGACCACTCTGTCCCAGCTGAAGAGATCAGGCCTGAAATTACCACACAAACAAAATTCAGTAAAGGCAAAATACAACGGAGATGATGTAGACAGTGTCATAATCCATTACATTCTAAATTTGGATTTTTTTTAATTTATGGGTGCTACTGTAAATTGTTATCTTTTATATCTCAAAAGTTTATAAAATACATAAAATCAGAAAGTAATTGACAGACATGACAATAATAAGTAAGACAATCTACGGTTCTTGAAGGAGTTGAGTATATAGCATTTCCCAAATAGTAAAATATGGGTAGAGGAAACCTATCAATACAGAGAACACAAGAAAAAAAAAAGGACCCAGCAACAGTAGGAGAAATAAGCTCAAACCTAAATATATGAATTAGCACAATCAATAATTTTAATAGACTAAATCCGGCGATTAGGACAAAGGTTCTGGGCCTGGAGGTGCATAGTGCTCAGGGGGCTAAGACAAGAGGGTCACAAATTAGAGGGCAGCCTCATCTACACAGCAAGTTTCAGACCCTGACTTGGTGCCTCTACACGCCAAAAGAGACTAAGGTGAAAGACAGAAACCACGGCTGTAATTGTACTTCAGTTATTCTAACAACAAAGGTGCTGAGGGGATCGGTTCCCTTCCACTCACCCTCCTCCGTGACAGCTAGCGTTGTGTTTACATCTTGTCTTTCTTCCGGTCTCACGACTTGGACAGTATGACTGGCTTGACAAAGCTTAAGTCTCTCATTTTCTTTGCACTCCATCCTTGTACTTTAGACCCATCCTGAGCCCGGCATCCCCCACCCCCTCCCTACCACTTCCTCCCTGTCACTCAGCCACCGCAGCCACTAGCCTCCTGCATACCAGAAGGTTCTTCCCACTTACCTAGTGTATTTTTTTTTTAGTGTGCCTACCATCTCTATATAATACAACATTTACAGTTTCACAGCCACACACATACTCTGAGACAGAGTCTTCAACATATAGCCCAGCCAGGCCTCAAAATAGTTGTGTGGCAGAGAATGTCTCTGAACCCCTAATCCTTCTACTTTCCAAGTTCAGGGGTCAAGTGTGTACCGCCATGCCCACCTACAGTCTACATTTATTTTTTAATTAATGACTGTCTGCAGTTGGAAGGAATGGGATGTCTGTCTGTTTTGTTCCTGCTGTATCCTTGTGTCTAGTACAGGAAGCCACATTCCATATACTTGTGGAATCAATGAGCCAATAATTGCAAAAGGTACTAGATAAATTCAACAGTTTCTTAGCAGTACAGGGCAGCGCTGGAGAGATGGCTCAGAGGTTAAGAGCACTAACTACTCTTCCAGAGGTCCTGAGTTCAATTCCCGGCACCCACATGGTGGTTCACAGCCATCTATAATGAGATCTGGTGCCCTCTTCTGGCATGCAAAGTTACATGGTGGCAGATGTTGTATACATAATAAATAAATAAACATTAAAAAAAAAAGTACAGGGCAGCATCCTCAAGATGGTAAAAGAAGACTAGGAAAAGATGGGGAGGAAAAAGGTTTTTAACCCCATAGCAAGCTCAAAATACCAAAAAAAAAAAAAAAAAAAAAAAGCTATAGAAAACATCAATATTCTGGGAAAATATTAAAAGCACTGGCTTTGATATTAAGAGCAAAACATTCTTCTCACTGTCACTAATTTGAATCAACACTATATAAAGAACTGGAGCTAAAGAATTGGGGGGTGGAGGCTATCATATTTTTAAGGATATTCTAAACTTAGCCATGAGTACTTTACCATCTGAGCGCCTATCAGCAAAGATTAAAAAAAAAAAACTGAATAAAGACACAAAGAAACCCAAACCTGTAGTGTACAGAGACAAACTTACTATGACATAGGAAGTAAGTATAGAAAAGTGTACATCATTTGTATATAACAGCCAGGAACATTTAGGGAATTCAATGAGAAAATTAATAATTCATACTAGCAATGAAACATAATACAATTTGCCTGTCTGTTGCATTTAATCTTTGACACATGCAGAATTTATTTGGGGGTATTGTGTGGCAAGGCATATATTAATACATAGTTAAACAACTGTCTCATACCCCCAGTTAATTTGCAACATCAGCTCAACTGGTTATCAGGTCAATCAATACAAGAGAGCACCTCCTCAGCTCTTTTTTTTGAGACAGGGTTTCTCTCTCTAGCCTTGGCTCTCCTGGAACTCGCTCTATAGATCAGGCTGACCTCAAACTCACAAAGATCTGCCTGCCTCTGCCTCCTGAGTACTTGGATTAAAGGTGTGCACCACCACCTCCCCATTCTTCCTCACTCCTAACGCTTCCAGGATGAAACATGAGCGATCCTTCTCATACATCCAGCACAGTCAAATGTTGCCACTTTCACATGTGACCTATTATTATCCTACTACATTTTATAGCAGCATATTCATCATCTTGATTTCTTATTAGAAAGTTATTTCAGGCCGCTTATTCTTCTGGGATGTAATTGCTATTTTTGCATTATATTCTTACACACAAGTTAGAATCTTGTTGATGAGATCTCATAACAAAAATTGTGTAGCTCTTCATAAATGTGGGGAACACAATAAACAGAGTTTTCCTTTTGCCATAAGAACAAAAGCTACACACAAGTCTTTGCATACATTACTGGTTAGGGCTAAAGTCGTGGGACTGAACTATGTCAATTATCTCCCATTTTTTAACTTACAAATGTGTAGGAGAGTCATAGGCTTTGCACTGCAGCCCTGAAGTCCTAAAGGAACAGCCAGTGGTTGGTCTCCTACTGCATAGCTTTGTTTAATGTTTTGCAGAACATGAGCAGTAAGGGCAGCAGAGATAGAGGAAGGGGTTATGGGAAGAGAAGTGGAGAGGGCACAAAGGAGGTAGAAATTTGTAGGCCGAAGGGCATCTCACTTGTGCCGGTGGAGCACAGCATTGAAGGCGAGCCCATCGGTCCAGCTGGTGGTGAAGTTGAGGACGTTGACTTGGCTGTAGGGCCTGGTGGTCTGTCGCACCCAGCTCAGCAGGATCTTCTCACTGTTTGTCTGCTGCAGGTCTGACATGATATCTTTCATGACATCTTTCACCTGTGCAAAAAAATAAAAAACCCACATCTGTTTATAACGTACCATTTCCTTCAGTAAAGTTCTTGGAAAAGAAATATTAGACTAATCAAATATTGTAAACCATTTAATTAGCATTTATTTCTAATTTCTACTCTAAAGAGTGGAAAGATAAATTTTAAGTGACTTTTAGGGTATAGAATTTTCTATACATTACATCAGTTCCATGTCCTAAACAATATTTGCACTCTTTAATTACACTGAACTTTCCTTTCATGCTATGAAAAAGCCACATTTTAATACCTTTTATTTGCAAGGGCTTTTTTCATAAAAACTATACACAAATTTTATTTTCCACAAAAATGAGAACAGATGCATGTTTGACTGACTACAAAATCAAAGAATTAAGCAATTTTCCTGATAGTAATAACAATCTACTCAAGAACTAATGTTTTGTTATTATCCTAAAGTAATATACATATGCATATATATAAGGGAAGAAGACCTCAAAGAATGATGGAGACATGTCAAAAGGACCACTAACCAATATAAGAAATCAGAAAGAGCCAAATCTAAGACAACTGTCATATCAGGATGAATAATCTTAGCAAAAGATGAAAGCTCTATATAGAAGTCCATAATTCATCCATTGGTGAATGGGTGGGTGGGTGGATGGATGGATGGTAGAAATAGACAGTTGACTGACAGATGGAGGGATGAATGGATGATAGAGATAGACAGACAACTGATAAATAGAAGGATGGGTGGATGGATGGATGGATGGATGGATGGATGGATGGATGGATGGATGGACAGACGATAGACTGATCATTTGGGTCTTGGACTTGCAGACCTCAGAATTTTGAGGCAATCAACGCCTCCTGTTCAAGCCAAGCAGTCTGTGGAGCTCTGATTTGGCTGCTGTAGAAAATGAATAGAGAAACAATACTTCTTCAAGGTCTATTAAAAAGTGATCAGGAATCTCCCCACCTGCCAGTGCAGAATGATGCTCCATAGCAATCCTAATGTCAGCTTGTGATTTCCATCCACAATGTCAGTACCCCCGATATTCACCAACTCCACCTGTCAGAACAAAATGGTAAAAATAACTCTTAGGACAATGTCTCCACACAACTCCAGGTTTTTTATTTAGTACATTTGCACAGCATTATAAATGAGGATAGAAATTTCATTTTAAGAATTGGATCAATGCAAAACTCAAAAATGTGTTAGTTATACTGCAGATCAATGAGAGCATCAGAAGTGCCATATGACTTATCCTTTACTCACAGAACAAGTTCAAAACTTCTACCATGAAGAAACATTTCCAAGCATCAGTTAATGCCAATGCTTACAGCAGCCAGCAGGCTTCACAGTAAATAACACCCACAGCAGCACAGAACCCCAAACATTGCTTACATTGTTCTGATGTAAAACCTGCAGCACCCGGTTGACGTTATTTAAGGCATGCACCCTTGTGGAACCACGTTCCTTTGGCTGGAAAATAAAAACACAAAAGCAAGTAAGAAGCCACATCCCTTCTGTGGGATGTGCTGACAAACTTTAACACAGAGACGTAAGTAGAACAGCAGGTCAGTATCCATGTCACCAGCCTGGGCACCACAGGATGCAAATGCACTCACAACGTTTTGAAATTGTGGCTCACTAACCTATAAGCCCACTGGAATGCCCTAGGGAGCCTCCAAACGAGTTTCCTGCCCCATGTGAGATAGTGACTTGAAAGACTTAGTGTGTGGTGGGGATTTGGCATTTTTAACATAACCCTAGTTACTCTAAGAGGCAGGCAGACATGTCTGAGAATCAATTCTGTCAGAGAAAGCTTCTATCTAAACTTCTCTGGAGGCAGAAAAATATCAGAGAAGTTGTGTCTGCTTTATTGTGACCAAGTAGGAACAACAGAGCAAAGAGACATTGTCCCAAACTCAAGGTCACATGAGAAAAGTCCCCACCTGGGACACGGCAAGCTAGGCAGCTTCCTTCCACATCTCCAGCCAGGGACTCTCATGGAGACATCAGCTTTTCCCTGAAGGTGCCCAGCTTCTGCCAGGAAGGCAGAGAGAGGATGTGATACTCAAGCTATGGGGGGTTGGGGGCGGAGGGGCTGGGGGGTTGGATCTCATCTTCAGCAGAACATCTCTCTATGACTTTATAGAAATACTGTTACCAGTATAAAATACTGTCGTCGCTAGGGAAGCCATAAAAGACACCAAAGACTCCTTCACAGGTAGAGTTATTTCCATGCCAGGACAGAAAGCCTTACACATACAGTAACAAGTCTGGGTGTGATGAAAATAAAGAAACATGGAAATAATGCTGAAACCCTGAACAGAAACAGAAATGTCTGAACAACTATTTCTTAATTGCTTATTAAATGGCATTTAAATGTGGCTATCTCTGCATTATCACCATTAAAAGCATTATCTCCTTTTTATAAATTCATTCCCTTTTTATAAGCCCCCAAAACAGGCAGTCTCAGGGCAATAAACATTTGAAGTGACTTTATATTTGACGGAAATATAGAGCCCTCAAGAAAACCTACATACTACTCTATCCAAACATCGGTTAAAGTGTTGTACATAAAGTTCACCTTTCCATTTGCCTTCACAACTCAGTACCCACAGTGGGTCTTCAAATATCAGTAACGACCAGAGATGCTCTATCAGCCTCGTTCTCAAAGACGCCCTCTCTTACAGGCTAGAGATGTAGCTCAGGTGGTAGAGTGTCTGCCTTGCTTGCCTGCGTGGAGCCCTGGGTTCCAACCTCACCACTGCCCAAACCTGGTGTGGTGGCACACACACCTGCAGTCTCAGTACTTGGGAGAGACAGAGGATCAGAAGTTCAAGGTCATCCTCAGCTACCCAGTTAGTCTGAGACCAGCCTGAGGTACATGGGACCCTGTCTGAGAAAAATAGAGATGTCCTCTCACCAACGACGTTCCTGTGAGGCCTTCCAGAAGATCCAAGAGCTTTCTGCCATCCTTGAGGTCTGAGAACATATCATTGATGGGTGGTTTCCCGCTCTGCAATAAAGAAGAAGTAAAAGAGGGGTTACTTCAGAATCAGAAACTCCATAGGCTGGAGCTAGTGAAACGGATCAAGGGGCAAACGCACTTACTGCTGGCCGTGACGGCCTGAGGTCAGTCCCCAGGACACACATAGTGGAAAGAGAGAACTCTCAGAAGCTGTCTACTGAGCTCCACAGGTACGCCTTGGCATGAGTGTGAGTGTTCATGTGTATATGCATGCTAATAAATACGTAAATGTAATAAAAATTAAAAACAAAAAGAAAGTCCACATGTTCTTAACGTTTAAAATACTTTTGGTCATGTTCAATCCCAGTCTTAGCACTTGGGCTATCAAAGCTTACAGAGCTCCTAAGACAGACAGGCAACATCAACTCTCCCTGATAAACACATCAGGAAACCCCAGTACATTATGTCACTTCACAGATCTGGCCTTCCTGTGGCAGGATGGGGTGTTTAAAACAAGGCGATTCCTGTTCAAAAAATCAAGAGCCTCCATTTCAAACCCAGTTTGACCAAGAACAACTACCTGATGAGCCTAGCCCATCTGTCTAACCTCCCTTATACCACCTTTTAAATATTTTAAGTATCAAAAAGTATAATGTTGTGTGAGGATGCACTAAAAATCACAATGCATGATGTAATAAATCTGTAATGGCCTTGCATCATGTTGCTTCTTTTTATGAAATATTCAGAACTAAAAGCTCTTCCTGAGAGTCATAGATATTTCATAATCAATAACTGTGTCTTTTACTTCTGACTTAAAAAAAAAGTACATCTTCCATAGGAAGCAAGACTTTAAACTTGAGATGAAGAAGGAAGGAGCCTGAACCTCTGCATTTCTGTTTCCCCCGCCTACAGACTCCTCTCATTTTTAAGTAACTTTCATGTGCAATCCATTAAGGACTCTTAGCGGGTATCTTAAAAGCTCATAGGCTCTAAGAGGGAAAGTATGACCATGACCCATTAGAGAAACAGTGAACAAGCTGGGCCCTATCTCTGAAACACAGCTGATTCTCCATGCCGCCACTGTGATGGGGACACACAGATTATCTCCACTGATTACAGTAACAAGCAGATTAGCAGGACGCAGCAGAGGCCACCTTCTAGAAGCAGTAAAAGCTGAAGACTTCCTAACTACGATCAATAAAGCAAAGGGCAGACAAGGCCCTGATAACTGCCTGTCCCCAAGGCTCCCCTGCTAACTCCCCTCCCACCTCCCAGGGGACAGTTCAGCCACCAAAGAACTCTTAGGTCTTAATATAGCAAAGAAAGACATCAGGTAAGGTCCATGAAACAGGATGAGTTTCATTAACTAACATCCACTTTCCAAAGTACCAACAAAACACTATGAAGAAAGCTTATAAAATGAAGCAAATGAAGTATTTTCTTCATATCAGACATAATTATGGATGTCTATTAATGGCCTTATACACAAACAGGCTGTGCTATATTATATACTAGCCACAAATTTTAGCCATGTTACCTGGTCTTTGTACACTCACTTGTTTGTTAAAAACTCAAATGGTCGAGCCGGGTGGTGGTGGCGCACGCCTTTAATCCCAGCACTCGGGAGGCAGAGCCAGGTGGATCTCTGTGAGTTCGAGGCCAGCCTGGGCTACCAAGTGAGTCCCAGGAAAGGCGCAAAGCTACACAGAGAAACCCTGTCTCGAAGAACCAAAAAAAAAAAAAAAAAAAAAAACTCAAATGGTCAATCAATTACTATTATCAGTTATACCACAAGCAAAACTTCATGTTTTCTATTGTTACAAAAAGTACTATTGAGGCCAGAGAGATGGTTCAGCAATTAAGAACACTCGTTGCTCTTGTAGAGGACCCGGGTTCAGTTCCCAGCACCTACCTGGTGACTTACAACTATCCACAACTCCAGTGCTAGGGAATCCAACGCCCTCTTGTGGCCTCTTCAAGCAGCAAGTACACACATGGCGTACATGCATACAGGCAGGCAAAACGCGCAGACACATAGAATAAAAATAAATCTTTTCTTAAAGAACCATAAGATCTCACGCCAGGCAGTGGTGACACACGCCTTTAATCCCAGCACTCGGGAGGCAGAGCCAGGCAGATCTCTGTGAGTTCGAGGCCAGCCTGGGCTACCAAGTGAGTCCCAGGAAAGGTGCAAAGCTACACAGAGAAACCCTGTCTCAAAAAACCAAAAAGATTTCAGCGGTCTCCAAGAGGACTTGTGGAAGATCTTCTCAGTCCCAAATTCACAGAAATGATGACCTGTGGGAACTTTCCTATTCAAAAACAATTCACATAAGGACACAAGAGCACACCTGTGTGGGTATAACCCAGAAACCATGAACGCTCCATTGCAAACTAAGACTTCTAAAAGGTAGCATGAATAGCACACTTTCTTTTTTCCCTCACAGTCAGAGAGTTGATCTATCAGGCAACAAGTTTAAGAAAGAAAGACTCCTTCAGAATGGCAGATACTGAGGGACTGGGAAATGAGTGGGACTGGGGTACACGATGGGAAATTCCCAAAGAATCAATAAAAAATTATGTTTTTAAAAAAACTCCTCCTATAGAATACTCTGTTGGGAAAAAAAAGATGAAGACACAGTCCTGTCCCTGTAGAAATCAATCATTTGTGCAAGGCTGGGCAAAGCCCTTTTTCCTTTAAATACTGGCATACAGTAACGACAGCTCCATTTCTTTCTTCTGTTCCCCAATTCTAAATTAACGCTGATGACCAACCATACGGAACGTGTCTTCAACATGTACCCTTTTCCCAGTGTTCACACACACCATAAGCAGTGTTGACATGATTGTTATTCACTGGCAGTCAGTTCTATGAAGGAGTGCCAAATATCTGCGGAACTGTAGACAAGGAGGGTGACGGGGCTCCCCCTGGAGAGAGTGAAAGGAGGGGCCTGGACTCTCACAAGGAAGTCATCAAAATCTACGGTTCCAAACTTACACATGACCTCCTTCATTACAATGTGCTTCTGCGTTCTGCTGAGTTCTTCAGCCCTGGATCCAATTCCCTCAAGGGTCAAACAAGTATCCCAATGGCATGCCATCAATCTTTAAACACCAGCACTCGTCTCCACCTATTCCTACCACTTAAAAAATGAAGAATATTAAAACACTCTCGTTGGGACTAGTTCAGCAGTGTCCTTCAAGGTCAGGTGTTGCTGGTCACTTGCTCTTCTGTGCACTGTCCACTATACCACTGCCTTATAAGATGAGGTGAATGAGCGTCCTTGAACATTTGAAGCACTACAAAGGAAGCTTCTTCTTTTTTTTTTTTGTAGCTTTTTGTTTTCATTTACATTTTTGTTTTGTTTTGAGGAAGGTCTCACTATGTAGCCTTGGCTAGCCTCAAACTCGCTCTGTAGACTTGGTAGCTTCTTAGTCAGTGTCTTTGGGAGTTTTAAAGACATTTGACTCCTTGGAAAAGGATCTGTCATGAGAGTTAAAATCTCTGCACACACACACACACACACACACACACATATATATATATATATATATATATATATATATATATATATATATATATCAATAATACATGAACTGAAAATATTTGCAGAGTTAAAATCTCTGCACCTGTATGTGTGTGTGTGTATTTTATATATATAAAATACATGAACTGAAAATGCATTGGAAAAAAATTATCCATGGAACACACACCCATGGCATACATCTACAATCCCAGCATTCAAGACACTGAGACAGATGAATTGCAAGTTTAAGGTCTATATAGAAAGTTCAAAAATAGTCTGAGCAAGAGCTTAGCAAATAGGAGATTTGCCTAGCAGGTACGATGCTCAGAATCAATCCCCAGCACTGCAAGGAAAGAAAAGTCACACACAGACAGACAGACAGACACACCAACACACTCACCATGCACATGGACTGTCACTACAAAGCACTATCCCTGACAAATGCAAATACAAATGTCCGACACAAATATGGAAAGGACCAGCTGTGTCCAAGAGCACATGACCCCTCCCAACCTAGAAAGCAAAAGTAGCTCGTGTGTAAGCAGGGTCCACGCTCTACACACAAGATTAGAACATTCCTTGTATTAAGGACAAGTGAGTACAGACTGTAGCCGTTGCTGGCTGTGGGCTCTCTGTGGAAACTACTCAAGTCCTGTTGCAATGTGAAAATAAGCACTCATAATGCAGGAATGAGTGAGACAACTGGAAGAGCAACTTTGTTCTAATTTCATGGATACGGAAATCCAAACTCCATACAATTTCCATAAATTATAAAATAATGTTTTCCTCCTTTGTAACGACCTAAAAATATAACAATGATTTTAATGCAAAAACTATCCAAAAACAGGCAGTATAATAGTGAAATGTTCTAAGACAATACTAGCCAGCACTTACTGTGTGCACAGGTAAGTTCTGAGAATTATACAGATTCACATTCATTATTTATATGTATTCTTTCTTCATAATAGTGTTCGAAAGGGAACAGCCTCAGCATTCCCCTTTTATAAGTGAAGAGAGGGAGATATAAAGTTAGCATAACAAGTGACAGACCAGGATCCGATCCCACAAAACTTGGCTCCAAATCCATGTTCACAGCATCTGAGCTAACTAATATTACAAGGGCATAGAACTGTGACAAACAGGGAAGCGAGTATTTAGTTGCTGGGATGAGATATAGGTAGATGTAAATATAGAAAGAGATGTAGATGTAGATAGATAATAACTTCTCAGAGCAACAAGAAAAATCATCACCCTGTACTAAATTAAGACATGCATTTCCCAGCACCACACTGTAAAGCATTTCTGGTGTTTTTGTGTTGTGGGCTGTAAACACTGGGCTCTGGGAAAAAGTCTAGAAAAGTCAAAAGTCATCTTTTAACAAAAATAAAAACTGATTCATATTGACCATTAACCTCACATTTAACTGTGCAGAGACTGACTTGCAGCAACTTCTCTGGCAGTGAAAATACAGTTTAATAATTCAATCAGGCAAATATTTGGTGAATACCTCCTTTGTGCCTTAGCCCTGGCAAAATGCCAAGTTCACATCACCCTCCCCATTCAGAAGAGGCTATTTTAATTGCCTCCCAATAAACAGAAAATGGTACAGATGAACAATCTTGAACTTGGAGAAAAGATAAAACATGTGTCCCATTTTACTTTTTAAAATTTATTTTATTTTATTTTACACATATGGGTATGTCTGCCTTGATGCAGTCTATGAACCACATATGTGCAGTACCCAGGGAGGCCAAAAGAGGGCATCAGATCTCCCGGAATTGGTTGTGAGCTGCCTTGTGAGTGCTGGGAACCAAGCTTGAGTCCTCTGGAAGAGGACCCAGAGTTCTTAACCACTGAGCCATCTCTCCAGCCCCCCGTTTTTCTTTTAAAGACAAAGCAACATGATGACAGGTGCTGAGTCCTGGAGTAACTAACTTGGACTGGCCCCCACTCTCACTCCCTTTCCACCAGTACTTCTTTGGACAGTCGTAACACCAGTCCCAAGTTCACTGTTTTTCGATAAGAGGAACCCAACATCAAGGCTAGCTCCTAGGACATAGCTGCAACTAGATTTAAAAGAGTCTGAGCAAAGAAACCAACAGTCATTGCCAAACATGAGGAGACGTGGAGGCAAGTGTCAGGAGGAGGCTTCCCATGTGCGATGATATAACGAAGTGAAGCATGTCTGATGGGCTCTATCACACATGGAGATGATATAAGGAAGTGAAGCATGTCGGATAGTCTCTATCACACATATGATGATATAGAAGTGAAGCATGTCTGATGGGCTCTATCACACATGTGATGATATAGAAGTGAAGCATGTCTGATGGGCTCTATCACACATGTGATTATATAGAAGTGAAGCATGGCTGATAGGCTCTATCACACATATGATGATATAGAAGTGAAGCATGTCTGATGGGCTCTATCACACATGTGATTATATAGAACTGAAACATGTCGGATAGGCTCTATCACACATGTGATTATACAGAAGTGAAGCATGTCGGATGGGCTCTATCACACATATGATGATATAGAAGTGAAGCATGTCAGATGGGCTCTATCACACATATGATGATATAGAAGTGAAGTATGTCTGATGGGCTCTATCACACATGCGATGATATAGAAGTGAAGCATGTCTGATGGGCTCTATCACACATATGATGATATAGAAGTGAAGCATGTCTGATGGGCTCTATCGCACATGGAGATGATATAATGAAGTGAAGCATGTCTGATGGGCTCTATCACACACAAAGAGTCAGCAGATGCTCCAGGCTCGGCGCCAGCCCAGCATGACCATGTAGGAATTAGGACTCGCTGTCTGGCAGAGCTTCCTGTTTACAAGAGAACTTGGAAATCTGAACTAGCCTGTGCAGCCTCCTGACATTTGACTTGTAATTTTCTAGAACAGCAGGCAAAGGAGTCTTGTCTATGGGCATTCGGTCATAGGGTGAATGACAGGCAATCACTACATGGAGCAGGGCCACATCCAAATGAAACATAGGATTAGTCACCAGTGAGTCTCTTGAGGAATTGTGAATTATGTGACCCAAACATGAACAAACCCACAGAGGCACATGACACACAAGCTATGCACTCACACAATAAATAAATAGATGGATGAGTGGATAGACGGATGGATAGATGGATAGATAGACAGATAGGTAGATAGATGCATAGATAGATACATAGATATGTAATTTTTTAAAATGTCATATGGGGCCAGGCGATAGTGACACATGCCTTTAATCCCAACACTTGGGAGGCAGAGGCAGGAAGATCTCTGTGAGTTCAAGGCCAGTCTGGACTACGAAGTGAGTTCTGGGACAGCTAGAACTGTTACACAGAGAAACCCTGTCTGGGGGGGGGGGGGAGTCATATGGGGCAAGCTAATGGCTCAAATGCCTTTTATCCAAGGCATGTCCAGCCAAGGCTGACAACCTGAATTCAGTCCACAGGATCCATATGATCGAAAGAGAGAACGGATTCTAATTGTTATCTTTGGATCAGCACACTTTCACGCAATGTCATGTGAGCATGTCAACATACACACACACTAAATAAAACAAAACCGAATTTTTAATTTTAAAAAAATCAATTAGAATTCAAGCAAGAAGAAAGAAAGGAAAGAAGGAAGGAGGGAGGGAGGGAAAAAGGGAGGGAGAGGGAGCGAGGGTGTGCACGCAGGTAGGCAGGCAGACAGACAGACAGCACTACCAGAGTATCTTAAAGATGGTGATCAAGAATATGGAGTACATTTTATTGTTTCCTTCTTTCATTGGTTTTGGGAAATGAACAAAACTGGAATTTCTTTTTAAGAAGAGTGTGTACAGCCCTTAAAATAATTAGATGTGTAGATAGAAGTAACAGACCCCATGGATAACAGTTCAGTTCAAGTGGCCCTCACCACACTCAGAGGATGAACCATCTATAAGAGGGAAATGGTGATCCCAGCCACTCTGACCACACACTCGGCAGCATCTTCTTTCTGGCTCCCATTTCTATGACTACTGACTTCCAAGATTCAAAGAGCAGAAAACAGCAGAACACCCACATCCACGCCCCAGCCTATGAAAGGCTACTGCGCATGTGCAGCAACGCCTACCGATATCCAGGATAAATGCTTCACAGCCCGGCCTCCTGTTCGGTCCATGTGAATTTCAAGTCTGGAAATGTACCCTAGGGGAATTTGTCTTTTCAAAGGAGAAAAGCAGAAACACGCATAACGCTTTGCATTTTCAAGTTTGCATATTCTTCCCCTAACGACACTGATGAAGAAGCTCCCGTAATTTGTAGGCTCACGGCTTTTGCCAGATGAGCAGCTCTGAAAGAGAGCCAAAGAAAATGCAGGCTCAAAGTCGGGACAAATTTCCCAACAGCTTCGCTGCCTCCCTTGGGAGAGGCCACATGCAAATAAGACTCTGAAAGCTAGAGTCCAAAACACTGAGTTTTACACATGATGCCATAGTCTAAAGTGGTTTATTCCCGTTTGGAAACGTGTAGCAGAGAGCCAAGATTTCACAAGTCAAGGGAACCTCATGGGTTTTTCATTAACATTCCTAAGCAGTTATAATCTGTATTTTTCCCCATCGATGCACCAATACTTCCGGACAATACAAGACAGGTAATAATGACTGAGGGTGTCTAATGGATAGAACGATAAAGCACGGTTACTTTTATAAAACTGTCTCACTGTTTGCCTGAGGTCATAAATAAATGAACCGTACACCCAGGCGCAAGTGTTTCTAAGCTTTTAAGCACCCATTTTCTCCTGTGCCCTTCACCTCTTTAAAACCCCAGACCATGACTACTGCAGTGTGTGTTGCTTTTCAGGTTCCCCAGGCTCTGAAGCACTGGGACTCAGTAGCGTATTAACAAGGACTTCCAGCTACGTACATAGATAATACAGGCAGACATCTGCCCATGGAGAGACACAGACATAAAACATACAGATCGAATGTCCTCTGGTGAGCGATTTTTTTTTTTTAGTTTCTGTATAGCCATACATAGTTATTAGTAAAAGTTTAGTTTTAGACCTATATCGTTCAATATGATCAAGCCCTTTATCTTTTATCAAGGAAACAACTGAACCAATTTTAAGCATTAAGTCTGTTTCATTCACTGTGAATTAAGTAGTTGGGCATCATGATGAAGAATTCTATTGAGTAATGAAAAGATGGCTTAGCACTGGCTGTTCTTCCAGAGGTCCTGAGTTCAATTCCCAGCACCCACATATCAGCTCACAACAATCTATAATTGTAGTCCCATGGGATCCAATGCCCTCTTTTGGTATGCAGATATACATGCAGACAAAATGTCCATATACATAAAATACATAAATAAAGAATTTTTTTAAAGAAATTCTATTGAACAACAACAAAAAAGAATGGCATGTATAAAATCCAAATGGCTTTTTAACAATTATTCCAGTGTCCAAGAATTAAAAAGAAAGTTTGGATAGCTGGACTTATTTCTTTTTTAAGATTTATTTCTTTTATTTTGTGTAGGGGGTGTTTTGCCTACATAGATGTCTGTGCACCATATATATATATATACCATGGTGCCTAAGGCTGGATTCCCTGAAACTGGAGTTACAGATGGTTTTTAGGCACCATGTGGTGCTGGGAATCGAACCTGGGGCCTCTGGAAGTGCAGCAAGTGCTCTTAACTGCTAACCCATGTCTCCAGGCCTTTCTTTCATTTTTAGTAAATAAATACAGTAAGAATCCCAACCTATTGTATCTACTTTCATGAAATAACACAACTTAAGGTATTTTGCACTCAAAACATTATTTCTTTCCAAAACAACTGTGTCTATTTTCTGAATGTACGGTTTTAGGCATATCAAATATGTCTGTGTTATTGTCACTCATTTATTTAGTAAACCAATACTCAGTGGATACTTATTAAATGTTAAAAGGCAAGCCAGGTGTGGTAGTGCACACCTTTAATCTCAAAACTCAGGAGCCAGAGGCAGGCAGATTCCAGTGAGTTTGAGGGCAGCCTGGTCTACATAGTGAATTATAAAACAGCCAGGACTATGTAGAGATATTCTGTCTCAAAAAACAAAAAAGAAGGAAGGGAAGGAGGGAGGGAGAGAGGGGAGGAAAAGAGTCCGTCATGGAGCTTAGCGCTATCTGGAAATGGCGCATGCACCTATTTGAATTATAGCTACTTGAGATGGATAACACTTGGATTATACAGAACATATCTACCCACATCTGTGAGCTCAGAAACGGTATCCATTACTACATGACTTGTCAACTCAGGCAATAAGGAGAACCGGGAACTAGAACAAGATGGAGATGAAAGCATGCACAAAGGCCATCGAAGGCCATCTGGATGGAGACACAGACAATGTGGCTGGAGCACAAGGAGGAATCAGCTACAAAGAACAACAATATTGGGAGTAAATGTAGGGAACTATAAGAGCCTGGAAGGTCAACAGAGATCAAAATTCACACTACACATCTTGAGTACATACAATTCCAATTTGGTTCTAATAATGCGATTAACCATGGGATACCCTATGAAAGAAAAGGAGGCAACCAGGCCTCTGAGATCAGGCTAGCTACTCACGGAAAACTAGAAAGGAAGGGAGGAAAAGGAGAACAGAAGAGAACAGAAAACAACTCATAGCTGGTTACTGTGCTCCACGTGTCTAAAGACAATATTCCAAAGAAGGTGGAATGAAACTCTTAAGCCAAATATAGTGCTGGCCTGGGGTAAAGACTTTCCTAACACATTATTCGCTGGAGAAACACACGCAGTGCTATAATCAGTTCAAGGGAGAATTGAAAGAGCTTTAAGTCTGCAGGCAGGAAAAAGAATTAAATATATGTGCAAAAATGCATAAACTGCTCTACGGGTAATAATCAATTTCTTCCCAGCTAATCTTCATCTTTATGGATGAGAATAATGTGTATCATCTATTTTCTACAATGTATAGGGCCATAAAGTAGCTTATAAATAACAAAATGTAGGACTGTGGTTGGGGCTACATTGATAGGGTGCTTGCCTACCATGCATGAAGAGTTAGGTCCAAACCCCAGCCCCTCACAAATGGGGTGCGGTGTTCAAGGTCATCCTCAGCTACATAGCAAGTTTGAGGCCAGCCTGAGATACAGGAGACCTTGTCTCAAAATAATAGTAACAAATAGTAAAGATAATAATAGTAATGATGGTAATAATAATAACAAGAAGAAAGAAGAAGAGGAGGAGGAGGAGGAGGAGGAGGAGGAGGAGAAATCAAATTAACAAGTAATAGAAGGTAGAGTTAGTCCAGATGGCTAAGCTGAACAAAGTATCTACTAATATTTTTTTCCCAATTTTACAACTTTGACAATTTTTTCTAATATACATAATAGTGACTTAGAAAAGGAAGGTGTCAGTGAAGAGAGAGAGTGAACAAATACTGGATGCATGTATGTGTAAGAATTAACAAGATGGCACTTGTTATCTGATTAACACTCTAGAGAAGGAGGGGGCCAGGAATGAAATGTCCAACTAGATGTCTGTTTTAAAACAAATTCCTAAATGGCAGAAGATGCCATTGATGTCTGTTTGGATTTCTCATCATGGGGTCCTATAGTAAAAGGAGCCAGCAGACACACAAAATAATATTTCAGAGTTCATTGAAATATTTGCCAAAAGGCCTAGGTAAAAAGAAATAAATAAATAAGTTTATTCTCTTCAACAGGACTCTAGATAGATAGATAGATAGATAGATAGATAGATAGATAGATAGATAGATAGACAGATAGATAGATAGATAGATAGATAGATGATAGATAGCTGGATAGATGGATGGACATGGATAGATAGATATAGATGGATGGATAATAGATAGAAGGATGGATGGATAGATGACAAATAGGTAGATAGACAGACAAACAGATAGGTAGATAGATAGATAGATACATAGATACATAGATAGATACATAGAGATACATAGATAGATAGATAGACAGATAGATAGATAGATAGACAGACAGACAGACAGACAGATAGATAGATAGACAGACAGACAGATCTCAGGATTATCCAATGAGGCTGCACAGACATGGGAATGCAACCTTTCCCAGCCCAGCCAGAGTTAAGCTGCAAAGGAATCCATGGAAATCTCCCTGTCTACAAACATGCCGTACCCTCTCTACCCACCCGCAGACTAAACCCAGCAGAAGGAAGGAAAACAGAACATGGATGAAGCCTGTGGCCCCGTCCAGAATTCTCCCTCATTACATTCACATCCTCATCATGTCTTGGATAAATTCCTTCTAGGCTTTGATTTCTTGCTAGAAACAATCTACAGAGGAAGTTTCCAAAGTCATCCCACTTTTGACCCTTTCTCTAAACAAAACAAGACTTTGCAGCTTCTCTAAGAGCACAAACCCAGCATGCTAAGCGCTGGCCATAACCTCTATTCTCCTGGCAGAAACTATGAACAGCCCAGGACAAATAGATGAGATTAAAGCCCCCTTTGATATTACAAAATAATAACACAGTTCCATGAGGTAGAGAGATTTCTGTACCTTCTTACAAATGCACATATTTAAATATCAACTTCATTAAGTAACCTGTTGTGGTCTACTAGAATCTATGTTATTGGGGTCTCTGAAACTGTCAAGGACCATCAATAAAAGAAAGTTTCTCTTCCACTATTCATTCCCAAATGTCTCTATTGCCCTGCACCCTCTTCCTTGTTTCTTTCACTGATCCGACTGCTGCACCCCATTCTCAAGGAATTTACTCAGTGTTAAATGTTGCCTCAACCAAGGTCTCCCAAGACTTTGAAAATGATCTCTAACATTTAATACCACAACAATTCTTTTCCTAGTGAGTGTTTGATGCTGTTGAAAAATCACACCTGCTTCACTAGTTCCAGCATAGAAAAGAACCATGACCTCAGGAATAACCAGGCTGGACGATCCCCACACGTGAGCTCTCAGGAGACTGCGGAGAAGCAGCTACACACTCTCGGCCGCTAAAACTGCTGAGAATGTGGCACGTGCCCATATGGAACTGAATGCTGTCAAGCCCATGCCCGAGGTTCCTTGCAACTACAGAATCAAACCATCTAAAATTTACCTAAAAAATGACTATCAGTACTTTAGAACAATCTGATACATGAAACCACCAGCCATGAGGCACCTCTGTTCTTTTATCACTCTCTAAATTCGTTTTTGGGTTTTTGGTTTTTCGAGACAGGGTTTCTCTTTGTAGCTTTAGAGCCTTTCCTGGATCTCACTCTGTAGACCAGGCTGGCCTCAAACTCACAGAGATCCACCTGCCTCTGTCTTCCGAGTGTTGGGATCAAAGGCGGGTGCCACCACCACCCGGCCTAAATTAGTTTTTATATATAATATATGAAATCCTCACATTACGCCTCACCGTTTTGCAAATGATCACACACAGAGGTACACACTTGCTTCTTAGTGACTCATTCAATTGTGTTAATTTATTTATTCAATTATTTTGTGTGTGTGTGTGTGTGTGTGTGTGTGTGTGTGTGTGTGTGTGCGCGCGCGCGCGCGTGTACCCATGGGCATGCAATATGGTTGGGGGACGGGAGGAACATGAACATGTGGAGGTCAGAAGACAACTCTGTGAAATCCATTATCTCCCTCAACCATGTGAGTCCCAAGGGATTGAACTCAAGACACCAGGATTGGCAGCAGATAATCTTTGCACACTTAGTCATCTCCCTGGACCCCTAACTCTACATTCTTCACTCATCTATCAAAGTCTGTTTTCACATCCTTTACGTTCTCAGAGGAAAGAAAATAATATCCTTCAACCAAAAGCTGTAAAACCTAAGAAACGCTGCAGTCACGTGATCAACTATAAATCTGGAGATGTGCCATTTTGTCTTTGACAGACAGGGTCTCACTCTTCTGCCCAGTCTAACATCAAACACCTGGGCCTAAGTGATCTCCTGCCTCAGCCTCCCAAGTATCATGAGCCACTGCACCTGACATGTGCCATGTGGGGCAACGTTTAATCTGTACCACTACTTCAAGTTACCTTAAAATAGCCTCACTTTTCCTCAGATAAATACCAGAGCCTGGGATCCTGAACTTTACAACTTTAAATACAGAACATTTTCAAACACAATGTTTGTTTGTTTGTTTGTTTGTTTGTTTATTTGTTTGTTTGAGACAGGGTTTCTTTGTGTAGCCCTGGCTGTCCTGGAACTTTGTAGACCAGGCTGGCCTCGAACTCAGAGATCCGCCTGCCCCTCCTTGCCAAGTGCTGGGATTAAAGGTGTGCGCCACCACCGCCTGGCTCAAATACTACTATTAATTAAGAGGTTTCAAAAGACTAGAGAGATTGCTCCTCAAATAAGAGCACTGGCTGCTCTTACAGAGGACCCAGTTAGGTTCCCAGCACCCACCCACATCATGGCTCACACTGTAACTCCAGTCCTGGGGACCTGATGCTCTCTTCTGACCTTGGAGGGTGCCAGCATGCCCACGGTGCTCAAAAATATACACAGGCAAAACATTTAAAATAAAGGTGCATTCAAACTACTTTAAAGACAGTCAGAGAAATCTTCCTTCTTCAGCTTCCTGTGGTAGAGTCCCACAATCTATTAACCCAAAGGCTGTTCCCATCAAGACTTGGAAAAAAAAATCTACCTTCTCTAACTATTGGCTAATCACATTTGGAACCAATGTGAAACCTCTCACTTTACCGTGCTCTAACAGCTCCACCCCCACCCCCAAAAAAAGAAATACTGAGCATGGTGCTGATTATTCTCCATGGTTAGAGATGCTGAGAAAGAGCAGATCTCTGAATGAAAATGAGGGTGGATCATGTGATTTAGCCACGTTCACAGGTAGAAAAGTCTACCGTCGCTGCACAGGGCAGAAAGGCTGCCCGAGTTTTCATGGTTAACTGTGCTAAAGGAACTGGCCATCCTTTTCAGCCACATGGACACAAGTCAGAAGGAGGCATTGGCAATGCAGTAAAAGCCACCTAAGTCTCGGTTACCTTTGAAAATCGAGCGTTTATCCATTTGGTAAAGGTTTTCTTCTGAACGTCATTGTGTTCATCTGCAGGAGAGAAAGAGAAAAATGAAAGCCAGATGAGTGTTTATACGGCTGGAGGGTGTGATAAATACAACCATCTCCTTCCTGGGGAGCTTAAAATAGACATTTATACTGCATGGGGCAAAGGACACAGCTAATAATGAACCCACAGATGGGACCCAATGTCTACAGCAAAGTGAGACTCCATCACCTCTCCCAAAGAATCTGGCGGTCCCTACTAAACCCAAGTGGCTCACACCCAGTTATGAGACCCAGGATTGTGTAGTACAATCCAGACCTTCCTTCAAAACTATACATGTAACATTTTCAGTTGCATTTTAAGTATAATATCAAACATGATAAACACATTAACGTGTATGATGGTTGGTTTTAAATGTCAGCGTGCCATAACCTAGGATGATCTGGGAAGAGAGTCTCAATGAGAGACTATATACAACAGGTTGGCCTGTGGGAATGAGTGTGGGGAATTGTCTTGACTTTGCTGATTGAGGTGGGTGCCGCACTGTGGGTGAACAGCATCATCCAGTTTGGGGTACTAGACTATATGGTGGTATTTTATTTGTACTGAAATGTGATTTTAATTGTATGTTAATAAATAAAGTTGCCCGGGGGTCAGAGCTGTTAGAGCCATAGCAAAAGCCTGGTGGTGGCGCACGCCTTTAATCCCAGCACTTGGTAGGCAGAGCTAGGTAGATCTCTGTGTGTTCAAGGATACAGCCAGCATTGGAGACACACGCCTTTAATTTCAATACCATAGAAGACCTAGAGGGCTGTACATACAGGCAGTGACGAGGCAGTCAAGTGTTTGGGTTTACAACCAATGAGAAGGCAGAACAGAAAGTCTATATAAAGACAAACAGACAGGAAGTAGGTCTCTTTCGGAGAGGTCTCTTGGCTTAAGAGGCTAGCTGCAGCAAGCAGGTAAGGCTCTTAGCTCTGATCTCTTGGCTTTCTTCTTTGCATTGGTTCTGTGTTTCTTATTTAATAAGACGGTTGGTTACATCTACAAGACTATATAAAATTGGAGACAGCAAATTAAACAGTAGACATGTGGGCATTGGTTCTCTCTTTGCTCTTGACTGTGGATCTGTTTGGCTGCTTAAAGCTCTTGCCTGAATCCCCGCAATAATGGCCTGTAACCAGGAATTGTAAGTCAAATAAACCAGTGACAGGAGACCCCACAGAGCACGGCATCTGGCTTGGAGTGTTAGCATCTAGGCTTTGAACTGCCTTCTGGGATGTTACCTTTTGTTCCTGACACTATTTGAAGTGTTTGATTCTTATCTGAGTTCTTCCTGAAGGGGTCAAGGCCTTTGTAAACTTGGCTGTGAGAGGACTGGGAAATCCAAGAGGTCTCCTGACTGAGAATTGTTACAGCCTTTGGTTCCTTCAAGGGACTCCAGGTAAGAGATTTTGGTATGCAGAAATTGACTTGCTAAAGTGTGAACTGTATAACAATAAAAAAGGCCTTTTACAAAGAAACAGGCAATCAGTTCACAAGAAGCAGGCTCCCCTGCTGCTGCTAAGGCAAAATTCATCCTGGAGTGACCCTAATTCTTCAAAGGACCCACACAAAACAGAACAGGGACATAACCTTTCCAGGCAATGAAGTTAGACCAACATGTCCCCAAAAAAGTTACCCAATAAAAACTTAAGAGTTCATCACTATTCCTTCTTCACAGAATTCCTACACCTTCTAGAACAAAAGGGAGTGTAAGATTTCTAGTCAGTTCTCTAACCCATTTTCCTTTCCCCCCTCAAAAAAAAAAAAAAATACTGACATGGAGTCATGGTGATTTTAAGCTTTATAAATATTTTAACATTTAGTTGTATTATGTTTATCTGTGTATCTACGTGTGTCTATGTCTTTAACCAATCTCCAATTTTCAACTAGAACTAACTAAAGTCATCATTGGTTGAACACCTGCAAAGTAGCATGTTAACTACCTGTAAGTAGTTCTGAAAGCTGTCTATATTTGGAATAGTCTAGGATGTTGTGGGTCCATCTAAGAGCCTGATCTACTTGCTACCAGCATACAGCCAGGCTGCAAAGGAAGAGGCCTATGTATTCTACCAGCCATGCACACACATCACATCCACCAGAAAGGGACTGCCTTTTCTTGGCAAATGAGGACGCTCTCTAATAAATAAGATTGCATCTAGTGCTACAGTTTGGGTAAAGAAGGTCTGCTCAAAGAACCATGTACTAAAAGACTTCCTTCCCTTTGGCTGCATTGGGAGAAGTGGAAGGTTCAGCAGAGCAAACTTTCTTATAGGTCCTTGAATCACTGGGGGAATACCCTTGAAGGGAATTACAGGACCCCCTGCTTCTTCCTCTTCTGCTCTTGGCTTCTTTGTCATTTGCTCTGTCCCACTCTCCTGGTACAGAAACTAGAGGTCCAAACCTACAGGTCTACCCAATGATAGACTAGAATCTTCAGATCTGTGAGGTCGCATAAACTCTTTCTCCTATATGTTAACTATCTGGCCTGGTTAGTATTTTTGTCAACTTGAACAAGGTACAGTTATCTGGGAAGAGGAACCTCAATTGAGAAAATACTTCTATCAGATTGCCCTATGTGCAAGCCTGTAGGGCAGTTTCTTGATTAATGATTAATGTGGGAAGGCCAAGCTCACTATGGATAGTATCACCCATGGGCAGCTGGTTATGGAATATATGAGAAAACAAACTGAGCAAGCCAGTAAGCAGCACTCCCCCATGGCTTCAACTTTAGTTCCTGCTTCCAAGTTCTTACCTTGAGTTCCTGCCTGGACTGTGACCCAGAATATGAAAGCCAACATTGTTTTTGTTCATGGTGTCTTTAACTTTATTTCATAGTTACAGATAATACTGGTTAACACATCAGCTTTGTGATAAACTTGTGTTCTAGCGACTTATGGAAGGTATAGTGATCTGAATGAAAATAGTCCCCATCAGGTCAAATGTCTGACTACTTAGTCCATAGATGGTGGAACTGTTGGGGAAGGATTTGGAGGTGTGGCCTTATTAGAGGAGGTGTGTCATTTGGAGATGATCTTTTGGTTTCAAAGCCCACATCATTCTGTTAGCTCTGTCTGATTCCAGTTAGAAATGGGAATGTAAGCTCCCAGATACCACTCAAGCACCATACTGGCCTACTGCCATGGTCCCTGCCATGCTGGCCATGAATTCTAACCCTCTGGAACTGTGAGTCCCAAATGAAATGCCTTCTTTTATAAATTGCTTTGGCCATGGTGTTTTGTCACAGCAACAGAAAAGTAACTAAGACAGAAGGATAATTTATAATTAAAAGGCCATTCCTGTGATAAATATAACAGCTCTAAAAAGGAGTGTAAGTTTACAGATCCATATAGGAAATTGGAGACCGACCCCAAGGCACAAAGGGAACAACAGTATAAAAGGACACTGCTCTCTAAGAAACTTCTTGATGCTAATGGTGTTGAAAGGTGACCTCCCTCCTAGAAAGGACAATGAAGACAGCCATCAGCCCTTATTTCAGCCTTATACATTACCTGATCAATGCCCCATACTCATTAACAAGGAGACTTGCTTACACACACAGAATATCCCAGCCCTTTATCATAAAACCCCAGAAGGACAGAGCTGACAATGTTGCAAGAGCACAAGGCTATATGGGATGTATCTACCTGCCAACAGACACTACACAGGCCTGGCTGAAGGAATTTAACTTTAAACATCTGTGTGCAGGGCACTTAAAAAAAACCTAATAATTTGTTCCACAACTCTAAAGAAGGTTGAGGTTTGTAAGTTTTGTTGTATCCACTATCCTTTGATCCTATAAGAAATAGAAAGTTCATAAATAAATTGTCTGTTACTTTCATAATGTCCACACAAAGTAAGAATCCTTGACAAAAATAAAATGGGGAAAATACTAACAGAAATATAACTGCATTTCATTTTTTAACATATTTCAAAGTTTCAGCTTTCACAAACATATTCAGTCTAGAGACACAGCCCAGTGGTAGCAAATGTGCACAGTACAGCCAGGCTCTGGTTCCAATCCCCAGATGGGTGGGTGATGGGAAGTAATTAAAGTATCTAATAATGCACAGTTTTTCTCTATAGGTTGGCCAAAGAAAGGATTACCTGTCACTTTACCTTTCTATATCATCAGTCACAGAATAAAATAAAATTTAAAAATAAAGTCCCACATTAAGAGCCATAAAAATAAGAAAACATTTCTTCTAACATAGGCTATGACTTTTTAGTCAAATCAACACCAATATACACCTCAGTACCTAATATGAAATGGAATGTTTGGCCATAAAAAAGAACATCCAGATGCTCAAAAAATACTCCAAAAATGTATAAACATTCTTTATTTATTTATCTGCCGTAGTTTGAAAGAAAATGGCTCCCAAAGGGAGTGGCACTACTAGGAGGTAAAGCCTTGTTGGAGGAAGTGTGTCACTGTGGGGGTGGGCTTAGAGGTCTCTTTGGCTCAAGCTTCCCTCAGTGTGACAGTCTACTTCCTGTTGCCTAAAGATGTAGG